>NC_064616.1:362018093-362643093 GCF_023898315.1 Schistocerca nitens
ATTTAAAAAGTTATGTAAGTAGTACCTTCATTTTTATATTTCCTTTTGAAATATTTTGAGAAAGACAGAGAAGATAAAAGAGAAAAAAACTTTTAAAAATTAAAATTAAATGAAAATTGAATAAACACTTTAATTTTTGAAAATTTAAATTTTTTCTATATAAATGAAAACCAATAAAATGAACATGAATTGTAGTGTTAAAATCTAGTAAGTG
This sequence comes from Schistocerca nitens, assembly GCF_023898315.1. Classification (NCBI taxonomy): domain Eukaryota; kingdom Metazoa; phylum Arthropoda; class Insecta; order Orthoptera; family Acrididae; genus Schistocerca; species Schistocerca nitens. Next base: position 362,018,308 of record NC_064616.1, read on the forward strand.
AACTTAACAATTATAGTAATGGTTGTGTGGAAGTGTTCACTAATATATGAGAACTGAAAAAAACTTAATCTTAAAATATTTCAAAAGCTGAAATATTCCAGCTATATATGGTAAATGCTTTTATAACTTTAGATGATAAATATAAAATTACAAAATTACTCTTCCAGATCCTTATACTAAGATCTTTTCAGAGGACAATGTTAAATTAGAGAAAATTGTGGATTAAATGTTATTTATTGAGGTAAGAAACAAAATACAGATCGTTTGGTTCATGTGACTGAATTTGAATAAATTTTACAATTTTTATATTTTTTAAATTTAGTATTTGAATATTAAATTTTAATTGAATAAATTTATTTTTTAGTCAAATGAAAATTTCGTTCATGGATAAAGATAAATTTTTAAATGGTGGAAACAAGAAAACTAAAATCTTGGTTTTAAATTCGTGAATTTTAGAAAAATATGCTCTTTTGTCCAGAAATCTCATCCGTGTACTACTCAGGTGATTATACTGTCGAAGAATTTGGAAACAATTGGCTGATAATTCGAAAATGTGTTTCAGAGAAGCAGGTGAATCTTACAAATGATGTCCAGTGGGGTCCCATCTTGCATGAAAAGTGTTGAGTTCAAGGCGCCTATCTCCTGTAGGGCAGGTATGACATGCTGGCCTGTCACACTGCATGTCTTTGGTCCTTGAGCGCCATCCTGTTCAAAAGAAAGGATGTTGAACATAGCCATGAAACCATTCATAGCGTGATATATTTACCATATAGAGGAACTTCATGCAGAGTGACTGGAGATGAAAATCCACCCACTCGGCAATTCTGCATGTTCACCTCACCTGTCAGAGAAAAGTGAGCTTCTTCTTTCCATAGGATGGTCCAGGGGCAGCCCTTGTCAACTTCAATCCTTGTGAGAAAGTGTAGAGCGAAGTCAACACGTCGTTGTGCGTCCTATGGTGCAAGCTGCTATAGAATATGGATCTTGTACAAATACCATTTGAGAATGGTTCGAAGTGCCTTCCATAGAGTGGACCACGAGATGTTCAACTGTCGTGGTACAACTCGTCCACTGCTGGCGATCAGGAATTGCACGCAGCATTGTCTGTCATAGCAACAGCGTTTTCATCAACCACCTGTGGTGCAACCAGTCAATGGCCTCTTCCTGGAGTGACGCCCAGTTCTCCAGTTGATTCTAAGTTCTTCATCATGCTCAGCACAGCAGGTGAAGAAAGAAGACACTTCCGTGATAATCTAGAAGTGCAGCTGCAGCATTACTGTTGTTATGGGTAGAGCTTCACCAATAAGCCCAGCTCCTTTTGTCCAAGCTCACGTTGATATGTCAACAGTGCACTGCGACTGGTCTGGTGTGTGAGACTGTTAATCACGATGACCGATCATAGCACTTCGCGGCCAAAGTTGGAACGGCATGGTGGCACTCTCACACATGGAAATCATGCAGCCCATACTTTGGACATTAAAGCTACCAAATCTGATACTCGTGTGGTAATTAGTTTCCATGGTACAATGTGTTAAATCGTTGGTAGAACTGGATACTTCTAGGTTTCTGTGAAACTTAATGGCAGCTGAACTCTAGTATTTAGCACATGTAAACGTTTCAGACAGATCTCATCTGATACGGCTATATGCAGTACTTTCCACACTAATTTATACAAAATTATTTTATTTTCCACTGCTGCCACTTCTTGAATGTACGTATTCTTATCTGCAGCACTTCAAATGATAATTAATTTCTGATTAGTATTCATAATGACGCGCTTATTATCTTTAAAAAACTCCACAAACATTTTGAGAGGGATGCACATGCTAAAATGATTAATTGTCAATGTGTCAGTGAACCATCCTACATTTTGTAGAACATTCAGGCCCGATTGTGATTCTAATACATAAGTTTTGAATACTGATGTGATTCCAGTGTTTCTTCTGTCTTCGATTTTGACACCGTTAAGTTTAGATTCTATTTCTTAAAACAGAGAGGTGAACACATTATGTGTAAGTTGCGACGTTTCTGCTGGAGCACTTCCATCATTCTGCACAATGATGGAAGTAAAGTAAACTGCTGCCTAGAATTGTTAACTCTTTCTAATACTGAATCAGTGGCCGGCCGTTGTGGCCGAGCGGTTCTAGGCGCTACAGTCTGGAACCGCGCGACCACTACGGTCGCAGGTTCGAATCCTGCCTCGGTCATGGCTGAGTGTGATGTCCTTAGGTTAGTTAGGTTTAAGTAGTTCTAAGTTCTAGGCGACTGATTACTCCAGATGTTAAGTCCCATAGTGCTCAGAGCCATTTGAACCATTTTTGATCTGAATCCGTGTTCTTATCTCATCAGGTTTGTGGGAGGTATATTCCTGACGACTTATTCGTTCGCCATATTGGAGTTATTATTTCGAATGATGTCAGTGTGAGGTTTCAATCTTATCGACTTGTGGAACTCATAATTCTGTTGTGCTATCACCTTGTGCTTCTGCTAGCGATTGGAGTACTGTCTGGCGTGTGCGCTGGTTTTGTGGTTTGTGCCCATAGTGATGCTACTGCTGATTCAAATGAAGACATACCACGATTTCCTCTTCTCGGAAATCAACTAGATTTCCAATCTGGTGGATGTTGATCAACTCGAGATTGTATAATGTATGAACAGTCACTAGGGGACACGTATATTAGACTGTTGGGCAGCTCAGCTAATTTGTATCCTCGTTCTACTGTAGTTGAAAGCTGTAGATGGCGTGTAGTAATTGGTCATTGATGTATGAATTCGTTGCGATATTACACATCATGTAGGTCATGCTAATGGGTATGATATCCATTGGTTGATGCGACTCGTAAATTTTCTCAGTATTACTAGCCAAAGTTGAATCCTCGAAAACCCGAGCGTTGACCCTGTTGAGTTTTCCTGACTAAAGTGTGTTGTAAGTTTTGTTGTTTTTGTCTCTTTTTTAAATGTGTTAACGTTTGCATACACGTCAAATCTTTTACAGATCGTTTTATAACTGCATTTAGATCATCAGTGTCATACAAACCAGGAAGTATCTCCACGACTTTGCCATTTCCTAGATGAAGTTTATGTTTTGCTTCGGTGATGTTTGATTTTTGGGATGCTGCTATAAGTTTCCAGATCGATCAATGCAGTACTCCACTTACCCTTGCTTCAGTCTGTTTGGGGAAGTAATTTTCACTTCGTAGTGATGAGTGCTCTTGTACAGGTAGAATGTAAGATATGACCTGTACAGTATGTCTCAACTGACGTGGTAATGTGTGTTTTCTTTTTATGGACTCGTCACGAGAAACATTAGACAGAAAAGACTACAGAGGTATGAATCAATATCTTGGTAACGCCGAAAATTGTAGCAATTCTTCTACTGAGCGTAAATCGCCATACGAGCCAAAGTAGCCCTCGTTATTCTGTTTTCTTTTAACATACCCATCCCAGTGCGCAGCAGATGCTCCTGCGAAGCCTAAATTTACAATCACCCGTTTCTTGCCTTTGAAAATCGTCTTTGGCAAGGTATTCTACATCATCTCCCTACAAAATCTTAGGATTTTGAAATGAAGCAGACCAGTATTGGTGAGTGATCTGTCTGGTAGTATAGTTAGGGGACTTTTTAAAAATAAATGGCCCAGGTTTTTTCTTCTATGGTTTTAAACGTAGTCATTTACCGACAGTGATGGCCTCTGTCTTGTTATTATGCCTTTTAGGTACCTGTAGTTGCTCCTGTACATTTTGTACATCCTTCACTGTCTGGGCTCACGCAGCAGCTCCTCCCACCAATGACCCAACTGACGATAGCCCCTCTAACGCTGGAATTACACTGAAGAACCAAAGAAATTGGTACACCTGTCTAATATCGTGTAGGGACCCCGCGAGCGCGCAGAAGTGCCCCAACACGACGTGGCATGGATTCGACTAATGTCTGAAGTAATGCTGGAGGAAACTAACACCATGACTCCTGCAGGGTTATCCATAAATCGGTAAGAGTACGAGGGGGTGGAGATCTATTCTGAACAGCACGTAGAAAGGCATCCCAAATATGCTCAATAATGTTTATATCTAGGGAGTTAGGTGGCCAGTGGAAGTGTTTAATCTCAGGAGAGTGTTCCCGGAGCCACTCTGTAGCAATCCTGGACGTATGGGGTGCCGCACTGTCATACTGGAGTAGCCCAAGTCCGTCGGAATGCACAATGGACATGAATGTATGAGGTGACCAGACAGGATGCTTACGTTGGTGTTACCTGTCCTCTCGTATCTAGACGTATCAGGGGTCCCATATCACCCCATCTGCACGCTCCGCACACCATTACACAACATCCACCAGCTTGAACAGTCCCCTGCTAACATGCAGGGTCCATAGGTTCATGAGGTTGTCTCCATACCCATACATGTCCACCTGGTCGATACAACCTCAAACGAGACACGTTCGACCAGGCAACATGTTTCTAGTCATCAACAGTCCAATGTCGGTGTTACGGGCCCAGGCGAGTCGTAAAACTTTGTGTCTTGCAGTCATCAAGGCCTCTCCAAAAGGCCATATCGATGATGTTTCGTTGAATGGTTCGTACGCTGACACTTGTTGATGGCGCAGCATTGAAATCTGCAGTACGTTGCGGAAGGGTTGCACTTCTATCATGTTGAACGATTATCTTCAGTCGTCGTTGGTCCCGTTTTTGCAGGATGTTCTTCCGGCCGCAGCGATGTTGGAGATTAGATCTTTTACCGGATTCCTGATATTCACGGTACACTCGTGAAAATCCCCACTTCATCGCTACCTCGGAAATGCTGTGTCCCATTGCTCGTTCGCCAACTATAACACCACTTTCAAACTCACTTAAATCTTAATAACCTGCCATTGTAGCAGCTGTAACCGATATAACGACTGCGCCGGACACTTGTTGTCTTATATAGGCGTTGCCGACGGCACCATCATGTTCTGTAGGTTTACATATCTCTGTATTTGAATATGCAAACCTATACCAGTTTCTTTGGCGCTTCAGTGTAAAAACTGGATAATTCCACCAGTTGTCTTGGGCATTTTCAGAACTCTAGGCGTTTCAGTACTGCTTCTTCTATTCGTATGGGAGAATACTGAGTAGTTGTTTATTTCACATCACTCCTCTACTGACTTGAAATACTTATTGTGAAATTCATCTCTATCATTGGTTTGTAGGTTGACAGTACTCAAATTCGTCCCAGTCTGCAGCTGTTGTTCAGACACCTGCACAACGTCCCTCCCACATCTGTCTTCACAGGCAAATTTGGAAAACGTACCTATGATCAGTAACATACATATTTCAGTTCCTTATTCAGTGGCGAGTATTTTCTCATATCCACATGATCAGCCTGCAATATAACGTCCAAACCATACAATATGACTTGTTTGCACACAAATGTTTTGCGAGTAGGCCTGTGAAGTTCACGTTCCATGTCTCCGTTATTATTATTCAATAATGCGCATCACTGAAATCTCCAGAATGTCTGTATACCATGTGGTGGCTGATGCTGTCAGTAGTCATAATCACTGTATGGTTTCGTTTTTTTAAGCTTTTTATGATGAAGGTCAATGCCTTGGCTTTCGCTATGTTCAGTGCTTAACTCTGGTCTAGTAATGTTAATATATTTCCTTCTGTTTGCACTTTTTAATTGTCCTATTGGAGTGTTGTCTCATCTATGTACAGTACATTAGTCTAAGAAATATTTCAGCATATGATCTCTTCTCTTTCAACAAGTACTTTTGGGGAATTTAAGTTTGTAGGAATATTAGCTCCACTAAACCAGATGTCTGCTCAAGCTATCTGTATCCAGCATGTATGGTTACCTTCCTTAAATGTAAGGTAGCTTCCCCAGCATATAAAGCTGATCTCGACTGACCCAGTATATCTAATTCATTAGCGGTGAGTCGGTTGCTGAAGTCGTTGATAGTACATCCTTTCTCGCCCTCTCCTTCTTCTTCTTCTTCTTCTTCTCTTCTTCTCCTGCCACCTACAGTCAGTGTGTGAGAGAGCTTTCTAATAAATTCATTTACAGGTATAAACATTTTAGAGGGTGACCGTCATTGATCCTACTCTCCCAGTTTTAAGAGTGGCAGTTTACGACTAATGGCTTCCCACATCTCTATGACTATGCATTTTGTCGACACTCTGTCGCATACATACCACACCTTAAGGTACTATACATTTTATATACTCTTGGGGCTAGTTGTGGTGATGGGTCATTGTCTTTCTTAACTCTTCTACCTCAGGTTCATGTCGATGGACTCACTTATTCGTCTCCTCCATCAGGGAGTCATACAATTCGACTTTCATAGTTATTCCCTTGATAAACCCATCCAGTTCCGTTCGTGTATTGACACTTCCATTGAATGCTTCAATTTTTCCCTCTACATGTCTCTCACGTCACTGGATTCTGTCATTCATCTCTTTGATTTTCGTTACTGCTGCCTTGATAATGCTATTCCGTTCTGTTAACCTTGCGTTGATTGGTTACTGACTTTGCTGGTCATTCAGCTGATATTCACCTTTGACCGCTGCTGCCTTGACACCACTATCCAATTCTGTCAATCTTGCGTTGATTGTTTCGATTTTTCTATCGACATGTAAACATATTTTTAGCTTGTGCTTCATCCCATCGAGATGAGCACATTGTTTAGGTGCAAATTTATCCATAGCCTACAATCTACTGTGGTTCATGGTGTGGGTTCCTGTAGTCATGTTTTAGTTCATGAACCACGGGCAACGTATGAGTGGCCAAGTAAGTGGTCCCGACAGTCGGGATACCAGTTACTTTGGAATAAGGCTGGGCATCTCGGACATATTCTGAGTCGTGGCCACCTTTGTGCTCATATGGCAAAGACTACCCAATCCACCGGTTAGTCCCTCAACCGTTAGGGGTAAAACTCAATGGGACTCGGGGCAAGTAAGGCTAGCAACCTGCTTCCCTGGTACTTTAAATATGATGCTGGCAACAATCAGAGCAAAATGCCTCGGACCTTTGGAGGAGACGGAGTCCCACCTCTAACTGACAAACGAGGGACTCCTAAGATACGACTTGGCAAACAAATGGTAATGAGATGGGGAGCTATTAATATCAATGGGGGCTACTCTGGGAAGAAGGTAGAGCTGTTGTCAGGAGTCAAAGCAGGAATAGCACAATGGGGTGTAGGGCTTTACATCAGGAAAGAAATGGAATGCAGCGTAGTTGCAATAAGGTATGTAAACGAACGACTGATGTGGATAGATTTGACAGTGTCTAGCAAGAAAATTAGGATTGTGTCAGTATATTCGCATTGCGAAGGGACAGATCAAGATAAGGTGGATAGTTTTTATGATGCACTCAGTGATGTAGTTGTTAGAGTAAAGGACAAGGACAGTGTTCTGCTCATGGGTGATTTTAATGCCAGGATTGGAAATCGAACAGAAGGGTATGAAAAGGTTATGGGTAAATTTGGAGAGGATATGGAGGCCAACAGGAATGGGAAACAACTCTTGGATTTCTGTGCCAGTATGGGCTTAGTAATCACAAACTGCTTTTTTAAACATAAGAACATTCACCGGTTTACTTGGGAAGGCAGGGGAACCAGATCTGTCACTGACTATATAATAACAGATCAGGATTTCAGGAAGGCTGTGAGGGACACACGTGTATTCAGCGGATTCTTTGATGACACTGATTATTATTTAAACTGCAGTGAAATTGGGATTGTGAGGCCGAAAGTGCAGGAGGTCAGGTCCATATGTAGGAGGATAAGAGTGGAGAAACTTCAGGATAAGGAAATCAGGCACAAGTACATAACAGTGATCTCATAAAGGTACCAGTTAGTTGAATGTAGTCAATTACAGTCATTGGAAAATGAATGGACAAGGTGCAGGGATACAGTACTAGAAGTGGCTAAAGAATGTCTTGGAACAGTAGTGTGTAAAGGTAGGATGAAGCAAACAGCTTGGTGGAATGACACAGTCAAGGCAGCCTGTAAAAGGAAAAAGAAGGCGTATCAAAAATGGCTACATACTAGAACTCAGGTAGACAGAGAAAGTTATGTTGAAGAAAGAAACAAAGCCAAACAGATAATTGCAGCATCCAAGAAGAAATCTTGGGAAGACTTTGGAAACAGGTTGGAGACTTTGGGTCAAGCTGCTGGAAAACCATTCTGGAGTGTAATTAGCAGTCTTCGAAAGGAAGGTAAGAAGGAAATGACAAGTATTTTGGACAGGTCAGGAAAACTGCTGGTGAATCCTGTGGATTCCTTGGGCAGATGGAGGGAATATTTTTAAGAGTTGCTCAATGTAGGTGAAAATACGATCGGTAATGTTTCAGATTTCGAGGTACAATGGGATAGGAATGACGATGGAAATAGGATCACATTTGAGGAAGTGGAGAAAATGGTCAATAGATTGCAGTGCAATAAAGCAGCTGGAGTGGATGAAATTAAGTCGGAACTCATCAAATACAGTGGAATGTCAGGTCTTAAATGGCTCCACAGAATAATTGAAATGGCCTGGGAGTCGGGACAGGTTCCATCAGACTGGACAAAAGCAGTAATCACACCAATCTTTAAACATGGGAACAGAAAAGGTTGTAACAACTACAGAGGTATCTCTTTAATCAGCGTTGTGGGTAAAATCTTCTCAGGTATTGTTGAAAGGAAAGTGCGAGTATTAGTTGAGGACCAGTTAGATGAAAATCAGTGTGGGTTTAGGCCTCTTAGAGGTTGTCAGGACCAGATCTTTAGCTTACGGCAAATAATGGAGAAGTGTTATGAGTGGAACAGGGAATTGTATCTATGCTTTATAGATCTAGAAAAGGCATATGGCCGGGTTCCTAGGAGGAAGTTATTGTCTGTTCTACGAGATTATGGAATAGGAGGCAAACTTTTGCAAGCAATTAAAGGTCTTTACATGGATAGTCAGGCAGCAGTTAGAGTTGACGGAAAATTGAGTTCATGGTTCAGAGTAGTTTAAGGGGTAAGACAAGGCTGCAACCTGTCTCCACTGTTGTTCATATTATTTATGGATCATATGTTGAAAACAATAGACTGGCTGGGTAAGATTAAGATGTGTGAACACAAAATAAGCAGTCTTGCATATGCGGATGACTTAGTTGTGATGGCAGATTCGATTGAAAGTTTGCAAAGTAATATTGCAGAGCTAGATCAGAAATGTAAAGACTATGGTATGAAGATTAGCATCTCCAAAACGAAAGTAATGTCAGTGGGAAAGAGATATAAACGGATTGAGTGCCAAATAGGAGGAACAAAGTTAAAACAGGTGGACGGTTTCAAGTACTTAGGATGCATATTCTCACAGGATGGAAACATAGTGAAAGAACTGGAAGCGAGGTGTAGTAAAGCTAATGCAGTGGGCGCTCAGCTACGATCTACTCTTTTCTGCAAGAAGGAAGTCAGTAACAAGACTAAGTTATCTGTGCACCGTTCAATCTTTCGACCAACTTTGTTGTATGGGAGCGAAAGCTGGGTAGATTCAGGTTACCTTATCAACAAGGTTGAGGTTACGGATATGAAAGTAGCTAGGATGATTGCAGGTACTAGTAGATGGGAACAATGGCAGGAGGGTATCCACAACGAGGAAATCAAAGAAAAACTGGGAATGAACTCTATAGATGTAGCAGTCAGGGCGAACAGGCTTAGATGGTGGGGTCGTGTTACACGCATGGGAGATGCAAGGTTACCCAAGAGACTCATGGGCTCAGCAGTAGAGGGTGGGAGGAGTCGGGGTAGACAAAGGAGAAGGTACTTGGATTCGGTTAAGAATGATTTTGAAGTAATAGGCTTAACATCAGAAGAGGCACCAATGTTAGCACTGAATAGGGGATCATGGAGGAATTTTATAAGGGGGACTTTGCTCCAGACTGAACGCTGAAAGGCATAATCAGTCTTAAATGATGATGATACAATCTACTGACACATTTACCTTTTGGTACACTGGCTTCTCGTTGAATTTTCGTCTATATCGGGCCTCATTCTATTTCCTAGTTTTATCAATAATCAGAAAGCCATACTGATAGTTATTCTGTTAATCCCCTTTTACGGTGACAAATTCATTGAATAACATGTCAGTTCTATATGTGTTGGTAAATATGCTTTAAATTCAAAATTTTCTGTTTGAAAAGTATAATAAGGTTCACATTATCCTGGACCAACTGCTTCGGGATCCTTGAGTATGACCGACGCAAATAAAATTCATTGACTTGCATATGGCGGCCAAAGCAAAAATATTTCAGGATTTCATCCTGGTTTTCTATTGTGACATCATGAAATATGAATATGATATTGGGCTTTAATTTTTCAGATGGTGGAATGCTGCTGCTTTCACTGAATGTCTTGTGTTGCTCCCTCAGTTCCATGCAAAATCTATTGCAATAACTGATATTTTGAATGAAAGAGTGTTTTCAAAAAATATATACATGTTCGAAGCAGACCCCTCAGGATGCACTGACAGTGTTACAAGATTACTCTTCCTGCAGTCTGAAGATCCAATAATTAAAGCATGTATGTTATTGGGATATAATGGCCCATTCTTCTCTTCTGGTTTCCAGTATTATCATTGCAGGACCAGTCAGTTACTACATGTCTCTTATGACAGGGATGTTTCATACACACTGCCATGATGATGACTATGTGCTCACATTGGCATACTGGGTATTTCACAGAGAATACATACACATGTAAATGGAAATGCCATGTGGCTAGGGCCTCCGGTCGGGTAGACTGTTCGCCTGGTGCAAGTCTTTCGAGTTGACGCCACTTCTACGACTTGCGTGTCGATGGGGATGAAATGATGATGATAAGGACAACACAACACCCAGTCCCTGAGCGGAGAAAATCTCCGACCCAGCCGGGAATCGAACCAGGGCCGTTAGGCATGACATTCTGTCGCGCTGACCACTCAGCTACCAGGGGCGGACACATACACATATGGCTCCAAAACTTTTTTATTTATAAACACTAACGCATTGCAGGTTATATGAACAGACTTCAATACCAGAATGAAATTTTCACTCTGCAGCGGAGTGTGCGCTGATATGAAACTTCCTGGCAGATTAAAACTGTGTGCCGGACCGAGACTGTGTACCGAGTTCGAGTGTCGGTCCGGCACACAGTTTTAATCTTCCAGGAAGTTTCAGACTTCAATACTATTACAGTTCTATGCCTATGTCTAGCACATTTGGCTCATACATTTCTATTCTAATTCCGGCAAACATCTATCATACAGTTGAGTGAGGGTTTCTTCTGATGTCCGCGCAGAATTTGGCGAGCAGATTCCGATAGTTTACTCCACAATGTCTCGTAGAATTAATGGACATTCGACTACCATCTTAGTCGACGGACTACAGCATAGATTCTTAATCGTCTGCTACTGTAGATTATGCACTCTGTGCTGTTTAACATTTTAACTGTTACATGTAAGTCTCGTGCTGTGACTGTACGGTCTCCTGGAACTACTGACAGTAAGTGAACATTGTCATGGAACTAAACAGAAATACGCATTGACGTAGCTTCATAAGATCGTGGATTTTCAAATACAACCACCAGATGGAACTCCCAGGCCGATACCATACCGACACTAACTTGTTTACACCCTGCGTTATTTATACTGTGTCTAATATAACTATGACGTCATGTGGCTGCTGCTTCTTCACCTCATCTGCTGCTGTGCAGCTCGCCATGTTATTGCTTTGGTGGTTCTCTCATGACTGAGTGAACTATTCATCAATCGCTGTTTATATACACTATTTGTAGCAGTGGATGGAACTTTTAAAAAATCGCAGTCTAAAAACGGAATATGCTGGCTTCTACTGCCAGTTCATCGTCAGAATGAACAAGACTGTGATCATTAGTGGTGCGACTGTGCTCACCGTAAACTTAAGTGAGTGTGGTTAGAATATACAGCAAGTCAGGTCTGGAGATGCACCCAGCATTATCTCGCTGTTTAAGGAAGAACAGCGATTGCGCGACTTCATTATATTCAAGAAACGACTTAATCCAGACTTTCTGGATACTCCTGAACATGTTATGGTGATCCAGCAGAAGGACTGTGATTCCAAGATGATGACAAGCGCGTTCTGTGTTCAATTGGGTGATATCACGAAATATTTATATGTGAAGTGTTTTTGGGCATTTACAGGAAACTTACTAAATGATATCGCAGTTTTAATGCTGTAGACTATTACTTGTTTCCTTTACAGCTTACACTTGTGTTATGATATATTTCACACAGATTTAACTCACAGCCTCAAGTACTGATGTGCTTCTTTCTATGTATGAGCCCTGCAATAAACATTATGAAGTCAACGCTTGATGCCAGATTGATGGGCCTCCTCCGATTAAACTGCACTGCGTTGGTTGTAAAAAGGAGAAAGATAAATGACATTTTTCTACTAAAAAAATAATAACATGTGTAGACATGGTGTTCTAGCAGGTACATAAGATGCTATTGACTAATTCACATCTTTCCCCAAACTATTATTTCAATAAGGCACTTGAGTCTCCGCCATTCGTTAGTGCAATGAGATACACTGATCAGCCAGAACATTATGACCACCTACCTAATAGCCAGTATGTCCACCTTTGGCATGGACAACAGTGGCGACGCACCGGGGCATGGAAGCAATGATGCTTGGTAGATCGCTGAAGGGAGCTGACACCGCATCTGCACACATAAGTCACCTAATTCTCGTAAATTTAGGGAGTGGAGGAGGGGGGAGTGATGAGCTCTGACACTACGTCCAATCTCGTCTCAGATGCGTTCGATCTGGTTCAGATCTGGCGAGCTGGGGGAACAGCACATCAATTGGAGTTCGCCACTGTGTTCCTCAAATCACTCCATCACACTCCTGGCCTTGAGACATGGTGCATTATCTTGTTGAAAAATGACACTGGCATCAGGAAACGTGATCGTCATGAAGGGGTGTACGTGGCCTGCAACTAGTGTACGATACTACTTGGCCATCATGGTACCTTGCACGAGTTCCACTGTACCCATGAATGCTCACGCGAATGGTCCTCAGAGTGTAATGGAGCCGCCATCAGCTTGTCTCCTTCTGACGGTACAGGTGTCAACGAGCTGCTCCCCTGGAAGACGAGGGATTCGCTCCCTCCCATCGGCATGATGAAGAAGATATCGTGAGTCATCAGACTATGCAGCTCTCTGCCACTGTGCCAACGTCCAGTACCGATGGTCAAGTGCCCATTTCAGTCGTAGATGCCGATGTCGCCGTGTTAATATTGGAACATACTTGGGTCGTCGGCTGCAGAGGCCCATTGTTAGGAGTGTTCAGTGCACCTTGTGTTCAGACACACTTATACTCTGCACAGAATTGAAGTCTGATGTTAATTCACCCACAGTTCGCCGCCTGTCCTTTTACAAGTCCGCCCAGCCTACAACGTCCGACTTGCAAATTAATAATGTCCAGATACTAAATATGTCATTTCCTAGCAAACAACCTCTCAAGTTTGATTCACATAGCGCTTCAATACCACATTCCGTCACCAGGATCACCAGCGTAGTGCACAGTTAAAATGTCTACTTTCGCTGGTATTGTGTATCTGTATGTTTGAAAACTTTTTCAAATGGTTCAAATAGCTCTGAGCACTATATGACTTAACATCTGATGTCTTCAGTCCTCTAGAACTTAGAACTACTTAAACCTAACGAACCTAAGGACATCACACACATCCATGCCCGAGGCAGGATTCGAACCTGCGACCGTAGCGGTCGCGCAGTTCCAGACTGAAACGCCTATAACAGCTCGGCCACAGCGACCGGCGAAAACTTTTTCATTCCATAGATCAATTAATATGATGGAGATGGGATGGTTTATTACCTGCAAGACGGTGCACCACCTCATATCCTCATGGAAGTTCGAGGTTTCCTCAATAATCGCTTCCAGATCGGTACGTTGGTCGTGAAGGGCCAGTCGCATGGCTGTCTCGCTCCCCAAACTTGACACCACTGGATTTCTTTCTCTGGGGTTTCATTAAAAACTGTGCATATGTTCCTCCCCTGGCAAACAATTTAGCCGACCTGAAAAATCGAATCTACACTGTACTACTTATTACGTAATCGAAATGTAGCGGATTTCTTTTAGTACTCATGTGAATAACTTCATAATTTTCTTTATTCAGGGTCAGTTGCCAGTTTTCGCACCACACAGATATTCTATCTAAATCATTTTGCAATTCGTTTTGGTCATCTGATGACTTTACAAGACACCATCATCTGCAAATAATCTAAGAGGGCTACTCAGATTGTCTCCTATGTCGTTAAGATAGATCAGGAACAATAGAGGGCCTATAACACTTCCTTGGGGAACACCGGATATTACTTCTGTTTTACTCGATGACTTTCCGTCTATTACTACGAAATGCAACCCTTCTGACAGGAAATCACGAATCCAGTCGCACAACTGGGGCGATATGCCATAGGCACGCAATTTTCTTAGGAGACGCTTGTGAGGAACGGTGTCGAAAGCCTTCAGTAAATCTAAAAATATGGAATCAATTTGACATCCCCTGTCGATAGCACTCATTACTTCATGGGTATAAAGAGCTAGTTGTGTTTCACAAGAACGATGTTTCCTGAGTCCGTGCTGACAATGTCTCAATAAATTATTTTCTTCGTGGTAATTCATAATGTTCGAACACAGTATATGTTCCAAAACCCTACTGCAAATCGACGTTAGTGATATGGGCAGTGGCGCAGTGGCCGAACGTTTCATGGTCTGATGAATCCCGATACCTTCTTCATCAGGCCGATGGGAGGACGCGAATCCGTCGTCTTCCAGGGGAATAGCTCGTTGACACCTGCACCGCTGGACGGAGACAAGCTTACGGCGGCTCCATTATCCTCTAGGAAACAGTCACATGGGAAGCCATGGGTCCAGTGGTGCTCGTGCAAGGCACCGCGACGGCCAAGGAGTATCGTTCACTGGTTTCAGACCACGTACACTGGTTGCAGACCTCGTACACCCCTTCATGACGATCATGTTTCCTGACGGCAGTGGCATTTTTCAACAAGATAATGCGCCATCTCACAAGGCCAGGAATGTGACGGAGTGGTTCGAGGAACACAGTGGCAAGTTCCAATTGTTGTGTTGGCCCCCCAGCTCGCCAGATCTGAACCCAATCGAACGCATCTGGGATGTGATTGAACATGGTGTCATTGCTCATCGCCCCCCTCCTCGGAATTTATGGGAATTAGGTGACTTCTGTATGTGGGATATGGTGCCACCTCCCTCCAGCGACCTACCAAATCCTAATTGCTTCCATGTCACGACTCGTCGCCGCTGTTATGCGTGCCAAAGGTGGACATACCGGCTATTAGGAAGGTGATCATAATGTTCTGGCTGGTCGGTGTACGTGAAACGCGTTACATCGTATTTTCCTCCAGCAGCGATAGAGCATTAGTACTGGTTATTCTCCGTGTTTTACTGTGCCTGTTAGTACATATCGATGAAACTAATAGCACACTAGATTAATCTGGATGCGCTCTATTGAATGGGCACGTTAAATTTCGCGTTAAAAATAATTTTGTTTGTAATGGGAAACAGACCGACGCTTTCCACTGACAATGAGAGTAGCATGAAAGAGGTGATGAGCAGTATTTCTTTGGGCTGTCTCCAGCAACAAATTGCGAAAACGAAGGTCCAAATATCTGCTGAACCATCAGAGAAAAAGCGCCTGATGACCCTTTGGAGGGACACACACACACACACACACACACACACACACATATATATATATATATATATATATATATATATATATATATATATATATATATATATATACAGATCGTACATATCGGTGTGCTTGACAAAAAAGTCTAATGACATTTTCTTGTATCATGTACTTTATTTTTGTATTATTAAAACCTAATTTTCGTAGGATAGATAGTATATGCATTTCTGTTTACGTAGTCAAGCGACAGTACACGGCGTACCGAGCTTATTGCCTACAATGACGGGGCGGCCAGAGAAAGGCAAAGAGCCGACCAGAGGATTGAAATCATTAGACGTGTACAACGACGTGGTGTGATAATCAGGTGGTACCGAAAAAAGGAATGTAAACGGTTTTTGGGTTGTCAAGAATGTGTAATTCGCTTTACGTGAATTGAATACAACCAGTCTGTTTCTCAACAAGTCGATAACGAAGGTCGTAGTAGGAATGACAAGCTAATATCAAACACAATGTATTTCCATTAGTAAAAATTCAATCAATCACCAAGAAGATAGTTGTGCATTAATTACAATCAACTGTTTCACCTTTTTTACGGCAATGCCATAACGAATACTAAATTCACATTATTTTCCTTCTGTACAACAACATCGAACGAAAAGAAAACCCATTACTTCGTTTCCTCTTACACCAATACTACATTAAATGTTCAAAATGACCACCATTCGCTTCTACACATGCTTCATTGCGGCGAACCCAGTTTTGGTCGCACTCGTTCACACATATACACATTGGCCTTTATGGTATTGGCAGCATCTAAAATCTTCTGCGTCAATTCGTCAACATTATTTAGTTGCTCAGCATAAACAAGTTCCTTCATATGGCCCCAAAAGTAAAAATCCAGTGGATTTAAATCAGGGCTGCGTGATGGCCATCGACGTGGACCCGAACGCCCGATCCATCGTCCTGGAAATCGACTATCTAAAAATCTGCGTACTCTGTGACCAATGTGGGGTGGAGCAGCATCGTGGAGGAACCACATGTTATGACGTATGCTTAACGGAATGTCTTCTAACAACGTTGGTAACAATGTTTCCTCTAGAAACGTTCGGTAATAGTTATTAGTCAAACGTGCAGGTAAAACATAGGGCCCAATAATGCAATTATCGAGCACACCCGCCCACACATTTACGGAAAATCGTCGCTGAAAATGTGTTACCACTACGTAGCGAGGATTGTGTACACTCCACGTGTGCATGTTATGGAAATTAGTTATTCCGTCGCGAGTGAAACACGCTTCATCTGTGACGAGTATTTTGTTGACAAAATCATGCTGTGCACTGTGTAACAAAAACCACTCTGAGAATTCACGTCGTGGAGGGAAATCTCGTTCTTCCAATGCTTGTACGTGTTGAATGTAGTAAGGCCGCAGACGCTCCTCTTGCAAAGGGCGATGAACGACAGTGTGCGATATACCCACGTGGCGGGCGATGCTTCTAGTACTCTGAGAAGGATCCTCCTGGATGCGGTCCAGAATTCTTTCCTCAGCTTCCAATGTACGATCGGCGCGTTGTGGGCCTCTGCCTTCTGCGCGGGGCAGTAAAGAGCCAGTATCTCTCAATCTAAGGAAATTAAATACGTACTCGTCAGTTGTATTCTGTCATGATGTAACAAAAACGGAAAGCATATCAGAACAGAAGATACGTTTCGCATAGGGACGAAAATTTATAAAGGTGCAGATAACTACTGTACATTATTAAGATGTAAATGCATAATAATCGCATACAAGTAGAGAATTACAATGACACAAACCTTTGGTGCACAGCAGCATATGTCTTTCGTGCACGAAGTCGTCGTTGTGGGAAGCGTTCTCGATAAATTCGTACAGCTGCCCTCGCAACACCTTTTGCCTCGCCATAAATTAAATGCATATCCCATTGTTCAGCTATAGTAAATCTCCTTTCCATCCTAACACTTAACAGAGTTGCAATAACATCTGCACAGGTTACTCGCCTACTGTCGTCGCTCGGTGTATTACAATGACGCAGCCACTCAGGCCGCAGTTGCCTATGTGTTACGATTTACGCTCGCGATGTCAATACGCGCAGCAGGCAATAACAGGAACCGATTGCTTACGTGCGTGCACGGCCAAGTACCTACTTTTCCAAAACCATTATCCTGAGTATCCTGAGACGAACTGTTTTTTTTTTTCTGGGACAACCGTAGGAAATACGCAAACATGTTACTAGACTTTTTTGTCAAGCATCTGTAGAATTTTGGCACCTTATATCGTTTACACCGGTGAGTCACCTAACGTTACCGCTGGATATATTTCGTAAACCACATCAAATACTGACCAATCGATTCCACAGACCGAACGTGAGGAGAGGGGCTAGTGTAGTTGGTTAATATAAACCATAAAAAAATGCATGGAAGTATGTTTTTTAACACAAAGCTACGTTTTTTTACATGGAACCCCGTTAGTTTTGTTAGCACATCTGAACATATAAACAAATACGTAATCAGTGGCGTTTGTTGCATTGTAAAATGTTAATTACATCCGGAGATATTGTAACCTAAAGTTGACGCTTGAGTACCACTCCTCCGCTGTTCGATCGTGTGTATCGGAGAGCACCGAATTACGTAGGGATCGAAAGGAAACGGTGATGGACCTTAGGTACAGAAGAGACTGGAACAGCACATTACGTCCACGTGCTAACACCTTTTTATTGGTCTTTTTCACTGACGAACATGTACATTACCATGAGGGGCGAGATTGGCAGAAGGGAAAGCTTTCGAGTTTAACTCCTTCACGAAACTTCGCAGATATCAAGTGTTTTGGGAAAATAATTCAGACCTTACGGCGTAAAATAATAATATGAATAGTTGAATTACTGAATCATGTCACCAACCTCCTCTGTGTTATCATAGACTACGTGTTAATAATCTCGTTTGTTCAGGGAATGCATTACACACGAGGTTCCTAATTGCCTCCACCGCCGTGAGTGAAATACATAGAGTTTTGTTAAGTTTCATCAACAGTCGGTCTTCTAAAGATGTCTCCTGCACAGACAGCAGCACGTAGGTCATAGTTCCATTTTGTCGAGGCTGTAATGAACTGTGAGTGATGAATTGATGTTACATAAATAACTGGTTCGTTACCTATTTAGGGGTGCCATTCGTATTTGTTTTAGCAGAACATGAGAAACTGCAAGTTACAAACTTCATCCACTGCTTTTTGAACATGTCGTGCATTATTCATATATTTACAAACTTTATCTTGCGACACCAGTGATTCATTGCATGTTGCGGATTCTTAAAGTGTTCTAGTTCATTATTCCGACATCAAAATAAGATTTGACCAATCGTACCAGACAATACGTCTGTTCATCATGATTGCCCCTTCTAATGTGATAAACGCTTTACTGAGTTTGCATAAAATTGAAATACAGTTGTCCACATACAACAACATGTCTGTCCACCATGAATGTCCCTTCTGTTTTTGTTAACACTTCACTCAATTTACCTAAAAATTGTAACATAACTGTTTCACCAGAAAACATGTCTGTAACCTGTTCAAAATGGTTCAAATGGCTCTGAGCACTATGGGACTTAACATCTGAGGTCATCAGGCCCCTAGAACTCAGAACTACTTAAACCTAACTAACCTAAGGACATCACAGACATCCATGCCCGAGGCAGGATTCGAACCTGCGACCGTAGCAGTCCCGCGGTTCCGGACTAAGCGCCTAGAACCGCGAGACCACCGCGGCCGGCTCTGTAACCTGTCACTGCCCCGTCCGATCTGATTAGGCAGATGAGCTACTTCGCTTCGGAGCCCAGTGTAGGCAGAGATCCAAAGACACCCGAAGAGCTTCATCTGCCTTTTCGTTTAGCTTTTGCTTTTTCCTTTTTCATGTAATTCTAACTTCTAAAATAAGTAGGAGATAGGCTGCTATTTAAAGATACTTATTCCAGAATGTTAAGCAATTTTAATGCACTATTATTAAAATATTAATGAAAGAAAGTTGGCATTTTGGCATGCAGCCTCCGAATGTTTCAGTCGATCACACTGACAGACTGCAATTCTGGTGGTCGTTTCCAAGAGAAAGGTACTATCTGCTGCTGATACCTCACACCACTGATTACGTCATAAGTTTAATGCTGCAACCTCTGCTGTTCTGAGGAAAGACTCTCGGAACTAGATATAGCGGCTGCTATAGCCAGATATATCACAACCTCCATCACAAAGTTTGGGGAGAAAAGTTAGATTACTCAGTCCAACCATCATGGCATGTTCGCATTCAACTATGTGTGCAATTTTCTAGAAGGTGTAACTGCGACAGAGATACAAACTGTGTTAATGTTACTGCGAGATTTGGGAGAAGTTCCTCAGGTTGTATTGGTTGCAGGAGGCTTAAGCTTGTGTTCAAGATGAGATCATGCTGTGAAGAAATTTTCAGAACTCGGCTATATTTTTCGAGACAATGTGTCAAAAGAGTCGGTTTCTTGACAGTCCTTTTTCAACGGCCGATGTAATCTGGTTCTGTTACTGCAAGTCGTAACACTCTTATCAACAGACAGTAGTATGACATTGTGGAGATGAAAAATCATTCAAGACACTGTTTCAAGTGCTTGAATACATTAATAGTCAGAACAGGAATAGCAACGCAAATCACAGTAACGAAGAACATGTTGCAAGACCACACCGCAACTACAACGAATGTAGAGATAACAGGTTCCAAAATGGTTCATATGGCTCCAAGCACTATGGGACTTATCATTTGAGGTCATCAGTTCCATAGGCTTAGAACTACTTAAACCTAACTAACCTAAGGACATCACACACATCCATGCCCGAGGCAGGATTCGCACCTGCGACCGTAGCAGCAGCGCGGTTCCGGACTGAAGCGCCTAGAACCGCTCTTTCACGGCGGCCGGCTAACAGGTTCCAAATGGTTCAAATGGCTCTGAGCACTACGCGACTTAACTTCTGAGGTCATCAGTCGCCTAGAACTTAGAACTAATTAAACCTAACTAACCTAAGGACATCACACACATCCATGCCCGGGGCAGGATTCGAACCTGCGACCGTAGCGGTCGCTCGGTTCCAGACTGCAGCGCCTAGAACCGCACGGCCACTCCGGCCGGCTAAACAGGTTCCATTCACAGGCAAGACAGCCATATTACGGTAATCATTGTGACAGGGGAAACTGGCGGAATGGTCTCAAGAATGATAATAATTACAACTGGGGAGATGAAAGAGAACAGGGTAAATCCGTGAGAAGCAAGGTGCATAGATTGTGGTAGTGAGAACACCCAATTACTCGTGGCACAATCAGTCACATAACGGTGCAAACAGCCAAGAACGGCAACTGACCATGGGTACGGAGCTGACAGACAATCCCATGGTAGACGGCAGCAGAGAAAACCCCCAGGAAGAGGATGAGATAGTTTACAACAGGTGGCTTCTAATATAGAAGATATGAAGATAAGCAAGGTTTTCGGTGGGAAATATTTTGGGTGATTCGTACGTAATATGTTTTATGACATGTTTTCTTTTTTCAGGGTTTTGTAATGTGTATCTGGTCCATGAGAATGAGTAATAACTTGTGTTTTTTTGTGACGTCTTGCAGTTTGTCTGTGAAACAATCTGAAAAAGGCGAATGCTGGGTGGAATATATGATGATGTTTTTTGGCATGACCTGCATGCCACACTGTTGATCAAATGAATCTGGTGAAAAGTTTTAATTTAAGAATTAGGAAACATTTGAGACGACGCACAGATGGACGCGTTTTCGTAAATTGGAGAGTGAGAATGGAAGTATTTCCAGGGTCAGTATGCTCATGACATACGCCCACATTACGAATAGTGTAGTAGGATGTGTGTGCCCTGCGTAGTGAAGTGGTAATAGAATGAAAATAGAAGTTGGTTATGTCAAACTGAATTAGGAGGAGTGGATGAAGTCAACTGCGGCGTTTCGCAGAGGAAGAAGGTCGTAGTTGATGTGTGTCTTTCTGTGTCAAAGGAGCCACCTACCAACACGAGTTATTGGTAGTGATGCTTTTTCTCCGCATCAAGGTACAACTGATCCATTCTAATGTTTGTGAGGACTGATGTGTATGTGCCGTCCACCTGACAGTGCGTTGGGACGGTCAGTAGTTTTAAGAAATTTAAGTACCCATTGCGGAAGTTGGTGTTCATTATGCGGCTGACTAATCTTACTGCATGGGAGAAACGATGAGAGTCCATTACTACTAATCGCATCAGACATTAGCCACAACACCTAGCCATAAGGTATAATAATAGTTGGGTGATAACGTAGCTAATAGCACAACGAAGCGCTTATGTTAAAATGGTTGCTTGAAGTTCTGTTTTAGATGTTCGCTGTAGGAGGGTAGGCAGAGCCACGTTGCTGGAGATAATTATAGGCGGTAGAAAGAAAGCCAACAGCAAAGCCATGTCATCTGTCCTAGAGGTATCCGAGGTTGAACCAATCGCAAGAAAATTAGGAAATAATGAGCAACAACATGATGACGGAGATGTGTATCAACGATACAAAAGTGTCACTTTTTTCAAATCTTGGCTGTCTTTTCATTGTCTGAACGCAAATTTTTGTCGTACTAGTGTTCGCGCTAATCACTTTTTCTTCAGGTATTTATAGGTGTCATAAGTGTACCACTTCAGTTTTGTTACTGTCGTAGATATTATGCAGATACACATTTGCGCCTGTTTAATTATTGTTCCAAATGCAGACGAGAACATGAAAGTATGTTATTGAAAGATGAGGTTGCTCGCGATGACAATAGTAGAAGACAATTATGTATAATCGAGGTTGGCTGGAAAATTTTGCACAGTGGTTGAAAGGCAATTAATGAGGCGACGAGTGTGAGCTACATCAAGGGAGTGCCCTTCCGAGGTCGGAAGGAAGGCTACAAAATTTAGAGAGGCAGTCTCATTCGGAGTCTGATTCTATTTTGTTTTCGCATTCTCATGCGAATTCTGGTCTGTGACTCGGTTTCGGATTCCATGCTTGTACTTACTGGTCTCCAAGATCGGTAATTAGTAATGTGATGAGATCCACCACTCGCGAACGCCACATCGCTCCAGGGCAGCAAAAGTTAGCAGCCACTGCGGCACAACGCACGGTGACTCGTCTGTAGCCATCTCAACCGCAGTCACGATAAAACTGCATCGGCAATGTGTACTCCTGACTTCGGTGATCGTCGTATAATGAAAGCAGAGGAGTTCATTTCTGTTTTTCCCGCTTTCAGTTTTCAGAATTTGAAAATGTTCAAATTTGTGTGAATTCCTAAGGGACCAAATTGCTGAGGTCATCGGTCCCTAGACATTCACACTACTTAAACTCTAACTTACGCTAAGAACAACACACGCACCCATGCCCGAGGAAGGACTCGAACCTCTGGCGGGAGGGGCCACGCAATCCGTGACATGGCGCCTCGAACCGCACTACCACTCCGCGCGGCTCGTAATTTGACCTACGCGCTTCACGCTCTAGTACGCGTGTTCTCTGCAATCTAAGTCTTGTTTCAAAAGGGATATTTTCCGTAAACACTCATTTTTCGTTTCGGTACTGAGTTAATTCATTGGCTTTCACCCGTCTGGCGATGACGTGAAAAATGGTTCAAATAGCTCTGAGCACTATGAGACTTAACTTCTGAGGTCATCAGTCGCCTAGAACTTAGAACTAATTAAACTTAACTAACCTAATGACATCACACACATCCATGCCCAAGGCAGGATTCGAACCTGCGACCGTATCGGTCGCTCGGTTCCAGACTGTAGCGCCTAGAACCGCACGGCCACTCCGGCCGGCGTTACTTACTTTATGTACTGATCCGTTGTGAGCTCAGTTCGGATTCATACTCTATTTTTAATTAATACAATATTTTACAATGACGGTTAAAAACGTATTATGTGTCCTTTATGTATGTGGGTACCACCTCAACCGTAATTGTCAGGCACGATGCTGGTGACGACCCTAATAAGAATTCATTTTTCTGATCACTGATTTATTTTATTAATGTAAAATTCGTTCTCAGATTGTTGTGATGTCGACGTTAATGCGTTTTGAATAGATTGCCTATTGTTTCTGTTGTGAATTGGCAGGAGCCAATTCACGGGGTTTGGAGGAAGCCGAAAGGCACGCGTTTAAGCTCACGTAGGCTGGCGTGAGGTCTGGAAATTGACAAGGAAATTAGAACTTAGAAAAACGGACGCAGATGGTGAAATACTTAACTTTAATCCATAATTGGTGAACATCGGTCTGACTGTACATGCATCCCAAGATTCATAACAAATGATAATGGCGCCTTGCTAGGTCGTAGCAAATGACGTAGCTGAAGGCTATGCTAACTATCGTCTCGGCAAATGAGAGCGTAATTTGTCAGTGAACCATTGCTAGCAAAGTCGACTGTACAACTGGGGCGAGTGCTAGGACGTCTCTCTAGACCTGCCGTGTGGCGGCACTCGGTCTGCAATCACTGGCAGTGGCGACACGCGGGTCCGACGTATACTAACGGACCGCGGCCGATTTAAAGCAAGCCTAGCAAGTGTGGTGTCTGGCGGTGACACCACAGTTTCAATAAATCTTATGTTTACCAGATCAAACTCTATCATTCAGAAACCATTAAAGTAAATCATTCAACTGCAAATGGCCAGATCCTCCAACCACAAGCGATAGGGGTGCCCCCTGACGAGTTCAAGATCTGAGGTAATAACGTTTCCAACGTGCGCGGAAGTTGATTTTTCGAGTAGCCTATTAAATTCATGGAGGTAATCTACCATTTTACTAGATCTGAGATAAAAGAATTAGCGTCAGTCCAATCTGTGTATTCAACTGATGAGCAAACGGTCGTGGACACAGCACGCCCAGCTTCTGGAAATCTTCCAGTCGTCTTGGAATGAATAAATACAGGTCCTGTATAATTCTGAAGGTAATCTAATAGTACTCTTCCTGCAAAATAGTGGCCAGTTCAGGTGACGACGGTGGAGGTAGATAAGAAATTGTTATCTTACCTCCTCTACTCACACTTGACCCAGAGGTGTTTTCTCGTTTCCAATCAGTCGTGGAAAGCTTCTTTTGGAACGTGAATCAGAGTCCATCAACATAGAAGAAGCAGGGCCTCGCAAAGAGAACACAATGTATTGAAATTGTCGTCAAATTAAGCCAGCAGCGGCAAGCGAAACGCAACTGTGGTGGCCAGAGGAAATACGACAATTCATCCCCGAGCTCACAAAACAATTCCTGGACGATGCGAGCTGTGTGAACTGGGCCCCTGTCGCCTTGAAACGCAGCATCACCGTCGAGGAACAAAATTTGTGCAATGAGATTAACCTGATCAGCTAAAACGGTCACATAATCCTTGGCAATAATGCGACCTTGCAGAGTAACCATGGGGTCCATGGAATACCACGACGGAGCGGCGTATATCATCACTGAACGTTCACAATGTTTACCTCTTGGCACGTAAAAGCAGCCAGAAGTTGGAAACGGTGTGAGATAAGGCTCATCCGAAGAAATGACGTTCTTCCATTGTTCTGTAGTTCAGGTTTTGTGTCTTCGACATTACATTTTCCTGTTACCAGCAACTGCATCAGTGATTTGTGGTTTTGGAGTTCCAGCTCACCCTGCAGTTTCCTACCTATAGAGCTCCTTCCATGTTGTTGTAGCGCTGACAGAGTTCATGAGTGCGGCATTCAGTTCCACAATGACTTTTGTAGCTGTTGTCAGTATTGGGGCAAGGCAGACACGAGCGCAAAGTACCGTTATCCAAGATAGCGGCGATGACGTCAATCAAGATGGAGGTTTTTGGCGGGAAGTTTGAATTTTGGCGGAAAATTGCAACGCTCCCCCCCCCCCTCACCCAGAAAAATGGCGGCAACTTCAAATTCCAACATGATAATGTGTCACACCTAGGAAAAAGGCGGGAAAAATGGACTTGTCTTTATTATTCAACCAGTTTCAAACATGTGTATTCGCCACTGGGTCTGAACTCGAACTGGCTTAGTTCATATCGGTGCCACCAGAGGGCGCTCTCCTGACGTCAGGTGATGACGCAAGTACTGTCATTCAAGATGGCTGCACCCAGTGTGTTCACCACGCACTCCAGAGCCCAACTAGCTTGATTCATATCGGTGCTACCAGAGGGTGCTCTCCTGATGTCAGATCATGATGCAAGTACCGGTATTCAAGATGACGGCAACCACTATGTTCACCGCGAGCTCCATAGCCCAACTGACTTAGTTCATATCGTGCCCACCAGAGGGCGCTACCGTGAAGTCGCGTGATGGCACAAGGACGTCTGCTCTCTCTCTCTGTCTCTCTCTCTCTCTGTCTCTCTCTCTCTCTCGCGCGCGCGCGCGCGATACAACTGGACACACGCCGCGCCACCGGCCCGCGGGCGTCCGACGCTTACGTCACACACCCTTGGCTGCCATCTCCATACATGCGCCGGACATAGTCTTCTGTAAATATGCGAACTAAAGTAACGCCCACATTGCGCATCTAACCTATCAATTACTTAAGTACTTAATTCCATTTCAATTTTAATCATATTCAATAATTCAATTTACAATTTCAATACTCAGTGATTAAATGAGAAGTTCCACATTTTCCCACTATCAGCGCAGTGTTCATTCATGACCTAGCACTTCCCACCCCTAGAATGCTGCACTCCTATTGGCTACTGCATTAGTCACATGATTCGACTTCATACAGGTAGGAAAAGGTGTTCATTATACTTTCAACTACCTAGTTTCAACTACTTTTCAAGGTCCAGACCACTATCTCTTCCTAGGAACCGGCGCCGAGTTTGAATTCTGGCAGTAAAGAAAGGTCACTTGGGCTTTCACTACCAACCTAAGAAGATTGTTGCAAACAAAGCTCACCGCCACTAACCTAAGACTCCAGGGCGCAACCTCTTCCTAGGGGTTACTAGTAAAAGGACTCAGCGCGCACTAGGCTGGTGGAGAGAGGAAGGAGTGTACTTTATTTATTTGTGAGCAATTTATTTAGGGATGATGTATATGTATCGCAGAACACACGCTCTGACATGCCCCACAGCGTACAGACCTGCAAACTACTCCTTCATAACTCATGTATAAGGCTCTACACACGCTCTTGCTAATTGTAAACCGTCAAAAATAACGCTTTGCACAACCTACAGACATGCGGACCACTCATAAATAATGCAATACATTTACGTCCAGATAGCAAAACAACTCCTAAATTGTCAAAATAATAATCCATCTAAAAGACTCTGCTTGCTAATCGCCAACTGTCGAAATCATAAACCATTCTTTATTTAAACAATTAGAGGCAGCACCACCACCAAGTGTATTCGCCACTGAGTCCATAGCCCAACTGGCTTAGTTCATATCGGTGCCACTAGAGGACGCTGTAGTGACGTCAGGTGATGACGTAAGTACCCTAATATAAGATGGCGCCACCAAGTGCGTTCACGACGAGCTCCAGACCCAACTGCCCTAGTACATTTCGTCGCCGCCAGTGGACGCCACCGTGACACCAACTGATGACGCAGGTACAGTTATCCATGATGGCGACAAACAGAGTCTGTAATACATGTTTGTTTTATATACACTCCTGGAAAATGAAAAACGAATACCATGAATTCGTCGCCCCAGCAGGGGGAAATTTTATTGACACATTCTTGAGGACGTATACAACACACAATTACACCAAGAGAGCCATAAGCCCGTGAGTACAGTCAACAGAGCGTGCACAATGTCAGCGATAGTACCGTGTATACCCTCCTTTTGCAGCGAAGCAGGCTGCAGTTCTCCCATGGAGACGATAGTAGAGGTGCTAAATGTAGTTTTGCGGAATGGCCTGCATGCAGGACGTGCAGACCATACAAGATGACGTTTCATCCACTCCCAATCATGCTCAATGGGGAACAGATCTGGGGATCGTGCTGGCCAGCGTAGTTGACATACACCTTCTAAAGCACGTTGGGTGGCACTGTCCTGTTGGAAAAGCACATCACCTTGCCGGTCAATGAACGGTAGCATGATGCGTTGGACGATGGTTTGAATGTACTGTGCACTGCTCAATGTTCCGTCGACGATCACCAGAGGAGCACGGTCAGTGTAGGATATTGCTCCCTACACCCTGTTGTCAGGGATTGGTCCTTTGTGCCTCTGTGGTATACACTCCTGATTTTCGCGTTGTTCTATATGTAATATACAAAAATAAAAGCTTCAATATACATGTATATGTTTTAAGACGAAAAGGAAAGTACCATGTCCAATAAGTAAGGACACAGGCTTATAAAAGTTCTATTACAAACAGTGCGATACAAATTTGCAATAGTTCTCCACATAAGATAAGCATTATTTCACCATTCACACATTTTATTAAAACCCTAAGGTCATTCTTACTTGATCACTGTTCCTTCCCAGTAGCAGAATTTTTGCAACATGTGAATTACGAAACGTAAAAGAAACTCACTTCTCAAAAAAAGGTGAACTTATATTTACATAACATCAAATACTATTGTATATACTTATATTAAACTAATAATAATGCATCAGAACCTATTACGCGAATGTTAGGAAAAAAATTAGACGTGGCGAGACGCGAAACTTGGGCATGTCAGATATTACGACGGGAATCAATAACGTTACTCATTATTCGTTGAATTTGTTCGGGGCGGGCGTCCGATGACACCCGTTCAGGTTCTTCGTTCATCCGTTCACTCAGTGTTTTTATTACAGAGGGTAGTAGCTAACCCTCTGACCGAGCACGCTGAGCTACCGTGCCGGCATTTTTTATTCGGTATTGTTAGGTTCGTTTGGTCTGGGCGGACGTCGCATGACATCCATTCAAGTTGATGGTTGATTCTTTTACTCAGTTTTTTTTTTTTTTTTTTTTTTTTTTTTTTTTTTTTTTTTTTACAGGGGACAATGACCGAACACGCCGAGCTACCGCGCCGGCTGAATTTCTCACTCATCACCCTCTCATAGTGTCCAGGGCATGTATGGTGCTCTTATTCACTTGCGTCAATGTGTTCGTTTTTCGTTTTCCAAGTGTGTATATAATAACTTTTTCTCTTGTGAGAAATAACTTTTGCAGCACAAGTTTCCTGAGGTTAAATGGTGGTTTCTTACGATACCCGATGTTGGTCATCCATGTGTGTGCCCATGTGTATCTCCATACTCCAGACGGCCGATCTTCGTCGTTTTTCAACCATATTTATTTCAACTCTTCACTTCCGCTTTTCACTGTGTATTGAATGTTCAAAAATGGCTCTGAGCACTATGGGACTTAACTTCTGAGGTCATCAGTCCCCTAGAACGTAGAACCACTTAAACCTAACTAACCTAAGGACGTCACACACATCCATGCCCGAGGCAGGACTCGAACCTGCGACCGTAACAGTAGCGCGGTTCCAGACTGAAGCGCCTAGAACCGTTCGGTCACATCGGCTGGCGGTTATGTTTTATATTTCTGTTTGTTTTAGTGGTTAACATGATCATTGAGATCTTGCTTATATTTATTTACTTGTTCATTACTTCGTTTTTCATTACAAGGACTCTTTGTGTATGAAGTTTTTTCTATAATGTCAGGAGTTTTTTGTTGTAATTGTTCATTCTAATAATTTTCACGACCTGTTCCATGTTGTATGGTTCATGACCATGTTTTATCAAATGTTCAGCAAAGATACTCTGGCTATTTTCATACTTCCAGCTTCTTATATGTTCTTTAAACCTAGTTTTGAAATTCGTGCCTATCATTTCCACATACAATGAATCACATTCTTGATATTCCAATTGGTATATACCGGCTCCTTGATATTTACAGTAAAAAACAAACTACCTTTCATTTAGTTACAAAGACAGAACATGGCATGAATTCTGAAGCAACCAAGGAAAGACGGAAAACGAAGAAATCGCGATCATACTTTTACAATTACAGTGTTTATTGGTCATCAAAAATTAGTGCAACTTAAATCGCCAGATCTCTGTATCTGAGGAAATTAATGTCCTAAAGAAAATTACCGTCGTAGAACGAACTGACACTCTAAGGTGTAGTAGTTCAGCGTGTATCACACATTGCAATCAGAGACACTTGAAAGTAACACGAGCAAGTTTTCAGAGTGTTGCACACCTCAGGGGCCACGGTAGCATAAATATCCAGGGGAATGTTCCGAGTCTGTCACCTGTATAGTACAAGCCACGCGGCCGTAAAGCAAGGGCGAGGCGATGGATTCAGCAGAGTCCAACGGAGCGGAGTGGGAGTCCAGCAGCGGTGGCGCTGACGAGACGTTGACTTAGCGTAGCTAGTTAGTAGTAGTCACTTCCTCCTGCTGTGCGGCCGGTTATATCGCTATCTTCTTATCTCCACAGGCAGCCGACTTACGTAGTCGGCGGTCACGAGTTGTAGTTACCGCCGCTTGTGTCGGAGTCGCCAAACATACGATGTCCATGGTGTCTGCCATCGATGCGATGTGCTGATCCACGCGTATTGCCCATCTCTCGCTCGACTGTCACCGCGATGGCCAGTACAAAGTCTGACGACAGCTCATTCTTTCTGCTTCATTCGTCATGCCCACTCCGGCCGGCCCACGAGAGTGCTCTCTCTCTCTCTCCAAGACAGCATTTATCACTAATTTGGTGATGAGTGTATTAGCGCATTAAATTTTTGTGTAGTTTTATGGTGTGAAGAGGTAATTCTAATTAATGATGACCATTACACTTGTTTATATTTCAATGTTCGGTCACTGTAGTGAACGTCACTATTCCCTGCTAGTACTCTCAATTATTAACTACAACAGTTTCGTGCTCCCACAACGATGTCCGCTTAATCTAAGAAGATTTATTTTCAGCACTCCATCGTTTGAGATTCATGTAATGCACTGAATTCTGTGCATTTTCTTTTATACTTTCCCCCCATTGATGGACGCTGTTTATTGTTTACGTGCCGTCGTGTCATGGTGGAAACTGTAGGTCAGTCTGTAACAAACTCGATTCCTAAACGAGTATCAGGAAATGAAATGTAATGTCTGCTGAAGTCCTAATCATTTCGCAAATTCATAAGGAGTGCTTCACCTACTAGGGAACCTCACTGTCAGTAGTTTCTTACGTTATTACAGAGTAACACGCTGTGTGTATGAATTGCTAAGGGAGCAAACTGCTGAGGTCATCGGTTCCTGTACTTACACATTACTTAAACTAACTTATGCTAAGAATCACAGACACACACTCATGCCCGAGGGAGGACTGGAACCTCCGGCGGGAGCGGCCGCGCAATCAGTGACGTGGCGCTTCTAACCGCGCGGCCACTCCGCGCGGCGAGTACGACGCTGCAGAGTTATTAAGGAAGTAACCCAACCCTTAGTGGACAGTCTGGTGTTCAGGAATCGCAAGCTAGACTTGTCCTCTCCGAGGTCGTCAAATTCCACTGATTAGCTATGTTTACTCGACAGACAATTTATTAGCGTCGTTTCCACCATTACTTGGCCGTCTTGCCGTTGAGTCAGTGTGAGGTCTTGTCTAACAGATGCTAAAATTATGCAGGTAAATGAATGTCACGCAGTAGTAGAAAACATACAACCAACATTTCATGTAAAGAAAACTGTAGGAAATCGAAGTGACATTAAAGCAGAAAAACAATGATCTTGGGAAAGGATTGTTTTGAAATCTCGAAGACAGTGGGAATGGTGCTGAAAAGCAGTAGGAACAGTTAAAATTCCCAGTGCCCGACGAAGTCATGTAAGGATCTGAACGAAATTTTCGAGTAAATTTGTTTCACTGTTGGCCATAACTGTCCGCAGACCTCTTTGGAGATCTCTTTTCGATGATTGGGAAACAGCACACATGACATCGTCTACAAGAAGGGAGGCAGAGTTGATGCATAGAACTGACGTTATAACAAATTTCTCAAACAAAGTATGACTTGATATACAATGATTCAATTGAAAAAAAAAACTACTTCTCTATGGAAAGCAGCATGAATTCAGTAAATGTCGATTGTAAGAAAGTAATCTCGCATTCTTCACACAGGATACCCTAACGTGTAACAGGTGAAATTACTCATTCGAGACATACTAAGAGATTACGATTCAGCGTCACATCGATTACTACAAAAGAAAGAGGCTCCTGTGGGGTTTACGACTGGGTCAAAAATTTCTTGACAGACAGGGCGCAACTTGTAATACTGGATGGAAAATTTTCTGCAGACATTGCGATAATATCAGGATTATCATAGGGGAGTGTAATAGTACCATTACAGTTCATTCTGCAGATTAATGACTTACCGGATAATGTTACAATTTCGGACTTCTGCACATAAAGTGGTTATTTCTGCAAGTGTTATCCTATAAGTATTGCATTTATATCCAATTAGTTCTTGACAAGATGTCAGCCTACTGCAAAGCCTGGTAATTAGTTCTTTATGTGCCAAATTTCTAGCAATGCACTTTACAAAACAGCTTTTTGGCTGCGTGATGAACTTCTTTTCTCTTAATTCTGAGTGGTTCAGACATATGGAAATCCAGGAAAGGTGTAGTGAGTATGGTGGACCCGAAGACACTCAGATTTCAAGCCTGTTCGTATGGCAACTGTTGCACGGTCGTGGTGCACGTTACAGTGGAGTGGACATCTTATACATTGTCCCTGTGACAGTGTTTGTGCTTCTACATGCTGCTGCCACCAGGTAGACGTTCTGTTCGCTGTTGGTATACGCGATGACAGGAAGGGCATCCAGCCACCCCTTAAATTAACTAACGTAAGCCAATTCCGGGTTCTGCGAGGGTGCGAGACAAAGGCACAAGCAAATGATGGTGATGCCGCCGTTAGGGACATCCTTACGAACCTGCAGGGTGCTGCAGCCATTTTACTTTTACGTTACACATTTACAGTTCTCATGTGGCACATCCTCATAAAAATAAGACATTCTTTGACTATAAAATTAATGATTCAAACCGGAGAGAATAATGCTATGAACAACTGCTGAGCAATTGCAGAGTGCCAGTTTATCCATGGTAATGCATATACTGAGTAAAGGCTATATATGTAGGAACTGCCGCGCGGGATTAGCCGAGCGGTCTGAGGTGCTGCAGTCATGGCCTGTGCGGCTGGTGCCGGCGGAGGTTCGAGTCCTCCCTCGGGCATGCGTGTGTGTGTTAGTCCTTAGGATAATTCAGGTTAAGTAGTGGGTAAGCTTAGCGACTGATGACCTTAGCAGTTAAGTCGCATAAGATTTCACACACATTTGAACATTTGTAGTAACTCCTGGAAGTTCCGTCTATACCTGTCATCATTCAGTTTTCTTGTTTTATCAATAACGAGAAATCCACACTGTGAGTGATTCCAGCAATCTGGACATATCTTTACAAACCCATTGAACGACTTATCGGTTCCTATATGAGCCTGGTATATGTGTTTTAAATTCAGATTGTCCTGTTTGAATGCTACAGTTAGGTTTGAATTATACCCCACCAGCTGTTTTGGGATTCTGGAACATATCTGACTCAGATAAAATATGAGATCTGAGTTTTTCCTGGCGTTTACAATTTTCAAACAACTTACGGGTATTTAGCCAGGTAATATTTTCAGCGACCGCCGATATTTCGGCGGGAGTACACCACGCCATTTTCAAGGCAAACTGAAAATGGCGGGGTGTACTCCCGCCGAAAATATTACCTGGCTGAATACCCGTAAGTTGTTTGAAAATCAGATAAAATACATCAACAGCCACATGGCGACCGGAACAGAAATATTGCCGAATTTGATCTTGGTTTTCCACAGCAACGTCGTCAAATATGAACACTGTGTTTGGCTTTACTTTTTACTGGGAGGGATATCAGTGTTGTTACTGAATGTCGTGTAGGTCACACCATCTACATCCTGCAATATCTCCTGTAATAGTTCGTATTCGGGCTGAAACAGTGTTTTTGGAAATACACATACATGCTCAAAGCGGACTTCATCCGGATGTGTAAGCAGCGACGTGAGAACATTTGTCCTGCCGCAGTTGGATGGACCTATAATTCTTGCAAGTATATTGTCGCGAAGGCTTGCCCCATTCTTCTTCCTGTCTTCTTCCACACCGTAACAGCTCCAGTCGCTAACAACAAAGTCTTGATGCTTCATCCACCCTGCCATGGGACCTACTACGTCAGGTACTGGCGTGCAGTGAGCTTTTATAGAAAATAATGAACACTATGCCCTGCCGTGATACGAAAATACTGGTGATAATGGCATTAGTACTTGCAATATAATGAGATGTAGGAAATAAAAACACATGCATCGCCGGCCGGTGTGGCCGAGCGGTTCTAGGCGCTTCAGTCTGGATCCGCGCGACCGCTACGGTCGCAGGTTCGAATCCTGCCTTGGGCATGAATATGTGTGATGTCCTTAGGTTACTTAGGTTTGAGTAGTTCTATGTTCTAGGGGACTGATGACCTCAGATATTAATTTCCATAGTGCTCAGAGCCATTTGAACACATGCATCGTTATATACATTTTTTTCATTCAGTAATTATACACGACATGCATTACACCTACATGTTCTTTCTTCATCTTAACACCAGTACAGATGTAGAAAATAAAGCCTTCTTGTAAGCGCAGAAATCAGCATTTATTTCTCTCAAACTTATTGACAGTACATTAGTTTTCGTTTGCGCCATACTGACCCACTGTTCGAAGTCGTCTGCATGTACACTGTTCGTACTTAGATACTCTGCAATGTCCCTATACACAGCTTTAATACAAGGCAGACATCTGTTCAGTATTTCCAACAAAATGGGTAGCACTAGCTGTAGACCAAAAAATTTGTAGCGGTGAAGTGCTGTAGATAAATGGGTGTGTCACCTCATTTCACACAGAATTCAGAGTCATTGTACACGGTTGAAATTAGTAGAGTTAGAGCAGCACAGTAAATGTCCGGAGGAGGACGACTCGGATTATACTCGGCGGTCAACTTCTGCTTGATATAAGCTTCTGTAACACGTCAGTCTCTGTCTGTGGTTGCTTCTACACCAATATGTAAACGCTTCGAACCACTAGCGGTTAAATTATACACTGAAGTGAACAGTAGTGGTGCACAGAGGTTCAAATGGCTCTGAGCACTATGGGACTTAACATCTGTGGTCATCAGTCCCCCAGAACTTAGAACTGCTTAAACTTAACCAACCTAAGGACACCACACACATCCATGCCCGAGGCAGGATTCGAACCTGCTACCGTAGCGGTCACGCGGTTCCAGACTGAAGCGCCTAGAACCGCACGGCCACACCGGCCGGCCGGTGCAGAGAGCTTAATTTGTATCTTCTCATCCACTACATCCTCACATTTTCTCTGCAGTATGACTGGAACATTCTGCGATGGCAAGTATGACTTGGGTCGTGCTGATTAGAGCCCCTGGTGCAGCCAGGGGCTGCCTCAGTGTCTTCAACCGACAATAACAGCTCATTTTCCTGCTCGATCAAGCTGACCAGGTGCGCAGCAGGATCCCAGGATGCTGCCACCGCTGCAGGTCCTGACACATCACTGTTGCAGACCCCAACAGGCTGGAGGGCGTCGCATCCACTGATGAGCAAAGAAGAAAAACCGTTACAAGCTAAAAAAGCAGCACAAAGACTTCATCTTCCTCTCACAACAGTAAACACGGACATTAAGCAAGGGGTCCTTACTCTTCCGTGGCTTCTTCCTATTCGGATGGTGCTGCAGCTGCTGGGCAGCGCTGGCCGATCTTGGCTGGCGCTTCATTCTAACTGTTATTGAGGTTGCAGTCTTGCTGGGTCCACCTTATATATCGCCGTTGTGATTGGGTGTTGCGTTGCTATTGGCTACTGCCAATTTCAGGTGCCTCTGGTTGCCTAATTGTGAACTAGACCAGTTGCTTGGTCCTCTGGATTGGGGGCAGACACCTCTTTCGAGGTGGGAAACTGATTGTAAATTTCAAAAATGGCTGGCAGTTATTACAACAGCATTGGTCTGCCTCACGTGCACAATGCTTCTTGATACCATTCTGCTGCACAGCCATTATCTGCTCGGCAGCATTCTTCTTCTTCTTCAGCCACTCATCTAATAAAACTCCTTTCCATTCTGCATGTGGCTATGAGAGCAGTCTTCAGCTGTATCCTTGCAGGCAATATGGCTCTGAAGCTCCTCCCTGTCAGGCACCAACAGCTCTTCGATAGAACACATTCCGCACAGCAGCGAGGATGGGGTGGTGGAGGGGGAACTGGATGGGGATGAGCAGTTAAAGCCCTTCAATGGTATATATCATGTATACGAATACACTTCCACTGAAGCGAATTAGCACCAACTGCCTGCCTCCTCCATTTTGGAAGAGTGAATGCTTCATGCGGAATATCTCGGCAGTTCGCCCAGCACATAAGCCTGTATTGATTGTGACATGCATCTTGGCTCCATCCCTCTGCATTGTTGCAATCTGCTGAACTGAATGCTTTTGCTTATTTCTCCTACACTCTTCCATTATCGTGGTTTTCAATTCCCCCTGTAGTGAACTGTGGCTACAGTCCTCCTTCAAATGCGTGCATGTAATACAGTTATTGAAAGCTGCTCTATCCTTCTCATTCATCTCATTGATTGAACACATCACGATGCTTCCACAACGACAGCTCAGCATAGACTGAACCTCTCCCACCATTTCTGGTCACATGAGTGGAGAAAAAGAATTCCCACTCAAATTTGAATATCCCGCCAGTTTCTGTTGGAAGGAGGTGGGGATGGGACGTCGGCACAGCCCTGGGGTAAAGAAATTCCCACCAAAATTCGAAATTCCCGCCAAAAATCGAAATTCTCGCTGATAAGATATGTGCGGGAGCGGGAGGGATGGGGAGTGGGGAGGGTGTGGGGACCCAAGTGCAGGCTGAGAAAAACACAATCATGACGTCATCTAGGAGTGAGGGTTGGTGGTGGGCGTGGTTGGGGGTAATTAATTGATCAATTTAATTAATTTGCATATCAGTTTGATAACAGAATTGCACCAGCACCCTCAGTATTCTACTACTGATTCAATGTGTCTAGTATGTAGACAGGTTGGTTGCAGGCCCTCAACTGGCCTCCTTCTCACCAACGTGGGCATCACTGGCAGAGAGACAGAAAATCCAACAGATCTCCACCCTGCTCTCTAATGAGCTCTCCATAGACACCACTGAAGTCGAAAAAGACGGCGGTTCGGAGTCAGTAGACCTCACGCTACAGTGCGTCTGGCTCGGAGCTGTTCTTGAAGAAACCGATCCGTAACAGCTTGTTGTGTCACTGCGGTACCAACTGCTGCTCAAGCTACTGCTGGAGATGCAGTACGATGCACCAGAGCTACACGCTGAACACGATGGTCTTCCCTCTCGGTAGTGCTATGTGGTCGTCCGGATCCCGGTCTTGTTGGACCGTACATTATCATCACCACTGCTCCCAAGAATCATGTACAGTCGGTGCATTCCTGCCAAGTCTTTCTGCAGTACCGCAGGAGGAACATCTAGCTTTTCGTAGCCCTATAACACGACTTCCTTCAAACTCAGTGAGGTATTCATAACGGCTTCTTTGTCTCCTTAATCAATTCACATAGTCCAATCTCAAAGGTAACTAACATTCATGACCGTTATAGTGTGTATTTAGAGCAAATCTGATTTGCATCCTGATAGTGGCGCTACTGGCGGAGAGTCATCGAGTAAAACAGAAGTGATATCTGTAGTTAGCCAAGGAAGTGTTACAGGCCGTCTGTTATTCCTGATATACATAAACGATTTAGGAGACATTCTGAGCAGCCCTCTTAGAATGTTTGCAGATGATGTTGTCATTTACCGACTTTTGAAGTCATTAGACGATCAAAATGAAGTGCAAAATGATTTAGACAAAATGTCTGTAGTGTGTGGAAACTGGGAATTGACTATAAATAATGAAAAGTGTGAAGTCATTCACATGAGTAATAAAAGGAATCAGCTACATTACATTAACACGATAAATCATACAAATCTAAAGACTGTAGAGACATCTAAAAACTTAGGGATTACAAATACGAATAACTTAAATTGGAGCGATCACATGGATAATGTTGTGGAGAAAGCAAACCAACGACTGCGATTTATTGATAGAGCACTTAGAAAATGTAACAGGTCTACTAAAGAGATTGCTGACACTACGCTTGACCGCCCTCTTCCGGAGTATTGCTGTATGGTGTGGGTTCGCATCAATGAGATTGACAGACGACATCGAAACAGTTCTAAGAAGGGCAGCTCGTTTTGTACTATCGCGAAATAAGAAAGAGAGCGCCACGCATATGATACAGGAATATGGCAGGCAGTCATTAAAACAAAGGCGTTTTTGCTGCAACAGGACCTTCTCTTGAGATTTCAATCATCAACTTTCTCCTCAGAGTGTGAAAATATTTTGTTAGTGTTCACCTACATAGGGAGAAATAATCATCATAATAAAATAAGAGAAATAAGAGCTCTCACGGAAAGCTTTAAGTGTTCGTTTCTACTGAGGGATGTTCAAGAATGGGACGGTAGAGAAGCAGGTAAAAGGTGCTTCGATGAACCCTCTACCAGGCGCTTATCTGTGAATTGTAGAACAATCATATAGATTTAGATGTAAATGTATAGTCGGTGTTCTCCAGCACTCTAGCAGGAATCAGCTCTTTG
Source organism: Schistocerca nitens (assembly GCF_023898315.1). Lineage (NCBI taxonomy): Eukaryota > Metazoa > Arthropoda > Insecta > Orthoptera > Acrididae > Schistocerca > Schistocerca nitens. The sequence continues at coordinate 362,056,667 of NC_064616.1, forward strand.
CTGAAGAGCACTACTAAGGAAAGCAAGAAACTGCCAATGTACACGCCTACATTCTGCTCCTGAGTGTGATTAGGTGGAAGGTTTTAGCTTTAAAACAAAAAAAGCTGTTTTGAGCTTGGAAAATCGAGAGTTGATCCACAGCCATTGCGACGGTAGGACTGAATCACGGTCCCTGTGGGACGGAGTTGACGTTTAAATAGCGTAGAGTGTGTGAGGCAGTGACTGGTCCTCAGCGACCGATAAGTTCCCCTGTTTGTACGGGCGTCTACAGGAATTTGAGAATGCCTTCCTGCTAGTGGGTGTGGAATTCTGATTATCTATCTTGTGGCGTCCTGGGCGAGTGTGGTGATTTAATGAGTTAGCACGTGTTCGATTGACAGAAGCTGTATACCAGATGACGGAAGCGGTAGCTAACTGGAAATGGCCATTGATGAAAACCAGGAGGACAAAGCGAGATCTGACAGGAGACGATAAGTTCCGTTTGTTCTTGTGGAAACTTGAACGTTTGTTTTCTGTGTGTCTTCTTCCCTTTTTGGGCGTTTTATTTATAGAGGAGATTATCGCCACGAACCTACTATGCTGTCATAGTAGGAGGAGAGGTGATACTCCTACGTGGCGCGTCCCAGGTGGCGGATAGGGAAGTCCTCACCGGTTTACTGGCGGACTTGAGTGAAATAAAATAGCTCTCGCGGACCAAACACACCCTCTGCGGTTAACAAGCGTAGTTGTAAATCGGAGCTTGCTCCAACTAAGGTTGACAACTTTCGACAGTCAAAAATGGAAAGGTCTTTTAGGAAAAAAATTCCACCGTCCTGCTCAAAAAGGCAGTAAAAGGCTACATCGGATTCGGTGGGTAGTCAACTAGGAGACAGCAACGAATCGGAGCGTTTGCAACCATCCAAATGCACACTAAAACACAAAAAGAAGATTAAACACGAGCAAATAAATTATATAGCAACACACAACATAAACTCACTACTTCAGACCGGAAAACTCAAGGAGCTCACAGATGAACTAAATAAACAAAAAATTTTAATAACAGGGATCCAAGAAATGAGAAACACCACAGAGGACCCATTCGAATCACAAGGATACAGAATTTATAATGGGATACCAGGACCGAGGGCAATGAAACAATGTCCCCAGTTTGGAACAGGGTTTTTAGTAAACATAAAAATAATAGATTCAATAACGGATTTCCAAGCAGTATCACCAAGAATTGCGACTCTAAGCTTTAAAACAATGAATAAAACCTATACAATAATAAATGCTCATGCCCCAACAAAAGAAAAAAATTGTCTAACAAAAACAAAGGAAGAGGTAGATAAATTTTGGTACCTTCTAGAACAAACTGTGAACAGAGTAAATAAAAAGAATGTAAAAATCTTATTGGGAGATTTCAATGCTTAGTTGGGAAAAGAAAGGAAATATAAAGATATAATTGGAAAATGGAGTCCACATAAATTTACAAACAAAAACGGTCAAAGACTTGTAGAACTCTGCAGAGAACACAACCTTATACCTAAATCAACATACTTTAAGAGGAAGCCAAGTAAACTTAAAACATGGAAACATCCAGACTGGAGGAAGGGCGAGTGGCAGCTAGACCATGTCTGTATGGACAAAAATTTTCATAAGGAGATCCACAATGTTAAAGTACTGAGAGGAGTAGACACAGGCTCAGACCATTATATGGTTAAAATTAAAATCAAATTCACACCGTTAAAGAAGAGGACCGGAAAAATAAATAAAATAAAAAGGAGGCTTGACCCACATCAGCTAATTAAAAATAATAAGTACCAATAAATAACACAAACCATCAAATTAACTGATGATCTAGATACTGCCTAATCTTAAAAAAGAAGCAGAGAATCTAGCTCCTTTGAACCCACGAAGGAAACATGTATGGTGGACACCAGAATGTGACAAATTCCATGAAGATAGACACCAAGCATGGTTAAAGTTTCAAACACATAAAACTGAAGAAAATGCCATCAACCTAAAAAATGAAAGAAAAAAATTCACTCAAAATATTAGAAGAATCAAGAGAGGATTTCATAAAAATATTATAAAGTCTATAGTAATTATCATAAAACCAACTCCAGGAACTACTACAAAATTTTTGGGAAACAACTACAACAATATGAGGCCCCTACACTAATACTGAAACCTGAAGATGGAAGAATGACACACAGTAACAAGGAAAATGCAGAAATCATGGCAAAAGCATTTTACAAACTTCTGAATTGCGAGGAACCCAAAGAACCCTTACAAATCAACATAAATACCTCAATAAAAACCAAACCTAACAAACTAGACCCTCCAACTTTCCAAGAAGTAGAAGAAATTCTTAAAGAACAAAAAAATTATAAGGCATGTGGAGAAGATCAGGTTTTTGTTGAAATGTGGAAATATGCAAGTGACACAGTCAAGACCTCCTTACACATGGCTCTAACAAAAATTTGGGTAACAGAACAATTTCCCAAACATTGGACCACAGCTATCATCCACCCACTACACAAAAAGGGAGATAAGAGCAACCCAGACAACTACAGAGGAATCTCTCTCCTAGATTGCACATATAAAATTCTATCCAAGTTCCTATATGAAAGAATCAAGGAGCAATTAGAACAGGAGTTAGGGGAATATCAGGGAGGTTTCAGACCATGGAGAAGCTGTGCAGAGCAGATAATTAGTTTAAAATTGATTATGGCATACTACAAGAAACGGAACAAACCTCTGTCAATAACATTTGTAGATTTAAAGAAGGCATATGACTGTCTCCACAGACCTTCAGTATTAAAAATTTTAAGAAATCTAGGACTCCATCCAAAACTAATTAAAATAATACAACTCACTCTAACCAACACCAAATCAAAAGTGAAGTTTAGAGGAGAAATTTCGGAACCATTCCTCATAAAAACAGGCTTAAGACAAGGTGACTGCCTATCACCATTACTTTTCAACTGTGCACTGGAATACATAATGAGAGAATGGTACAAGGACAATCCAGAGAGGATAAGAATTGGAAGTGCAAAAGATGATATTAGCTTAAACTGCTTGGGATTCGCTGATGATCTTGCTCTCCTAGCCAACACCGTTCAAGAAGCCAGGCAACAAGTGAAATCACTGCAAGAAATAGCAGAGAAAGTAGGCCTTAGAATATCATTTGAAAAAACGGAGATTATGCTAACTGATCCACCATTTGCAAACAAAATTACAATAGGAGAACAGGAAATCAAAAGTGTTGATAAATTTAAATATTTAGGCGAAATAATAACATACAATCTAAATGAGAAGCCATCATGGCAAAATAGAATAAAAAAACTGAACTATGCAAATTACATTACCAAAACTACATACAACAAAAAAGCCTATCTATAGATGCAAAATTAAAACACTATAAAACAGTTACACAACCAGAAATAACGTATGCAGCTGAAACTATATTCAAAACAACTAATACAGCTGAAATTGACAGAATACTAAAAATAGAAAGAAGAATAAGTAGGACATGTATAAATAAACAGTATAAAATAAATGCACATTGGAGAATGGCATCAAATGAAACAGTATATAAGAAAATAGAACCAGTCATGAGCACAATCAAGAAGAAACGCATCTCATTCTTTGGACATCTGATGAGAACTCCAGAAAACAGAATTAGTAAAAAAATAATACAAAAATTGTGGAATAGCAAGAGCGACATTAAATGGGTCACAGAAATTAAGGAAGATATAAAATAACTTCAAATTACAGTAGATGACCTAAAAAACAAGGCAGAGAAAACCAGAATACTGCAAGACCCGCAAACCAGACTACAAATGAAAATCAATAAAATGAGTACAGGAAGAGTTGTCTCAGATGAAGAAAGAAAGAAAATATCTGGAAGAATGAAGAAATATTGGGCAGACAGAAGAGCAAAACACCTTTCATATTAGAATAGCCTCTAATAATTATATTACCTAAATATCATATTAAGTTATTGTCGAACCAAATTGTATCCCTGTGTAACAACTTGTTTAGAATTTGCATTTTTGACTACAGTGGTCCAATGAAGGCCATAAAATAAATAATAATAATAAAGAGGAGATTATCGATATGAGATGCTAGAAGCCAGTTGGAGACGGTGTAGCGACGGTTTGCGGTGCTCGTTTTCCAATCTAGTGGGTGGATCTGGAAGTCTTTCGAAATAAGTTGGATCGCTGCTGGCGATTTAAGAGATATAGACGTAGTGACAGTTTAATCCCTGCCTCACGGGTCGAAAAGAGGCAGACGACCATGATTTAGACTGATTTATTATTATACAGTGAATTAAACTGAGACCACTATCAAAAATTTCCGAGTACATCTACGGAGCAATACTTCCAGCAACTTGTCTTATGCGGCACAGCGCCTACGCCCTCCACACATGCACGGTCCACTAGGCCAAATAGCTCGCTCAGAGCAAAAATTTGCCATTTGTGGAGAGACTCGGATGGACTGCTGTTATTTGGTCGGCCCGGTTGAATCCCCAGAGCCGGTCCCCGCCGTACCGATCCACACAGCCGAGACTCGGCATTTCCGTGTAATGGGAACCTGCCGCGTATGTCCACGTGACGTGCCCCACAAATGGTGTGGTTTGGCCCGACACACGAGGGTAGCGGCCTGGAGTAGTGATGTCCCAAGGAAGCGTAAATATTCCTTCTATTCCAGGAAGTTCTGCTTTCCATATGTGTAGGCCACGCCACGGCGTTCTATCTGAGTATCCCAATATATGGGGCAGTTTGGCTCGCCACGATTGTATGTAGCGGTTTAGAGTTATGAAGTTCTGTGGAAGGGTGTGGGGATCCAGGCACTCATGTTTATCTGAGCTACACCACATACTGTGCAGTTTAGCTCGGCAGGCTTGTGTGTGGCGGAACAGAGTAGTGATGTACTGTTGAAACGTAAATTTTTCTTTGCTGTCAGATAGTTCGGATTGTCTGTGTGTGGGAAACCTGCCACGCCTGTCCATCTGAGTTTCCCAACATACGGTACCGTTAGGTTCAACGCAGTTGGCGGCTTGGAGTTTTGACGTTCAGTGGACGCATTCATTTTCTTTTTCCTTCGGCGATTTAACTTTAGGACGTATTTTTAAATTCATTAGTAAGTCTGTATGTGACATTCCGAATGAAGGGAATACTAATTAATTCATGTTGCGTGTGTGGTTTGCTACCCAAGGTGTAATTTTACTTGTTTACCCCCTATTGCTGGTGTTAAGGTACCTTTTTATGACTATTCATTTCGTTAATTTAATTTCATCTCGAACATACTTTTGCGCCTGAGGTGAGTTCATTTCTGTGTATATCATGGATCTGTATGCTACTAGTTAATGTTTTGTGAGATGGAACGAGCAGTTGTCGAATTTACAGGACCAGCAACATAAAATGTGTTAACATTCTCTTGATGAAAGCGCTTCCATTAAAAAAGAACAAGTGCGCGTAGGACTCGTGCTCTGAGGGCTCCGTGTGAACTTAATTGCGTATATAGAGTGTTCATCTACAGCTTTTGATGATTGAGTTTGAGAGTATCAAAATATGAGACATAAATGGCCGTATCTTTTCATTGCATTGACTTAGAAGAACTTTCTTACGCCGCCAAGGGACCATAGATCTCTGTACTTGAAACCAATTTCAGCTTGATACTTCTACCCGTCTCTGAGAAAAAGGGATCTTAACAGACGGACATACAGATGGGCAAAAAAGTGGTCCTATAAGGGTTTCGTTTTGACCGATTGAGGGACGATACCCTAAAAAAAAGAAATGTATGGTACGGAAATGAATTTCTTCAAAGATAAATGAACTTGCCTTTGTCTCACAGTAGCAACAGACTGCATAAATGTAGGCAAGCAGGTGTCAACAAGATTATACCTCCAGTGTTTCCCAAATGTTGCAGAGGTGAAAGAGGTTAATATTATTTGACATATTGTATCACGAACACAGGGTTCCTCTACGATTAAATATTCAACATATAAGGGTGGTCAAATGAAAAGGTACGAAATGTCGTAACAACCAAATCAGTTGAAATTTTCATATGCTGCTTTGGGATGACGTAGTGAGACATCTCGGGACGCGAATGTAGTGTCCGGCGTGGTTGTGCGCATCGTCACCTTCCCCTGAAAAATTCAAAGCTGTGCCTTCAGCAGGAAAGGTGATGCTCAATATCTTTTTCGATGTTCAAGGTCTGATACTCATCGAATTCCTCGCTCGCGGAAAAACCATTAACGGTGACGTGTGCTGTGAGACGCTCATCTACGCGAGTCCATCAATAGCAAACGGCCTGGGCTATTCATAGGGAGTGGTCCTGCTCCACGATAAACACGCGTCTCCAAGTCTCCAAGCTCACACAAAGTTTAATGGCCAAGTTCAAGTCGGAGTAGCTTGAGCATCCGCCCTATAGCCCGGACGTGTCGCCCCCTGACATCCAGTGTTTGGTCCGCTGAAAAAATGGGAAGCGATTCAATTTGGACGGCGAACTGATGGACGCAGTGGGGCACAGGAGTTTTGGGAACAGAGAATCCTTCGGCTCGTGAAACGGTGGGACAGTTGTGCTCAGATCTTTGGTGATTCCTTTTGAATAAAGACTTCAGTCTTTTGTACACGCCTCATTATACCAATAGAGGCACAAAGAATGACAGCAAACAACTCCTCAGACATCACTGAACAGCTAATTACTCTTACTCATAAGAACTAAAACTGGCTTCCGTCTCAGAAACGTGACGGGCATCAGTAAGTAAATAGTAAACACTGATTGGAGGGGGTGTATCATAGTTAGAATACTTTCACTTAAAGTAATAGCCACAGCTGTCTAACAAATGAATAACGATAACACTCGATATGTTTTTGGTTGTGTCCTATTTTGACACATTTATGTCAGCCATGTGATGTGTACTTCTATCTGCTGATCAAAAGCATAACTAAGAAAATTTAAAGTGCACCTCAGTTTTTTTTTTTTTTCAGACTCAGAGCTCAGCGTCTAAACACAAGTTAACAGTTAAAATCCCGTTACTTGTTGATTTGATTTTAAGCTCAATAGACTTTCCATACACAATAAAAGTATGCATCCTATGCATCAAAATCAAGGGATGAAAAAATTATATTTCAGACTCGTAATGAAGTAGCTGCCCCCTAAATTTATTGAAATTTAAATAGCACTGTGGTAATGTGTCCTTCATACAATCTTCATGGTATAAGAGCAATTTGTTTTTCTATGACGACTATCACCTTTCAAATTATAAATCGTATCATAATAAAGGAATCTGAATACAGCTACCAAATACACTCCTGGAAATTGAAATAAGAACACCGTGAATTCATTGTCCCAGGAAGGGGAAACTTTATTGACACATTCCTGGGGTCAGATACATCACATGATCACACTGACAGAACCACAGGCACATAGACACAGGCAACAGAGCATGCACAATGTCGGCACTAGTACAGTGTATATCCACCTTTCGCAGCAATGCAGGCTGCTATTCTCCCATGGAGACGATCGTAGAGATGCTGGATGTAGTCCTGTGGAACGGCTTGCCATGCCATTTCCACCTGGCGCCTCAGTTGGACCAGCGTTCGTGCTGGACGTGCAGACCGCGTGAGACGACGCTTCATCCAGTCCCAAACATGCTCAATGGGGGACAGATCCGGAGATCTTGCTGGCCAGGGTAGTTGACTTACACCTTCTAGAGCACGTTGGGTGGCACGGGATACATGCGGACGTGCATTGTCCTGTTGGAACAGCAAGTTCCCTTGCCGGTCTAGGAATGGTAGAACGATGGGTTCGATGACGGTTTGGATGTACCGTGCACTATTCAGTGTCCCCTCGACGATCACCAGTGGTGTACGGCCAGTGTAGGAGATCGCTCCCCACACCATGATGCCGGGTGTTGGCCCTGTGTGCCTCGGTCGTATGCAGTCCTGATTGTGGCGCTCACCTGCACGGCGCCAAACACGCATACGACCATCATTGGCACCAAGGCAGAAGCGACTCTCATCGCTGAAGACGACACGTCTCCATTTGTCCCTCCATTCACGCCTGTCGCGACACCACTGGAGGCGGGCTGCACGATGTTGGGGCGTGAGCGGAAGACGGCCTAACGGTGTGCGGGACCGTAGCCCAGCTTCATGGAGACGGTTGCGAATGGTCCTCGCCGATACCCCAGGAGCAACAGTGTCCCTAATTTGCTGGGAAGTGGCGGTGCGGTCCCCTACGGCACTGCGTAGGATCCTACGGTCTTGGCGTGCATCCGTGCGTCGCTGCGGTTCGGTCCCAGGTCGACGGGCACGTGCACCTTCCGCCGACCACTGGCGACAACATCGATGTACTGTGGAGACCTCACGCCCCACGTGTTGAGCAATTCGGCGGTACGTCCACCCGGCCTCCCGCATGCCCACTATACGCCCTCGCTCAAGTCCGTCAACTGCACATACGGTTCACGTCCACGCTGTCGCGGCATGCTACCAGTGTCAAAGACTGCGATGGAGCTCCGTATGCCACGGCAAACTGGCTGACACTGACGGCGGCGGTGCACAAATGCTGCGCAGCTAGCGCCATTCGACGGCCAACACCGCGGTTCCTGGTGTGTCCGCTGTGCCGTGCGTGTGATCATTGCTTGTACAGCCCTCTCGCAGTGTCCGGAGCAAGTATGGTGGGTCTGACACACCGGTGTCAATGTGTTCTTTTTTCCATTTCCAGGAGTGTATTACATATGAAATAAACTCTATTTTATCTCCTTCTCAGCAATGCACAATGAAGGTAATTATCAGCTGTTATTAAAGGGGAAGTAAAGTAAGAATAAAGAGAAGGAAAAAAACTTGTTTTTTATGCTGCAATATAATGAACGACAACGTTGCACAAATTTTGTTGGAAAGCTTAGGCATAATCAAATTTTAACTTGTTCTTGCAGAATGTTCGGTGATATTTTATATCGACCGGTTTTAGATGTAAACTATAGAAATTAAATAGCAAAACTGAAGCAACTACCACAGAATGAACATTGATGTGCCAAAACATTATGATCACTGCTCAACGAGAGACTGAAAGCCGCTGGGTGACGTTGTGAGCACGTGACGTGGTACGGAAAGGTTTTAAGTAAGCAGAGACGAACGAGTAATTATTTTAGTAACGATATGGGCTGCAAATGGGAAATTCACTGACATAAGCGACTTTGACATGGGGCAGATTGTTATGGCGCGGGGCTCGGGAACGAGCATCTCGGTAACGGCAAAGCATTTCGGCTGTTCGCGTACTGCTGTCGTGATGATCTATGGAAAGTGGTTGAAGGGTGGTGAAACCACGAGTATGTGACATTGTGGCTGACGTCAGTGCCTCACCACAGAACGTGGGGGTCGGTAACTTGGCCGCTCTGTAAAGCAAGATAGGCGGCGATCTGAGGCAAATCTGACGACAGTACAATCCTGGTGCAAACACAAAGCTTTCGAAGCACACCGTTCGACGCACGGTTTTGAACATATGGTAGTAATCGAGGACTATGTGAACAATATTACGGACCATTCGTGCTTGATGTCTTCTGCGAGCCGGCCGGTGTGGCCGAGCGGTTCTAGGCGCTTCAGTCTGGAACCGCGCGACCACTACGGTCGCAAGTTCGAATCCTGCATCGGGCATGGATGTGTGTGATGTCCTTAGGTTAGTTACGTTTAAGTAGTTGTAAGTTCTAGGGGACTGATGACCTCAGATGTTAAGTCCCATAGTGCTCAGAGCCATTTGAAACATTTTTTTGCCTTCTCCGACGGCCTTGGCATCTTACAGGATCATGATAGTGAACTTCCACGTTGATGTCTTGGCCACCAAATTAGCCTTATCTGAACGCGATGGAGCACACCTGGGGCGCTATTGGGTACCAGCTCCTCGCCCGCGAACCACGGGTGAATTTATGGGAATAGCGTGACCTTTACACATCTGATGCCTCGTACGTCCACAAAACTGCTAACGTCATTTCGAATCTATGCCACGCAGTATTGCTGTTGTATTGGGTTCTATTAGTGGATCAACACAATGTTAAAATGTTAAACATGTGGACACAACGTTAAGGACATTGGAAATGGAAATGAAGTCCCATGCTTCTTGACAGAGCATAGGGGAACGATGCGGGAGACCTCACAGCGCCGTACTAGGCAAGGAATGGAGGTGGTTTGCCGTTGCCTTCCTCCGACCGTAATCGAGATGAATGATTATGATGAAGACGACACAACAACACCCAGTCACCTGGGGGCAGGTGAAAATCAGTGACCCTGCCGGGAATCGAACCCGGAACCACGTGCTCGAGAAGCGAGAACACTACCGCGAGACCACGAACTGCGGACCTTAGGCAAATTAGTGTATCACATGTATTAAAGTGTGATATTTATGTTAATGTTATGAATGATTTATTCAAGATTGTTATGTGTGAAAGTGATTTTTCCAAATTTTTGGACTGAACATCACATATAATAAAATTAAGACATGGAATAAAACACGCTATTTTTCTTCACCTTCATGACAAAAATTCTATCCCCCACAGCGTAATAGATTGAGGCCCATTGTGCTTGGCCATTCCGTTCTATCGAAATCTGAAGCCATTTTAACATATTGCAACCCGGTAAGTAGCGCATCTTCAAGTTGTGTCATTGTCCTTGCCGCGGTGCTATATAATAAAATCATCTCGTCCACACACTGAGGACTATTTCTTCTGAACGAAGCCCCATCAGAGTATCTGTCTTTTGGACGAGATATTTGTCAGTTTACACCACCAAGTAGTGCATTTTCCTATCCATATTCCTGAGCCCGTGCCCCCTCTTGTCAGTTGTCTTCCGGCTGAAATTTTCTTTTCTGCCATGTCTTTCTCGATTTTCATTTCACTACATAAATGCAAACAGCAGCGGCAACTACATTAAGTAATTCCTCTTCGTTCACAGCCAGGGCCGTTAATTGAAATAGCTTTACATTTTACGGTCACAGGAAACTGCGAAAGGGCGGTGCGGCTGTTTGTGAATGGACCGAGGCTAAATGGACTCAGGCCAATTTCACTGGAGCCAAGTGGAGCGCTCGTGTGTGGCAGCGTGAGTGCTTGGACTCCGGTCACGGCCGCCAGTTGGACTTCGCCCGATGCTGCGGAGCTCCGTGGACAAAGAGGAAGGAACTTTTCAGAGTTTCCCCAAAACCCGTCGCTGAGAACGATTCTCTGCATAAAAATTCATCTGACGAAAATAGATCGCTAATTCTGTTGCAGTTTCGAATTCTTGCTGCCAGGGACCTGAGTTTGAAATTTCAGTTCAAGATATCAACTGCAACGAAATTCAACATCGTCCCAGAAATCTTTAAGCCTCTGGTGAAATCACTGGAAAACAACATAGAACAAAGCTGATGATCACTTATCGTTGCTTTCTCCGGAAAACGAAACATTTTTTTCACGAAATGTGTTGTCAAAAATCCTAAGTGAAGATCGCAAAAAAATCCTTTATTGATAACTAGTGTCACCTCATTGGCGAAACATCTTCAGCTCAATAAAACGTATTACTTGATTCACCGACCGAGGTAGTGCAGTGGTTAGCACACTGTACTCGCAATCGGGAGGACGAAAGTTCAAACCCGCGTCCGGCCATCCTGATTTACGTTTTGCCTGATTTTCCAAAATAGCTTCAGGCAAATTCCGGAATGGTTCCTTTGAAAGGGCACGGCCGAATTCCTTCCCCATCATTCCCTCATCCAATGGGATCGATGACCTCACTGTTTGGTCCCCCCCCCATGTCAATTAACTAACTTAACTATTACTTGGTACTGTGTGTATCGAACACCAGGCATTACACACCGTCATAATCTGTTGAAAATAACAGATAACAACTTATTTCATGGTTAAAATTTACTGTCAGTAGTCCAAGAATAAGTGAATATGTGTTTATTTCTCAGCATGTAACTGTGTAGAGATCTATGGAAAGAAAGCGCTGAAAAGGTGACACATTTCCGTCCCATTTATCTTGAATACAAAAAAAAGTCCCAAATAAAAAAAGTATCAAGAAAATGTTGTTTAGCTACCAGGGGTCATTAACCAGCTTGACTACCTTCTACATCTACATCTACGTCGACATTCTGCAATCGACTTTACCGCGCGTAGCGGAGCGTACCCCGTACCGCTACTAGTCAATTTCTTTCTTATGCGTTTGTTCATCAAGAAGAAAAGAACAAGAGAATGTTTGTTTTAATCGCACCCCTCTTTTTTATTCGGTAATCCATTTCCTCTCCACAAGACCTGTTCAATAACGTATCACGTATTTACATAAATACAGCATTCAGGTTAATAAAGAACAGAAACAGGGATCTTTAACGTCATCCTGTAGTACTACAACATAATCCATTGTCGGCACAAAAAGGTGTAGAGCATCCAAAGGTGTTCAAAGTGCTGATACTGGTCCATTCGCTGAATGAAATAATTTATCGCTGCCTCTAGTGTTACCTGCCAAAAAAAGAGCTACAAGTAAGCGCAATATGTTCCGCTACGTTCTCAGCAATTGTTGGAATTTCGCGATAGACAACGACTTTAATGTGCACCCAGAGAAAAGGGTTCAGAAGAGTTAAGTCAGGAGACGGAGTAGGTCAACTAGCTGTGCGCTGGATATCTATCATGCTGGTACCATATAAGAATTCTGGTTTTTAGCACCGCGTCACCCAGAACCCTAGCAATAATTCGCATGAGAAAGCTGCCATATGCAATGACGTTTAAGTTGCCATTGATGAATTATGGACACATAACTGAAGCGATACGATCTTGCAGTGCCTGTGTTTTTCCGAATTACGATGCAATGTTCCTTCGGACATGCATGCGCACATCGCTGACGATGTATAGAAGTTTGGGTCTGGCCGTGAGTAGTGCTCGGACAGCCAAATGGTAAGGTGACTGTTCGCGATACGCGGGAAATTCGGGCTCAAGTCGCGATCCGGCACAAATTTTCATTGTCGTCACTCTATTACACAGCTGATGGTTGTATTTGCAACTGCGAATACATTTCATGTACTATAATTGAAGGGTTGTCATGCTAAAGGGGCTAAGCAACAAAATGTACTTTCTAGGATATTCAGAAGTAATTTTATTCAAATAATGTGAACGTAAATATTCATTAACTCTACATTAACACTTGCTCGCTCGCTTTAGGAAAGTAAGTTATCACTTGGCATAATCCAAAAATATCAAAACACTGACTTTTCTAAATAAATTTGCACTGTAATGGTAAATGGGTTAAGTTCACCAAACAAGTTCAGTAACATTTCTACCATTAGTAATCATTTTATTGTTTAATCTTGGCATAGTTCGCTGTAAAACTATTTGTGCAGCACAGGTAGGTATTCCATCATACTTTTCAGGTCGCTTTTCTTCTCTGAAGATAATTCTTTTGTACCAATGACTCACTGAAAGTGATCGTTTTGAAATACACACGTCGCCACTCTTTTTTCAACTCTCTTGTCATTTCCCAGCCGGCCGAAGTGGCCGTGCGGTTAAACGCGCTGCAGTCTGGAACCGCAAGACCGCTACGGTCGCAGGTTCGAATCCTGCCTCGGGCATGGATGTTTGTGATGTCCTTAGGTTAGTTAGGTTTAACTAGTTCTAAGTTCTAGGGGACTAATGACCTCAGCAGTTGAGTCCCATAGTGCTCAGAGCCATTTGAACCATTTTTTTTTTTGTCATTTCCCATCCCATCACCAAATGTTTTTTTATCTGAATAACTCCAGGTATGGTGACATTAATCCATAAGGCAGAACTCAAGTTAACCTTAGTTGTGTTAATGGTCATATCAGCTGGCAGCTGGAAGTCTATAAAATAACTGTATTTCATCTGAGCAACTTTAAATGGTTACTTATTGCGAGCTGTTGCTATGGTGTTCATTACATCATCAGGAACAAAATGCTTCCTCACCTTTGCTTCTTTTGAGAGTTATCAGCTTTTCTGTTACTTCCTCTTGTTGAATTATTCATCCTGTCTTCGCTGTCCATTGTACCGCCAATGAATACACACAAGAGAGATGCTACAAAACGGCAGGAGCAAGCGTAGGTGTATAATATCTATGTGCAGAGCAGCCAGCTCCTGTAAAACATTCTGCATTTACCCCATTTAGCAGTAACAAGTCATAGGAGTTACCTGTCATGCCACCTACTGGCCTTCTTAGCACCTAAATCAGCCATCATTTGAGACAGCCCATTTAGTACATAAAACCCTGTTTACATACAACGTAACAAAGTAGAAATCACAATTTATGCAAGACTGACGCTTAGCCACTTTAGAATGATAATCTTTCAATTGTAGCAGCAAGCATCCCATACCAGATATTAACTCTCCATTGACGCTGGTGTTCCACCTGTCGAAACCAACGTGGGTTTTGGCAAGGAATATCCATCGGTAAAAAGAACAGAAGAACAGAAGTTCTGGTTGGCTAGGATTTGCTGCTGTGCCTACTGTCAGTACTGTACACTATCTTGAAAGTCATTCACGTGAAACTCTTCGTGTAAGTGTAGGTGTCAGGGAGGAACTGGTGACGTATTAGAATGCAATGTACACTGGCGTTAGGAATGTCAGTCTCCTGTTCTTCTGCTCACGTGTGGATTCATTGCAACACAAGGGATAACCGTGATTTCGGCGGCTATATCTGTGCGAGTTCTACGACGACTGCGCTGCCTTGGGTTGAAATTTCCCGCTTCTGAAGCGCAGCAACAACACGAGGGAATATCGGTCGGGAAGGTGGGTTCTTGTCAGGATATCGCTCTCTGTACAGTTCCTCCGCCTCAGTAGCATTACGCCTGCCTTCAGCCGCAATGAAAGAAAAATAATAATAACGCAGTTTTTAATCAAGCACTCCCATTACTGTACACAAGATATCGTTTAAAGGTACTGCCGTACTGTACTGCATGTACCCCTATTGTAAATAAAAAAAACGTTATTCCACTTACCTTTCTACTTAAATTCTCCATTGATAAGTAACATCTTTACCATCTCTTCGACAGTGTACATTATACTCACAAGAGCCTTCAACTGAATACGGTTGCCTGAATGAATGGTGTGTATTTTCCTTATGTTTCCATCTGTGTACTGTCAACGCCAGAAACTGGGCGAGTTACTTTACCCCAGTTAACTGCCCTGTGTTATAGTACAGAAGATTCAAAGTCAGTTTTACTTTTAATAGAGCCATTTTACGTGAATGGAACTCTGTGATACGTCTTTGAACAGGTCTTGAGGAGAGGAAGACGATTACCGAATAAAATATGTAGGGTGCTATTTAAAAAGATTGTACTGCTGTTCATATCTTCGTTACGAACAAAGTTATAAGAAAGCCACTCATGCTGGCTTAGGTACCCTGATAGCTAAACAACATTTGCTTGATACATTTTTAATATCCTTCTGGACAAAAACACTTTTGGGATGGTCAAGATAAATGGGAAACCACGTATAAGTCAGTCAAATCAATCAGCGTTGGTGCGTGTGTGTGCGCGCGCAGGGTCTTATTTTGCCAAAAGCGTTTGATTAGATTTTTTAGCTTACCTTCATCCTCCATTCTCTAGATGTCGCGCGAGATTTTGAAGTGAGGTGGAATTTCCAGTACTGTTTGGGGGACTATCGACGACAAACATATGGTTCTGCAGCACTCATACAACAACTGAATCGAGTCTTGCAATTATAACCACAATTTCAGTGTTTTTATTTGCTTTCCTCGAAAGGAAACTATGAACGAAAGCGATTCATAAAGGAGCAAGAGCAGTTTCGGCCCTCTCTTCATTAACATGTATTCGACGGAAGTACGAACGAATGCATTTTATTTTGTTCCTATTAGCCTTTGTTGTTTCCTGGTTGTTATTATTTGTGAGCAACTGTAGACAGTAATTTCATTTCACTCTGTATTTAAAGTCCGCAGAATGAACGAGCCATTAATAAGGAAATGTATGGTAATACGCTTCTAATTCCATGTGTGTCCGTCTCTCTAGACGCGCGGTCAGCGCGGCGGATTGCTAACCGAAGGAGCTTGGTTTCAGCTCCCGACCGGGTTGGGGATATTCTCCGCTCTGGGGGCTGACTGTTGTGTTGTCCATACGTTCTTACCGTCATAATTGACATTCCACTGTTGAGACGGCTGAATGGGCGGGTACCGAAAGCTAGTAAATAAAAAAAATAAATCTATGTGCTTCTCGTCAGATCACTAGGCCAAAGTGCTAACGCACAGGCAGGTTTGAACGCATATGGAAAATTGAGTCTGTTAACAATGAAACGTAGTAAAACAAAGCACTAAACAAACAGAACCGCGAACGGCCGAGACTGGAATGTGACGGCGCCTGCACGAGGTGGTCCCTGCGCACAAAAAAGCGTATCTGTGACCTTGCACTTCTGCGCCCGTCGCCTTGCATCTTCGTGGAGCGGCCCCATGCGACTAGTGATCACGGAAAGCTGGTCAGATGTAAATTGACCTTTTACGCGTAAGCACAGGACGAACACCCACAACGAGCAGTCGATGTTGACAAGACAGTAGCTCGTGTACAACAAGCTGCACGCTGACTGTCAGCTGACCGCTCTTCGCGCACCTGCAGCACTGCACGTGGGAACAGTTCAGTTAATTCTCGTGGTATGTAGCACTCGTAGCACTACGGCTGTCGTCGTGCGATTTCGATTCCGCTATGGGCGTTGCGGCTAACAGGCGGCGATGCTCTGCAATAGTAGACACTCCGCCCCGTGTCTGCTGTAGCATCTCGCCGTGAGCCATAACATTTGGCGTGGAGCTGCCTTTCCGTAAACATTGGGCTCGTGTGAACCCAGTCGCTTGTGTGGGCTGACAGAGTTTTTTGCGCGTGCCAGATGGCGGTGCAGCGGCTAACGGTCGCAGCGAAGGCCGTGGAGAGGACACGACCGCATTCTGGCCCCAGCCGCATGCCGCAGCGTTCGCGGCCCATTTCTCACCCACAGCTCTTGTTTCCCAGTTTACGTTGAGCGTGCGGAACTAACGCTTCAGAACTACTTGTGGGTAGCTTTTAATAAACTCCTTACCTAGCAGAGTAATAAAAGAGGGAAGAGTATCGTTTGATATACGGACGATATCAAGATGTTTCTAAAGAAAGAGCGCCTACAGCACAATGGTTACAACGTGAAACATGAAGTCACAGTCAGGCAGATACTAAAAACCTCCTCAACTACTAGAATGGCGATGCAGGAAGTTTCTAGTAACTACTGTAGGCCCTCTCCCAAAATTGCAAAATACTTTGGACACATATTAGCGCTGAAAGAACCAGTAAAATAACAATGCAGTGGAATAATATCAAGAGAGGGGATAATTGAAACAACAATGGGGTTTCAGGAAAAAGGAAACTGGAACCCAGAAAATCTTGATTGTCAGAAGAAACACTAAACCTAACTCAGGAGAGTAATAAGTTCCGGAAGGAAGCAAAAGAATAGAAAAATTACATTACAACCAAATGCAAAAAAGATAGAGAGAAATGGACGAAAAGCATTGATGAAGTGATAGAAGAAGACCTGAAAAATGAAAAACAGGTTCAAGTTTATAAAAAAAATTAAATCCCTTCATTACAAACCAAGAACAAAATCTGCAGTAGTTAAAAATAGAGAGGGCATATTACTGATGGACAGTGATGATATATTTGCTCGTTGGAAAAAACACATAGAAAACAGTAACATGCTAAGGAATTTAAGAATGAAAATAATCTAATTGAAGACATCACAGTGTGAAAGAGAAATGGAAGGTGCTCCAATCATGTTACATGGATATGAACATGCGCTTTGGAGTCTCAAAGAGAGAAAATCAACCGGTTTTGAAGACATTTCTGCAGAATTGCTGAAAAATATAGGTAACATCATGAAAGACCAATTATTCAGAGTAATAAATGAGTGCTAAAGCGGAATCATGCCAGAAGATGTCACACAATGCATAGCCATTACCATACCTAAAATAGGAAAGGCAGTTGACTAACCAATTACATAACACTATCTGTGATATCACATGCCTCCAATATACTCATTAGCATAGTTAAGAGTAGGATGGAACGAAAATTAGATAAGTGCATTGGAGAAGACCAATTTGGATTTAGAGGAGACGGAGGAACAAGAGAAGCAATTTTGGACTTTTAGAATTGGAAGGAAAATCAGCATTGGCCGTATTTTGTTGTTTTATTGTCAGCAAAATCGATTTTCGGTCACTTAGTGACCATCCTCAGTGCTGTAATATTCAAATTAAAATTGGCAGGCACTGGTATCAAGCTATAATCACAAGCTTAGAGCGATCACATAAACTGAAGATCAGTTAATGTGATCGCTCTAATCTTGTTATTATAGCTTGATACCAGTACCTACCAATTTTAATTTGTATATTACAGCACTGAGGATGGTCACTAAGTGACCGAAAATCGATTTTGCTGACAATAAAACAACAAAATACGGCCAATGCTGATTTTCCTTCCAATTCTATCCACTATTTGGTCGTGGTGCACACAACACGCCATGGAGTCGCCAATCAATAAAATTTTGGACTTATGCATGCTATTGCAGAGAAAGATGGATATGAGTAGAAAAAATTATTTTACCTTTATTGACTTAGGAAAAACTTTTGACATTGTGAACTGGGAGCTACTGCTTAGAACTATGAAAAAATAGGACTGGAAGGATAGAAAAGTTATTAATAAACTGTATCAGAACCAAACCACAAAAATAAACATCAATAGGGTAGAGGAACAAGTCAGGATTAGAAACGGAGTTAGATGACGATGTCCCCTGCGACCATTCAACAATGCTAGGGCAAACATGGTCATTGAAAAATTAATCACACCTATATAAAGATGTGTATTTACGATTGCAATTTTCATTATTTAGTGGTGCTGATTCAGTCATTCCAAACCAGTCACTTCCCTCCAAACCGCCTATTATATCCATCAACAGGAATAGTTTCTCACCATTTTTAACTCAGTAGGACAAATGAGAGAGATCTGGAGGAGTCTGACGCGACAGTCTTACAGGACTTTTGACAGATAGGGGACTGACCTACTGTCTGGATCCATTATTTATTCAGGTGCAGCACATTTTTGTACCAGGGTACCTTAACACATATACCCTGCATGTAGTTACAAATTTACCATGAAATGTATGTATTAGATGAATCCGTTGTCTGTATGCATTGTATAGTGCGCACATACCTTGCGGGGAGTTAAAAATTTCCTGACTTGTCTTTCAGGCCTGACATGGCCAAACAAAAAATAATAACAGTTTTAGAATCAAGGCCTAGGGAACGTGGAATGGCTAGGCAGGGTTCAGGGAAATCATCTTTCACCCTTTAGTTTACACACTTTATTTAAATAAGACCCAAACATACTCACTGTTTTAAGAAATAAAATTTAAATAAAATCACGTGGTGTAGAGTACAACCCGGCTCAAGTGCTTGAGAAAGGTTTACAATTACCCAAATCTTAAAAGAAGTATTAACCTCTTAAGAGAAATAAAATTAAGAGACTTCTCAAACAGTTTGCTTTCCTCTCAGCTTAGCAATTATGTATTTAAGATTTTAAACTCCCAATGAGTCCAAAATATTAATCAAAAGTTACACTTTCTTTCATTTATGACGCAACAGGAAATTAAAAAAGGTATTAATCATTTAAGAAAACAATTATTTCAGAAACACGCCCAAACGGTTATACCATACTTAATAAAATCTTACAAATTCTATAAGCTCAACAAATAATAGGAAAATTTTTAAGGTATTAATATTTTAAGATAAAACAAGTATTTGAGAGATACCCCCAAAATACAATTTCAAGGGAAGCTTTAAATTATGTTTTATTACTTTACGGAACTATTGATACAGTGAGTCGTTTGCAGAGCTGTCGCCCCTCAGTTGTCACAGATCCGGGCGTCTTGTCACCCTGTCAGAGCGGAAGCGTCTTATGCAACATGTGACCCTTGCGCCAGTAAAACTAGAACTCACTAAGGCATGTGTTAACAGCCGGTTCCATACCACTTGTCGAGAAGTAGTATCAATAAACACAAACGAGAGGAAAATATAAATCCAGTGCGAAATAGCACCGTGCCTTTGTGAAACTATAGTCAATATGGAAGCACTGAGCAACCAGAGGCTCAAAAGGCAACAGTCAGAAACCAAGGCCCACAACCGCACGCTGACGTATGGGACCAAAACACAAGAGAGACGTTACAGCGGCCCAGAACAACTCAAGAGATGGCTGACAGACTCTAAGTTTAAATCAAACAGAAGCCCAACTTGGGTCAACTCCGAAGAGAAGACAGCAAACTGCATAGTTCTAGGCTAGGTTTAAAGGAGGGGGGGGGGGGGGGGGTAGGACGTCAAATGGGCCGACTTGGAGCAGGAGAGGCACCACAAGACATTTTAATTTCCACTGTCTATACTTTTACAAATAAATTCATGAAACTTTGTCAAAATGACCAGGAAGGATTCAGGATTCACACTCATAGCAGTGGAAGTTCAAAAACATAAGAAAATTTTTTTTTTACATGTGAAATTTCATAATTCTTTTTCGTACTATTGGCTGCATTTGTTGCTATAGGTACAATTTTCTTCATAAGTAAGAGAGATTCTTCGATGAATTTTGCTCAGCATACAAGCCATACCTATAGGTGTATGAAACTCTAGAATTTATTTAATTTATGAAAAAATGATTGAGCTGTTATATTTTAAACTTCATGTTTAGAAAAAACCTAAATATTATAGATAATTATCTCAATTTTTACCACAGCTTTAAATAGATTTGGAAAATTCTAGCATTTCATACACCCTTAAGTATGGTTTGTATGCTGTGCAAAACTCATCGAAGAATCTCTTCTACTTATGAAGAAAAGTGTACCTGTAGCAACAAATGCAGCCAATAGTAAGTGAAAAACGATGAAATTTCACAAGTAAAAGAATTTATTTTGTTGCGTTTTTGAACTTCCACTGCTATGAGTGTGAATCCTGAATCCTTCCTTGTCATGCTAACAAATTTTTATGAATTTATTTGTAAAAGTATAGACATTGGAAATTAAAATGTCCTGTGGTGCCTCACCTGCTCCAAGTCGGCCCGTTTGAAGTCCTACCCCCCCTTAATGATACACATCCGTTACCCCAAACATGTTAGAAAATATCTAGAATAGAGGTGGGCCTTCAAATAACATGAATTAAAATGAAGCTGACACCAAGGTGATACTATCCAGACTCATTCTTTAAGGGATTCGCGTAAGGAAACGGCTAAGCCATCAGTCAGAGTATGTAACTGGGATCAAAATTCGTGTCTGGGATCGTAACACTACAGCCACTCCACCAAATAACAGAAATTATAGAAGATCACTAAGTAGAGCAAAAACGACCAGGGTGTACGATAATACCCTTTAATTGAATGCAACACCTGTGGGCGTCTCGTTCTGAAAAGCGAGGTGACCGCCTCCTCTCCGTTCTGGTGGTTGCGTCCTAACTCACGTTACCACTTCCGTCCGCCCAGACCCACTCCCTTCGACTGCCCTACCTCGATCACTCCGTCCACTGTAATGCCGATCGCACTGTCTTGTGGCCACCGTCGCTGAAATCGAGCTGCTGCCGCGAGTCGAGTGCCATCAAATGATTCAAATGGCTCTGAGCACTATGGGACTTAACATCTGAGGTAATCAGTCCCCTAGAACTTAGAACTACTTAAACCTAACTAACCTAAAGACATCACACACATCCATGCCCGAGGCAGGATTCGAACCTGCGACCGCAGCGGTTGCACGGTTCCAGACTGATGCGCCTAGAACCGCTCGGCCACACCTGACGGCAGCGAGTGCCTTCACCAGAACAAAAACATCTCAGAAACAAACAAACAAGGGACAGACAGACCCCATAAATTCGAAGGAAGCTGAGCTGCATTGCTCAAGGCCATTGTGTAAGGGTTCCTTTGTGCATGTGGAATGAACCTGCTGACTGGTGAGATACGCACGAATGCCCTGCAGGAAATTATGAATTTACCACTGTCCGTAGCGTCTCTATTGTGTCATGTATGAGGAACCCTTTGCTATTATGGGATACAGGCATTATTTAGTCCATTTTGTGTATAAGAAAACTAGCTGGCATCTTCTAGGCCTATGTATTAGTATTATCGTTCTGTCAAAAGTTTATTATCTATGTAGGTAAGGACTTCGACCTACTGTTTCAAAACAAGAGCACTTAGCATGATGAAATGATGTTACACAGAAATGAGCGAGTACTAAGCTTTAGAGCAGTGGGGAATGAGTCAGCCACCTGGTGGCTGGAACATGCTCTTCTGCCTCTGTAAAATGGGGTGGCAACACTTACAGAGAAGTAGCAAGATACAATACGTAGTGACGCCTGTTTGTGGTGTGTGAGTTCCGCTGCTGCTGGCATGTGTGTGATGATAGCTCAGCATGGTGCACTGGAGCTAATTATCGCTGTGTGCTGCCCACTATCAAAACATTAGGGTAGCATGCTAGGCCCTGAGTAATACAGTGAACTGCTTGTCATGGGTACAGCTGGGAGGGTCACTCTAGCTGCACAGAGCCAAGTGTCTCTCTCTGTGTGGCAGTTACCAGCTGTGGGGTGCCTAACGTGCAGTGCTCACCAGCCACTTTTATGTACCGCGAAGTATTTGACGTTCACTACTTACAGCGTCTAGTTGTTGAATGAAACAAGTTTACTGTTAGCGGTCACCGTTTACTTATATTTAAAACGCGTTTAGAAGGTTTAAACCTCCATCATCATGTGGATTTACATGTGTTTGTAAGATATACGTGCGTGTTATGTTACGATTTTGGGGTGACTTGTGGAACTGTCTAGCAGAGACACAAAAACACTTCTTCAGAACATGATTTTCAGGATAGAGCGCAGCACTCAGTCGTTCTCTTTTTTTTTTTTTTTTTTGCTGTATTTTATTACTCAAATCCAGATTTCGGCTAGTGCCTAGCAATTATCAATGCACTACTTTTTTAATCTCGATGCATGTTAGTTCCCTGTTGTTCGAGCATCAGTCACAGTTCTTTGAACATTCAAAGTATTCAAAGAACTGTGTCTGACGCCCGAGCAAACAGGAGCTAACATGCATCGAGATTAAAAAATAGTGCATTGATAATGGCTAGGCACTAGCCGAAATCAGGAATTGCGTAATAAAAACCTACAAAAAAAAATGACGGCTGATTGCTGCGCTCTATCATTTATAAATTACATAACAGTCTCTGAGTGCACCCACTTTCCTAATGGAAGGCAACCTGATGATATTGAGGAGATTTTCTGACTAAAAATTATACTATATCTAAAAGTGAAAATAAACAAGTAAACTAGAATACCGCCAGTGGTCACATGCTCCTTTCTCTACCGTAACACATCACATATAAACTGTCATATTTTGCAAACAAAGATGGTAGGTGGAAACTACTAGGTGCAAAGAACATATATAGCAAAACAGAAACATTATTTCGAAGTACAAAGTATATATGTCATGACAATATTATTTGGTACACGTTTTAAAGGATTATGGAGTTCATTGTTTGAGTTGCTGAATATTTCAAGGGGTATACAAACCCTTTTCTGTCAAGTTTATATGGTCTGAAATTCATACTCGTTTATATAATCGGGTGGCAGGTTGCAAACTATAAGTGTACCAATTATGTATTAGCACTGGTAAAATTATACATAAATACAGTGATAGGGATGAAAGGATGGAGGCAGAGAGAGAGAGAGAGAGAGAGAGAGAGAAAGAGAGCGAGTGAGAGAGAGAGAGAGAGAGAGAGGGGGGGGGACAACATATGTAGAAAAAACTTTAGACTTACTCCAAGAAAATAACATAACAAAAATACCAAAAGATCCAACAGGCAGAACAAACTCTACAAACAGATGACCTAGCAATGGACTCAAACCTTTCCAGACTGTTAGCTGAAATATTTATCAACAGTTTAGAAGACGATGTCCTCAGTTACAATCACCACCACCTCAAAAACATTATCTACTACTGCAGATATGTCGATAATACCATCATTTAAATCACTGGCACAAAAGATGACATCAGTGAGTTGAACCAATTGTTCAACAGTTAACACGCTAATGTAAAATTCATACTTCAACAGCCGGCCGAAGTGACCGTGCGGTTAAAGGCGCTGCAGTCTCGAACCGCAAGACCGCTACGGTCGCGGGTTCGAATCCTGCCTCGGGCATGGATGTTTGTGATGTCCTTAGGTTAGTTAGGTTTAACTAGTTCTAAGTTCTAGGGGACTAATGACCTCAGCAGTTGAGTCCCATAGTGCTCAGAGCCATTTGAGCCATACTTCAACACCAAGCTCGTGACAGTAAAAATTTTTTATATCTAATCATTATAATAAAGAATAATAGGCACCCGTTTGAAATTTATTGGAAGCGTACCAAACATACCCTACGATCCACAGCTCCTCCTGTTACTCAACAGTCCATGAAATGACAGCATTCCGGTATATGATCAATATAGCTATCCTAATACCACTATCTGAAGATAAATGTAAACAAGAAATTGAAATAATAAAACAAACAGCTGTTGTAAATGGCTACAGCAACTCCATAGTAAACACCCCAAAACACTCAATAGTGGCAAAGCATTCACATCACAAAAAACAAAAAGAAAATAACAATTTTCATACATTCCAGTTTCTAGGTAAATTTTCACATCAGATTTCCCAAGTCTTCATATGGAAAGGCATAAACACATTCTGTACCTCTGACAACTAGATTGGGCAAGAGTTACCTCACAGCAGAAATGGAAAGAATCCACTTCTTCACATGAGTGTGTACAAAACTAAATGTCTGGGCTGCGACTGTTTCTACATAGGACAGATGGATAGATCATTTGAGTTTAGATTCAAAGACCACATGGCAGCACTAAAAAAACTACATGTCCTTGAAACATTCCAAATATACAAACACCAAAGAAAACAACCTGAGTCAATCTTAAATGACAAAAATCTCTGTTTTCAACAACAGCCTACAGTATTCATATTTTTCATAAATAATAGTTATGTTACTATGGCATTACCAAATGAACAATAGAATGGCCTCATTTACAAATATGCGATCACACCAACAACTTGTATCCCCTGTAAGCTTGAAACTATATGTACATCAACTAACAGCATAAACTGTATACCTAGCTTCATATTTGAAAGCATTAATCAATATATTAGTCCAACTTTTACCAGTCATTATGAGTAACAGATATAAACATAACCCTCCGCTCCAGAAAAATTTCTCTCTTACAGTCACTCCCTTCACCTGTCTCTCTCTCTCTCTCTCTCTGTCTTGCCTCCATCCCATCATCCCTATCCCTGAATCTCAGCCAAGGCATGTTGAACTCTTCAGACTCTTTAAATGTCTTCAGAAATTATCTTAGTCTTAACACACAATAACAATAATAATAATAATAACGCTCATAATAATCATTATCATACACAATTTCAATATTTTGAATATGAACTGAATCTCTTTCACTTGTTCCTGCATTCAAATCTTTTCCAAATATTTTAAAAGCTTTGAGCATATTTAATACGTTATTGGTAATAGTTTTCATGATTTTTGTCAGCTGTAAATCAAATTCAGCATAAATGCCCCACAATGTGTTCAGCCACTTTATTATAACTGTGTGTTCCCTTAAACCTCCTGCAAGCCACAGCTAAACCTTTTGATTCAGATGTTTCACAATCGTTCCAGTAAGCCATTACACCACATAGCTTCTCTTGGATGATGACCAAATGCATACAAAATTAACTTTTTTCAGAACTCCTTTTATATGAGTGTTCTTTACATATTCTGTGCACTGTTCTGCAATTTTATTATTAAATGTTTCTGACACATAAATTTCGGTGGTACTGATAATTGTTGTGGATCTTCAGTAAGAGCTTTAAAGATTTCATATTCTGCAATTGATATGGATGACATGGTATCACTTAAGAAACAAACAACACCACAGCCAAATCGTTGTCTGCGCTCACAATTTAACTTTGGATAATTATCATTAGTACAACAGTAGTATCGAAATTATCGATTAATGATGAAGAATATCAAAAAAGTAGTTTTTCAAGTCTCGATAGAAGGAGACACAGTTTACAAAGTTACTGTGACATTGAATGAACTCTCTTAGTGTCACCTGTGAGTATACTCGTAATCACCTCCCTTCTTCCTTCTTTCACTTCCTTTTGAGATCACTAGGCATTATCAGATGATTTCGGTACGGTTTATATTGAACATACGATGATACGCGAATCAAGCCTTACTGCGTTTTCTAATAATTAGGGTCATGGTTATATTGACAGGTATACCTTCGGCACTTATTGCGAAATATGCATCCGTCGTGGAAATATTATTGTTAAAACAAATTTCTCATTAAATGAAATGAATAAAAACTACAAAGTATGAAGTAAAAAAATAGGAGAAACATTTTGCATTTTACAAATACAAAATGTGTGTATTTTAAGTACTTCAAATACAATAGGAAATGCTTTTTGAAAAAAAGTATTTCAAATGCAAAGTAAAATAGGTATTTCACATTTGTATTTGCATTTCAAATACATTTTTTTTCACATAATTCACATTTCTGCTGGTAATTAGTGGCCTGTGCTGCTGTATGGCGAGGAAACTCTCGAGCATAAATTGTACTGGTGTTGACATAGCCATGCGCTTTTTCGTGGAAATGTTTCTGGAAGGTTTTGCTATTGCGAGTGGTTACAGAATACAACTTATTGTATTTGAGGTTCCATCAGACTGATACTTTTAGCAAACAGAGGAAATGAGGTTCAAAAATAAAAGAACTAATAAACTCAAGCTCGCGACCTTGCATCTCATTCCGCTACGTGTCCCACTATATCATCAGCACATACAGTACTGCAATAGACGGATCGGTAGACAATACTGTCCCGCCAAACTTCTGCACCATACAGTGTTGTCAGAGCTTGCACATGGCCGGACATAAAAGTCTGAGGATCGGACAGTTTTATCGGCGCCTAAATCTTCCGTGTTAATCAAATCTAAACTCATGGCTACAATGTGAACAGTATAATGTACAATGAATGTTACGCGTCACTGTCTCAGATATAACTGCCTGTCTGTTGGCAAATCTGCAGCGCTGTGTCTTTGATCTGAGTTCCAGTGCGAACATTCCAATTCAAACTAATGCATGTCCGGCGGTGACTGCTGTGAACACAGTGAACTCCGTCACATAAGGCGAGGGTGAGTCACTGCTGCGTCACAGTGGCTCGGTGAGGCAGTGTAGTGTCCCGGTGTGAATGCCCTAGTTCAAACGAATCTATCTCTGTCGGTGACCGTCGCTGGTGACCGTCACCAGTGTCCCAGTATGAAACGGGCCTTAGGTGAATGACTCGGACTTAACCTCGGTGACGGTTAGCCTGTGGCCAAGTTTTATGCGAGAGACATTACGTGCAATTCCACATGGCTGAGCGAACAATGTCTCTGTTCCCTCAGGCGGTAGTGGTGTGGGGCCATTGAGATTCTATGTTGCATCAAGTATGGGTAGATGGCGTTACTCCTGGTTACTCTATGCAGCTACTATGAAATGCTGATGGTTTGTATATTCAAGCGTATTGTATGCTTCATGGCAATTTTGCGTTTGTTGCATGCAAGTGTTATGGTGTGATTTTAATGGTCAGTAACATATGTGCCATTTAATAAGTTTGTAAATACATTACCCCATCTCGGCTGGTGTTTGCGACCCGTGAAGATGGTTCAAAAATAGTTCAAATGGCTCTGAGCACTATGGGACTTAACATCTGAGGTCATCAGTCCCCTAGAACTTAGAACTACTTAAACCTAACTAACATAAGGACATCACACACATCCATGCCCGAGGCAGGATTCGAACCTGCGGCCGTAGCGGTCGCGCGGTTCCAGACTGTAGCGCTTAGAACCGCTCGGGCACTTCGGCCGGCGAAGATGGTTCAAATGGCTCTGAGCACTATGGGACTTAACATCTAAGGTCCTCAGTCCCCTAGAACTTAGAACTACTTAAACCTAACTAACATAAGGACATCACACACATCCATGCCCAAGGCAGGATTCGAACCTGCGACCGTAGCAGTCGCGCGGTTCTGGACTGAAGCGCTTAGAACCGCTCGGCCATATGGACTGGCACCTGTGAAGACATAGTAGACTAGTAGCGGTATCATGATCTGTGTTTTATGAGTTTGAAACGTGTGTGACAGAAGCATGGGAAATCCACTCCAAAATCGCATTCAGGAAAATGGCTGTTCAGTTTGACTACCCATTTTCAGATTTTCCATGATTTCCCTAAATCACTTAAGACAGTTGCCGGTATGGCTCCTGTGCAAAGATTGTGGCCGATACGCTTACCCAGTTCAAACTTGTGCTTCGTTTTGTGGACCTCACCGCCATCGGAAAGCTTAAACCTAAGCTTTTCTTTTCTCTTCTGTTGTTCATTCCGGATATTTGTTGACATTTGGCATTTGAGATGGTTCTTGGAAATGTTATAAGGATGGTTCACGTTCAAGACAGCTTGACAAGTGGCTGTTAACAATAAATTTCCGTATTAGACGAAAGGCTACAATCACTACAGTGAATTTAGGGTTTGATGCAGAAACAACTAGATATGCGTGAACACACCTATAGCTTCTATTTTTCAACCACTTTCGGCCCTTCAGACTAT
Source organism: Schistocerca nitens (assembly GCF_023898315.1). Taxonomy (NCBI): domain Eukaryota; kingdom Metazoa; phylum Arthropoda; class Insecta; order Orthoptera; family Acrididae; genus Schistocerca; species Schistocerca nitens. The sequence continues at coordinate 362,085,341 of NC_064616.1, forward strand.
TCCCTGCTACAAAAATACCACCAGAGTGTATATCGTATGATTTCGAAAGATGAATATCAAGTCAATATGTGTCAAAAGTTCATTCAAATCCTATTTAAACAAAAGCCTCACACTAGATATTTCTTGGGTGGCATGAAATATTTGGAAATTATGATGTGACAATGACCTTAATATGATAATGACAATGGTCTCAAAGACCGGAATTGGTTGTAAAACGAAAGCAGGTTCCCTAGCAGTTGTGAGTTTTATACAGTGTTTATAAGATGGTGCGTGCTACTTAGCGAAAGTATTACTAGACAACCAGTTCAGTCAGCTGATCGTCGTACATGCGACATGGAAGATCTCCACAGGGCAGAAACAAGCACTCAGTTAAATCGTGTGTTGATCGATAGACAACAGGATTCATGTGGCTGGTTCTGACGAGTCACAGTGCTGCTTTCTCTGAGTTGATGATACACTCCCGAAATGGTGCAGAACACATATGACATATACTGTAGTTTTAAACGAGAGAAGAATGAACTGACGGTAATGAGTACGTGTGAAGTGCTTTCTCGCGGCACAGGCTGAATCCGATGAATTTTAAGAATAGATCAGTAGATGGTAGCGGTGAAGGAAGATTACTTGAAATCATTTTTCAGCCCTTCTACAGCTCAAGTAACATTCAAGTGGTAAGCACTAAAAGTATAGTACATCGCTGCTGGTGATAGTAATTGTATGAAACTTTGTTTTATGAGCATTTCGCAGTACAATATTTATCAAGTAATGTCCCGTCAACTTTCCGGTTCGATGTTACATCCATTTATTGCAGTCCTTCACGCCACTTGTACCCAGTTTAGGCAAATATCCTATGACGTCTATCTACTCAGCATGTATCAAAAACTTGAACGGTAGAACCCGGCAGTTATAATTAACAGATCAGTTTCCGCCTCAGCGACCTCAGTTTAAAGATTTTTTTCGTTGAGCTCCACTTACAACAGTTAAATCGCGTACTAGATTAAATCAAATTTGCTCGCATTTCAAGAGCGGCAGAGCGTTGTGAGACGCGGAGCTGTGAGGTTTGCGGCTACAGGACTGAGAGTGAATCAGTGTATGTACCGTACGCTGGGTGGCGGCCTTCCCGGAACGCAGTGTATCTGTGACAGCGCCCAGACTCCGCGGCCCCGTTCGGTCGCCAACCGGGTCATCGGTCGCTGGCGGCTGCCACAGTTCCTCTCCTCTCTCCCTTGGCCATCGACCCTCACTTACAACTCCTGTTAGACGGTTTCCTACTTGACTGGCTAGCTTCGAAATGTATTACGTTGGTGCAGTAGTTCGTAGCGTTTTTCCATAAATGACTCTGAGCACTATGGGACTTAACTTCTGAGGTCATCAGTCCCCTAGAACTTAGAACTACTTAAACCTAACTAACCTAAGGACATCACACACATCCATCCCCGAGGCAGGATTCGAACCTACGACCGTAGCGGTCGCGCGGTACCAGACTGTAGCGCCTAGAACCGCTCGGCCACTCCGACCGGCGTTTTTCCATAAGTTTAAGAAACACAATACATAAACATAACAGAGACTTCAGTCATCAGTAACATATTCTCCTTCTCCGTTTACAACACACTGCCAGCGCTGGGGTAACTTTTCGATTCCGTGAATGGTTTTGAGACGAAGAACTCATCGAGCCATTTTCGGAGCGCATTTTTATTTGGAAAGAAAGATATTCCTTGAAGATTGTTCGATAAAGAGCGGAAAAGGGATAAAATCTGAGGGAGCAAGATCAGGTGAATAAGACAGGTACGGCACGACTTCCCAACCCAAATTCTGTACAATGCTTTTTGTCAGTCTAGCAGAGTGCGGACGGACTTCATCGTGGAGTAGCATCACTTCACGCAGTCTTCCTGGTCGTTGTTCCCGGACTGCGTCTGCAAGACGTCTCAGTTGTTGACAATAAATGTCAGCAGTGGTGGTTACATCTTGTGGAAGCAATACGTAATACACCTCACAGTCTCTGTTCCACCGACTGATGACCATAGATGTTAAGTCCCATAGTGCTCAGAGCCATCTCTGTTCCACCAGACGCATAACATTATATTTTGTGGCTGCATGCAGGCCTTTTTATTCGGAGTTGGTGATTTATTTGGGCTCAACCATTCATTTCTTTTCCTTATGTTAACCTAAAGACACCATTTACCGTCACTAGTTACGATACAGGATAGGAATGTTTGCTGTTGTTCACAAGTCTATCGATGAGTAGGAAGCCGAATCCACAAATGGCAACCCTCTGAGTTTTGTGATTGTGGCTTAGAGTATGCGGTACCCATACATCCGATTTTTGAGCCTTCCCCCAGAGGTGTACACACTCTGCTTTTAACCTGCTGTTAGTCAGGCAGGCAAGCTGCCGTACGTTATCAGCAGAACAGGTAGACTGTTTTACTCTCATCCAGGTCAATCCATGCTCAACCAAAGCAGGTTAAGGGAATCTTGCTTGCCTACTTGCCCGTCTTTGCGCTGTGCTACGCTACGTAGCAATTATTCTGTACGCGTTCGCTATACTGTTATGAGTAGAATTGGAATCGTAGTTGACGAAAAGGATTTTTTTACCACAGTATCACAACACGAGACTCAATGAAATATGTGCTCATTTTGGGTCATTGTAAGCCAGAAAATGGTGGATTTATTTGTTCTCTTTTCCCGTTTTGGCGTTTTCTGGCTAATTTATTTATTTCGATATGAACGGTTTTCTTTTCATATTCACCCTCTTTCGACTATTCTCAGTTCGTACAATCATCAGATCACTTCCAATGTTCTCTGCAAAAAGCAGACCGAGAGAGGTGGCGGACGCTTCAAACCTCAGTCCAGCTATTCTGATTTAGGTTTACCGTCATTTCGATATGAACGGTTTTCTTTTCATATTCACCCTCTTTCGACTATTCTCAGTTCGTACAATCATCAGATCACTTCCAATGTTCTCTGCAAAAAGCAGACCGAGAGAGGTGGCGGACACTTCAAACCTCAGTCCAGCTATTCTGATTTAGGTTTACCGTCATTTCCCTAAATCGCTTCAGGCAAATGCCGGAATGGATCCTTTGGAAGGGCGTGGCCGACTTCCTTCCCCGTCCTTCCGTAATCCGATGGCACCGCTGACCTCGCTGTTTGGCCCCCTCCCGAAAATCAACGAACCTACTAAGCAGAATCATCTACGAGAGTCGAGATCCTTTGCACCTAAGAACCTGAAGATGTCTATTATACAGCAACGCCAACGAAAGTAAGGTTTTAGATGAATAGCTTCTGTAACCTTAGCCAAATATGACCTACTCTTTTTCCAGAATGTGGATTGTGTGTTCATTGAATGTATTCTAAGTGGCCAAAATAGTTCATTCTAAATTCCCCAAATGTATGTTAGCAAATACCAAGTTCATTTTTCATATTACGTTAATCCAAGAAGTACATGTGTAAAAGAAGGAGCTTAATACTAAGCCTTCTTTGCACTACGTTGCATACCACCACACTGTAGCTTCTAACATCCACTAAGCCATATTTTTTTCTTATTTCAGTCAACGTTTATCCTAAATTTAGGAATCCTATGTATTGCTAAATAGCCTCAAGTCCTTAGCACACATTTCCACACACTTGTTAGCCACGAAATCCCTGTCCTCTTTGTAAATATTTATGAAGTAAGGAAACTGCTGGTCAAATTAACAAACATCGCGTAACATAGTCGAGATTTCGGAATTAGTATTTATTAAAATTTTACACAATTTGCATTGCGAATCATGTACGGATTTATTTGAATGTGCTTCATAAAAATAGGACAGTTTTTCCAATGCTGGACGTGGGATCTGTTAATTTCTCCTCAATCTCCTGTAGGGTCTGTTTTTTCGTTTTGCTGCTCCCATTTTTATTATAAATGAGCTGCGGTGTAACTATGCAAACATATACCTGTCTAGTCATGTTGGAATGTTGTCAGATGCCACAGGCTGAATGGGTCCGCGAGCTTGCCAGGCTTGCGAGGACACAAGCTGGCCTGCCATGACCACTGTGCTTTAGTACACATGTAGTCTTGCGTCTCCGCTGCGGCAGTTTGGGGTGCTTTAATGGTTGCGGCGGAGATGGGGGCAGGCAGGCTCCTTCCCCACCTTCCTCATTGCACGCAAATGTCGCACGATGGTGGAATGATCACAGTTCATCACACTCGCCAGTTATCGAGGACACTGATGTGAACATTGTGGATTAATACGTTTAAACGATCTTCATCGAACCGCGAAGGTCTTCCTGAACATGGAGAGTCACTAATGGCAAAAAGACCCTCCTTAAAACGAGAAAAATATTTTCTTGCGGTGCTCTGTTCAATGTCATTACCTCCATACATGGTGCAAATGCTTCTGGCTACCTCCACTGTTCTCACCCCTCTATTGAAATCAAAGAAAAGAATATATCGAAAATATTTCGATTTCTCCAATTGGCACTCCGTTTTCTTGCATCCACAGTTCCACTCACCATCTCCAAATGACAAGATGATAATACGTAAACTGAAAGAGCGACAGTGAACTACAGGTAAAAAAAGACAATCTATAAGTTGAGAGAGGACAAGTCATTCTCGCACAGGTCTCCATATTCAAGGTTACAATTCAATGGTGATTTTACACCCAAGAAATCGTTTTTGTGAAACGACAGGGAGTTATTTACATGAACAGGTATTGATGGGAGCATGAACGTCGTTAATGCATGTGGGATCTTTATGGTGACTCTCCTTCGAATAGTACTTTCTCGAGTTGAGAACAAGCAGGCAGTTTGGTCATTTAACAGTAAATCTTGCAGTGGACGTTTGGGACTCGAAAGCCACATGCAGCTAATAGGGAAAGGAACATCTCAAAGCACTTACCGGGGACAAAATTCTGGGCCCAATAATTTCTTGCATCAGTGAGCAGACAATGTGTTCCATCGAATAACTGCTTACGTGGACCTATCTGTTAGGTGTCTCTTGCCACAACAGGGGCAGGGGCGCAAGAGAAATCTAGGTCGTCCAGCCAATACATTATGACAGTGTCATAAAAGCCCTTTGTGAACAGGGATGGTGGCCGTAAAAATTTGTGAGTTTCCATGTTCATTATGGACTGGACACTATCGAGGGAGCCGTTAGGTGGTAGATCTGAAATGATGTATGTTGCTACACAGAAGTAATTCCCTTAGTTTAGCCGGTGTCCCTGGTCAGACACATGGTAACGTTTGGGCCATCCATATAATGATCTCCATGATAAATGTGTTGTTCACTTTAGAGCTATACAGAAACTCAAAACAAGCTGCCTAAAGAAAGCCTGGGGAAAAAAAAGTTGGGAGCACGTGAATTCAGAGACAGGGATTGGTTGCTTCCCCTGAAAAGGGAATAATATTGTGGATTTTGCTTAGGATTGGCCGAGGAGTAGAACTGACATGTTAGAGCGGAAACATGGAACTTGTGGGTTCCTGTGATTGGGATGAAATCCTTGTGGAGGTGGTTGCGGTTGAGCTTTTGTGAAGTTTACCGAGGTTTGATGGAAAGTGAGGAGAGGAAGAACTTGATCTTCTGGTTCAGACTCCATTCTGGAGTGAGTCTCTTGATTCAGACTCCAGTGTGGAGAGGATTCTGATCTTGATTTTTGTTATGCGTGAGTTGCATTTGGGGCACTTGTCCTGAGTGGGACTTTGCACTAGCACTGGTCTTGACTGGAGAGCCAGTAGTAAGTACTTAGCTGTACCGACAGTTTAGATCTCAGTCCTCTCAGACAACTCTCTGTGCTGAGGGCAATCTCATTCGTGACAGGTCTGCCGCCTTGACGTTTGATCTCCTTGTGCACACTGCCGTGTAAGTGAGTCAAATAGGTCCATGAGATGACCGGCGAACGGGAGTGTCACGCTCTGCAATTTGCTGAGATTACAGCGCTCCATTAGAGAGTAATTGCGATCCGTCTAACAGATCGCCAGCATATTTCTTGCCCGCGATAGCGAGTCACAGGCGCCGCACATCTCTGCTCTGCAGACGGTTGAACCACGACCGTCACCTGGGACAGTGTCACATATCGAGAAAAGGGGCACTGTATTGCTGCTCCGGCTTGTTAGGGCAAAAAGGATCACAGTCTCGCCACTTGTTTCAGCAGTATCAACGTAGCATAGCTCCTGTGTAGAATAAATCCATCAAAGTCTAATCTTCCTTGGATAAATTCAGACTGCATTATCCATGTTTTGAGCCAGAATAAATAGCTCAATCAGACAAATCTTAGCCTTTGCTATACAGCCGTCACCCAGGGGAGTGTTAATTGTTTGTGGCATATGTGTACTGCCATCAGTTCACGTTTATTTGTTATATCGTTTAAACGTATTTTTTGTCCTATTTTTAATCAATAAACTTGTGCCGTAACTTTGATAAAAGATCAATCCTAAGTTGATATACACTATGTGATCAAAAGTATCCGGACATCCCAAAAACATACGTTTTTCATATTAGGTGCATTGAGGTGCCACCTACTGACAGGTACTGCATATAAGCGACCTCAGTAGTCATCAGACATCGTGAGAGAGCAGAATGGGGCGCTCCGCAGAACTCACGGACTTCGAACGTGGTCAGGTGATTGGATGTCACTTGTGTCATACGTCTGTACGCGAGATTTCCATACTCCTAAACATCCCTAGGTCCACTGCTTCCGATGTGACAGTGAAGTGAAAACGTGAAGGGACACGTACAGCACAAAAGCGTACAGGCCGACCTCGTCTGTTGACTGACAGAGACCACCGACAGCTGAAGAGGGTCGTAACGTGTAATAGGGAGATATCTATCCAGACCATCACACAGGAATTCCAAACTGCATCAGAATTCACTGCAAGTACTATGACAGTTAGGCGGGAGGTGAGAAAACTTGGATTTCTTAGCCGAACGACAGCTTATGAGCCAGACATCACGCCGGTAAATGACAAATGACGCCTCGCTTGGTGTAAGGAGCGTAAACATTGGACGATTGAACACTGGAAAAACATTTTGATGAGTGAAGAATTACGGTACACACTGTGGCGATCAGATGGCAGGGTGTGAGTATGGCGAATGGCCGGTGAAAGTCATCTGCCAACGTGTGTAGTGCCAATGGTAAAATTCGGAGGCGGTGGTGTTATGGTGTGGTCGTGTTTTTCGTGGAGGGATCTTGCACCCCTTGCTGTTTTGTATAGCACTATCACAGCACCGGCCTACACTGATGTTTTAAGCACCTTCTTGCTTCCCACTGTTGAAGAGCAATTCGGGGATGGCGATTGCATCTTTCAACACGATTGAGCATCTCTTCATAATGCACGGCCTGTGGCGGAGTGGTTACACGACAATTAACAACCCTGTAATGGACTGGCCTACACAGAGTCCTGACCTGAACCCTATAGAACACCTCTGGGATGTTTTGGAACGTCGAATTCGTGCCAGATCTCACCGAGCGACATCGATACCTCTCCTCAGTGCAACACCTCCTGAAGAATGGGCTGCCGTTCCCCAAGAAACCTTTCAGCACCTGATTGAAGGTATCCCTGAAAGAGTGGAAGCTGTCATCAAGGCAAAGGGTGAGACAACACCATACTGAATTCCAGCATTACCGATGGAGGACTCCACAAACTTGTATGTCATTTTCAGCCAGGTGTCCGGATACTTTGCATCACACAGTGTATTGTTCAAAAGTGTGTGAAATCTTATGGGATTTAACAGCTAAGGTCATCAGTCCCTAAGCTTACACACTATTTAACCTAAATTATCCTAAGGACAAACACACACACCCATGCTCGAGGGAGGACTCGAACCTCCGCTGGGACCACAGTGTGTTAATCACCCATCAACAATTGACTAAAATAATGACAGGGCCATCATTTCATTAAAATTATTTCAGTATTCAAGTTCATTTGGATTCTGATAAATGTGATAACCTCTAATTCAGGCTACCAACAACATACACAGTCAAAGGGTAAAACCAATTTTAGCAGACGCATGGGCAAGGTCATCAAGTGAATGGGTTAACAGCTATAGTGATTGCTGTCAGGGTGTAAAATCGCAATTGCCTGCCGCCTTCCAAAACATACCGCAAGTCCATTGTAGTTCAAATGGTTCAAATGGCTCTAAGCACTATGGGACTTAACATCTGAGGTCATCAGTCCCCTAGACTTAGAACTACTTAAACCTAACTAACCTAAGGACATCACACACATCCATGCCCGACGTAGGATTCGAACCTGCGACCGTAGCAGTAGCGCGGTTCCGGACTGAAGCACCTAGAACCGCTCGGCCACAGCGGACGACTCCATTGTAGTCTTGCTAAGTAGACCCCTAGCAACCGGAATACCAACATGCAAAACAAAAACGGTACGAACTCATGAAGCAACTTAATATATGCGTATATGTGCGAGGGCCGTGAAAAATTCGTACTGTATCGTGGCTTGTAAACAAAATTTGTGCTTTCCAGAAACCTTCTTCAACAATATCTCCGTTCAAAAACAACCGTTCGCTAATTTCGTTGTCTATTTATGTGAAAAAGACATATTTTTAAGAATTTTATGACACTTAGAAGTGCTGTGGGTAACACGTTCGTAGTAAATTGAAAGCTACAGCTGTTTATTCTGTAAACTTAGGCACCAATATCTTTACAAGTTCTTCCAGGATAAGGTACTTATATGATTAGTGCAACATATCTATTTTCTTCCATTCATTGACCAGTTTCTTCTAAATCGGGGTCTGAAATTTTTTTATCGTGACGTTAAGTTACCTCTTGTGAATTCGACAACACTGGAACGCCGACTTCGTGCCAGGTCTCACCGAGCGACATCGATACCTCTCCTCAGTGCAGCACTCCGTGAAGAATGCGCTGCCATTCCCCAAGAAATCTTTGAGCACCTGATTGAAGGCATCCCTGCAAGAGTGGAAGCTGTCATCAAGGCAAAGGGTGTATTTTGCTCGTATTATAAGCTTCATCTCGTGTTCCATTTAGTGTCCGACATCAACAATTGTAAAAATTTGTTTGTCTGCACATGTTCATCACGTCTACCGATTTTAGAATTATATTAATACCTTCAGCTGCTGACGGGCGTTGATATATATCAACGGGAACTGGTGAAAATGTGTGCCCCGACTGGGACTCGAACCTGGGATCTCCTGATTACATGGCAGACGCTCTATTCATCTGAGCCACCGACTGACTGCAGGAACTCTCTCGCGCACGCCTAACCGCGAGAGCCACGTTCGTAGTCTCCCACCCTAACACACTCATTACTCGTGGAAGACATTCTTACCAAGTCCTGTAAGAGTTCGGGGAATATGTGTGCATCCGCACAGAAGAAGAAGGTCATGGCCGGTATTGCCAGAATTATATACTTATATGGCTATGGTGTCTGCTCTTTCGGACATCTCCGAAAGAACAGACACCATATCCATGTAAGTATCTACCGATTTTGGTCCCACTCGGATATTCCTTCGTTCTGTGTCTTTTTTTTTTTTTTTTTTTTTTTTACTTAGAGTGTATACTTCATGTATGTTCCTAAACCACTGTGTCGATTTCAACCAAACTTGGTAAACATATCACTTACAGTGTGGATAGAGCCACTATGGGGGTAAGAACAACCTACCTCTCGAAGAGGTGGTAGTGGGGGTAAGAAAGAGGCGTAATTCACGACGCGCAAATAGTCAGAATGTATTCATCCAGTACTGCAATAAACTTTATACATAATTCCAACCTTTACGAGACTTTTTCTAACTCTAACACCTCCTCAAAATGATGAAAGGAAAAAAAAGTTTATCGCTTACTATATTTTCAATGTTCATGCAGTAAAACTGACGCTTCAGGTATGACATTTTAATTTATGACTTCTTTACTAGTAACTCAATTCGCAACAAGTTTCGCAGACAGTACTCATGTATACCACTAAATATACCTGCAAAACTATATCATTGCACAACAAATAGTTCAGGAAATATGACCTCAGAAACACAGAGGCACGTGAAAAACTGCCGCCTCAACCAAGACATTTTAAATTATTTCTTCTTTACTACCAAGTCTATTCGCAACACATTTCGCACACTGTGCTAACGTATACCACTGGATATAACTGAAAAATTATGTCATTGTACGACATGGAGTTCAGGAGATACGACGTCATAAACATTGAGCTGCGTGAAAACTAAACCGCAGGACAAAATTTGCTAAGGATACAAGTGAAATGTTTGTACAAACATGTGTGAAATTTGTTAAATAGATGTGCTTAATGCATATGCGGGCAAAGATACAGATAAAAAGCTCCTCCTAAACCAATGGATCGGTTTCAACCAAACCTGGTACAAATCTTACTTGCAATCTTGAAAGAAACATTGAGGGGGTAAGAACTAACAACCTCCTATTGCGGGTTGGGGAGGGGTGAGACGGGGTGAAGAAGATGGACAGACAGAGAGAGGGAAGGAGGAGATGGTGATACGGGGAGGAGGAGGTGGACAGAGATAGATGGAGGCAAAAATTGACATGGAAAGGGAAGGGGAGCAGATGAATTAGAGGGAGGAAGGAGGAGGAGACGGACAGAGAAAGGAAAGAGGAGGAGACAGATAGAGAGGGCCGGAGGAGGAGATGGACTGAGAAAGAGGGAGGAGGAGATGGACTGAGAAAGAGAGAGGAGGAGATGGACTGAGAAGTGAGGTGAAGGAAATGGACAGAGAAAGGGAAGAGGAGGAGGCAGAGAGAGGGGGAGGTGAATAGAGACATGAAGAAGGGGAGATGGACAGAGTGTGAGGGGAGGAATAGGTGGGCACGGGGAGGGGGAGGACGTGATGGCAGAGAAAGGGAGAAGAGGGGAGGGACAGAGAGAGGTGGGAGGAGGAGAGGGACAGAGAGGGGAGGAGGAAATGGACAGAAAGAGTGGGTAGGAGGGGATGGACTAACAGAACTGGAACGAATACATACTAGGGCAATGACGAGTACTCACTCAATACAGACAAAAATGCCAAAGGCGTTGAGAAACAGCTAAAATCGCTAAAATTAAACAAGGCTTCGGGGTGCGATGGTATCCCTGACATATACTATACTGAATTTGCAGTTCGCTCCCATTTTAAGCATAATATTCCTTAGATCACTTGAACAAATAACTGTGCACAGTGAGTGGAATAAAGCACACATCACACCCGTCTACAAGAAGGATAACAGATGTAATTCGCAAAGCCATCGTCTAGTTACCGAACCGCTGAAACAGTCTTCAACTCGGCGGACTGCATGCCTATTAGCGAGCTGGCGCGGAAATGAGTCAGCGTGCGTGGGTGTTTCTGTGACGCGTACGGAGGCATCCACCAGACCGCTGTCTCCGCTGTCTAAGCGTTTCTGATAAATTCAGGGAACAGAGACGAGCACACAAAGCGAGACGGAGCAAGCGTAAAACATTGTCACAACATCTACGAAAACGAGTGCACCGTGATTCGTATGATCTCGATTCTATTTCACTTCTTGGTAGACCTGCAGTTATATATTTGGCAGTGGATTTTTCATTTCAGCGCATCTGGAATCACACTGCAGTGACATCGAAGTCTTATTTACATTCTTCAAACCGAAACTAATGAACAATAAATGAGTAGTGAATAATTTGCAATCCCTAAGTTGGGAAGATATTTTATGTAGAGGGTTTTGTTTATTGTGATAATGGCCAAGCTATGCATGCGGTGATGAATTTATTTTGTTATACAGGTCATAACGCTACTACACGTTAATTACATCTGGTAGTTAAAATTAATACCATTATAGACGCACTGACAATCAATAAAATTGAAGGATTACATGTGTCAGATGCAGGGATGTAATTAAAGTACATTACACTAGTTTTTACTTCCACAGTAAGCCGATCATATTTAGAAACGTATGCAGTGGTGGAGGATTCTATCTGCCGTATTATGTTTTGATAACTGTAAATGAATGTACACAGTAGATCATTCTTGAATTTATTGTGTACTGCTTAGTTTCGTGCATCGAGCAAGAAATCTGTCAATAATAAAATTCTAAAATAGAATGAAAGAGTAACAGTAGGTAGAATTTACTGAAATAACTCTGAACATAAGGTAGGAAACACAAGTTTTCTAAACATTAGACATTTTAATTACGTAGGGAGAACTTCAAGCATTGTGTCAATAGAAGGCCTTTGTGAAGCAGACTTCAATCAAAAACGTTTTTCACATGAAACTTCCTCTCCTATTATAAATGTGTGTGAGGCTGGGACTCGCAGCTGGTACCCTCGCCTTTCGGTTGAACGGGCTCAAATCGACTGAGCTATCCAAGCACAACTCACAACACGGCTTAACAGCCTTACTTCCGCCAGTAATTCTTCTCCTGCTAACAAAACTTGACAGAAGTTCTGCAAATCTTCAGAGACTAGCGCGTCTGGAAGAAAGGATATTACGGAGAAATGGCTTAACCACAGCCTAGGGGGAATTTCATTCTGGGCCGATTTGAAACGTTCTGCAGATCAAAACTGTGTGCCAGAATGGGAGTCGAACCTTTCTTTCGCGTATTATCGGTTTTGAATTACAAAAAGGAATGTAACTTAAGCACGTAAGCGTACTTAGTTGCCTTAATACACAACCCGTCAAACACACATATCCTTGTTACGTGGTGACTCGTCAACTTAACAGGTAAGAAGCCTCCACATCCGAAAGCAATTAGTGGTAGCATTTGAATCAAGGAGCTATAAAGTAACTTACAGTAAGGGGACTGGGGAATTTAGACTACATTCATACGAAAAGTAAGTGACGAAGGAAGGTAAAGCGGGAAAGGCTTGCCCTCTTTGCAGAGAGCTATTCAGGACAATTTTTACAACATAATTGTGTTTAAAATGTTTCGCAGGAGTAAGTTAATCATTAGTAGATATTAGCAACAAAAATAAAGATCAGTTATATTCTAGAGGCTGCTGTGGCGTGCCTCCTCTTTCCCGGAGCCATGCTTTGGCCTGTCGAAAACACGCCGACAGTAGACTGCCGAGACTCTCTTCACTCTTGATGATGTCTGTTACCATTAACAGAAAACATTCCTAAATATATCGAAGTAACTACTGTAGTAGAACTGGCTGCTCCTTTTATAAACAGTTATGTTCCTCTCGATGAAAAAGGCGTATTTCGACCTCCTCCAAAACATTTATATAGCCATTTTTCGAGATTCTCTGCAGTATTTCTATGTGCTCGTAATTATCCGTAATTGAAACGCAGCACGCACGCCGTCTTGATAATCGGATTTGGGTGTCTACCATTGTTTAGCGTTCCCAGACTGCTCTTTACGTTATCTGTATTTTAAAAATAGTTGCTGTTGCTGATTAAAGTTTTAAAGAGGCTAAGCATCTAAGCTAATCAGTCTCTTATTATTCAACCCCCCCCCCCCCCCAAACAGACATCCAGGATGGAATCTGTGAACCCCATTTGTCTGCCTCTAGAATTATTCGATGTGCAAATGTGAGAACGTTTCTTTAAATGTTTGCGTATCGTGTATCTGTGGCGGAATGTGGGCACAAGCTATAGAACGGAAAAAATCTGCCGTTTAAAACCGACACTAGTGTTTTAGTTCTGAGTAACCGGTATTTTTCAGTATTTTTTGTGTCTGTTATATTAGTTTTTTAGTTTTTTTGCTAATAACGGGGTAAAAACTCGGCATGCTAATTTGCCATGGCATCAGTATTGAATTTTTTTGCTTTTAGAGTAAAACTTCTTCTGAAAACGATTAACGCTCATTCGTAAAATTTCCATAGCTTTGAAATATTGGGTTATTATAGAAAATGGGATAAGCGATCTGTGATATTTTAGTATTAACGCCGACAGTCAGAAACAGCAGCAAACACATGACGTAAGAATCAGTACAGCACTGCTGCGACAAGTTCTTAGGAAGAGTAGATAAATTCGATTGATATATCTATAATTTTATTGACGTGCTATAAACTTGGGATATTAACTGAACCCAAAAATTTGTGATTGCATCAGCGTGAAAAACTGAAACCATCTAAAAGTGATGATGCAGGAAAAGTCATCAACTTCTGACCTTTCTTTCACTCTCACAGTCACCGCGCCAATCTCCTTCACCTTGGCCATCTTTGCTAGTGACATTGAGACGAATTTCTGCCACAGCCTCAACTCCATAACGATCGAGATCTGATACTCCTTCGCGTCCATTAGAATTTTTGAGTCTTTGTTCGAAGTCTATGTTAATTACTGGAGATCACAGCAATAAAAAACCGAAAATAGGTTATTTCATAAACCAGATATTTTGAGCGGTTTCAACAATCAAGTTAAACTGGGAACGAAACAACCGATATAAACGAAAACCGGTTGTTTCAGCGACAACCGCCATCCCTTGTAATGGGATGTGGGAAACGGCCTTAAAGTCACATTCGTGTTGGCCGACGTACCAGCCCAAGTCGTTCATTCGCGAAGCGGATGCGACTCGTGTCATGCTCCTCTCCCTGAGTCCCGGAAGCTGCGCGTTAATGCGCTCGGCTAACCGTGCCGGTTTGAAATTAGTTATAATATCTGTCGGTGTGTTTAGGCACGTAATAGTACTATTTTACCATAAAGGACGGTTCGCACTGGGTTTCAACGTAATGGAAGGCATCGCCACCGTCAAGTGGAGGTGTGTTCTCACTAGAGTCTAGATGGAACGTCAACTTATTGTCACTTCGCTTGGCCAAGTACCGAACGGTGAAAGTGATATTGTGGGGTACGATCAGTTATACAAAAATGTGGAATATAATACCAGAATTAAGGAACTAGCAATGATAAACTTTATTGCTTGTCTGGGGTGGCGATAGTCTCTCAGACAATTCTACAGCATCTCTGGGCACCCAAACTCAGTGAAACCACGATAGGTTATCAAAGTGCCAATAATACCTATCATCATTGCTAGAGCGTACGTAGGAGGAGTGTCTGTCACTAGTGAAATCGCCTTATTTACTGCATCTTCAGTTGACTTGCCTCTTCTAAATCCCCCGTAGCAACCTACAATCTGTTAATCTTTGCATAATGGTTTTCCGAAATCTTACCGAGAACGTGCGGGAGACAAATTGGCCTATGGGATTTGGGTACCATCGGATCCTTAATCTTTTCCTTCGAGATACACTCGTGGTACAGCTCATACAATATCAAATTGGTCACACAAGGCTCGTATTATTTGCACTGGGATTTTTAAGCTAGACTTCTGAACTGATTTAGCGTGCCCCAGATGCTTAGCTTGTCCTGTAACACAACTATGTCAGCTAGGTTCGCCACATCTCTGGACGCCTTCATGTGCATACGTGCGAGGTCTGTAACAAAGAGACACCCGAATAATCAACATTCCACGCTTAACTTTGCAGCATCCTGACCTATTCTTAATGAACATCTTACTAGTGAACTTATTTTCGTGTTCTCAATTTTATTTAGAGGTTCCATAAACTTGTAATGCAAATTAACCTCTTATTAAAAATTCCGAGGGATAATATACTGTAACAGACAGATTCCTGACCTACTGAGAAACATTTTTTCCGGAATTTGATTTTGGATTCGGTATTTTTAAGAGGATACAGTTATTTGTTCAAGATGCGGCAGCTGTTAAGTTCAAATAAAAATTCAAAAGACTCTTTTCTTCTCCCTTGGGGAGGCGTAGTGATAGAAAGACAACTCCGTTTCGACGGTTCGAACCAAGGTAGGATGTGAAATCCCTGTGGACCGTAAAACACTCTCTGTTCTCCAAGTTTCAGCTCGTTGTCCTTGACCACTGCACCTCCCATCCGTTGTTACTGTTTTTTTGAAGGCCGAAAGCTGATTGTAGTGGACACTTCAAGGTCGTAAATCTCCAGAGCCGAGCCGCCTCTGCCAGAGTAATCCGACGTGAACGCGCTCCACTCTTGGCACTTGCTGCCTTGAGTAAGATCGTACTTCATTTGTTCATTACTTTGAGCAGAAGATAGTAATATCGCCTGCTTATAGTCTTCACCATTTTCAGTTGGCGTGCGTGACTATGTTGCGTAATTGCCATGAAACGAAACCCCTCACCCCGCCTCCCTTCTTTGTCACCTCGATACTTTTCTGATGGGTTCAGCTCTCTGTCTAGCATGTTAGGATTCTGACATGTATTCTGTGCTTTCCAGCGAGTTAGTAGCACAAGTGGTGTTTAAGGCATTTTGCAATTTTATGTGTTGATTCCGGTATTCGTTTGGCTGGCGTCTATGTCGATGTCTCCTCGTATGTGAACAATTACAGACCTTCAGTTAAGGCTACTATCGGCTCTATGTTTGTGAATTGTGATAAAATGCACTACACTGTTAGCTTTTAACGTACTTTACTAGTGCTGAATCTTCAGTCTCTTAATTAATTAGGACCCCCTATAATCAGAGACGAAGTCGGTTTTCTCCCACAGTCGAGACGGAGCAAGATATCCTCTCCAAGAAAGGCAGAGCGAATTGCTGCAGCGTGGAAATTTTGGGCGAGCTGTTTGCATCCTTCCACCTGGGATCTGGAAACAGTGGGGAGGGGGCTACAGACCTAGGTGATGGATGTCCTTTAGCCTTAGTAGGTATTCGTCGGTATCATCACTACATTGAAAATACATGAAAAACAGTGTGCAACTCTCCTTTCCGGTTAATACTTTCACACAGTTCAAGAACTCTGAAAAATACTATGATTATTTTGTCGTTGCAATGCGTTTGTTAATCACTGTTATTGCTGCCATAGGATATTGACTTTGGATGGCTGTCTAGGTAGTTATTGGCATAGAGGAACCTTTCCTGCCTTAGATGCAGTTGTTGGAGACACAATACATCTGTCTGAAACTCTTAGCCTCATGCAATACTCTGACACGTATCATGGCGGTAAGCTGTCTCATTTTTACCTCAATTATGGGTGATGGATACATATTAAACAATTTGGCCACGCTCGTCAGTAATCTCATGGTATACGACATGCGCCATCATAAAGTGATTTATAAACTATCTAAAGAATATTATTGATTTATTCTGGCAGAAACCTCCTTCGGTAGAGTTTCCAGTTTATTCACGTTTACTGGCGAATTGTTCGCTTTGAGATGGATGCTATCTACTAAATCAGGTGCAAGTGAAGGAATATACTCGCCTATCGAGTACATATTCCTTACCAGCTGCCTTAACGCTGTAGTAAGCATCATTGGCTCTTCCAAACTAGTGAGTGCCATCAGATTCTCTATGTTTTCGTAAATCTGTCGTCGATCTGCTCCTTCGTGTCTTCTATTGCCTGCTTCTCTGTGGTAGGTGTTTTCATTCCTTCATGAACTGGTTCCCCTGAATCTCGTACTGTTTTCGTTACACATTGAGATCCTGAAATGGGAAACCTTTTTTCTCCTCTATAGGCAGCGTTGTATCTTCTTCAGGTTGGGTACTGCCCTCGAATTCTTCAAATACCTGCTCATTTTCTCTCACGAAATCCTGCTCTACTGTGTCATATGTCACTCCTGATACCGCCTGTAAGCTTGGTTCTCTGTTATACCTCGTAGTTCTGGATGTTTGCCAAAAAATTGTTTCCTGCGTTTTCGATGGTGCATATGTCGTGTTCTCTCTTCTATGGTACTTACTTTTAATCATAAATCCCTCGCTGTTTCGGCATCCCTCCTCCCCCTCGATGGTGATTTATGTTTTTTACGTAGAGGGTGTGTAATGGTATCATTAAAGTCCTCAATGTATTCTAGTGTTATTACATCTACATCCATACTCCGCAAGCCACCTGATGGTGTGTGGCGGAGGGTACCTTGAGTACCTCTATTGGTTCTCCCTTCTATTCCAGTCTCGTATTGTTCGTGGAAAGAAGGATTGTCGGTATGCCTCTGTGTGGGCTCTAATCTCTCTGATTTCATCCTCGTGGTCTCTTCGCGAGATATACGTAGGAGGGAGCAATATACTGCTTGACTCCTCGGTGAAGGTATGTTCTCGAAACTTCAACAAAAGCCCGTACCAAGCTACTGAGCGTCTCTCCCGCAGTGTCTTCCACTGGAGTTTATCTATCATCTCCGTAACGCTTTCGCGATTACTAAATGATCCTGTAACGGAAAGCGCTGCTCTCCGTTGGATCTTCTCTATCTCTTCATCAACCCTATCTGGTACGGATCCCACACTGCTGAGCAGTATTCAAGCAGTGGGCGAACAAGCGTACTGTAACCTACTTCCATTGTTTTCGGATTGCATTTCCTTAGGATTCTTCTAATGAATCTCAGTCTGGCATCTGCTTACAAATAATCAGTTCTTAAAATTTGCCTTTTTAGGAGAATTTGATACGTGTAACATTCGTTTCCATCCCCCGTGCACTTTTCTCCCCTATTCTTACATGGTACACACACTGCAAATTTTCTGCTTTTATTGTAGTTTTTCCTGATGTAACATTATCTCCCACAATGTCCAGAAGAAACTTCTGGTTTGTCAGAAAATTTTGCCATACCTTGAAGCCCCTACTTCTCACTCAAGTAGCTCCTCACTTGACATCGCGAGGTTGAGTGGTCGTCATTCCAGTCCTACCACCAAGGAAAAAATCATTGGCAGTAAGGGGAACTGAACCCGGGTCTTCCGTATTGCAATCAGATGCACAGACTACTCACCTACAGCGGCGGACAATCTTTTACTGATGCAGAACTAAAGCCGAAATATACTTTTCGTCGCTTCGTAACAGCTATTCGAACCCAGAGCTCACATCAGTAGCTCGATGAGCCACCTTTCTTCCCATTAGTCCTGTCCTAAATCGTACGTAAAGCTGCTGTTGAAGGTTTTGCCCATATTTTGTGTCCTGCAATGTCTTTGCATCTAACTCCTTTGGGATATCATACACTATCACTAAATATCTCTTTACGTGAAGTGTATTCGCAGTTGCGAATATGGACAACAATCAGCTGTACAACATAATGACGACAATGAAAATTTGTGCCGGACCGGATCTCGAACCCGGATATCTCGTTTATAGCGAGCGGTCGCCTTACAATTAGGCTACCTAAGTACGCTTCACGCCCAGACCCAAACTTCCATACGTCGCCAAACATGTGTCTACAACCTGCAGTCGTACATCCATTATGTATATTCCCGTACAGAAGAGACATTTTAATTGAAAGTCACTTGTCCGATGTCGGCTGATAAATACGATAGTGCCTGTTTATACAGAAGTACGATTCACTGTTCCTTCGGACATACATGAATGTCCGAATGAACATTGCATCGTACTTCTGAAAAACGTAGGCACTGAAATGTCGTATAAGTCTCTTTATCTTAGGCTGTTCGCATATTATTGTCTCTTGCACCTTTTTTTATCTTTTCCATGAATCTCTGTGTAGCAGTTTCCATTATGATACAACCGCTCAAGCGACGAAAGATCGGAACCTAAGCCCTGGAAAACTGAACAGGTCGTACCAACATGCAAGAAAGGAAACAGAAGTAATCCCTTTAAATACAGACCCATATCACTGAAGTCAGTTTGCGGTTGTATTTTGGAACCTATGATGTGTTAGAACATCATGGATGACTTCGAAGAAAACGATTTATTGACGCATATTCAGCGTGGATTCAGGCAATCTTGTTCTTGTGAAACACGACTGGCTGTTTATTCATACGAAGCAACGAGTGCTATCGATAGTAAATCTCAGACTGATGCGACATTTCTAGATTTCCAGAAGGCGCTTGACACCGGTCCTCACAGCTCTATGGAGTACGGTCTCAGTTGTGCGACTGGATTCGTATTTTCCTGTCTGAAAGTTCGCAGTCGGTAGTAACTGACGGAAAGTCACCAAGAAAGACAGAAATGATATCTGACGTCTCCCAATAAAGTGTTATAGGCCCTCTACTGTTAATAATCTACATAAACTATATAGGAGGTAATCTGAGCAGTCCTCTTACACTGTCTACAGATGGTGCTGTCATTTACCGTCTATTAAAGTCATCATAAGATCAAAACCATTGCACAGTGATGTAGTCAGGATATCTCTTTGGTGCGAAAAGTGGCAGTTGACACTAAACAATGAAAAATGTGAGGTCATTTATTTATGTGCTACAATGAATCCGTTAAATTTCGGTTACACGATAAATCACACAAATCTAAAGACTTTCAATTCAGCCAAATACCTAGGGATTACAATGATGAACAACTTAAATTGGAAAATTTACGTAGAAAATATTGTGGGGAAGGCAAACCAAAGGCAGACTGTGGCTGTGTTTTATTAGCAGAAAACATAGAAAATGCAACAGATCTGATAAAGAGACTTTCTACTCTACGCTTGTCCGTCCTCTCCTGGGATACTGCTGTACTGTATACGATGCTTACCAGATAGGGTCGACGGAACACGTCGAGAAGTTCTAAGAAGTGCAACTCGTTTTGTATTATCGCGAAATAGGGGAGAGTGTGTCACGGATACGAAACACGAGTTGTTGTGGCAATGAGTAAAACAGAGACGTTTCTCGTTGCGGCGAGAACTTTTGACCAACTTTCAGTCACCAACTTTCTCCCGCGAATGTGAAAATATTTTGAGGATCTCTCCTACGTAGGGAGAGATTACCATCGTAACAAAATCAGAGCTCACACGAAAAGAGTGGAAGTTAGAGAAGGTGTAGCGATGAAACTTCTGCCAAGCACTTAAGTGTTAATTGCAGAGTAGTCATATAAATCTAGATATAGATTGCTGTGTAATTAGTGGCTCGATATTCTTTATAAAAAAAATTTTCTCTTTGGAGCGGTTCATTAAGGTCGCTATTTTTGTTGCACTTTGTTCTCGACTTCATGAACGACTTATTTTGCGTACTTTGCGAAAATACGGAGAGTGAGAGTCTCAAAAAATTAGTTTTTGACTGTCGTAGTATTACCAGCAAGGTCCCAGACCTCAATTATCTCATTGATCTCGTTGAAAGCAGTCGCTACCACATCATACTAGGAACTGAGAATCGACTGAACCCGAAGCGAGCCCATGAAAGCAGTCGCCCTCTCATCATACTACGAATTCAGAATTTATTGAACCAGAAGTAAAAGGTATGGAAATTTTCGACAATACATGGAACGCATGGGCATATGGAAGGAACGGGGGAATGGAGATCCAACCCCCTCTCCCTCCCAGAAATATTCTAATCTTTTGAGTGGAAGATGGACTCCACATTAGAGCAGATATCTACTTTGCCATGAGCATGTGATCGGCACGTTTAATTCATGAGTCCTTTGTGTTCCTACACTTACCGTATTTGGCACGTCTCCCAAAGCATTCCTGATACATAGAGGCAGTCACGTTGTCTACCTGACGACGAGCAGCTGAACAATGACAACGTGCGTTCCCTTTTGGCCAACGTTCCTAGTATCCTGTGTTTCCTGGTAAAAATGCGGCGCAGTGAGATCGTTTTTTTCCTGAAATTTACACACTTACCATAGTGAGCTTCTTAGAATAATGGCCTGCCTGAAGCGACGTACAATATGGTTCAAACTGGAAAAGCTATTTAAAAGATAAGCTGAACTATACGTGTCAGTAAGGTGCATTAATTATTCTATCGCATTACTTAAAAGTTCTTATTTCTATCAGGCCTGAATTAAGCTACTAAATAAAGTTTAACTGAAGCTACTAAATAAAAGAAGCTTCTGGTTAAAATGTCTGTGCTATATTCTCACTTTAGTAATATACATGCTTCTACTTAGTCCACCCTAACACAATTTCCTGACGCAGAAACATATAATATCACATAGTTTGTATTATTACGTTCACTCACATAGCAAATTCTCTCTCTGTCCAAAGAACCACAACTTTTTCCAGCTAATAAACAGTTGGAAAAATTCACATAATTCTTATCAGCGTAGTATGCTAATACTATATCACAAAGTTCATCAATATTCAGTAATCTCAGATTTCTGAAATTCGAGTGCATTGCACGTCGCACTGAATTCCTTAGCCCAACGGAAGAAAGTCACAATTTCATCTAAAAATTATTAAACTTCCGGAAACATCATTTACAACAGTTTCATGTTTCCGAACCACTAATCTTCTGAGCAAAAGCAAATTAAAATATTTTTACAAAATTAGTAGAACAGTAAACAACAGGTCCTCACACTACTAAAGATCTATAACGACTGTTCGACACAAGAGAGGGAAAATCTCGCCTGCTTCCAGAACTCGCTATCGTCCTCCTCACTGGTTGAATAGAGTATAATTTAGCCAATCAGCTCCATAGCTTTTCGTGGACAGACCCGTAATATCCCTCCTTGGCCAATCCCAAACTTCGAATTACAGTGAAATATTTCCCAAAATTTGTACTTATCAAAAAGCAAATAAACTCGAAATGACCCCATCTTAAATGTCTCAAGGGCAGAAGTAAACATTTTGTTTTAGAACCCTTAAATCGGTTACTTTATAATAAGAATTTCATGCCATATTTGTGAATCACTGCACTATTACACACTGTACTGTTAGAAAACTGAAACCATTACGTAACTTATACTGCTATGAATAAAATACCATTTAACTAACGATCTAGCGACTAGTCTTTAGTTTGATTCATCCTGGCTTTGTAATGGCCTAAATTTCTAGTATCCTGTGTTCCTTGGTAAACAAGGGGCAGCTCAAGGTCGTTCTTTTTGTGGAATTTACTCGCATACCTTAGTGAGCGCCTTATAACCACGCCTACCTTGAAGCAAAGTATAATGTGGTTAAATTTGGGAAAGCCATTTAAAAGACAGGCTGCACTATACGTGTGAGGATGTTGCTTCTGAGAAGAAGTTATAAAATTTAGGGTTCACGTAATTTTCAATATCTCCGAAATTATTTCAGGTATAGAACTGATATAGTTAAACATTGTTGTTCTGAAAGGCTACACAAAATTTTGTAGCTAGTGGTATGAGGGAAATGACTTTTTTAATTAACAGGTTGATGTGAGATTTAAAAGGTTCTGCTAAGCAAACACGCACATGACTAGGCCTCCAATGTGTGGGCACAGCACGACAGATGTCAGCTACTTAGTGTGGAAACACATTCTGTTGGACACTTGGTCACTAAGCGAATCTTCCAGCTTCCTAGTCGTCAAAGCATATCGCTATGCCACGCACATTATTGTCAATGATAGACGTGTGTTTCAGCTCACAGGGTTCACAGTGCGCAGTGTGTGTCGGAGTTCCACAAGTGAAAACTTCAACTTTATGCTGTAAGCAACATATTTACCGCAGTAAGTCCAGTGCTGTCATTGGGATAAAAATGAAGCGGATTGAGGAGAGACGGTTACCTCTACAGAATTACATATGCCAAGAAGAAAGTTTAGACCTAACGGTAAAGTCAACCTCTGTTGATACTAGTACATTCTCAGTTAATTAAAACTGATGTGTCGTCATAGCGAATGGAGAAATTTGGAGTAGTAAATGCGGTACTGGACCATATGTGAACGAAGTTCATATTAATGACTTCTTCGAAGACAATTGTGGTAATTCCTTTGGATACTACTTGAGACAATAGTTCTGCTAGCAACCCAGAGGAATATTACAGAAGAAACATGGCCTTACCTATCTCCATCATGTAAGAAACCAGCTCTGCGAATGGTTTCAGAGCCATTAAAATTTAATTAAATCCCTTCAGGGCATAAGTTTGAGGGAGAACGTAAATTGCGTTACGGAAGATATACTATAGTCTGTCAAAGTTTATCAGTGCATGTTGCCGGAACCTTCTTCTGCACCTAGAGAATTTTCCGTTCGGAAACAAAAAAGGCTCAAAAAAGAACCAAGTACAATACCAGAGATCGCTATCGCGGCGTAACAGCCATGCATTTCAAATTTTATCCCAACATTATAACTACCTCTTATTCTAGCCGCCCTCTCAGTTTAAACAGAAACGCCAGAATGGACATATTTTACTTTGAAACATTTAAAATCCACCTAATCTACAACACAAATGAAAATAGACTGAGTGGCCCTTATCTCCTCTCTGTGCATCGTATCATTACAGGTTAATCCAGAGGTAGTAGTGAACTACTTTTCCGAACTACTAAGACAGATAAACACGTGGTAAATTCAAGTGCTAACAGCCATACTGAGGTTGGCTGTTCGCTTAGTATTGATAAACTTTTGTTTTGAAATCAAATAGTGAAAATTGTGTCCTTATAACATTTAGAATGGATCTTCCCCTTCCCCCCTCTCAAGCAAAAACATTCTGAATTGGATCGGAAACATAGATTATATTGTCCAGCAAGAGAAGATTTGATCATAGCGACAAGCAAAAGCCGGTGTAGTGAAGTCGGGAGTTCGTGTCCAGCGGGAACAAAATTTCTGCAAGCAACCACGTTGCCATCATCAGGTGCACTGACGAAATGACCGCCGAGGTGCCGGCGCTGGGCTTTTATCTCCTCCCCCCCCCCCCCCCCCCACCACTTACAGGTGTTCCCAACGCAGTCCGCGCCCGGGCGCGGAGCGTTCAAAAATGGTTCAAATGGCTCTGAGCACTATGGGACTTAACATCTCAGGTCATCAGTCTCCAGAACTTAGAATTACTTAAACCTAACTAACCTAAGGACATCACACATATCCATGCCGGAGGCAGGATTCGAACCTGCAACCGTAGCGGTCGCGCGGTTCCAGGCTGAAGTGCCTAAAACCGCTCGGCCACCAGCGGCCGGCGGCTCGGAGCGTCCAGCATCCGTTACGTTCGCGGTCCGCGGTCAGGGCCGCGTGCCGACGGCGTCTTCTGAGTAACTCTGCCTGTTCGTGAAGTAAGTTCGTGGTGTGATGTCTTCTTTCTCCTTTCAATCAGATTCAAAGCGAGTTCCCAGGTCTTACTAAGGATGTAACCGCTATCTCGATTGATCAGCGGTTCCTGTACTCGAATCTCGATAGATTCTTTAATGACACAGTCCCAGTATTAGGACGTCTTTGTCAGAACCTTCGTCTAGTCGTAACTCATTCTGTGTAGTTCCGAGAGGCAATGTACAGCAACCGCCGACTTGTTTAGGCTGCTGCAGTCTGGAGTATCGTTGTTTCGATAGCACGCGTCGTTTGACCTATGTAAGACAAGTCACATTCGCGGGGAATCTGATAGACTCCGGATTTCCGTAGTTCTAGATCGTCCTTGACATTACCAAGCAGTGCCTGTGTCTTAATTGGTGGGCGGAAAACTGTCTTCACTTGATGTTTTTGAAGAATTCGACCTATCTGTCCGATAAAGCGCCACTGGACGGAATAAATACTATGCCCCATCCCGCTGAGTTTCGTCTTCTGTTTCCTTCACTTCTGCAGTGGGTGTGGGTTCGTGGTCTAGTTGCTAGCGTTGCTACCTCTGGACCACGGAGTCCTGGGTTCGATTCCTTTGGACATTTTTCTCTGCCCAGGGACTGGGTGCTTGTGTTGTCCTCATCATTCCATCACCATTCATGAAATTGGCTAGGTTGGACTGCGTATGGATTAGAAATGTGTATGGGGCCTGATGACCGAGCAGCTGAGCGCCCCACGAAACCAAACATCATCATCATCAGTCTGGTGTGGGACGTAGAGCTCTCCGAATTTGCTTCTCTGTGTAGCCGTTTTCCCAGAAAACCGACCTCAGATGCTGAAGTTCTTTATGAAGATGGTATCTGTTTTTTTCGGACATGTCCGAAAGAACATATACCATCGGTCACCATGTACCGCTCTAGAATGGAATGATAATTAAATCAAGACCCTACGCTGCCGACAGGCGTTGATATACATCAACGGGGACAGTTGAAAATGTGTGCCCCGACCGGGACTCGATCTCGGGATCTCCTGTTCACATGGCAGACGCTCTATACATCTGAGCCACTGAGGGCACAGAGGATAGTGCGACTGCAGGAATTTATCCCTTGCACGCTCCCCGTGAGACCCACATTCCCAATTTAATGTCCACGCACTACATTCGTAGTGCCCCTGCCCATTACACTCATTACTCGCGGCAGACAATCTTACTGAGTCCCGTAAGAGTTCGGGCAATACATGTGTATGCGCACAGACGAAGAAGGTCAATGGCCGGTTAGCCTTAAATATATGAAGATGGTATCTGTTGTTTCGGTCATGCACCTCTCTTAGAATGAAATGATAATTAAATCAAGATCCTAAGCTGTCGACAGGCGTTGATATACATCAACGGGGACAGTTGTAAATGTGTGCCCCGACCTGTGTATAAAATTATATGACGGTTTTCAGAAAAACAACTGAGATAATACTGATCTGTCCAAAATTGCCGGCCGGAGTGGCCGAGCGGTTCTAGGCGCTACAATCTTGAACCGCGCGACCGCTACGGTCGCAGGTTCGAATCCTGCCTCGGGCATGGATGTGTGTGATGTCCTTAGGTTAGTTAGGTTTAAGTAGTTCTAAGTTCTAGGGGACTGATGACCTCCGAAGCCCATAGTGCTCAGAGCCATTTGAACCATTTTGTCCAAAATTCGAAAAATAATACTGGTATCGACAACTACTGTTGAGGAAAAGTAATGCTTGAGGAGGATGTCCCGTTACAGGTGGCAATGACGAGAGCTGGAGAAGGAGGAGATTAGTGTTTAACGTTCCGTCGACAACGAGAATGTCGGAGACGGCGCACAAGCTTCCTTTCAAAGGAACCATCCCGGCATTTGCCTTAACCGATTTAGGGAAATCACAGAAAACCTAAATCAGGATGGCCGGACGCGGGTTTGAACCATCGCCATACCGAATGCGAGTCCAGTGTGCTAACCACAGCGCTACACCGCACGGTAAGACGAGAAATACTAGATTGTACAAATAACTGAATCAAATACATTTTGCGCACCGGATATGTGGCGATCTCCTGTCTAAAAGCTACGATCTGTCTGCTCAGATGTGATATGCGCTTTTAGATCGTTTCGTGTGGTGCATTGATACCAATGATCATCACTTCGAACACCTTCTGTAAATGAACGTTCATGACACCTTTTTGACCTTCGTTGACCTTCAAAGGCCTTACTGTTACACATCATTGGATTCGTCTCGACAGCCGCTATCAGAAAATAAGTACCAATCTATAGCATCCCATTTAAAAAAACAAAGTTTACCGTCGTATCTCGGAAGCGACCCCAACTAGCAACAAAGAATCAAGTCATATTATGGCCCCGTTGTCCCATGCAACATTTGTCCCACGAACTTTTCAGCTCCTATCATACATTCGGAGCTATTCTTGGTGGCAATAGTTAGTGACTCACCTTGTGTATGAGGTTTGAGAAATTTCTCGATACCAAACGCTGACAGGAAGTATCCTACAAGGGACCCGTATAGTATAGTCTGAAGTCTAACTGTTCCGTCAGTGGCGGCGCGCTATTTAGTAAAAGATCCATACGTTGCCTTCGTTCTACTCTTCGTGTGCCACTTGCGGTTCCTGCACCTGTCCCGGAGAGTGGTCGCGTCTCAGTCCGAATTAAGGGATCCCTCTGTTAGTCCTGAGGTGAACTCCGTGACGACGCTGACGAACGGTGTGGTAGGAGGTAAAGAAAACCTCAGACGTCGGTGGGGCTGTTTTGCAGTTTTCAAGCAAATAAAGACGTTAATTGAATCTTGTACACATGTTGCCACTTCTGGAAGTTTTTACCGTAACTTGCCACTTTTCGTGTTACATTTTCGTGAAAGTGCTCAGTACCAACAGATCCTACCATTATGGATAGCCGAGCGCGTTAATGCGCCGCTTCCGGAATGTGGAGAGTCGAGCCTCATC
This sequence comes from Schistocerca nitens, assembly GCF_023898315.1. NCBI lineage: Eukaryota > Metazoa > Arthropoda > Insecta > Orthoptera > Acrididae > Schistocerca > Schistocerca nitens. The sequence goes on from NC_064616.1 coordinate 362,112,979, forward strand.
CGAAATGAATCTGCCTCGCAGATTACTGAAGAGAGCTGGTGAGCCAGGCAGCCAAGATGTTGGATTTTAGGCATTTTCCCACACGACACTCGGTAATTATTGGGCTGGTATTCACGTCCTTCTTTAGATACACGCCACACAAACACTCAGAAAACGTTCTCCCAATTGCACATACAATTTACTCTAGACTTAGGCAGATGGGGCATAAGGCTTCTGTGCTGGGGAACGGGGGTGAAAAAAAAGACACATGATCTTAGATGTCTAGTCTCTTTTAATACTTAAACAGCAGCACCAAATGATCTTTCAAAATATCATTTGCGAGAAAGTGGCTGCTTGCTGACGGAAGTTATTCCTAGACTAACAGACGGCATACGTGCTAGGATACGTACGTAAGTCTGCTGTTGTGTGTGTGTTTCAATTAAAAAATAAAAAAACAAGTAGCAAACGTGTTTCAATATGAACGTCTCTATGATGAGCTTTCACCAAACCATGTTACCTCTGTCGAAACGTAAATCTTGGATGCTGATTGGTACGGAGCGTGATCACCCATGAACGTTCCTCAGTTTACTTCCTGCAAAGTTTTGGTTCTTGTAAGCATATTCACTACAGTATCTTTCTTAAAAATAGCGACGTTAATTTACTCTTCTAATACATGTTAAATAGATATATATTTCCGCTAAAAATAAGAAAATTATATTTCATAAACTGAGCATCTATTGTTAGTTACAAAAAGAGAAACATAAATGAGATAACATCGCATTAGTTTTTGTAGAACAGACCTTTTGAACATAAAAAATAATTTTAGGGAAATGCGTTACAAACTTTAAAATAAAGACGTAACACAGCAATTAATTGAATAATCGATTACCTTTCCACAATAAATCGATATGATTAATCGATTCATTTAAATACTGCAGAAGGATAATAAATCGACTCTTACTCCTAATAGCCCTTACGTAGGTATGCGTATTGAAAGCAAAGCATCGATATTTTCTATAGATTTTGCACCAACGATATTTGTCCATTTGTGAAATATTGATAATAGTGTGTCGATTACTTAGATTCTTTTTGAAACTAAAGGGGAATATCAATGTGCACCCTCCATTTGTTTCAGCAAATGCTGGACGATTTCCTAACTACAAGCACATGTTGTCTGACAGTAGACGCTCTCTCGCTTTCGAAAATCTCTGCATGCTGACTGTCATAAACTGCAATATGTACCTCTAAGATGGTTATACAACAATTTTCGTACATCTCTAGAGAATGAGATTTATTAAACAAATACAAAGCAATTTTAAATTTATTAGCAGTTCTGTAATTTCAGTTCCAAGTTCCTATAAACTTTTTCATTAGACTAGTTCATTTTTAACTGACTTTCCATACGTTTTGTATCATTTTTACTTTATTTTACCGACACCTTCAGGTCACTTTACAGGCAATTTTCCAGGTCTCTTAGGTCATAAAAATTGGGGCCCTGCACTGACAGACCCTTTATCATAGTTGTAACCTAAATAAATTCTCACTAGGGCCAGATACTTTCACTTGCTCCCTCCTGTGGACGCCCGTGGTTAGTATATGCTTTCAAGATTAGTAACCGACATCTGGAGCACGCCATATCATATAAGCATTTAGGGGTGATTCCAAGAAGCGATAAAGTGGGAGAATCAAGTAAACTTAGCATGGAGAATGGGAACTGAAGACTTAAATACAAACATCAAAAACGTTTTGCATCACTCCAGTTCCCAGAACTCTTGAAGATAGTCGTTGACTGTGGATATTGTGCCACAGACACAGTCCCTTTGACTGTTCAGAGATGTCACTAAATCCGCCCACAGATGTAAACTACCATGCATGAGCAGCGCCTATTAGACGGAGGGTGTCCGACAGCCGATCAGTTCCAGTCATTCCACCAGGAAGGAGGTACACGGCTCGTGTTGTCTGTAGTTCAACCATGCCTTGACGGTCAATACTGCGGTTTGATTGCGTCCGCATTATTACTTTGTGCCAGGAAGGCTCTCAACAAGGGGAGTGTCCAGGCGTCTCGAAGTGAGCCAAAGCGATGTTGTTCGGACATGGAGGAGATACAGAGAGAAAGGAACTGTCGATGACATGCCTCGCTCAGGCCACTCAAGCGATAAAGTGCATGACCGCTACAGCGCGGTACAGATGGGCGCAACAACATGCCGAATGGACCGCTCAGGATTGGCGTGACGTTCTTTTCGCCGATGAGTGTCGCATATGCCATCAACCAGACAATCGTCGGAGACGTATTTTGAAGCAACCCGATCAGGCTGAACCCCTTAAAGACACTGTTCAGCGAGTGCAGCAAGGTGGAGGTTCCCTGCTGTTTAGGGGTGGCGTTATATGGGGCCGTAACGCTTGTACGATACGTGAATGCCATCCTCCGACCGACAGTGCAACCATATCGGCAGCATACTGGCGAGGCATTCGTCTTCATGGACGACAATTCGCTCCCCCATCGTGGACATCTTGCGGATGACTTCCTTCAGGATAACCACATTGCTCGATTAGAGAGGCCAGCGTGTTCTTTAGACATGAACCCTATCGTACATGCCTGGGATAGATCGAAAAGGGCTGTTTATGGACGACGTGACCCACCAACTACTCTGAGGGATCCATGCCGAATCGACGTTGAGGAGTGGGACAGCCTGGACCAACAGTGCCTTGATGAACTTTTGGATAATATGCCACGACGAAAACAGGCATGCATCAATGCAAGAGGACGTTCTGCTGGGTACTAGAGGTACCGGTGTGTACAGCAGTCTAGACCACCATCTCCGAAGGTCTCGCTGTATGGTGGTGCAACATGCAATGTGTGGTTTTAATGAGCAATAGAAAAGGGCGGAAATGATGTTTATGTTAATCTCTATTCCAATTTTCTGTACAGGTTCCGAAACTCTCGGAGCAAAGGTGATGCAAAACGTTTTTTGGTGTGTGTATATTTGAAGGGCTCTGGGAAAATGCAGAATATCTGTAAAGAAAATCGCATAGAGAATGCTAGTGCGACTAATTCTTGATTATTGTTGCTGTTTTTGGAGTCCGTATCAAGTAGGCATGGCAAACAACGATCGAATTCAGGGACGTACTGCTATGTTCATGACAGGTCGCTATTTCCTATAAGGAAGAGTAACAACGGTGCTCAAGAATCCTTAGAAGGATCCTTAGAACTTGTTTCGAAGGAGACTGCGCGACTGCTGCATTACGCTGTCGCTATCGTATACCTCGCGTGGGGGTCATGAAAACAAGATAAGGGAGGTTAGAGAATGTACAGGAGCATGTAGACAGTCATTCTTCCTCGCTCAGTAAACGAACAGGATAGGACAGATTAACGTTGATGCAGAGTATTCTTCGGCATGCACTGTACAGTGGCTTCCGAAGCATGTAAATAGATGTAGATTTAAGCCAACAACGCAGACTACAAGCTTCAGTATTAACTGCAAGACAGCGAAATACTATCACAAAACGCATTACAGAAAACCTGACAGTTTTTCTTAGTTCTTCTCGAAGGCTACGATCTAACAACTATTATTTTTATGATTCTCCAATGCCCGAAAAGACGGACAGTGATAACGTACTTTTACTGAATGTCAATTTCAAAACAAAAAATAATTTTATATTTAAAAGCGACTCATATATTTTATCACTCATGAAACATAGCTGTAGAATATACCCTCACATACCTAAAACCGGCTTTTTTTAAACAGTGTACCTGTGGCAACAGGAATTTCGAAGTGTGTCTATCAAAAAGGGCAAAATACAAACACTTAATGAAATACACATAAAACACACGTTACACAACCAATACAGTGAGCTTCTTTTGCAGGATAGTGGTAAACAATGTTTAATAATGATAATTTATCATCCAAAACAGTCTATAATGCATAGATTTCAACGTGCACAGAGTTTGACATAACGATCTTTTATCAGAAAATGACATGTCACGTTGGAAACATGCACATGATAACGTGTCTGGTAGACAAAGATTTGTGTTTGTAATTCTTAAGTCTTTTTAAAATCTTAGTGCCATTTGAAGATGGGAGGACACTATACTTCTAAGCCCTCAAAAAGAAGAAAAGTTTTACAATAAATAATTCTTAAACGTGACAGTTTGTTGAGTTTTTCTCCAGAAATCAAATAGCTGTTTTACAGTTTTGATAATCTTGCATTATGCAGGTTGGATAAGATACTTGACAACTATTGGTCTGGTTAAATTGGAATAAAATGTGCTGCTATAAGACAATAATAAGCAATATTTTCGATGCTGTTGAAAGGTGTATAGACATACGATCGAAGAAAAAAAAAGAAAAAAGTTTGTGTTTCGATTGGGTTTCATGATTCGTCTTTATGAAACAATGATGAAAATAAAAAGATTGACATGGAAAAGGCAAACTAAATCACATCCATTTTCCTATGTATAAGACTATGAACCCTCTTTGTTCACTACTGTTGTCGACAGAGGGATGAGAGAATCACTACGTTATTCCGTGAACACGAAATAAAAAATAATTATGTAATTGATGAAATTTAAAACAGAATGTGCTCCTTTCATTTTTAATACTAAGATTTTTATTCCTTACTGTCCATCATTTTGTTGGTTATTCGGGGGATTGGGAGACAAGGGAGGGGAGCTACAACTATGCTGACGTTGCCTAATGCTCCCTCACAAAGTAAAAACATGGTTCGGAAGTGACTTCCCGAGTACGTTCCAAACGCAGCTCCCTGTCTCGAGCCATCAATGCCCAAGCATGATCGACTGAAGATTGCACACCTTACGGACCGTTCTAACTCTGATATTTCTCTGTGTTTGTTAAATCAATTTCTGGTTGTTTTCTCTGTGTACACGCTGCTGTTTGTCATTATACTGCGCAGCATTCGAAACCAAGAAAGGCACAATAATATTGTACAATTTTTATGTAAGGGAAGCGGCACGTTGACCCTTGGCGATGTGGAACTCACATGTATTGCGATTCTACATTTACAGCTACACACATACACCGCAAACCACCGAACGGTGCGTGTTGGAGGGTACCTTTCACCACTACTAGCCATTTCCTCTTCAGTTCCATTCACAAACAGGGGGAGGAGAACAATCTCCGTACGAGCCCTAATTTCTCGCAGCTTATGTCTTATCTTGCTTGCTGTGCAAATCGCAAGCAGAAATTATGCAGAACATACGAAACGAGTCTGAAAAACTTTCATTGAAGATTTCAGTGGACCAGGAGCTGCCGGCCGGCGTGGCCGAGCGGTTCTAGGCGCTTCAGTCTGGAACCGCGAGACCGCTACGGTCGCAGGTTCGAAACCTGCCTCGGGCATGGATGTATGTGATGTCCTTAGGTTAGTTAGGTTTAAGTAGTTCTAAGTTCTAGGGGACTGATGACCACAGATGTTAGGTCCCATAGTGCTCAGAGCCATTTGAACCATCTGAGAAATGCTACAAGTAAAATAAACTTTTCTTATTACTACCATGACACCATGGTCTTCAGTTTCCTGTGTTATTGTAAACAATGAGGTTTCTAGCGCTTCCTGATCGATTAGGAATTTCATTTTTCCAAGTACCGCATGGTGATTTCAGAAATATCTTCCAGCGCACTTCCTTATATTTTGTCGGTTACTTTTCTTAACTTCTTTGCAGAAATTTATTTGTCTTATCAACAAATAATCCTGGACAAATAGTGAGTATCGTGACGAATACAGGGATTAGCGACCTCAAGGCAGTAGCTGCTAGGCTGAATACCGTAACTCCTACAATCATCAAAAAGAAACGCAGAGTATATTTACTTAAAAAAGCTGATAAAAATGCTCGTAACACCTTTTTAAGAGACAGTCTGCACTCCTTCCGATCTGATCATGTAAGCGTAGAAAAGTTGTGGAATGATTTCAAAGAGATAGTATCGACAGCAATTGAGAGAAATATAAATTAATAAGTGATGGTACTGATCTCCCATGGTACACGGGTTAGATCGCTGTTGCAGAAGCAGCGAAAAAAGCATGCCAAATTTAAAAGAACGCAAAATCCCCAAGACATGTCAAAGCTTTGCAGAAGTTCGAAATATAGAGCGTATTTCAATGCGAGATGTTTTCAATAATTTCCACAACGAAACTCTGTCTCGAAATCTGGCAGGAAACCCAAAGAGTCTGGTCATACATAAAGCACACCAGTGGCAAGATGCAATCAATACCTTCACTGCGCGACAACAACGGTGAAGTCATTGACGACAGTGCCACTAAAGCAGAGCTATTAACGACGATTTTCTGAAACTCATTCACCAAAGAAGACGAAGTAAATATTCCTGAATTCCAATCAAGAACAACTACCAAGACGAGAAACATAGAAATAGATATCCTCTGTGTCGCAAAGCAGCTTAAGTCATTTAATAAAAGCAAGGCTTCCGGTCCAGATTGTATACCAGTCAGGTTCCTCTCAGAGCATGTTGATATAATAGCTGCATATTTAGCAGTTATATACAACCGCTCGCTCACAGAAAGGTCCGTACCTAAAGACTGGAAAATTGCTCAAGTCACACTAATACCCAAAAATGGAAGTAAGAGTAATCCGTTGAATTACAGGCCCATATCACTAACGTCTATTTGTAGTAGGGTTTTGGAACATTTACTGTATTCGAACATTATGAAATACCTCGAAGAAAACGATTTATTGACACGTAGTCAGCACGGATTTAGAAAATATCGTTCTTGCGAAACACAACTAGCTCTTTATACTCATGATGTAATGAGTGCTATCGACAGGAGATGTCAGATTGATTCCATATTTTTAGATTTCCAGGAGGTTTTCGACACCGTTCCTCACAAGCGCCTTCTAAGAAAACTGCTTGCCTATGGAATATCGCCTCAGTTGTGCGATTGGATTCGTGATTTCCTGTCAGAAAGGTCACAGTTCGTAGTAATAGACGGAAAGTCATCGAGTAAAACAGAAGTAATATCCGGCGTTCCCCAAGGAAGTGTTATAGACCCTCTATTGTTCCTGATCTATATTAACGACATAGGAGACAATCTGAGTAGACGTCTTAGATTGTTTGCAGATGGTGCTGTCATTTACCTTCTTGTAAGGTCATCAAATGACCAAAACTAATTGCAAAATGATTTAGATAAGGTATCTGTATGGTGCGAAAAGTGGTACTTGACCGTGAATAAAGAAAAGTGTGAAGTTATTCACATGAGTACTAAAAGAAATCCGCTAAATTTCGATTATGCAATAAGTCACACAAACCTGAAGGCTGTAAATTCAACTAAATACTTAGGGATTACAATTACAAATACCCTAAATTGGAACGATCACACAGATAATGTTGTGGGTAGAGCCAATCAAAGACTGCATTTCATTGGCAGGACACTCAGAAGGTGCAACAGGTCTACTAAAGAGACTGCTTACACCACACTTGTCCGCCCTATTCTGGAGTATTGCTGTGCGTGTGGGATCCGCATCAGATGGGACTGACGGATGACATCGAAAAAATACAAAGAAGGACAGCTAGTTTTGTATTATCGCAAAGTATGGGAGATAGTGCCACAGACGTGAATTGCAGTGGTAATCATTTTTAAAAAGGCGCTTTTCGTTGCGACGGAAACTTCTCATGAAATTACAATCACCAGTGTTCTCCTCCGATTGCGAAAACATTCTGTTGGCACCCACCTACATAGGGAGAAATGATCATCACGATAAAATAAGAGAAATCAGGGCTTGTACAGAAAAATTTAAGTGCTCGTTTTTCCCGCGCGCCGTTCGAGAGTGGAACGGTAGCGAGACAGCTTGAAGGTGGTTCATTGAACCCTCTGCCAGACACTCTATTGTGAATAGCAGAGTAATCACGTAGATGTAGATGTAGAGGAAGTGAATTCAATTTCTCTCGGTCTCGGTAGCAAGTGATGTGTATTGCGCAATCCCTCACAGCAATACAGAAAGAAGAGACTCAAGCAGGTTATGTTACTGACAGCGTCATTCACTCTAATTGTTGTACACTGCTGCACTCCACACCAAACGTGTCGAAAAAATTATTTCGAGTAGTGAGTGTACTTTCTATCACTGAGCACTGCACCAGTTTGTGAGTTTGGATACATCTAAGTCAAGACCATCATACTGGGTGAGACTGGAATACACGGTAATAAGGGCGCAATATTGTTACTGTTTGTCATGATGAGAAAATCGGGAGATATATCGTGACGTTGTAAATACCTATTTACTGAGGCTGAGGTTGCGAGCCAGGTTGGACTCATTTCAATGTTGAATGCAGTGCAATTAACTACTGTTAGCAATGGGGAAGTTGGAAGTTCTAGAGCAATTTTGGTGGTTATTAGAACTTCCTGAGGCCAACCTGGGTGGAAATGCGACAGTTCATTCTCGTGCTCACAAACCCAGTTCAAAATGGTTCAAATGGCTCTGAGCACTATGGGACTCAACTGCTGAGGTCATAAGTCCCCTAGAACTTAGAACTACTTAAACCTAACTAACCTAAGGACAGCACACAACACCCAGCCATCACGAGGCAGAGAAAATCCCTGACCCCGCCGCCGGCCGGAGTGGCCGTGCGGTTCTGGGCGCTACAGTCTGGAACCGAGCGACCGCTACGGTCGCAGCTTCGAATCCTGCCTCGGGCATGGATGTGTGTGATGTCCTTAGGTTAGTTAGGTTTAATTAGTTCTAAGTTCTAGGCGACTGGTGACCTTAGAAGTTAAGTCGCATAGTGCTCAGAGCCATTTGAACCCTGACCCCGCCGGGAATCGAACCCGGGAACCCGCACAAACCCAGTCCTGAGACCTGTGTGAACAGGGGCGCTGTCATCTTGGAACACAGCGTCACCATTAGGGAACAAACATTGTGGGTCTACCATGGGATGGACATAATCTTCAAAAAAGGTCATAATCCTTGGCAGTAATGCGACCACGCAGATTAACAATGGGATCCACGGAATACTACGATATGACTGCCCAAATTATCACTGAACCCCTTGATGTTTAACTCTTTGGACGTAAATTCGGACAGAAGTTGTACACAGTGTGAAACAGGACTCATTCGATCAAATGACTTTCTTCCATTGCGCCATAGTCCAGGTATTATGGCTTCAGCACCACGTTTTCCTGTTATGGGCATTTACATGATTTATGAGTGGTTTTGGTGTTTCAGCTCGTCTCCCAATCCCCAGCTTATGGAACTGCCTTAGTGTTGTCTTGATGCTGATGGGTTTGAGAATGCGACATTCAGTTCTGCAGTGACTTATTTTTCAACACACTCCTCTTCAAAGACCGTCCGTCACGACCACTTAACTCACACGTTCGTCCACGTTGTGCCTTAGCACATGATGTTTTTTCCGCTTTCCCTATATGCAGTACGATAATCCTCAATACGGTGCCTCTTGGAACACCAAACACTTCGGCACCCTTGGTTACGAAAGCATCCACCATACGAGCTGCAATAATTGCACAAGTTCGAGTTCACTTAGCTCCGACAAAATGTACCAATACATACATTTGTTCTGACCACGACTGACACTTGCAAAGAGTTGAGGACACTTGAGAGGTGGCGTTCGTGGCCAAACACATCTCAACCTGCAGGTTTGGTTAGCATATGCATTTATGTTCAAGCACGCATTTCTCGCTGTGTTTCCATATTTTTGTTCACTCCCTGTAAGTAACTACGTAGCGCAGGAATAGTTTGCGTTTATTATTGTGGCTGTCATATAAAGAGATCGACATGTTGATCTTCAGTCGTGGTACATACCATGAAGCGATTCTGGACAGACAATACCGCATGCTGAATTTCATGTGGACTTATTGCAACATATGCCCATTGTGACGAATTTCAGTCCATTTAAATTAAATTCTGACGCGAATTACATGACATTAATGACTGAGTTACGGGAGTATGGTTATATTTGAGGGACTGCAAGTAGCCGTTCCCACAGATAGTCAAGTGCAAGCGTCAACTGCTGCAATAGATGTTGGATTAGTGAAACAAACTGGTGTGATCCACATGAGTAGTTCAGTTTAAGTTAGTAACTAGACGGCAAAATCCACTTTCAGTTTGAGCGCCGGAACAGGATGCTTCAATACTAAATATTAAAGAAAAATGGACAGTTCATTAGTCTCCTTACACACGACCTAGTCACATTAATGTGACCACGTGTTGAAAGCCTGAAAAACCACCTTTTTGCAATGAGGACGTGTAGGCAGAGAGTCAGTGATGGTCTGGCAAATGCCGACAGGGATGTGGAGCCATGCTGACTCCAGCCAGTGCCATGGCGAACTGCGCTTAGTTTCTCGCTAGAGAATTCATAATGCGAACAGCACATTTCGAGATTGTCTAACAGATTCTCGGCTGGGTTTACATCTGGGGAGTTTAGTGTCCAGTAGAGTACATGAAACTTATACTAATGTTCTTCGAACCATGCACATACACTATGAGCTGTGCGACACGTTGCTTTGTCCTGCTAGCAGATGGCATCGTGCCGAGGAAAAAACAAACCACATGTACGGGTGAACATGGTTCCCAAGGAGAGATGCATACTTCTGTTGATCCATTGTGCCTTCCAGAATGACGAGATCAAGCAAGAGATGCAACGAAAACATTCCCCAGACCATAGCGCTCTCTCCTCCGGCCTGGACCCTTAAGAAGATCGTTGCAGAGCCATACATGCCAACGGACATGGAGCACAAAACGTGATTCATCTAAAAAGATCACCTGTCACCACTCAGTGGACGTCCAGTTACGGTAGTGGCGTGCAAATTACAGCCTTCGTCGCCAATGAACAGCAGTGAGCATGGGCACATGAACCAGGCGCCTACAGCAGAGGCCCAAACGCAGCAACACTCACTGAACGGTCGTTGAGGAGACATTGTTGGTAGCTCCTTGGTTCATCTGGGTGGTCAGTTTCTCAACAGTAGAACGTCTGTTCGCCCATACACATATCGGCAGCCGTCGTTCATCCTTGTCATGTATGGCCCGTGGTGCACCATAGTTGCCACAGCGCCAGTTTTGAATAGCGTCATTTTGCCATTCCCGGCATACTTTACCACGGCAGCATGCAGACAGTTTGAGAACTTATCAGTTTTGGAAATGCTTATACCCTTGGCCAGAAAGCCAGTGATCATGCACTTTTGGAGGTAAGATAAATCGCCCCGTTTCCGTAATACAACTACTGCAATGTTTACCCCCTTGTGTATCCTCCACTGCTAGTGCTGCGACCTGCCATCTGTGAGGGGTTATTGCAGGGTGACGTCAGGCATAGGTGGTGGTCACAGTAACATGACCGAACCGTGTAAATGTCCATTATTAATTCTGATCCTGACTAACTGAAAGAAGTAAAAGATTTATGAAACTATTCCCTGAGTGTTGTCGAGCTGCAAAAAACCAAAGATAGAACGAACAGAATCCCAGTGCTGAAATTTAGCACACAATTAGTCTGGGCTCGCATTTGTTGTGGAAGACAGTACATATTGTATATAGTGATGGTGTTATTAAATTATGATTTTGTGTGTCAGTAAGCTAATCGGTACTTAAGAGACTTCCAAATTATGCCATATCACAAGTGATGTTTGTGTGATATTTGCAGGTGGAGTAATGGCAGACGAAATCTTGAAAATTTGGAATGAATTGTTCACTGACAGGACACACCGCTTGTTTGCCTCAAACATACGGGAGACTCTTCCTCCTTTACACTGTTCCCCTCACTTCCAATTGGCAGGTGTGAGAGAGCATCAGCGACCACATTTCCAGTGCCCCTAGAATACACTATCTGGTACTGGAACCTTTGTAAGAACATTGCCCACCTACTGAGCCTCTTATTCAACAGTCTCCAATCCTGCAAATAACTACGGGCCTTATGGTTCGTCATTACAATGGTCTCATGCCCTTCCAAGTATATCCGGAATTTCATGAACCCCCATACCATTGAAAACAACTCCTCAGCAGATATACCATAGGCCCTCTCATGTGTAGTCAGCATCCTACTTGCAGACGATATACTACGGTGTTCCATCTTTCCGTCAACCAACTTCTTTTGAAACAGAGCAGCACCTATCCCATATTCTGAGCTGTCAGTGGCAAGGTAAAACGGGAGTGACATATCTGGGTAATAGAGTAGACTACTGTTACTTAAACTATCCTTGATTTTATTAAAGTCCCTATCACAGCCAGCTGTCTGCACCCATGGTGAATTTTTCTTTAACAATCGTCACAGGCTCCGTGAATTAAAGGTTAAATCATCTATGAACTTTCGATAGGACCCTACCATCCCGAGGTATGATTTCAATTGCTTGTGATTTCTTGGTTCAGCACACTGTGCTATTGCCTTTATCTTTTCTTCTTTTGGCAAAACAACCCTCTGGTGACAATAGATGGCCTAAAAATTTTATTTTTGCCTTCACAAACTCACGCTTTTTCAATTTCAGAGTCATACCCCCGTTTCTCAAAGCTGTTAACACGTCTTGTAACAAACCGTAGTGCTCTCTCCAAGTTGATGTAGCAATCAGGATATCGTCTACGTAAATTTTCAGTCTTCTTATGAGCTCACTTCCCAGCACATAACTGAGAGCTCTCACGAATGCAGCTACAGATATGCATAGTCCAAAAGAGACTAGGTTGTATTGATAGGCCCTGCCTTCAAAACAGGAAGAAAGCATACTTCCTGCTTTCCACTGTTAAAGACACCTGCCAAAACGCAACAGTCCAACACATAGTTGTAAATAGTTTTACATTTCTGAACCCTAAAATCTATTCATTCATGTTCTAACGGTGTTCAGTTTCCCTTACAATTATTTTATTCAACTTCCTAGCATCTAGAACCAAGCGCACCGATTTGTCCTTCTTCTTGACTACTACTATTGGGTTGCAATATTCTCTTCCGCACTGTTCCATAATTCCCTCATTCTAACATACGTTGTATTTCTCCTCTAACTGCCTCCCTTCTCTGCCAGTGCTGCAGGGAATGGCCTGACCTTAATGGGTTCATGTGGATTCACCTTGAGTGAATACACAAAATCAGCCACCTTCCCTGGTTTTTCAGAAAAAACATCTTTGTTTTTACTCAATAATTGATATAATTATGCCTTCTCATTCTCAGAAATTCCCTTTGCACCATTTACTTTACTCCTTATCTCTTCCTCAACCTCCATTTCATCCATTAAGCACTGTGCTACATGCAAACTACCCACCAATTTTTCATCATTGAGTGTATTTTTTAATTTAACCCTTTTCTTCCCTCAACAGTATTCAGTTCCACCATCTGGTCCTTCAATCTACATATGCCTCATATTTACTCAGGAAATCAGTACCCAACACCGTATTCATACTTAAATTTGGGACCACCAGAAATGAGTGACTAAATACTTCACTTACAATGTTTACATCTAGAAAAATCTCCTTTCTCACTGGTTTACTGAAAGTTACTGTAACATTTTTTATTCTCAGCACTGTGACCGGAAATTCCACAGTTTCCCTGTTCTTAATATGACAATAAAAGCTATCTACCATCCCCAGACACAGAACATCCAGTATCCACCAAAACAGTTTCACAGACCCCTGCACACCAACAGTTATTCTTCTCAATAAAATCATGCTTCAATTCCGTTTTGGCCAACAATTCCTCCTATATCTCATGAACGCAATCCTTAGTCATAGTGCACACCTGCTCTTCACTAAAAGATTCAGTATCCTTATCCCCTGAAAATATTAAATCAAAGGCCTCTTTAATTCCAGAGTTTACTACACTCAACACACCTTTCTAGCAACTCCAATTTTTTTTTCCTCCCATGTCTCCTGTATCAACTGCTGGTGAAATTTTGCAACATTAACCCAGTCATCAGCATCATAATCACACTCATCTTTCCCCATGCATTCAGTATCTAGTTCCTCATGTGTGGCTCTCTGTTGTTCATCATTATACACTATGAAGTTTTGGATTTTATCAACAGCCTCACCTTTCTCATTAGTTGCATCATTATTTGCAGTATTATTATCACCTATACCATTTTTCCCATCATAAATACACATTCTTCATCCAGTGATTTAACATCTTTATCCACATTAACTATTTCCTTGTGAGCATGTTTGGACACCCCACTTTTCCTACATAAATCCCTAATTTCCCTGGCATAATCATACTTGCAAATCATCCAATTGTCAGGTGCCCACTTCTGAAACCATTTTGCCCTGGTTATCCAAACATCAGAATCAAAATCACACTCTGCCTTATTCTCACATGCTTCCTTGAAAACATGTGTCAGCCAAGCTTCTTCACTCATACCATTAGCAACAGACATAACACTAACAACACATTCTGCAGCCTTGTGCAGCATATCATCATCATTACCCATGAAAAAATCTGATACAGGATCTACTGCCTACTCGCTATTTAATACATTCACATTTCTGGAGCACATGCCTTCCTGTGTATCTCCATCTACAACAACATTTGAATCAGGCACTACAGTCTCCACATAATTCATACCTCTTACCAGTGGTGAAAGTTCCATTGCATTCAACACATTGCTATTTCTGCTGTCATTCACATACACACTTTCAACATCACAGCGCACATTTTCTCCCACAGGTTGCACAGCTGATACATGCTCATTACTTAACATAATCGCCAAGCCAATACTGTTAGCATCATTATCCCCCACATTTTGATCCCTTTTGTTTAACAAACCCTCAACATTTATTTCTCCGTCCTGACTCCTATGTTTTCTGTTGTTTTTACTTCTAAAGGCTCTTCTCTTATCATGCAGATTAAACCAGCCTCCAAACATCTCATCATTACCCATAATTGTCTCCATTCCACAAATCTTTTCTTCCCTCACTTGTTTATTTTTATCATGATCAACAAACCCCCTGTTAGTTTGCCTATAATTCTTATTCCATACTTTCTTTTCCCGTGTTCCACTGCTTTTGCTTTCATTAAAATACCTCCCATTATTTTGCCTAAAACTATTAGAAGATTCACCATTATTTCTCCCACAATTCTTTTCCCATCTAATGGTCCTATTTCCTGCATGGTTTATTGTCCCAAATTGCACCCTATTTGGAACAAATCTCAGTTTAAAGAATTTTGTCCCTGTGATCCCCTTGTATTAATTTCTCCTCTCTCATCTCTCTGTTCCTGCATTGGTCTTTGATCACTCCTGTTTCCATTTCCCCATGCACCTCTCTGGTACTTGACATCATGATTAAATCTTTCCATGTTATCCCTCCAAATTTCATTTTGAATTCTATCTCTGTTTTCTCTCCAATTGCCATTCTGATTTCCTTCCCTGCTTGAATTATGTTGGTTATTACCCCAACTAACATTATTTCTTCTCTCTCCGTTATTCCTCTGATTATTCCTTGAATTATTACACCCTGAGTTTGGCTTATAGCACATTGCCTGTTCAATCCTCTCAATAAAATTCAATAAGTTTTCTATAAAATCTGTTGGATTTCTCCTTAGAGTAGAAATCTCAGTCAAAATTCCCAATGGCTATACAAATGTACCAACTTTCTTAATTTCTCCTGACAAAATTCTCTCATAGTTTGCCTACCTCCTCTGTAAACTGACTCATTCAAAAAATCATTCTGTAACTGCTTTGTTTTCCTTGGCTCCAATATCTATTTAGAAACATCTGTTCAAATATACTATATGATTTAAATTGTTCACTGCATTGGTTTGCCCATATCTGAGTAAAACCCTGCATCAATCTTTTTACCAGTTTAATTTTGCTGTTGTCACTCATATCTTCAATAAAACAATCCTTGAATTCTGCCAGAAAATTTACAGCATGGTACTTGCTTTCCCCTGAAAAGTCTTACCACTGGGTACTTGTACAATAGGACATCCCATACTTCCATTAGCCCCACATAAGTCTACATTACTTAATCTACTGTTAATTTTGTCAAATTCTACATTACTCTTTACAGTAACAGCAGCCATATTTTCAGTTTCTTTTCTTAGGTCACTAGCTGTGTCTGCCAGTTGACCTAATAATAAGGTTCTGTTTTATCACAACTAGCCACAATCTTACGATCCACATCAGTCAGAGCTTGCCTTATCTCATCATTTCTTGTGTCACACAACTGCCTGCCTGAATCAATTCTACCCCTTAATTCAACAGCAACTGTATCAATCTTAGCATTCAAATTTCCTTCTACCTCCTCAAATTTTTCTGCTAAATCCCACAATTGATAATTTAATTCTCGGATTTTTGCCCCCAAAGAACTTTCCTTATCCCGATATCAGTTTTTAATTCAGTTCTGCCCCACGTGCTATGGCACGTTACACTCAACATTCAGCTTAACTGAACGGCTCAGAGATGTGGCTGCTCTCAGTGTTTGGCTAAGTTTTTAGTCATAGGGTGCCAGCTCACATCTGTCGTAAACTCAATTTTCAAGCTGAAATAAAAATATAAAAAACAATGCAGGTAGGTATTGCGGTGAAATTTAAAAAATATTGAGTCACTCACGTTGATTTATAATTTGAAGTAGTAGTTTATTTCTATTTTTACCACGAATAGTCTTCAATATATTCACTAAACACTTAAAATGCAGTGTGAGGGACTTTTACGTAAGGGCGGCCGTTAATAACTGATGCTACAACACTTCACTATAAAATTCATATGTCGCGATCACCGCACTAGACAGTCTGTTCACAGTTCGCAAAATAAACTGTTGTCTGATGTCATAAACTACTATATTGCCCTCAAGTTGATCGTTTTCGAACGTCGCTACATACATACTTGTCCCCGGTCGTGGCTACCAACCCAATGCTGCCCCCAGATGAGTTCCTCAGTGCATCATACGATGTATTTTCTGTTGCGTGTTCTATGTTATTATATAATTGCCTGTATTTAATGGATTTCGGAACGAATTATTCTGGGGAACAGACACAGTCACTTTCCGTTGCAGACATAAATGCCGTAAGCAGAAAATACATATAATTTGCAGACGAAAATTCCTCTTCCATTTTTTTAGGCCAACATTTTACTCAATAATTAACATCGAAGTGTTATGTTTATAGGAACGAGCTTCGGACACCAGGCAGGCGCGCAGCGGAAACAGCCGCACTGTGGACTTCCTATTTCATGTTGATAACACGTGTCAGACACGTACAAAAAAAAAGCACGCCACATACGTCGAAGACTATCGTCAAGTAGAGTTAATCACGAAGTGCAGTGTTTCCATAGTTTCAGCTTTCTTCAGCTTGGCGAACTGCTGAAACTTCTGTCACAGACTTACTTCGAACGAAGTAATTCCATTTAATCTTTATAATGCTTTCATTTTATGTATGAATTAGTTTTCTGTTGTTCAGAATAATTATTTATGAGTTACAGAAAAGTGACGATTGCTCCAGAAATATTAGTTTGCCTGAAAAACAATATGTAACTGTAGACTCCTTTCATCATTTACGGAATACGTTGGAACGTCACTCTATTTAGCGGTTGGTGAGGTCGGTAGTTTACTATTGGCACAAAGCAGTATTTTATTACTAGAGTGCGGAATACAATATTTACGTATCTGATTGTCAATGGATGGGCTAAAGAGTGTCTGTTCACTCAGAAAACCACTTTGTAGGCAAGAGTTATCACGGCACAAAAAGTCTTCGCCTCGTTTCCGCCCGGGGGCGTACTGCCCTCTGGTGAGTCACCGTCGAAGCACCATGGGTATATCTGACGGTGCCATACGAATAGCGATACCTCAGGTCTCGGCACATAGGCCTGAAGCGGTCCCCGACGTTGCCATCCGAGACGTTGAGGAGGATCGTAAACGTAGGCTTCCGCGGCCGTTGTCACAGTCGATAAAATTCTTGTGGGTTTGAGGCCGCATTGTCATCTTTAAAATTCCGACGTTTCGGCGAATGTTGCAAGGCGCCTTCCACAGGGGTACTGCTAATGCACCGTGAGGAAGGTGCCTTGCAACAGTCGCCGAAACGTCGGAATTTTACAGATGACAATGCGGCCTCAAACCCAGAAGAATTTTATTCACTGTTGAGGAGGATTGTCATTTTGCTCGAGGATCCGGCACGGCACTGGGCTGATGACACGTGTCGAGTTGGAGGTATCCTATCTCGATGTCCTCAGGGTAGAGGACGTCCCTGCCCACACTGCCAGCTTGTGAGGTAGGGCTGCCCATCTGAACGTCCTCCAGATAAAAAAACGTTCTTACTCAGTAATTACACGTCACTGCACTGCGTCTTCCAGTTCCGCCGAGTCTTGGCTGTTGAACCATTGGATGGTGTATGTGACAGAGAGACCCTGGATGTGGCCTCTGTAGGGTAATTTCAACGATATTATTTTAGTAATGTGACTGCTTCATGATGTAAATAAACTGCAGGCACTCAGCTGTTGTTGCGCGATGTCTTTACCAGTATTACTTGCGATGAGCTGTTGCCACTGTATATGAGCTCCAGAGTCCCTATTCTTCCAGTTGTACTGTGACAGGGAGGTTTAGGAAACCATGTCGTTAGTTAGATGACAAGTTAATGTGAAGGGAGTTCAAGCGTTTATTGCTGGAAGTGGTTGACATTATCTTTTCTTTTTCTGGAAATGGACTCCACTCACCAAAGGTTGCACTCATATTGGTTAGGAAAGTGCAAATTAGAAAAAGAGATAAAATTGTACTTGTACAATACCAGACAGATTTTGACTGGCTAGGACTGTTTTGAAAGAGCAGAGCTAGACCAGCCGAGGCCATTACGTTGTTTGTCAACGACCACCTAATTATGAATCTGAGTTGTGCCCACCACTGCTCGCGACATTGTGATGTTGCTGAGGTGTTGTACGAGGTGAGTTCTCGGAAGGTTGGTCAGCCACCAGAAATATAGTCAGGCAGCGATACCTATTTCACGAAGGGTGACCATTGATACAGCAGGCAAGAACTGAAATATTGTATTTATTTTATAAGAAGTGGTATTACACTTTAGAACAACTGAATTTGAAGTAGCTGTCATGGTGGAGAAAGATCACTCCTGTCGCCATTACAAATCGAGTAATTGGGCGTGTCACGTGACTGAGAGGTAGTCTGATCTTATACTGACCTCGGCATGACATTCTGTAAGATAACGAGATCTTGCTTGGGGCATACGTAGCCAAATGTGACGCCAATCTGGCGCGAACAATTTCTGCTCGACACCACAGCTGCGCATTCCAGAGGTGTTATCCTCGATAAAACCGTTGCTGGACCGGCAGGCAATTTCTTCCACCTGCTACCCTTCGAGAGGAGGAAGATTTTGAGATGGACAGCGTAACCATGGGAACTGACCACGGGGCGTAATCACGAGTCCCAATGCTCAAAGTAATTAGCAACGTGAGTGAACTGGTTTAATAAATAAAAATATGGAAAGATAAGGAGTCCTACAAAAGAGAGACGTATATCCAGAGTTAAAAGTAATGAAATAGCACTATTTTGCAAGGAGAGGGACCTGGCTTGTACACGGGGATTTGAAGATCACCTATTGGCTCATTCGAAATTGTGCAGTCGGGTGCAATATGGACGCCATCTTGTTAAAAAGCCACGACAAGACCTCACTCTTGGCTACATCTTGATAGACAATGGATATATCCCAGGGGCTGCACAATACTGGCTGAGAAATACGTTCCATGGAAGTGCGGTAGCACACATACGTAGTTAATCAGGCTTAGCCGTATGAATATACAGGGTGTTACAAAAAGGTACGGCCAAACTTTCAGGAAACATTCCTCACACACAAATAAAGAAAAGATGTTATGTGGACATGTGTCCGGAAACGCTTAATTTCCTTGTTAGAGCTCATTTTAGTTTCGTCAGTATGTACTGTACTTCCTCGATTCACCGCCAGTTGGCCCAATTGAAGGAAGGTAATGTTGACTTCGGTGCTTGTGTTGACATGCGACTCATTGCTCTACAGTACTAGTATCAACAGGTTAGTGTTCATCACGAACGTGGTTTTGCAGTCAGTGCAATGTTTACAAATGCAGATGCCCATTTGATGTATGGATTAGCACGGGGCAATAGCCGTGTCGCGGTACGTTTGTATCGAGACAGATTTCCAGAACGAAGGTGTCTCGACAGGAAGACGTTCGAAGCAATTGATCGGCGTCTTAGGGAGCACGGAACATTCCAGCCTACGACTCGCGACTGGGGAAGACCTAAAAACGACGAGGACACCTGCAATGGACGAGGCAATTCTTCGTGCAGTTGACGATAACCCTAATGTCGGCGTCAGAGAAGTTGCTGCTGTACAAGGTAACGTTGACCACGTCACTGTATGGAGAGTGCTACGGGAGAACCAGTTGTTTCCGTACCATGTACAGCGTGTGCAGGCACTATCAGCAGCTGATTGGTCTCCACGGGTACACTTCTGCGAATGGTTCATCCGACAATGTGTCAATCCTCATTTCAGTGCAAATGTTCTCTTTACGGATGAGGCTTCATTCCAACGTGATCAAATTGTAAATTTTCACAATCAACATGTGTGGGCTGACGAGACTCCGCACGCAATTGTGCAATCACGTCATCAACACAGATTGTCTGTGAACGTTTGGGCAGGCATTGTTGGTGATGTCTTGATTAGTCCCCATGTTCTTCCACCTACGCTCAATGGAGCACGTTATCGTGATTTCATACGGGATACTCTACCTGTGCTGCTAGAACATGTGCCTTTACAAGTACGACACAACATGTGGTTCATGCACGATGGAGCTCCTGCACATTTCAGTCCAAGTGTTCGTACGCTTCTCAACAACAGATTCGGTGACCGATGGATTGGTAGAGGCGGACCAATTCCATGGCCTCCACGCTCTCCTCACCTCAACCCTCTTGACTTTCATTTATGGGGGTATTTGAAAGCTCTTGTCTACGCAACCCCGATACCAAATGTAGAGACTCTTCGTGCTCGTATTGTGGACGGCTGTGATACAATACGCCATTCTCCAGGGCTGCATCAGCGCATCAGGGATTCCATGTGACGGAGGGTGGATGCATGTATCCTCGCTAACGGAGGACATTTTGAACATTTCCTGTAACAAAGTGTTTGAAGTCAGGCTGGTACGTTCTGTTGCTGTGTGTTTCCATTCCATGATTAATGTGATTTGAAGAGAAGTAATAAAATGAGCTCTAACATGGAAAGTAAGCGTTTCCGGACACATGTCCACATAACATATTTTATTTTTTTGTATGTGAGGAATGTTTCCTGAAAGTTTGGCCGTACCTTTTTGTACGATAGCGTGTGAATTACTTAGGAGAATCGTGGCAGGGAACTTGTTTGGCATTCTGTGCTCTTATAGTAATAAAAAGACGTTTTGATTACGAGTAATAAAATGTTTTACTGTGCCTCGCGGAACAATAATCATCACAACACGTTAGCAGATGTAGGCTGTCCAGACTTTGAAATGAAGGTGAGTCGAACTTTCTTCCATTCTTTTCTAGGTGGTGAAACCCAGTGATGACCCTGTATTAGAATAATTAATTTGTTTATGTTGTATTCCAGAGTCAACAGCTAAATTTTAACAGACCTTAGTTAAACATTATCATTCACAAGTTGTGAGATAACGTGGAAAGGAAAGGAAGGTATTAAGGTAATAACGAAGCTCAAAATGTAAAAAAAATACCTGTAACCAACCAAGCAGCAAATTCATGTAACCGCACAAGTCGAGTACAGGATGGACAAAACAGGCGGAGTAAGTGCATATCGTGAGTGCTTTACGTACAAAACACTTCAACTGCAAGGTCGTGAAGGTAGTAGGCATTTCACATACCACCAAGTCGAAGGTGTACAGTGCTTTCATTGATTAATTAATTAACAACAGTGGGTAAGAACGTTTTGACAGCCGAATAATATTGGTACACGAGTCGCGGTACAACGTATGCTCGACAACGACAACCGGTGAGCAGCCAGACGACTGGACACAACTCGACCTCCTCGCCGTGGAGCAGGGACTATGGCCGGAATGGGCAGCAGCCTTGCGTCACCATAGCAACCTTAGTAAGACGTTGTAAGAAAAAAATAAACCTTACACACGTGGACGTGGATAGCAATGTACTTCGTTTTAGTCGACAAAAATGCAGCTCACAATTGATTAAATTGGTTTTTTAGGAAACATGTCACTGTTAAGACAGGAATTATTTTCCAGGAAGTGCATCATCCACACCACCGCAACATACAAAATCTCAATTTGATATTTATGTTTCTTAATTTTTTGTCAGATCTACTAAATAGTTATATCATCTTTCAATATTTGTGACTTCATTACAATGGAATTCTGTTGTTCGTAAAATTAATTTTTCTGTGATATTTTTAATGTCCGCTAACACAGAGAGAATATAAGGAGATGAATTTCGAAGATTTAAAGACGAACAAGTTTTCTAACAAGTGAAGTGAGTTTGCGCGTTGTGAAAAGTACTTGATATGTTGGTGTAATTAGCGTTCTCCGTCATAATATTCTCCAAAACGTGATTACATCTTTAATTTTCTAGTTCAAGTTTAACTTCAGCATCACTAAACAAATTTAGCAGAAAATTTTAATTAATTCCCCATAGTTTTACATAACATCTAATATTTAATACTAAATTTCAATTATAGTTTTCATCGTCAACCACAGTGTTTGTTCTCTTTTGTGTTTCTATTTGAATATATATATATATATATATATATATATATATATATATATATATATATATGACGAATACAACAAAAATTTGAGTTTTTCATGTAACTCGCAAATTAAATATGGCATTATACTGCAAATTATCAAGCAGCATCCGGTACTTTTTTGTTTAATAATTTTGTACATTACAACCTAGAGTGAGGCAAGTATTTTTCTTAGCCTCCCTCCTGACTAAAACTAATATGGGCACCTATTCCGTAGGGTACAGTAGACCCCGGACCACACCTATGTGTATGCTCGCCACACGTCGCAGAGATTATCATGGGCACAGTAACACCGCAACTGGACTCTCAAAGTACGGAATAAGATCCGGAGTGACAAACTGTGGAAAGCAGGGTATTATTGCTTCGGAAGCTACTTGCAAATAGGTATCTCTCCTTAATTCAGTTGATTGTATGCAAAGCAAAGCCGCTCTGTCTGGCCCTGATGGGTAAATCGAGACCGACCGACCGCTGTGCCAATGGCCATATGCAGATGTGATATGGAAAGTCATGGGGTCAGGACACCACACTGTCGGTCGTTGTGGCTTTCTTGGCTTCACACTGATGTATTTCCTCAGTTAGTATTAAGAGGCTGAATGCATCCCGGTACAGTCTTCCCACCAACGAAAAGTCCCTGGATGTACCGGAACTGAATCAGGACCCTACACATAGCAGCACACACGTTGTCCACTGGAGCTGGACCGTTGATAATAAGGTATTCATTAAAATCAAAGCAAAATACAACATTGTCTAACGGTCCGTGAGTTTAGCCAGGGGATTACCCATGCTTAAAACGATGGTCGGCGGAGGCTGACTTTTGAAAAATACCACATTCTCGTCCGCTCAACAGCTTCAGGGTACGGATCTCTTGTGGACAGCTGCTGACGACTCTGTAGGAGACGTCACAACCTCGCATCAACCGAAGTGTGTCAGTGATAAGGCACTGTATTCATACTCGGCAGATCACTGGTTAAAATCCCTACCCGGGAATCCAGATTTAGATTTTCCGTGATTACCGTACATCTATAGGGCGAATTTCAGGGTAGTTGCTTAGAAAGGGTACGGCCGATTTCCTTCCCAATTCTTCCACGATTCGAACTCGTGCTCTGGTTCTAATGATCTCGTCCACGACGGGATTAAAAACTCTAGTGTTTCTTCGTTCGTGGGCTCTCTCGGTATTTTTTTTTTTTTTTCTTTCGTGACAACTGCCTACAACGACTATTTAGGATTTGTACGTAAGACGTGAGAATACCTAAAAATGTGTGAGTGAATGGCGATGCTTGATATAGTGTAGCACGATGTGGCCTGAGACGCGCGCTAGGAGAGAAGGAAGCAGAGGAGGCAATACGTCAGCGGGCAGTCACGCAGCTGCCAGAGGTCGGAGGTGCGGGCCAACGAGCCCGGGAAGCCAGCTGCGCCACCACGGCTGCATGCTCAATAGGCGCAATGCCCGTTACCTTGCTGCCTCGCCTTTCATCCCAATACACATAAAAGTCTTACGTCGAGATCCGTAACGTTGCCGTGCTGGATACATGCTTATGCTTACTTGCTCATGAAATTTTACGACTGGTGCTGTAGTGATACAGTGATACTCGTGAGGTGACATCCACGTCGTACCCTGAAGGGGGCGCTATTGTACGTGGCATTTATCTTCCAATTACGACTCCAGTGCTATGCTAAGAGTGCCCCCGAAGAACCGCTTGCCTGACTTCTTCTTCATATCGAAAGGCTGCAGGTCTCTGAATTCCACAATACTTGGGAAACTAGACAGTGGTATAAGGTTGTTCTAAAACAACAATGAAGTCACTGAGATTGAACGTGCTTTTATGGCATCAACAAGGAAAACCCCAAAAAATTAATACTAATAGTAAATCCTTCACAGTAGTAGACTACTAACAAACTGTTCACTCAATACAATAGCTCATTCACGTGCAGATTCACGTCACATCTTCCCGAGAACCAGAAGGAATTCAGTTAATCAATGATTACGTTAATTTCTGCTGTTTCTGAAATTTTACTGCAACAGTTTCTGTTCAGACTTGTGCATTTTTAGCACTATTGCAATGGAATTCAAATGTAGTGAGGCTACCTCAACAATTTTTTTGTATTTCATACACGAGCACACCAGCACACAATCACTTGTCCAATTTCGGTAAATGTAGACGGTATTCCTTCACGTTTCTCTGTTCGTCTATTTAATTTGTATTGTTTGTGTTAAGCGCGTTAAGTTCGAATAGTTGCAGTTGTCCTTCCAGTCTCTGTCGCTTGCCGGCTTTGAGTCTCAAATTTTCCTTTTCTTTTTCGGGGCTATGCTCACTGAGAAATTCAACTAACAAATTTGAAAACAGCCGAAATTTACTACATATGCAGACAATATACACTGTTGTTGAAAAGCTGAAAAATTATAATTATATGAAAGTTATTATATGCGCTGAACAAACTATTATGCAACAGCAGTCGATCTCGTAAAAGCTATATTTACGTCACGATCGTACACTCTCAAACACTTGCTTGAAACAAACTGATCAACTATCGAGAAACGTTGGAAATATCGCGCTAATTACGTAAATGGCTATACTGTGATTACGAGGAAAAGATTTTTCGAACCAGATATTTCTCTGGAATTTTTATACTACGCTTCTGTAAGTCCCAGCATCGACATACTAGAAATTACGTTATGCACATTGCTCTTAGACGTGAAAATTCTCAAAAATTTACCTTTATTCACGCATATATAAGCTTAAATTACGGTAGGCGAATATCTGGTCTGGGAGACTGCTGCCAAAATTGTTTAAAGCAAGAATATACACTGACGTGTCAAAGAAATTGATAAAGGCATTCGTTTTCAGATACAAAAATATGTAGACAGACAGAATACGGTGCTGTGGTCGGCAACGCCTATATAAGACAACTGTGTGGCGCAGTTGTTAGAGCGGTTACTGCTGCTACAGTGGCAGGTTATCAAGATTAAAGTGAGTTTGAACGTAGTCTTATAGTCGGCGCACGAGCGATGGGACACAGCATCTGGCCGCGCGGTTAGAGTCGCCATGTCACTAATTGCGCGGCCCCTCCTGTCGGTGGTTCGAATCCTCCCTCGGGCTTGGGTGTGTGTGCTGTCTTTAGCGTAAGTTAGTTTAAGTAGTGTGTAAGTATAGGGACTGATGACCTTAGCAGTTTGGTCTCTTAGAAATTCACACACATTTTTTGACACAGCATCTCCGAGGTAGAGATGACATGGGAATTTTCCCGTACGACCAATTCACGAGTGTGCCTTGAATATCAAGAATGCCGTAAAACATCAAATCTCCAACATCGCTGCGGCCAGAAAAAGATCCTTCAGGAACTGGACCAGCGGTGACTGAAGAGAGTCGTTCAACGTGACAGAAGTGCAACCCTTCTACAAATTGCTGCAGATTTCAGTGCTGGGCCATCAACAAGTGTCAGCGTGCGAACCATTCAACGAAACATCATCGATATGGGCTTTCTGAGCCGAAGACCCACTCTTGAACCCTTGATAACTGCACGACACAAAGCTTTACGGTTCTCCTGATCCTGTCAACACCGACATTAGACTGTTGATGACTGGAACATGTTGTCTGGTCGGACGGGTCTCGTTTGAAATTGTATCGTGAGGATGGACATGAACGAGTATGGAGACAGTCTAATAAATCCATGGACCCTGCATGTCAGCAGGGGATTGTGCAAGCTGGTGGAGGCTCTGTAATGGTGTGGGGAGTGTGCAGTTGCAGTGATATTGAACTCCTGATACGACTCTGATGAGTGACATGTGCGTAAGCATCTTATCTGATCACCTGCATCCATTGAAGTACCGGGTGATCAAAAAGTCAGTATAAATTTGAAAACTGAATAAATCACGGAATAATGTAGATAGAGAGGTACAAATTGACACACATACTTGGAATGACATGGGGTTTTATTAGAACCAAAAAAATACAAAAGTTCAAAAAATGTCCGACAGATGGCGCTTCAGAATAGCAATAATTAGCATAACAAAGTAAGACAAAGCAAAGACGATGTTCTTTACAGGAAATAATCAATATGTCCACCAACATTCCTCAACAATAGCTGTAGTCGAGGAATAATGTTGTGAACAGCACTGTAAAGCATGACCGGAGTTATGGTGAGGCATTGGCGTCGGATGTTGTCTTTCAGCATCCCTAGAGATGTCGGTCGATCACGATACACTTGCGATTTCAGGTAACCCCAAAGCCAATAATCGCACGGACTGAGGTCTGGGGACCTGAAAGGCCAAGCATGACGAAAGTGGCGTCTGAGCACACGATCATCACGAAACGACGCGCGCAAGAGATCCTTCACGCGTCTAGCAACATACTTTTTTGAACTTTTGTATTTTTTTGGTTCTAATAAAACCCTATGTCATTCCAAGCATGTGTGTCAATTTTTACCTCTCTATCTACATTGTTCAGTGATTTATTCAGTTTTAAATTTTATACTGACTTTTTGATCACCCGGTATATTGTGCATTTCGACGGACTTGGGCAATTGGAGCAGGACAATGTACACCCCACACGTCGAGAATTGCAACAGAGTGGGTCCAGAAACACTCTTCTCAGTTTAAACTCTTCCACTGGCCACCAAACTCCCCAGACATGAACATTATTGAGCATATCTGGGATGCCTTGCAACGTGCTGTTCAGAAGATGTCTCCACCCCCTCGTACTCTTACGTATTTATGGACAGCCCTGCAGGATTCATAGTGTCAGTTCCCTCCAGCGCTACTTCGGACATTAGTCGAGTCCATGCCACGTTGTATCGCGGCACTTCTGCGTGCTCGCGGGGTCCCTACACGATATAAGGCAGGTGTACCAGTTTCTTTGGCTCTTCAGTGTATATTACAAATGATTTAGAAGGGAGTTTTTATGTGGACTAGATGAGAGACACTGATCAAAATGCAGTCTCCAAGCATAAACGTAGTGCTGTTTGTGGGTCGGAAGCTGGAAGTGAAAGTAGTTGGTGGAAAGTCAATAATAGCCATGTCGTGACATAAGAAGTAGCGATAATAATAATGTGTAGCATCGCGACCTTTGTATGCAAAAGTAAGCAGTTTGTAGGTTTACTTGAGTGTAAAGCATGACTGGTAAACCTAAAAGGAATAGTTATTGGCTAGGCGCAGATCAGCAGAGAAAGTATGAAAATGTTCACGTTATATACAAATCTAAAGATTCAGTCAATTTGGGCTGACGCTTATAGTTTTTAATGCCATATGTTTGGACAGTGCACCGAATAATAGTGATATTACGTAGATGTCGTGGCTTAACAAAAATAAAATATGTTAGGAATGTAAGTAGGTGCTATGTTTAATAAAGATATATTTATACGATGGTTAAGACAAGTGTAATACTCTAAACTTTGAGAAAATTCAAACACTAAGAAGGATATGTACGAACGAAATGAACTTTGTACCTGAGATTAGGAATAAACGAGTAGTAGTACAGAATCGTAGTGATGTGTGACTTTGAGAATTCAGTGTGGTGTGATGTTCTTACGCGCTGCAAGAAGAGTCTTTAGTCACTGCGGAGTGAAATCAAAGAGGGCTTTTGTTTGTTCCAGGGAAATCTCCTTCCATTGTGTTTAAATGTGAGCCCACCAAACATGGGCTATGGTTACTGGAAGATTGTGAGAAACGAATTGCTGACCAACGTATCCAGGACTGCGCTCTTGGAGGAGGGTTCACCTATGACTCACAAGCTGTAGTCAGACACTGTCCTCCTGAAATCTTACATATGCGTAAGCCTGTAAGAAATGCAGTGCCTTAGGTTCTCAGACTTCCTTGTACATCGGCTGTTATACAGGCCACCTCAGTCCGCAGGAGTCGAGTTTGTACCCTGTGTCCAACGACATTCCAAAGCATCACACTTTACTTTTGTCTTTTATGTCGCTCAACTGTTGAGGCTTCCATACGGTGTTCACCATGATAGATTCTGACGTGTATTTGGCTAATACTGCCACTGCGTTTACATGGGATCCCAAATACGGTTTCCGTAAACTGATGTTCAGTACTGCTTCTAGTTAGTTATTCATTATTGAAATGCGGGTTATCTGCCCATTTTCAGCTTCCACAATCGGCATTCGTCCCATGTAAACCGCGTCTGAGTCGGGACTGGCTTTTCAGGTTGCTGTTTGCTGTTTAAAATATTGCTTACTGCGGATGAAGTGATTTTGTGTGGAGTGAAGAAACAGTAGGACTCGACTGAGCAGGAGGATATTCATTTCATTACCAAATATGCAGCAACCAGTCGCAAAATCATGTTTTATTAATTCACTTTTTCAAATCGATTTCAACTGATAAACAGCCATCATCGGTGCTTTCAACCAATATGTGCCCTCAGTATTACTACTCAGGGCACATATTGGTTGAAAGCACCGATGATGGCTGTCAATCAGTTGAAATCGATTTGCAAAAGTGAATAAATAAAACATGATTTTGCGACTGGTTGCTGCATATTTGGTAATTTTATAGTTTACGGTCGCTGCACTACTTGGGAATCACATGGAGCCCACCATTCATGATATTCATTTCCTTTATTTAATTGAAGATCAGCATATTTTATCTTTGATAGATGGAAAGAGAAACATAAATTATTATAAATTAACTGAATCAGAAAAATCTGACTGACTGGCAGCAACACTAAATTCTGTATAGCTGGCTAATTTGTAGACTACAGTACACATTCTCTCTTTTACTGGCAAAGATACATGTAGATTATCAATGGCTGCGTGCGTTATTTAAGTTGATAAACGAATTCCGTACCCCCATATCGCGTGGATAAAATTTTTAAACATGTCTTATTGCACAGTTTCCTCCTCCTCCTCCTCCTCCTCTTCCAGTTTCTTTTGAATTCACCGCCGTCTTGAAGGAAATATTAAAAATATTACTCAAATGTTTACAATCTCACTTTGCAGTGGTGCTCGCCGGTTCGAATCCCACTACTACGAGAAATATTCATCGTTAGTACTTGGCCCTCAAGGGGAGAGAGCTGATAGTGGACAGTTATTTATACTCAAATTTGCGCCAATGTGATGGGTTAAATTTCAGATCTCTGCACAGTGTTTCATAGAGTGAGGGCACTTCACTGCCTATGGTGATTCGTCCGTCATATAAGGTCGTTAAGCTCGGAAGTTCCCTTTGTGTTATTCGACAGGGTTTAGGCTGTGTACTGGGGCTGTGTTTCGCCCTCTTCTTTATCCGTAGCAACGCAAACAGAATACAGACAGTCTAGGGGAAGGAACGCGCTACGCTCTCCTTATTTCCACTCAAGTAGTAAAACAAACAGAAGGTATTTCACATAAAATTACATTTATTAAATTTCACGCGGTACAGCATGGCTGCGCATTGCTTCCACTCAGTGTGGCGCTCACGATCTGCCTGCGTTAAGACGTCCATCTACTTACAGTAGCGTCTCCGACCAAATCAACAGTCTACACCAGATGGGTGCACACAAATACAGTTACAAAGTTCCAGACAGGTAGCCCGTTTTACGGTGCTCCTTGACCTAACCAGTCAGAAGAAGTAGCACTAGACGCTACTACAAGGGTGGCAAAAGTTACTGAGAGAACTCAACAATATCTTTAATGTGTGACATGAACTGCACACATATATTTGCCAATACCTTTGTAGTTGTTCCCTGTACATATATTGTTGAAAAACAGTTTCATTTTGCCAGTTGTTAATTGTAAATTATATTCTGTCAGACATCGTTGACGTTTGAGAGGTTAATGTAGCCAATTAAAAATATCTTGGGAGATGTTTTCTCTCAAGGGATACTTAAAGGAACTTCTACAGCCTGTCTTGATAAACATGTTTGGAAATCATGTACATGTGTACACGACACTAATGTTTTTGTAGCGGAATATTGTCGGAAAGACAGAAACTGGCTCTAATGAAAAGCAACTGACCTTTCAGCTGGGTCAAAAATGGCTCTAAACACTATGGGACTTGACTTCTGAGGTCATCAGTCCCCTAGACTTTGAACTACTTAAACCTAGTTAACCTAAGGACATCAAACACACCCATGACCGAGGCAGGTTTCGAAACTGTGACCGTAGCAGCAGCGCGGTTCCGGACTGAAGCGTCTAGAACCACTCGGCCACAGCGGCCGGCCCTTTCAGCTGTGTGTGTGTCTATACTGCACAAGTTTCATGAACAACTAGGAAAACTGATTTAGGGGAATAACAGCTTACTTTGAATTCAATGACTTTTGCCGTGTTCAGCAGCAATGAAGCTCAGCTGTTAGAGTAAGTCCTCACTATTATAGACGTCGCTGGACACTCTTTTCTGGTTAATTTCTGAAGTATTCTGTTTCTTAATGCAACCTTCGCTTCGGCGCTGAGACAATGTTGCTTGCAGCTAAGACAGAAGTTACAAGTCCCACCAAATTCCAGTGGATTTAGGCTGTCGATTACCTAATCTTATCTGTCTGTTTTGGAAGTGGAAAAAAGGGACATGTATATCCATTCTTTTTGCTGTGGAATAATTATTACAGTGGTCTTTTGTGCTGTTATCAAACTTGTGAGATTTCGTCCAGTTTCACTGGAACAGCGTAGCTGAGCTATTCCGAGCTAGTTGATACTATGACTAATACACTGGATTCGTATTCGGGAGAGGCGACCTTGAAACCTCCACTCTGTGTCTCTGGCTAAAGTTTTACCGTGATTTCCCTATACGACTTTCAGCGAATACCTAGATGGGTCCTTAAAGAGGCCGCAGCCACGTGCTCTCATCGTCTTTGTCCAGTACTCCGTCTCTAATGACCTCGACAAGACATTAAACTACAACCTCAAACTCATTCCTCTTTTTTTTTTTTTTTTTTTTTTTTTTTTTTTTTTTTGCTGTCTCCGATGGTGTATTTTACAGCCCCATATCGAAAGAAAATCTCTGATGGTACGGACTGCTATCAGTCAGGCTGTCTTCTTGCGCATGAAACTGGATTTGGTGCTTGTATTGGTGTGACAAATGTTGTTTGTCCACGTGATACACTTTTTGATAAATATATATATTCTGTTTTTTTAAATTTGGTATGAGATACGTACTGTTAATGAGTTTCCTGTGAATTTGCAAATAATATCCTTACAACATTTATGAACTTATAAGTATATATCGGTTAAGATATACAGTAATTTTCAAATTACAGTAATTCAAAAGACAACTCTTTTTGCATGTGCTGCGAAAATGGCCAGCGTAAGAAATCTGAGACATAACTTTTAAGTTTTTTATGTGAATATAAACTTATGAGCAAAAACATTATGGCCACTGCCCACTGCGAGGTTGAATGCCACGTGGCAGTATTGCGGGCATGTGACGCAGTAAGGAAAGATTGTAGGCGGATGAGAGGGGAATGGTCAGACATTATAGCGAAGATACGGGTCGCAAACGTGGAAATCCATTGATACAAGCGGTTTTGGCAAAGGACACATTGTTGTGGTGCTGTGGCAGGAAACGAGAATCTATGATACAGTCAAGCTGGTGACTGTTGGCGTACTGCTGTCGTGAGTTCCTATAGAAAATGGTTGAAGGATGGTGAAATAGCGAGTCGGCCGATGGTGTTGGACGACCACATCTCACCACTAAACGTAGAGGTCGGAGGTTCCCCCACTGTGCAATCCAGGATAGACAGCGATGTGTGGCAGATCTCATGACAGAATAAAAGGCCATTGATGAACATGGAGCTCCACATCACACAATCCTTTCGTGTTCCTGTGTTGGCCCAACGACAGTTATAATTCCAGTGGGAACATCATCATCGTGTTTTTACCGTGGATCGATAGAAACATGTCGCCTGACGAATTAATTGCACTTTTTGCTATGCCAGTTCTATGGTTGTGTCCTTACGTGCCATCAGCCAGGGGGATGGCTCCACGAAACATGCAACGCGCCACAGATGCAGGCTGGTGAGGGCAGAATCATGCCATGTGGTATATTAAGCTAGGCCTCCATGGGAACTGTGGTGGTAATCGAAGGCATCATGACAGCAGTGAGCTACGTGAACATTATTGTGAACCACCTGCGTTACTTCATGCTTGAAGTCTCCTCCTACAGCGGTGACATCTTCCAGCAGGATAACTTTCGATGTTTCAAGGTCAGAATCGTGCTACTGTGGTTTGAGAGGCATTAAAGTGAACTCACACTGATGTGTTGGCCAGCAAATGTGTCTGATCCATACCCATTGGAATACATATCGGACATTAGCCATGTGCCCGTAAACCACCATCCCATAAATTGTGGGAACTGCTTTACCTGTGTGCAGAAAGCTGGTATCACATACTTCTGTTGTTCTGCGTTTGAAAAGTGAAACAAAATGCTATTAAACAGGTGGTCATAATGTTATCGCTCATTGGTGTACAGTAGACTCTCTGAAACAGTCATACAGTGAAATTTCTGAAGGAATGGAGTTATTAAAGTAATAGGCAGCTTTGAAAACCAGGTATTTTGTTTGCCTTGTTATCACGTTTTGCTTATATTTATTCAAATGGCTCTGAGCACTATGGTACTTAACATCTGTGGTCATCAGTCCCCTAGAACTTAGAACTACTTAAACCTAACTAACCTAAGGACATCACACACATCCATGCCCGAGGCAGGATTCGAACCTGCGACCGTAGCAGTCACGCGGTTCCGGACTGAGCGCCTAGAACCGCGAGACCACCGCGGCCGGCGCTTATATTTATTATGTGACTTCTTACATCACAATGTGGGAAATAATTAAAACATCTACACCATCGGCATTTAACCGTTAGCAATAAGATTAATGCGTGGCGTTCATACACATTTTGTAGATATGTGTAAGATTCTACGACTACTAAGATCATAATGAGTTTCTGTCAGCTGAAAAACAAAGATAGATCCATAACACTACGCCAGAGGAACAGCTGAACTTTAACAGACCAAGAATAATATTTCGCGGCCAGTTTCAGCAACGGCGTTGACATAATTGAAATTCTGTGTTTCTTATGTTAGAATATCTTGCTTCTTAACGTAAGATAGTAATAGTAAATTTTTAAAAGAACACTACACACTCGCATGTCGTAAAATTTCAATAGAAACATTTCAGATAACTCGTAACTAACATACGAAACAGGAGTGTATCTATACAATTTCCACCACACAATTCATTTTTCCGCTGCTAATCAGCACTGCTGTTGCGGCACTGCAGTTACTGGTGGTGGTGGCGGAAAATTAAAAAATTAACACCCCTTATCTATGACGTAACAAGCCATGTCCTCTGTATCTTTGTAGTCATCACCATCATCACATGACATGTCACATTCCTCCCCTCCCCCTCCCCCATCCACCCTCATCCTCTTCTTTCAAGCGAACAACAGCACAGTATTAAAATGAAGGAGCCAGTCACAGCATAGTACTTTAGCGGGCATTAAACTGAAACTGCAATGTAGCTTCAGAGCAGCCATCTTGGCTGTGCTCAAAACTATCTGAGTGATTAAATTTGTTTGCCTTATGTTCAAAAGTATTTATCAAAATAATACATAAACTAAAATGTCAGCAAAAATACAAGAAATACAATGTTTATGTCAAGTGTCACTCTGTATTTCCATCAGGTTAAATATTTTCCACATCTAAATTGTTCTATAATGCTTGTGAGAAGTCATAAGCTCTATCAAATGAAATTTTCCTGACACACACACACGCACACGTCAAACTGCTGGCTAAAAGACGATTGTGAACACTCAAATTAAGTGCCCCAGTGCTCTTTTCATGCAGAAACACATATGGATAAAAATAACTTCATGAACAGGTAATTTTTAGGCCTACGATTAGTGCAAGAAACAATGCACCCTCAAATTATGTATTTCCACACCTAAATTGTTCTATTGTGTTTGTCATGTGTTACAGTGGAATTGCCACGTCTAAAATAAGTAAAATGTGTTGGCACTTGAAACTGAGAATTTGTCGTTGGTGCTTCAAACATCATCTATCATTTTTACATGCGTTTCAATTATGTTTCATGTTAGCAAGCACCATTTTAGGGTGGACGAAGATAATGCACGACGTTGTACATTAGAAATTGTAAATGATGTTATTAACAGCATAATATTGTATTTTTTAAATTTTCATTTAAACAATATGTACTAGAGGTTATATATGCAAGAAACATTTGAAGAATGCTGCAGTATTTACCAGCTGGAATTATGGTGCCAAGACTGTTGTGGATTGGCAGGAGAGCCAACCCAGGATTATAGAGGAAGCCGAAAGGCACGCGTTTTAGCTCACGCAGGCTGGCGTGAGGTCTGGAACAGGACAAGGAATTTAGACTTTAAAAAAAGGATGTAGCTGGTGGAATACTTAACTTTAATCCATTAATGTTGAACGTAGCTCTTGTCTGTACATTATTTGCAATATCAATATTAACTGAACATGGCGCCTTGCTAGGTCGTAGCAAATGACGTAGCTGAAGGCTATGCTAACTATCGTCTCGGCAAATGAGAGCGTATTTTGTCAGTGAACCATCGCTAGCAAAGTCGGTTGTACAACTGGGGCGAGTGCTAGGAAGTCTCTCTAGACCTGCCGTGTGGCGGCGCTCGGTCTGCAATCACTGATAGTGGCGACACGCGGGTCCGACGTATACTAACGGACCGCGGCCGATTTAAAGGCTACCACCTAGCAAGTGTGGTGTCTGGCGGTGACACCACAAAGACACTCTAACATACTGTATTTGCCATAATCGACATGCGGAAACGTACACACACAACATAGTCAAAAGACAAATGAACTGACGAAATATGATTTTAGGATGAAGGGCAAGATTTTTTTTATTGTGATGTCTCAGTGATACTGCAAATTTTCGTAATACACTAAGAGAACTTCTGCAATGTTTACATTCATCACAACATGATCTAAGTCACTGGGGGTGGAACAAGACGTATAGGAAACATAGCCAAAGACGATGATGCATCATGACATTAAAAGAAGGTCGAAAATACAATGTCTGACAGAGAAATAAAATTATTTATCAATATAGGTAATAATTTCCAGTGCACAAAACACACACACACACACACACACACACACACACACACACACACACACACACACACATACACACAGTGGGAGAGAGAGAGAGAGAGACAGGTTACTTTCTAATACACAAGCATAATTACAGATCCATGATTACAAACGAAAATTATAAATTTGTAACAAAATAAAATTATTCTTGAAAATATAGTCAAGTTTGTACACAAAACACATGTGGCCCTTCCATTTGTTCCTTCAGCAGAAAGATTCAGAACTAGTCGCAAGTATTAGGGACTATTTGGCTGACTCAATAGGGTGTTGGGGTGGGCATTCCGTAGAATTTCTAATCTGGTGTGAAACACCTACTCAACACGTTCCCACCAGTATCCAGGCATGTCCAACAGGGAAAAACGCGATCAGTCCAGTTTTGCCAAAATATGCATGCGCATATCTTCCACATTTCCAAGAAATCGAAGGGTGTGTACTTTCAAGACACACGTAATCACGTAATCAATGATACAGTTTTGGGAGCAAGTTTTTTGAGTTTCAGGTGGCAAGTTGATACAGTTTTGAGTACAATTTGATACAGTTTCAAGGCAACTAGATACAGGTTCTAGAGGCATATTCATACAGTTTCATGGGCAAGTCGATACAGTTTTGGGGGCAATTTGATACAGCTGTAGGGACAAGTTGATACAGTTTTATGGGACAAGTTGATACTGCAT
Source organism: Schistocerca nitens (assembly GCF_023898315.1). NCBI lineage: Eukaryota > Metazoa > Arthropoda > Insecta > Orthoptera > Acrididae > Schistocerca > Schistocerca nitens. The sequence goes on from NC_064616.1 coordinate 362,149,338, forward strand.
TGGGGGACAAGTTGATACAGTTTTGGGGCAAGCTGTTAGAATTCCAGGGCAATTTGTTATAGTTCCAAGGGTAAATTAACCCATTTTTGTGGGCAAGTTGATACAGTTTTGGGGGCTAATTGTTTCAGTTTTGGGGCAAGTTGATACAGTTTCGGGGTAAGAGGACACAGTTTCAGGGAAGCTGATACAGTTTACATGTGCACACAACATCAGACAATTATGTACAATATTTCCTCATCTGTCTCATCATCATTATCACCAGTAAATTTCATCTCACTGATATATCCATTACAGGAAATTTCCTGGAAAAATTCGGTGTTACCCAGTGGCTGACATCCCCAGCAGCTGATATCCGTATACCCGTAGTAGCTGACACCAGCAGTAGCTTACATGTCATTAGCTGACATCCACAGTAGCTGACACCTACTATATTGTGGAAACAAACCTCAACTTGCTAACCTAATCGCATTTGCTTGCTGGAACTAATTGCAACTTTCTAGAACAAGTCTCAGTGTCCATAGTCAACATTATGATTATACTTGCTGACTTCTACACATGCACATCGGTGTAATCTCCGAGCATACTGTGCCAAGTCAAGATAATGCATGTGCAGGGATAATGGTAGTCACCATGGCAACTGAATATTACCATTACTCCATCCAATAGCAATTTTGAGGGATTTGGGGGGGGGGGGGGGGAATAATGTCAGCCATCCACAGTTTTCCTGGAGTATTCAGAACGATTTGGAATTTGCTGAATGATATAAGGGAGGCTGTGCTAAGAGGTGTATATACGTTTATCTGGGGTAATGGTAGTAACCCTGCACGTTGAATATTATTGCCTCCTGCCCTGAAAACTGATCATCATTATGCACACAGTAATGTCAACCATGCAGTAGGGGTAATGATAGTCACCAAGACTGGGTTAGTGACAGTCACCACCTACTCTTCAATATGCTGTTCCTTGAAGTGTTATGATGTTTCTACTACGTGACACCACGACTAATTTATGAGCAGAAGATGGCAGATGTTTTGTACTGTGAGATAAAATTAACACTCTAGCTTGGATTTTCTACAATATTTTGTTGACTTTGAAAATATAGTACTCATCGTTTCTTACCTATATGAATGTGTATTACTACTTCTCAGTATGGTATTTCATCAAAATATCATTTAGTTTCTAACGTGTGACAGCAGAGGACAACAACGTATTGAACTGCAAGATGAAGTTCATTCCCTAGGATAGCGTCAGCATAATGTATGGCTGACTATGATATCAATTGTAGAGACGAGCTTTTGATGAATTTAAATGTAGGAATAACATTGTTTACTTTGGTAATTGTGATCGACAAGTGCACTTTAAACTGTAAGTTAGATCATCAGTGGTGCTCTTGTGTATTTAACAATGTTACAGAAATAAGGTACAAAGGTCTAACTATGGTCATCAATTAACCTACAATTTATTTCAGCAATCTCAGTAAGCGAGCCGCGTGAATTTTAATAAGTAATACAGTCAGTTTACAATTAGATGTGGAAATATTTAATTTGAAGGTACATTGTGCAGACCAAGTGATGGTAAAACTGTCAAATTTTGCTCATCACCAAGTGTGCTGCTTAACCTATAAATTTTATCAGTAGTGGCGATATGAAAGCTATTTGTATTTTTTTTTATTTGTTACAGAGCTGTTTAATTATATCAGTTGTGTCAGATGTGTTTTGTGCTTACTGTCTTCCATAGTTTGATAAATAATTTAATTTTTCTATGAAGTTCGAATTTTATTTCAGTATCAGAGATCTGGAATTATACTTTTATATTATGATAAGCAACCTGTGTTTGTCTTGCTGGCGTAATTTAGATGTGGAGAGATGTGGATATACTGCAAGATACAATCTTTATGTAATTTTTTGGATAGGTTTATGTACTATGACGAACTATTATCCACGGCTATATAGAAAAGCCATCGAAATATATAAACATGGGGATAATTTTAACAGAAAAGAAGAAGCCGTGGAACTCAGTGATATATGGACTGTGGCGCTACAGAATCGATGAGAAGTTTTTTATCTTTGACGTACTATAATCGATAGTTAAAAATTTTTATAGTTGACAATGTTTATCTCTGCTATCACGTGAATCCAGACCACGCCCTCTTTCCGCGGTATTTAGGCCGCTCTTCTACGTCCGACTCGTCAGTCGGCAAGACTCAGCACAACCAGAATCACCTCCGAAGATGTCCAACGTAGCCTTGGACGAAACGTCAGGGATTTAAGAGTTCCATGGACCACGGCCTTACAACCCGGAAAAATTCTCAGCAGCTGAAACATCCGGTCGTGAAAGCCTTCATTGTATAAATACCACATCCTTCCCTTGTCTTTGAGAATGAGCTGTTTCAGGTGTTACTAAATCCAATTGAATATGTCTCTAAATATAAAAAATGGCTCTGAGCACTATGGGAATTAACATCTGAAGTCATCAGTCTCCTAGGACTTAGATCTACAAAAACCTAACTAACATAAGGACATCACACACATCTATGCCCGAGGCAGGATTCGAACCTGCGACCATAGCTGTCGCGCGGTTCCGGTTCAAAAATGGTTCAAATGGCTCTGAGCACTATGGGACTCAACTGCTGAGGTCATTAATCCCCTAGAACTTAGAACTAATTAAACCTAACTAACCTAAGGACATCACAAACATCCATGCCCGAGGCAGGATTCGAACCTGCGACCGTAGCGGTCTTGCGGTTCCAGACTGCAGCGCCTTTAACCGCACGGTCACTTCGGCCGGCGCGCTGTTCCGGACTGAAGCGTCTAGAACCGCTCTGCCACACTGGTCGGCTCTCTAAATATACTTTTAAAAGGGTCGCTGCACAGTAGTTTCTTTCAATTTTTCGCTGTATATCGCCACACTTGAACACAGACTCTAAAAAGATCGGGGTCCACTTGTGTCTTCCTCCATTGCTCTGGAATATTTGAGTGCATGAACAAATTAGGTAAAGTGTTAAGCGCCTCAATACATTTTCAAATATTGCTTTAAACGCCGGCCGACGTGGCCGTGCGGTTCTAGGCGCTTCAGTCTGGAACCGCGTGACCGCTACGGTCGCAGGTTCGAATCCTGCCTCGGGCATGGATGTGTTAGGTTAGTTAGGTTTAATTAGTTCTAGGTTCTAGGGGCCTGATGACCACAGATCTTAAGTCCCATAGTGCTCAGAGCCATTTGAGCCATTTGCTTTAAACAATTTGTTTCAAATTCACTCACATACACAAAACAATGCACCGTTTTCCCAGGTGCATGAGGAATGGAAATACATTACGGCAAATACAATCGACAATACATCGCACGGCAATATTGTTTATAAATTGAAACTGAAATAAATGAGCGCAAACGCACCGCGTCGAAACTCTGAAGACGATTCTACATCACGTAAAAAAATATTGTTAAATACACTATCACAGTAGTTTGCTAGACGAGGTACGGTCGTAACGGGGGACCCATAAAGCGGCGGCGCGTCCGTCAGCTACTGCAGCTCGCCACGAGTGCGTGAAATTCGTGGCCGGCAGACCAGCATCAAATGGTTCAAATGGCTCTGAGCACTATGGGACTTAACATCTATGGTCATCAGTCCCCTAGAACTTAGAACTACTTAAACCTAACTAACCTAAGGACAGCACACAACACCCAGTCATCACGAGGCAGAGAAAATCCCTGACCCCGCCGGGAATCGAACCCGGGAACCCGGGCGTGGGAAGCGAGAACGCTACCACACGACCACGAGCTGCGGACACACAGACCAGCATCAACTTGCCCTGCGTGCTCAGAGTAGCATTCATCAGTAGATGGAATGGAATGCTGCACTCCTATTGGGCCGGCCGGTGTGGCCGAGCGGTTCTAGGAGCTTCAGTCTGGAACCGCGCGACCACTACGGTCGCAGGTTCGAATCCTGCCTCGGGCATGGATGTGTGTGATGTCCATAGGTTAGTTAGCTTTAAGTAGTTCTAAGTTCTAGGGGACTGATGACCTCAGATATTAAGTCCCATAGTGCTCCCTAGGTAAAATGGCGGGTGGAGGGGGTAGAGGTTTTATAAACCATTGCCGTGGTGCAGTCGTTCTCATTCTGTCACCGTAAGTTCACCTATGTGGTTGATTGTGTGTTCTTGTGCCAATTTTCTTTTTTCGCAAAATAAATGAAGTGTACAGTTTCCAGAGTCAGCATCTGCAGCGGCAGAAGCAAATGTCTTTGCCAGGTGAGTCTACCATATATGTTAATTGTTGTAGTCATTCAATGTACTTGTGTGCCCTATAATTTTAGTATCCCTCACAGCACTTTTTTAGATCGTAGTTGGCAGAGGCATACCTCCGTACTACCGAGCTATTGAAAGGCTCACTGTTGTAATTTTAGTGTGTGACGAATTTTTATGCCGTAGCTGGTATTACAGTCCTTTTTTTCTTGTCGTTGTAGCCTTCATCCCTGAGATGCTGGCTGATCTAGATCTGCAGCAACAGCCTCCAGCAATTATAACCGAGTCAGCGCTGCAAGAACGAAGAGCATTTATTTTGTGTTTACTTTATTTTTTTTTTAACATGTGGCTGTTAGAGGAAATATCTTTTTGTTCACTAATGTACGGTTGATGAAGGCTGGGGAACGTATATACTTTTATTTTTCGTAACATGGTGCATGGTGCATTCAGTTGTCTGAGACATACTCTTTGCTTTTCTGTGAATGAGCAAGGAGACATAGGGGTATGTTCGAGGCCGAGAGCCAGTAGCAATCAATTCAGTCTTGTAAGTAGCAGAGTACGATTTTCAATTACTGTGTGTTTCATGTATAAATGATTTCAGTGAACTAGGCAATACGATTTTCTGCTTATATTTCAGTGATTTAACGAAAACGATCTTCAGTACGATTTTCTGTGCGTACGTCTCTAACATTTTCAAGAAATAATTAAGTTCAATATCTTATTGTTATAGGTGGAGTCAGTGAGCAAGATAAATGGCCCCAAGGTGAGGGTGAAATACCAGAGTGGGTGCATGAGATGGCAGCTACTGCAATGGAATCTGAAAGGCAGCGTCATCTCGCCCTTCGAGAAGAGTATAAGGAAATACAGGGTTATGTGGAAGAGCTACTGGAAAACCCAATTGTACTGCTCAATCCTTCGACCCAGAGAGGAAAAGGTGATTATAATGCAACAGTCGTCGTTACAGCATATAATAATTATTATTCTGAAATTTGTTTACTACATATATATATTTTAATTTTTCGCATGTTACAGAGGCACCACAGTTGCCACCAGCGCCACATCAGCTAGCTGTGGTTGCGGAGGCAGATACGACACACGCGCCCGAGCGGCATGCACCGCCGCGCAAAGCACCACTCGCAGCTGCACGAGAGGCTCCAGCATCGGCTGCGGCTGCAGCAGCGCCGGTCCCCGCACCATCGAATACCCCCTGGCGTCCATGGGTGGTTCAGTCGGAAGAAGAACAGCAACGATCTCCCATCCCCCAGGTTGGCAGTGGTGAAGGCTCCAGCATGCAGCGGCAGCAGCAGCAGCATTGTCGGACTCCGTCGTCGCAACCAGTGTGTTCTCACTAGCACTCACTGCCGCCAGCTCATCTACTCCGGCTCTGACTGTTTGCCCTTGCCGGCAGCAGAAGGTATGTGTGCCTCCGCGCATATCCCTGTGCATCTCGCCGACTCCAGCATCAACAGGATGGATCTCATCACTCCCTAGTAGTAGTATTATTAATAATAGGGATGACACTGTGGCTGGCGGCAGTTCGTTCTCCCTTTCTTTGTGTGACGGACATCAGGTCAGTGACACCATACCCCAGTAAGGATACTCAGTGATTGCAGACGCTTTGGAGCGAATCTTGTTCACAAGAACCGAGAATCCGGCAGGAGGGTACCGCTACCCCGTTGGGGTTCTAAGAGTGTGCTTTCCTGTCGTGAAACGGAGCTTCCAGGGTAGTCGATGATCTGTGGTATCCTGCCATTAAACGTAGTGCGGTGGTCTGCGTCGAAATGTCGCACCCCCCCTCCCCCCCTTTGCTCCGCAAAGTTGCCTCTGGCATTGAGATAAGTCTTCATTATCTTTGGGGGGGGGGGGGGTGAAATTGCGTGATAACGCGGAGCACGTCAGTCGCCGAGTTGTTTCGTGAATCCACCTTGAGTACTATACTGGCCTGATTTTCCGAGATGGAAGTGAGAGGATCAGCTAAAGCACTCAGCCGAATACTACACGTGGACATCCATATACGTGTCTATGATCCGGTAAATGGAAGGTCCAGCTATATCTAGCTCCCTAAGGATATAGCTGATAAGCAAGCATGCATTGACGTGAAAAAAAAATAGTCAGGCTTGTTTTGCATGGTCACTCCTGGTTTCCGAGAGAAATCACGATCTTAGGGAGCTTCCCGGTTCATACCCTGTAGGTGATAATGTTCATGGGTGTTATAACTTTGATGGTATCCAGTTCCCCGTCTAGATCCAGGACATACCTAAATTTGAGGCGCAGAATACCGAAATATCGGTTCATGTTTATGGCCTGGAGGAAAAAAGCAAGTCAGATGAGCGGGATAAGCAAATGTTTGCCGGTGAGCGTGAGATGTATGTAAACGAGCTGCTTTCTCTGAAGGTGGTAATTGTCATTATGTTTGGATCAAAGACCCGTCTTGACACCTATTCACTCAGTTGAGTAACCACAAGTGTAAAACTGATATTTGCTTAAGTTGCGTCAATGCCTTTTCGTCAGACAAGTTATTGTGTTAGCAGAGCATCTGGTAGATTGCGCTTCAAAGGACTCCGTATGAGTTATTATGACTATTGAAGAAGGCAAATTCATAAAGTTTAAAAATGCTCATCACCAGGAGCGATGCCAGTTTCTAGTCCACGACGACTGTGAATGTCTCCTCGCTCCTGTGGCCAGGTGTGAAGGTGACCCGACGACCCCATCTACCACTTTTACAGAAAAACACGTACCATATGAGGCAGCTTACCAAATTATATCGTCCTATGATTCAAGTCTTGACCGCTATGCCGAAAGAGATTAGTTAATTCAGCACCAAACCTAACCTCAATTAACCGCAGCGAATCAGACATAGTCAGCCGGTGTGGCCGAGCGGTTCTAGGCGCTTCAGTCTGGAACCGCGCGACCGCTACGGTCGCAGGTTCGAATCCTGCCTCGGGCATGGATGTGTGCGATGTCCTTAGGTTAGTTAGGTTTAAGTAGTTCTAAGTTCTAGGGGACTGATGACCTCAGAAGTTAAGTCTCATAGTGCTCAGAGCCATTTGAACCATTTTTGAATAAGACATAGGAACACGAGTGAAGAGACAGACCACATCGAAACTTACTAAAATATCAGAGTCATTCAACTGCAGTCCCTCCAAATGACGTAAAAAATCAGCTGAATTCCTGATATGATGTTCACATCGACCAACTTGTGTTTGGCTACACATGTCGGAGCGCCGATATTACTCACTATAGGACGCAAAGGAACACCTTCCTTGTGTACCTTCGGAAGCCCGTATAACCTCGAGAGAACAGCACTACAGGTGTTAAGACTCTTGATAGTGTCCTACGGCAAACTACTTTTCTTCTGGAGGCTGTTGCTCTTTCTCTCAACGTTTTTTGTGGGGTCAGCATCGATTCTTCGATACTCTGAGTCACATAGTAAACGTTGCATCTTTTGTACATAATCCTGTTTGCTTAGAACAACGGTGGCATTGCCCTTGTCCGCAGGTAAAATAACAATATCAGGATCAACTCTGAGAGAGCGCAAAGCAGCCCTCTCTGCTGCTGTTACATTACTCTTGGGTGGCAGAGCCCTAGTCAACACACGGCATGCCTCCCTCCTAACCTCCTCTGCAGCGTCAGGAGGTAGTTTGCAAACTGCCTGTTCAAATGAACTAATAAAATCAACTACCGGCACACCCTTTGGTGTGGGTGCAAAATTTAAATCCTTCCCAAGCAGGGATAGGGTTGCGTCGTCAAAAAAAATTTTCTGTGAGATTTATCACAGAACGTCGAGATATAACATTAGACTCCGAGCGATGAAAACGTGCAAACTTTGCCAAATGCTGGGCGGCAACCGAATTGTATTCCCAGTCGGTCTGAGTCCATCTGGCACCGTCCAACCAATCCAAAGTGAAATCAGACAATTTCGAAGCAACCATTAAAGGGAGACGAAACAATTCTTTGGAAACAGAATCCAACATCGACGAGTAATTCGTTTTACGATGGAGGTGGTAGAGGATGGTTGCCTTCTCTTTCTTGACGTTTTGGTTAGGAGGGAGGATGATGAATCATTTGGACATGCAGTTTACAGGAAACTTACTCACACCGACTTATACTTACAGGCTAATAGCTATCAGCTCAGCGTGAAGGGGTACTTGGTACCTTGGGACACAGGGCACATGTCGTTTCCGACGCTGAGACTTTGACTGCTGAGCTGTCCCATCTTGAAGTTACGTTTCGTCAAAATGGTTATAGTGATATACAGATTGAACGTGCGTTGCGCTATCGACCAACTGTGTATCGGGTGACTGATGATAATTCTGAATCGACACCTAAGGCGAACGGTCTACCCAACGGCAGGCCCTAGTCACACAACGACTTAAGTCTACTGCCTTTTTGCCTTACGTAGGAAGCACTTCCAACAATATCGTTCGTATTTTACGGAAATACGGTGTGAAATGTGTTTCCCGATCTCCATCTAAAATTAAAGTGCTTTAGGGTTCTGTTAAGGATGATCTTGGTTTGCATAAGGCGGGTGTTTATCGAATTCCTTGTAGCTGTGGCATGGCATATATTGGTCAAACTATCAGGACCGTGGAGGACCGATGTACTGAGCATAAACGGCACACACGATTACACCAGCCAAGTAGATCTGCTATTGGCGAACATTGCTTGGATACTGGTCACCTCACGCTATATAACAACACCGAGATATTAGCATGTACGTCCAGCTATTGAGACATTGTTATTAAGGAGGCAGTTGAGATTAAATTAGCGAGCGACCTTGTAAACAGGGGTGGAGGTTTTTGTTTAAACTCTGTTTGGAATCCTGCTCTCTCCCTTGTCATGGCCATCTTTGGTGGCACTAGCGTTCAGTGTGTGTTATCTTTCGTGCGTCAGTCTAAGAACCGAGATTTTAAATTTGTCTGCACATCGCCTGTCCGTTGCAGTTTGCCTTGAAAATGGCGGGGTGTACTCCCGCCGAAATATCGGCGGTCACTGAAAATATTACCTGACTGAATACCCATAAGTTGTTTGAAAATTGTATACGCTAGGAGAAACTCAGCTCTCACATATGACATTAGTTTTTCTGAAGAGGAGTGCTATTAAGAAGGTGAAGCTTAACACAGAGAATAACAACATATATAGAATGGTTCCATGGAATTATGTCTATTGTGCAACACGTGTTGGGTTATGGGAGGAAGAGGTACATTACCGCGTCCGCTTCCAAAGATATATAGCAAACATGTCTAAAATTATATCTCCTGTGCTTGAAGAAAACCACGGACAGTATCTGGACGAAACTGTATTTTATCAGTGTGGGAACAGGATGAAGAAAAATCCTACACATATTATGAGGTGAAAATTCATTTATTTCTCATCCAGATTCAATGTAATTATACATTTTCGTAAGCAGACACAGCAACACTACTTTCACTCATCTTCTTCTTGACTCGATGGACAGCAGGACACCCATAGAATTCCAGGTCTTGAATAGCAGTAAACTTGAAGATTCGCTGCATCAGTGGGATATTCTTCCCCTTCACGTAGACGATGGTATCGGTGTGGTCGAATAATTGAAGCGACGTCACCGTATCTTTATATTGTATATCAGAATCATCCCCGTGAATTCAATGAAAGAAATGTGTTAACCGCTTTGCACTCTTCCGTGTATAAGCGCACTTCACATCCTTGATCGACCTCGGTGATGTAATGTTTGCTGAGAATGTTTCTGTTATTCCGACATCTTCTGTGTACGCTTCTAATGCAGCATCTTTAAATATGAACTGTCTATGCTCATCATCATAGAAACCCTGAGCGTCTGCAATGGTATTCATACCTTGAGATACCATTGTGGAATGCTCTGGGGATGGTGCAGCATCTGTTTACTTACATAGCACGTTGCACAGAACCGGAGAGCGGGCAGTAGTTAATTACACGGTCATGTAGAACTAGAGCATACGCTGCAGTGTGTGGGAAATTTGCTGAATGTTCAAATTAAGTTTGTACACCTATATGTCCAGACTTCGTTAGGTGGTTCTGTTTTGAGCAGTCTATTACGATGATCGGTAATAGCTCCTTGAATTGCCGTGGACTAAGTAGACACTTTCCTCCTTCTTCAGCACTAGTAAGAAGCATGAAACCCCCCATACATGTCATATGCTATACTGTATACATTTTTATCCCACTGCAGGTGCAAACTGTCATATGGGTAGAATTCTGAATTCAGGTATACTCTGGCATTAGGTAACTTGCAGTTATCGAATACAGTGGAATAATTTGCTATTTTCCCCTCTTCTATCAGTCTGAAACGCAAGGGGGATGAATGTAGGCGTCTGTATCTGGGAAGAGGTTTTAATAGCCCATGTTTGCCAGTTTGCAACCCGTAGTACTGGATGCTCGAAAACCTCCCAAGAGCGAAATGGTAGATATTGATATGTACCGGAATTCAGAACTTTTAAAGGCTTCAAACGCTCCTCATCTGATACACTGATGTGAGGTATTTTCCATATTATCTTGCGGATTGTGATCATATTCCCTTCTTGAGATCCTTGAATGTAAGAGTTATTATCCGTCGCACTCTGTACCAGAATGAGTTCCTGTTTAGCATTCATAATAATCTGCTTCAGTTCCTCAAAGTAGGGCTACTTCTTAGAGCTATGTATGCAGTAAATCGTTTGTACTCTGCAACTGTTCTGCCCACTGGATCGCCTATGAACCATCCCGCATTTTCTAAACCATTCAAATCCGTGGATGATGCAAATGACGTATGCCATTGACGTATGACTTGTGTGTACGGTCGACTTCAGACCCACTGAGTCCATAGCGTATCTCTTAAAACAGGAATGCTAAAGCGTTACGAGTAAGCTTGGATCCCACTGTAGCGTCACTGTCGGTTTTCTTGAATGATGCCTCCAAGTATATGAAACTCTTGCATGGAAACGTCAGTGCATCTTGGCGCTGGATGACAATCCTGATTTCATCATTCTTGTTAATGTGCTTAAATTATAAAGTTTATGGAAGAAGTATTCCTGAACTATAATTCGCTCATGACACTCTACTGGACCGGTTATATTGAGTGAGGATGTCATTGCAAGATCTCAAGCCAACTGAGTTAAGAAACTCGTAGTTCGCATGTGTTATCACTTTGCGGTTCGGCAGCGAAGTGACGTGCTGTGGATTGGGTGCACTGGTTTTATACCGTACGCCCATCCTGCTTTAGATGTAATCGTACAATGATTTCCTCCTCACGAAAGTCAACAAGTTGGTTATTCTGGTCTACAATACTAACTCCAAATAGTCCAATGTGAGAACTGTCACTGGAAGGTATATTGCATCGAGGGGAGCCTCAACAATCTTATACCCAGCTGCAACCGAGGGGAAGAATCCGTAAATTGCATGAATCAGACTCTCGTTGAAATAGGAATTCGTTGCAACGTTACACTCGTCTCGGATTGTACTGACGGGTACTATTTTCCCAGTCTGACCTGACTCGTAAAATTTACTAGGATACTTCTTCAAAACTTGCCCTTTTTTAAAAACCATTAAGCTCCCTATTGAACCTTTCTGGTTAGAGTCAATCGTCCCATTCACAGTCCTTATTTCAAATTTAGGTGTATTAAGTGTACCTCATTACCTTAGTTTAAATCGTATGCACCAGGTTCTATTTCCACAATATTTTTATACCATTAATACCCAGATGCAGTTTGTTGTTAGCTTCGGTGATATTTGGGGTGTTATATGTCTCCAGTCCAATCAATTCTATATTCTATTCACCAATGCTCAAATCAATTGGCGGGAAATAATTTACATGTAATACAGGTGATCCTTCTTTAAAGTCAGAGTGTACGACATTGCATCTGAACCTTAACTGATGGAGGAATGTTTACCTTAACTTCTTCTTCTTCTACTTTGTCAACGTCAAGAGAAACATGATGCATCACAGAGGTGTGTATGAAAGTCCTGATAGCGCCGAAAATTGTAGAACACACGTCTTCTGCGAGTGAAGTATCGGTGTAATTCTTCTGGCTGTTGCAGGTCACCAAATGAGTCGAAATAGTAGACGGTTTTGCATTTTTCATAACATATGACACCCGGTGGGTGCCGGGACCTCCAGAAACATCTAAATTCCCAATACCACATTCACCAGTTTTCTACATATTATCCGGTAATATATCCCACACAAACACACCACATAACATTGGAATGTTGAATTTTTTTCTAACAAACTTAAGAAGATCAGTCTTTGTGAGTGGTGGATCTGTTGCGACTGCTAACGAACTTTTTTCTATTTACGAATAGACGAAGTACTTTCCTGTGTGGTTTTAAGTACAGTCTTTTTCCGATGGTTGTAGCTTCCATCATCATCATGCAGTTATCTCTTCTTGCTTGTTCTAACTGCGCTTGAGCGTTTTGCGCGTTCTTGACTGTTTGAGCAATAGTTGCAGCACCACCAGCGAGTGACCCTACCGCCGAGAGCTCGGAGAGGGCTGGGATGAGGAATAGAAGAAAACCACCAGTCATCTTGGGTATTGGTAGAAGTCGAGGTGCTTTAACTTATCTTCTTCTTCTTCCCGCTTTCTTCTGCTTCAGAGCGTTTTTAGCTGTACACACAGCTGTCAGGATACATTTCTTCTAACACCACTGTTTCCCACCATTCTTCTTCTTCTTCTTCTTCTTCTTCTTTAGTGCACAAAGTGCAGCATTCATAACTCGCTCGAAATTCATCACTCCTAAAACCAACTTAATTTTCTCACGCATGGTTTTATCAACTGCAAATGCTGCAATGTGTTGACCTATACCAGTATCCTTCAAAAAATGGTTCAAATTTCTCTGAGCACTATGGGACTTAACTTCTGAGGTCATCAGTCCCCTAGAACTTAGAACTACTTAAACCTAACTAACCTAAGGACATCACACACATCCATGCCCGAGGCAGGATTCGAACCTGCGACCGTACCGGTCGCGCGGCTCCAGACTGTAGCGCCTAGAACCACTCGGCCACTCCGGCCGGTAACCAGTACCCTTTCTTGTGCGTATCGCCTTAGCCTTATCAGATAAAATTCTGTCTGAATCGTGACGACTTGGGAGATTTTTATTTGCAGCGTGTACAATGACGGGCTCCATACACGCTTCGTCGAGGAGATTAATCCCCTTATCACCAAGTGCCAAGCGTTTCTGAAACTTTGTTCCTGGACCACAATAGTTACAACCCGGAATGTATAATTGGTTCAAATGGCTCTGAGCACTATGGGACTCAACGGCTGTGGCCATAAGTCCCCTAGAACTTAGAACTACTTAAACCTAACTAACCTAAGGACAGCACACAACACCCAGCCATCACGAGGCAGAGAAAATCCCTGACCCCGCCGGGAATCGAACCCGGGAACCCGGGCGTGGGAAGCGAGAACGCTACCGCACGACCACGAGATGCGGGCGGAATGTATAATTCCACTGACAGGTTGTCTAGAATACCACCACTTCCTCTAATGCGTGTCCTAGCACGCATGTTATGGTACTGCGGTGGTTGTGGACTGCGCACCGCATTATATAACAAATCGTTAGTATCAATCAAGCTGTTTTGTGCTGCAGGAGATGCAAGCCATTTGACTAACGCTCTATTTACCCGACGTCTTATGACTCTCTCCTCGAGAAACACATCCGGTTCTGAGCCTTTCTGCAACTCCTCGGTGTAGAATTAACCTGCTGTTTCTTTACCTCTTCTATCCTTCTAAATATAAGTTCCAGTATTCGTTCTTTGCACCTTTGAAACTGTAAATGTCTCTATTGACTAGTTTGGTAGGTATGATTTCTCAAATGCTGTCTTGTGTTTTGTGATACATACCAAATCACCTACATTAAATTACTGTTTGGATTTATCCAGCATTTTAATACGATAGTACCTCGTATCCATGAGTCCTTTATCACAAACATTGATATGTCACGTTTTTATTGTGCTATTTTTGATTCGATTATCCTGAGCAGTTATTTCTGGGAGGATATCTGTTCATTTGTTTGAGCAACACAGATTGAAACTCATCCAAATTTGACCTTTTTTTGCTCTGTTCCACGATACTCGAGCAACAGAGATTACAACTCATCCACATTTGACCTTTTTTTGTTCTGTCCCACGATACTCGACCAACAGAGATTACAACTCATCCACATTTGACCTTTTTTTGTTCTGTTCCACGATACTCGACCAACAGAGATTACAACTCATCCACATTTAAACTTTTTTGGTTCTGTTCCACGATACTCGACAACAGAGATTACAACTCATCCACATTTGACCATTTTTTGTTCTGTTCCACGATACTCGACCAACAGAGATTACAACTCATCCACATTTGACCTTTTTTTGTTCTGTTCCACGATACTCGACAACAGAGATTACAACTCATCCACATTTGACCTTTTTTTGTTCTGTTCCACGATACTCGACCAACAGAGATTACAACTCATCCAAATTTGACCTTTTTTTGTTCTGTTCCACGATACTCGAGCAACAGAGATTAAAACTCGTCCACATTTGACCTTTTTTTGTTCTGTTCCACGATACTCGACCAACAGAGATTACAACTCAGCCACATTTGACCTTCTTTTGTTCTGTTCCACGATACTCGACCAACAGAGATTACAACTCATCCACATTTGACCTTTTTTTGTTCTGTTCCACGATACTCGACCAACAGAGATTACAACTCATCCACATTTGACCTTTTTCTGTTCTGTTCCACGATACTCGACCAACAGAGATTACAACTCATCCACATTTGACCTTTTTTTGTTCTGTTCCACGATACTCGACCAACAGAGACTACAACTCATCCACATTTGACCTTTTTTTGTTCTGTTCCACGATACTCACCTTCAGGTGGGTGATTGTTGAGTAGTGATGTATTCCATACCGCTGCATCACGGTCTTGAAGTACCTATTGTAAAACTCTTCATCGTGATCGCTTTGGAGACTGTCCAGGCATCGATTCGTCCCTGTTTGCAACAAACGCTCAAACGTATCCGCAACATTTCTCACCATTTTTGTATTAAAATGTAATGCCCGGGTACATCTGGAGTATGTATTAATAACCATTAAAACATAATTGAATCCATTATTCTCATGTGAATATTCCCTCATATCTACAAGATCAGCCTACCATAAGTCATCATCTTTAATCATAACATGCCTACGAGGGTATGTTTTGCGTGCTGAATTGTGCAGTTCTTGAATTACTGTCTCCATAAATATTCTATGATACCTCTCTCCCTAAGCTCAGAGCTTACCGAAACAGAGTTATTTGAATAAGCTGTATTACCTGCAGCAGCTGATGCCATGAGCGGACATAGTTGATCTATTAGCTCGTTCTGATCGTCATAATATATATACTGCGGGATTCGATTGTTCACTGCTTTATGCTCAGTGTCAATACCATCGTTGCTGCTGCTGTTGGTGTTTTCACCATCAAGTATTGGTTTTATAATGGTTTTATATTTCTTGTTGCTCTGGATTTTCGCGATTTTATGTACATCAGTCAAATGCAGTATTTCACGGTACATTTCCCTATCATTAACTGAACAATATATGGTTTTCTTTCGTGGGCCTTAGGAAAATAAGATTCATTATGCCAGGTGTTCCCTCAAAGTGCCTATCACCAATCTGTATTGCCTCATCAGTTACATTTATAGTCTGCATACCCAGCATCTACGGTCTTCCCCTGCTGACAGGTAATGCTCAGGCAGTCCCCTGTCCGACCAGGGGTGTGACGGAAAATGAATTTATCAATGGCAACAGCTTCATTATCGTGTGGTTTTGTTTTTACTGAGAGCTGCCTGACAGATTCAGCAACCAGCTTCAGGGTCTCTCTTAGTGTTAGCTATCGATCCAGATGCTCTAACTGTAGCAACCATAATTTCTCTAGAAAGACTTTCCGCGCCAGAATGACTTTCTGCTTTGTTGACTTCTCGACGTATACTAATCAGACGTCTTTGCAGCGTGAGGCTTTATATATCCACTCTTCTTCCTCTTATTATGTGCCAGCTCTCCCTTCTCAATAACAAGGGCCTCTACATCTATTTCCTCCTCGATAGCTTCGACCTTTTCAGTTAAGTCCGTTACTTTCTTACCGATTTCATTAACTAACTCATTTAATGCATTGACCATTCTCAGAAGAGTCCGGTAATACGTCTCTAGCTCCCTGCGCATACCTCCAACTTTATGCACGATAGTATGGATTTTCGCGTCCATGTACAAGCGGATGTTCTTTGTATGTACACCCATTCTCTCGGGTTGAGAGCAAGACATGCGCGCGAATTTGCCTATGATGCAGCGTGCACTCATATACTCACCTCTCTTACCACGCTATATATAGAGAATCTCTTGGAAGTCTCATCTGTACCTAATATCATTCATTTTTCTTGTTTTATCAATAACGAGAAACCCATACTGTGAATGATTCCAGCAATCGGCGCACATCTTTACAAAATTATTGAATGATATATCAGTTCCTACATCTGCTTGATAAATGTGTTTTAAATTCAGATTGTCCTGTTTGACGGGCATAATGAGATTTTATCCGTAACCAACTGTTCCGGGATTCTGGAGTACGTTTGGCTTAGATAAAATACATCACTACTCATATAACCACCGAAACAGAAATATTTTCGAATTTGATCTTGGTTTTCCACAGAAACATCGTCAAATATGAAGACAGTGTTTCGCTTTACTTTTACAAGTGGGGCGGGGGGATACCATACCGCTTTCACTGAAGCATTTTCATTTTCTATCCTGCCATGCAAGCCCCAGTCATGATGTGCTTCTATACCCAAATTTATCCATTTCATTCCACCGAGTGTTAAATTTTATGTAGAACTGAAAAGCATGGGCACAGTTGATACCTGGTTAACCACAGCATCTGCCCTCTGTCCCTGCACTAGCACAGGAATGTCCTGCTGGAATGGTTTATATGTTGGTGATCAGTTCTGTCCACCATCTTCCTGTTGTTTAGGACCACCAACAGAATTCGAGGCACTGGGAGCAGATCGTGCATCCTCATCACACAAATCGATGGGTGGGACAGGCAATAACAGCTCCTCCGTGTCATGCTCCAGCAAGTGAGCTATGTACTCTATGCAATTCCACATGGTCGCTACAGGTTCAGACGTGCTGGAAGTTGTTACTGCTGCAGGTCCAGAGGTCAATGCAGGTCTCGACAAGATGGCAGCTGAGGTTGCCGTGAGTCCAGCTGCAGCAGAAGTCGGCATGTTAGTGCTAACCCCCGCAGGCCTCGACATGTCAAAGGCTACTGCTGAACAAGGAGGAGGGGGGAGAGTTACATACAGACCAAGGCACGAAAACAATAACAATGTTAACTACAGAGTGAGATGTGATATGGGATACTTACTTTCCCATTTCTTCCTGTTCTACAGGGCTGTGCTGGATCTCGATTGCTGCTGCTGACACTTCATGGTTCTTCTTCTTCTTCTTCTGCTGTTGCTGGCTTACTGTGTGGAACTAAGGCTGCGGAGCTGCTGAGCCCGCCCTATATCTCCTCCGATGATGTCACCAGGTACAGCCATCCTACTTCGAGATGGGGAGGGGAGGGGAGGTGAGGAGGGGAGATGAGGTGGAGGGTGAGGGTGAGGGGGGGGGAAGGAGGTTGGAGTTATATTAGTGGAGGTAACCCAGTTGACCTATTAACCCTCAAAAATTTGAACTTCCCACAACGATGCCAGTGTGATGCCACATCTATGGTTGCCATCTTGAATAAATTTGTCAACGATGCAGAATGGGGCCGCACCTCCTTTGTCCCACTACTCTTGTGGTCTTGTGTTATCTTGTTGAAACATAAAGTCACAAACGCCTCTGAGAAACATCACAGCCATCGACCTCAACAGATCAGACATATAGAGCCTGCTGTCGAAATTCGGCTCTGTGAACCAGATGTGATCGTTTTATGACCTCTATATTATAACTCTAGGTGCAGCGCCTGTATGGCGACGACGAATTCAATCCTATAGTGAACGATTTCCTTAGAGTCTCCACCGGATACAGCCATCATTATGCAGGACTTATGTGAAAAGACATTCTTGTGGCCCCTGTGCCTTGCTGGTCACACTATTTTTGGCTCGCCCCTGTCTGCGCCCCATCAAGGAAAGTCACAACAATGGTTGCTGTTGTGCTCCAGAGACCGTCGCACTGTCCGTAAGGGCACTTGTCCTGCAGCAAACAAGACCATTTCTTAACTCAAGGCACGTGACGTGGTTGTATCATCCTGCAAGGCCGAACGAACTGCGTGTCTATCATGGGACCTGACCAATGCTAGCAGCAATATCAGAGATCGATAAACCACAATGTCCATAAGAAACGTTATTATTTAAAGATTTTCAGTTCCTTTGCCCACATTTGGGTATTGAAATCAATTAATGGCAACTGGTGAAGATTCGTGCCGGACAGAGACTCGAATCTGGATCTCCTGCTTAACGCGAGCGGTCACCTGAACCGCCTCAGTCATCCTAGCACGCTTCCCATCCGACCCAACTTCCCAGCCTGTTGCAGACTACCAGCGTATCGTAACCTACCCATGAGCCCCTCACTCGCGATTTCGGATTCCCACAAGAGATCAAGCTTCGTATCCATCCGCATTGAAGGAATGGATCTTTGGTCGTCCCACGTTCTTGACGTCCTAAGAGTTGTCAGGTGCATTTTCTCAGGTGTTTCAGCAGATCTTTACAATTTTGTTTTTGCATTGTATAGCTGGAGTGAGCCCAAACAATTAATGCTAGTCAAGTCTTTCATGAGACGCTCATCGCCAATTCCCATTACAAATTTTACATGCGCATTCGATAGAGCGCACCCAAATTAGTGTAGTCCGATATGCATTTTATCGATATGTGTTAATAAAGACAGTAGCACTCGAAAAATAAGCAGCAATCCAACAGCGACTCAGCAGCGCTGCATGTTTGGCGATGCAGTAGCAGTCAGCGCGGGCCAAGGCAGTGCTGCCGCTGCTGGAGTGCTGGTTATTCTTCGTCTTTTATTGTCCCTGTTAATACATACTGATAAAACGAATATCGGACTAGACTAATATGGGAGTGCTCTATCGAATGAGCACGTAAAATTTCATTTCATAAATCATATTATTTGTAGTGGGAAACAAACCAACGCTTTCCGTCGGCACTGGGCGTCGCAGAAAAGATGTGATGAGTAGTATTTGTTTGGGCAGACTCCAGCTACACAAAGCTAAAATGAGTTTGCAAATATCTGCTGAAACACAAGAGAAAATTAGCCTGGCAACTCTTAGGAGAGGCAGACTGTGCATGTAAACCATGTTATGCCTCTGTCGAACTCCGGTACGTTCTGGTAGACATGTCTCCTTCTTACAAGAGGAATAACAAAGTTCACGAATGAGGAGCCCACTGCGTAGTCTTTCCTTACATACTGTACATGCGTTACTTCTAATCACTTGTGAAATGCTCATCGGTTGCATATCTAAGCATGTAGTACACGTTTGACATCTGTTGCTGGCCGTCTTCATGGTGCTGAAAAGTGAATAACTTGCAGTGTAACTAGGCTAGCACAGGTGGTGAGAGGGTTACGAAACAGAAAAAAAAATGGTTCAAATGGCTCTGAGCACTATGGGACTCAACTGCTGTGGTCATCAGTCCCCTAGAACTTAGAACTACCTAAACCTAACTAACCTAAGGACATCACACACATCCCTGCCCGATGCAGGATTCGAACCTGCGACCGTAGCGGTCTCGCGGTTCCAGACTGCAGCGCCTAGAACCGCACGGCCACTCCGGCCGGTACGAACCAGAAAGCATGAAACATTGCACACACGCTGCAAGTAAAACCTTTCCATAAATCTAAGCACATGCTACAAACGACTGTCACACTCCACTGATGACATGATGTCAGTCATTTAAGTGATAACATAATTGCCATTATTGTAACTGTTCATTTTGCTAGACATTAAACTTTTATATTCTTGTTTTCCTTTTATTTAACATCTGATAATTTTATCAGTCCTGGAGTCACTGGAATTCGACACATTCAATGAAATATTTAGACGATAAGTTCTTATTGAACAAAACCCTGGAGTGTAAAATAGGATTTCCAACAACCAACAGGGCATGTGTTTATCAGTGACCGTAATCAGTGTAAAAATTGTGCCTGAAGCATTCAATCTAACATCAGGCAAGAGTAAATAAGTGGGGAGGGAGATACGAGGTGCATTCAAGTTCTAAGGCCTCCGATTTTTTTTCTCCGGACTGGAAAGAGATAGAAACATGCGCATTGTTTTAAAATGAGGCCGCGTTCATTGTCAATACGTCCCAGAGATGGCAGCACCGTACGGCAGATGGAATTTTACCGCCAACGGCGAGAATGAGAACTGTTTTAAATACTTAAAATGGCGACGTTTTCCGTACTTGAACAGCGTGCAAACATTCGTTTTCTGAATTTGCGTGCTGTGAAACCAAGTGAAATTCATCGACAGTTGAAGGAGACATGTGGTGATGGAGTTATGGATGTGTCGAAAGTGTGTTCGTGGGTGCGACAGTTTAATGAAGGCAGAACATCGTGTGACAACAAACCGAAACAACCTCGGGCTCGCACAAGCCGGTCTGACGACGTGATCGAGAAAGTGGAGAGAATTGTTTTGGGGGATCGCCGAATGACTGTTGAACATATCGCCTCCAGAGTTGGCATTTCTGTGGCTTCTGTGCACACAGTCCTGCATGACGACCTGAAAATGCGAAAAGTGTCATCCAGGTGGGTGCCACGAATGCTGACGGACGACCACATGGCTGCCAATGTGGCATGTTGCTGAACAATGTTGACGCGCAACGACAGCATGAATGGGACTTTCTTTTCGTCGGTTGTGACAATGGATGAGACGTGGATGCCATTTTTCAATCCAGAAACAAAGCGCCAGTCAGCTCGATGGAAGCACACAGATTCACCGCCACCAAAAAAATTTCGGGTAACCGCCAGAGCTGAAAAAATGATGGTGTCCATGTTCTGGGACAGCGAGGGCGTAATCCTTACCCATTGCGTTCCAAAGGGCACTACGGTAACAGGTGCATCCTACGAAAATGTTTTGAAGAACAAATTCCTTCCTGCACTGCAACAAAAACGTCCGGGAAGGGCTGCGCGTGTGCTGTTTCACCAAGACAACGCACCCGCACATCGAGCTAACGTTACGCAACAGTTTCTTCGTGATAACAACTTTGAAGTGATTCCTCATGCTCCCTACTCACCTGACCTGGCTCCTAGTGACTTTTGGCTTTTTCCAACAATGAAAGACACTCTCCGTGGCCGCACATTCACCAGCCGTGCTGCTATTGCCTCAGCGATTTTCCAGTGGTCAAAACAGACTCCTAAAGAAGCCTTCGCCGCTGCCATGGAATCATGGCGTCGGCGTTGTGAAAAATGTGTACGTCTGCAGGGCGATTACGTCGAGAAGTAACGCCAGTTTTATCGATTTCGGGTGAGTAGTTAATTAGAAAAAGAATCGGAGGCCTTAGAACTTGAATGCACCTCGTATTTCTGCACATTACACTCGTAGAACAATTACTGAAATAATTACAACCCTGTTGTTGGAAGCTGAATCACATATTTTGTTCCGTTTTAGAACTCTTTTTCCCTACGTCTCCCTGAGTGTACTGTTAAAGAGACCATAATTAGCAATGGTTATGGAACTGATGTATGCACCTTTCGGTGGGGAAAATGTTATGCTTCCGTAGTAGCAGAAGCAGAAGTAGATCTATGCTTCATAGTGCCATGAAATCTTCTGGTTTCTGGTATGCATGAATTTTTGTTTTGTATCGAATACTAGAAAAACTAAGGATGTGGCAAAGTTTCCCGTTTTCAAAGCCTCCCACTTTCCCTTTTCACGTCCAGAAAGCTAAATGCACTTGCATATGCTCATGCACTTACTCTACGAACAATCGAAAACTGAACAGCTCAATCACTGCGAAAAACACACACAAATGTCGCTAACAGGACGATCTGTCACGCTACACTGCACCACTGTCGAAGTGGCAGCCGTACCGGTCATAAGCTAAGTATAAACTTATTGAAATTTGCGTGCAACTGTTCGAGCAACATCGTGCTGGACTGCTGTTGAAACCAACCATGAGCAGTTCCCTTGCAGGTAAGATGAAAAAAATGCTTTCAAAATGTTGTCAGTATAACGAACAACAAATAAAATATCATGAAATAACTCTCTCTCTCTCTCTCTCTCTCTCTATACATATATACACTCCTGGAAATGGAAAAAAGAACACATTGGCACCGGTGTGTCAGACCCACCATACTTGCTCCGGACACTGCGAGAGGGCTGTACAAGCAATGATCACACGCACGGCACAGCGGACACACCAGGAACCGCGGTGTTGGCCGTCGAATGGCGCTAGCTGCGCAGCATTTGTGCACCGCCGCCGTCAGTGTCAGCCAGTTTGCCGTGGCATACGGAGCTCCATCGCAGTCTTTAACACTGGTAGCATGCCGCGACAGCGTGGACGTGAACCGTATGTGCAGTTGACGGACTTTGAGCGAGGGCGTATAGTGGGCATGCGGGAGGCCGGGTGGACGTACCGCCGAATTGCTCAACACGTGGGGCGTGAGGTCTCCACAGTACATCGATGTTGTCGCCAGTGGTCGGCGGAAGGTGCACGTGCCCGTCGACCTGGGACCGGATCGCAGAGACGCACGGATGCACGCCAAGACCGTAGGATCCTACGCAGTGCCGTAGGGGACCGCACCGCCACTTCCCAGCAAATTAGGGACACTGTTGCTCCTGGGGTATCGGCGAGGACCATTCGCAACCGTCTCCATGAAGCTGGGCTACGGTCCCGCACACCGTTAGGCCGTCTTCCGCTCACGCCCCAACATCGTGCAGCCCGCCTCCAGTGGTGTCGCGACAGGCGTGAATGGAGGGACGAATGGAGACGTGTCGTCTTCAGCGATGAGAGTCGCTTCTGCCTTGGTGCCAATGATGGTCGTATGCGTGTTTGGCGCCGTGCAGGTGAGCGCCACAATCAGGACTGCATACGACCGAGGCACACAGGGCCAACACCCGGCATCATGGTGTGGGGAGCGATCTCCTACACTGGCCGTACACCACTGGTGATCGTCGAGGGGACACTGAATAGTGCACGGTACATCCAAACCGTCATCGAACCCATCGTTCTACCATTCCTACACCGGCAAGGGAACTTGCTGTTCCAACAGGACAATGCACGTCCGCATGTATCCCGTGCCACCCAACGTGCTCTAGAAGGTGTAAGTCAACTACCCTGGCCAGCAAGATCTCCGGATCTGTCCCCCATTGATCATGTTTGGGACTGGATGAAGCGTCGTCTCACGCGGTCTGCACGTCCAGCACGAACGCTGGTCCAACTGAGGCGCCAGGTGGAAATGGCATGGCAAGCCGTTCCACAGGACTACATCCAGCATCTCTACGATCGTCTCCATGGGAGAATAGCAGCCTGCATTGCTGCGAAAGGTGGATATACACTGTACTAGTGCCGACATTGTGCATGCTCTGTTGCCTGTGTCTATGTGCCTGTGATTCTGTCAGTGTGATCATGTGATGTATCTGACCCCAGGAATGTGTCAATAAAGTTTCCCCTTCCTGGGACAATGAATTCACAGTGTTCTTATTTCAATTTCCAGGAGTGTATGTTACAGGTCACGGAGTGTGCACTTGCAATATAAGAACCTTTGCATATGTCGATACTTAAAATCACTAATCGATTGGGCGCAGAGACGATCCACAGTTGAAAAGCTATATAATAATGGATGAGTAAGTAAACAAAGACGAACGCTAGAGCATGTATGTGAAGTCTCATTCCGAACTGGTTGCACTCCTGGCTTGTGTGTTAGGTCAGGCAGAAATGAGGGTGAGTCTACTGTGAGAGGTGGTCCGCCCACGTGGGCAGCTGAGCTGCTCGTTACATTGGGCGGGCCGCCAATGAGACCACGCGGCCAGTCGCCAGCCTTCCGCCTTCCTTTTGGCCTTGAGTCTGCGGAGCGCTGTTCGCTGCCCCCCAAGTGTGTCACTGCTGTTTTGACGTGCGCGCCTCGTCTCTAAATGTTGCAAGGCGGCCATGACAGCAGTTACCACGTGAAGCTTTCGTTCTCCACGATGAAAGATTAGTGTTTAAGGTACCGTGATCGACGAAGCACATGCTAGTATTGCGGAAGATTAGTTAACAGTTCCTCGTCCAGGTCTTCGTGGCCCAAAGGATGTCGGCCAGCCACCATGTCATCTTCTGCTGTGGCGTCCTGCGGATACGGTACGGAGGGGTATGTGGTCAGCACACCGCTCGCCCGGCCGTTATGCCGACTTTCCAAACAGTACAGCCGCTACTTCTCATTCCAGGGCTCCTCAGTCGCCATCACGAGGCTGAGTGCACCCTGTACCAATCCTCTCACCTCGGCAGTTCCGGAAGTCGAATTCAGGTCCTCCGAATGGCAGACATCTACGCTGACTTCTCAGCTATGGAGGTGGACATTGAGGAAGATTGGGGTAAGGAAATCGGTCATGACCTTTTGAGAGGAACGGTACTAGCATTTTAATTAAGCTATTTATCGAAACAACGAGTACCATAAAATAAGTATTTAAATGACCAGTTAGGGACTTTAATTTCCGTCGTACCGTACCAAGCCTTGACCACCTTACAGATTCACAAATGAGATATGTTTATGTAAGTAACACCGGTGTTGGCCGGTAGTTGGAGCTAGACGCATGGGACATTCCATTTCGGAAATCGTTAGGGAATTCAATATTCTGAGATCCACACAGTCAATAATGTGCCGCGACCACCAAATTTCACACGTTACCTCTCACCACGGTCAGCACTGTGGTCGACAGCTTTCACTTAACGAACAAGAGCAGCTGCGTTTGTGTAGACTTGTCAGTGCTAGCATACAAGCAACACTGAGTGAAATAACAG
Organism: Schistocerca nitens; assembly: GCF_023898315.1. Classification (NCBI taxonomy): domain Eukaryota; kingdom Metazoa; phylum Arthropoda; class Insecta; order Orthoptera; family Acrididae; genus Schistocerca; species Schistocerca nitens. The sequence continues at coordinate 362,174,531 of NC_064616.1, forward strand.
CAGAAATCAATGTGGAGCGTACGACCATCGTATCCGTTAGTACAGTGTAGCGAAATTTGGCGTTTTTGGGCTATGGCAGCGGAAGACCTACGCAATTGCCTTTAGTAACAGCACGACATCGCCTGTAGTGCCTCTCCTGGGCTCGTGAGCATGTCGGTTGGACACTAGATGACTGTAAAAGCGTGGCCTGGTCAGATGCGTACCGATTTCCGTTGGTAAGAGCTGATGGTAGGATTCGAGTGTGACGTTGACCCCCCGACGCCTTGTACGTAAGTTGACAACAAGGCACTGTGAAAGCTGGTGGTGGCTCCATAATGGTGTGGGCTGTATTTACATGGATCCTCTGGCCAAACTGAACCCATCATTGACTGGAAATGGCCGGCCGGAGTTGCCGAGCGGTTGTAGGCGCTACAGTCTGGAACCGCGCGACCGCTGCGGTCGCAGGTTCGAATCCTGCCTTGGGCATCGATGTGTGTGATGCCCTTAGGTTAGTTAGGTTTAAGTAGTTTTAAGTTGTAGGGGACTGATGACCTCAGAAGTTAAGTCCCATAGTGCTCAGAGCCATTTGAACCATTTTGACTGGAAATGGTTATGTTCGGCTACCTGGAGACAATTTGCGGCCAGTCATGGACACATGGTGTGAATTTTTATAAATGACAGTGCGTCGTGTCACCGGGCCACAAGATTAGTTTGAAGATCATTCTAGACAAATCGAGGCAATGGTTTCGCCACACAAATCGCCCAACATGAATCTCATCGAGCATTTATGGGACATAATCGTGAGGTCAGTTCGTGCACAAAATCCTTCACCGGCAACACTTCCCCATTTACGGACGGCTTATAATGGTTCAAATGGCTCTGAGCACTATGGGACTCAACTGCTGAGGTCATTAGTCCCCTAGAACTTAGAACTAGTTAAACCTAACTAACCTAAGGACATCACAAACATCCATGCCCGAGGCAGGATTCGAACCTGCGACCGTAGCGGTCTTGCGGTTCCAGACTGCAGCGCCTGTAACCGCACGGCCACTTCGGCCGGCGGACGGCTTATAAAGGCAGCATGGTTCAGTATTTCTGCAGGTGGCTTCCAACGACCTTTTGAGTTCATGCTACATCGGGTTGCTGCACTACGCCGAGGAAAACGAGGTCCGACAAGATATTAGAAGATATGCCACGACTTTTGTCGCCTCAGTGTGGAGTGAACGAGGCACAAGGCATTTCACTCTGAATACAGAATTAGTCCATTCCCTAGAAAGCACTTACCGATAATCACCTGTGCGGAGAACAGCGCCGCATGACTGGAAAAGAGCGCACGTCTCTCCTAATTTCACAAATGTAAAATATCGCGTTCACATAATTACATTCCAGTCTCATGATGTTCGTCTGTCGAAGGTTTAAAGAACACATCCTAAGCTCAAATATTAGGACGTTCCTGGAGGGACATAAGCTTGTCTCCAAGGATTATCACGGCTTCAAGGAAAACCAGTTTCGTGAAAAACAGCTTTCTTTATTACTACACGATATCTTGCAAACAGTAACTACAGGTACGGAGAAAGGTTCCATCTTTCTAGAATTTCGAAAGGCGTTCGACACAATACCACATCCTCAACTACTAACCAAGATTTGATCGTACGGAATATCTTCAGGGGTATGTGATGAATCTATGCCGGGGCACGGTAACCCAATCCCAGTTGCAGGTTTCCTATCTATCGGCATTCAATGGCAAGAAAGATCGTAAATCAATATTTCGTAGAATTATTGACAGAATTTAAAAATTTAAGACGCTGTCACAGTCTACTCATTAAGAGGTATAATGTTATGTTGCAGTTTTAACACAGTAAGACAAGTATTACGTTTAAAAAATGTGTAAATATCTTGAGGCATCGTAACTCATGGTACGCAAATACGCGGACTACATCCATCCAGTATTTGAAAATGAGAGCACTTAGCGACTTTCAGTAAACTTTATATAGCATTTCAAACGTTCACGAATTTTTTCTCGCTGACGTCCCCGAAAAATGATGAAAGGGAGAACGGTTACCGCTTACTACATTTTCGCTGTTCATGCAGACTTGAATATCAAGCACTGCTATCTCTATTCGCAATACACTTTGAAAAAATTGTCTTCATATGGCACTGGCATATGGTTTGCCGGTAAAATTATGTCAATGCACGACACACAGTTCAAGAGATATAGCATCATAAACATAGAGATACCGAAAAAACTAGCTTTTCCTTAAAATAAAGCGCAAATTACCCGGACTATAAGCACCCAGTGATAGATAGTCAAAGAATACAGCGACTTCCAACAAACCTTAAACATAATTTCAAACCTTTTCTAATTTTTTTCTCGTTTATATGCTTAATGTAAAATATTTAACACATTTACTCATTTGTAAAGTTATCAGAAGTTTGAAGCTGTTCTATAGACGGGACTCTGATTCTTTAAAGAGCAGAGGATGAATCAGAACTCAAACGACAAACTTTCAGAAATCATTCAGGAATACCTTCTGAGTATTTCGTATTTTGGTGTAAGGGGCCCACGGGCGTCGGAGGCTAGTTACAGAGTTATTACATTTCGTTTGGTGTCCTGCCCCAATTAGCTTTGTATCTGTATTGCACTGAAAATATTGCACAACAATGCATATGTCGACGGTATGTGAGGCCGGCCGCGGTGGTCTAGCGGTTCTAGGCGCTCAGTCCGGAACCGCGCGACAGCTACGGTCGCAGGTTCGAATCCTGCCTCGGGCATGGATGTGTGTGATGTCCTTAGGTTAGTTAGGTTTAAGTAGTTCTAAGTTCTAGGGGACTGATGACCACAGATGTTAAGTCCCATAGTGCTCAGAGCCATTTGAACCATTTGACGGTATGTGATATGTGTCTTGTTTGGAAACAGCTCCATTCACTAACGTTACTTGCTGTCGAATAAAAACAATGCTCGCCCTCCAGCTTCCATTCACTACGCCGCTGATCTGTCTCGGGTTTGTATCTTCGGCAATATTAGTTGTACGCTAACAGCAGTATGGAAGGGTTGACTAATATGCATTTCATGTATGGTTTTACTAAATGTAGTTTAAGAGAGTCACAACGGCGCCTATGCTAAGCTGTTCCCGCAACAGTTACAACCATGTCACAGCCCTTTTGATTCTGCGAGAGACCTAATGTGTAAAACGTTTTGGTGATTGTATATTACAATCTGCTTCATTGTTGTGACGCTATTTGCAGAGAGAAGAAGTTTACTGGGGTAACTGATTATAAATAATAATATTACTATTAGTCCGTAATGGGCCACCGGAGACTGAGGATCCCTAATACCAAAATACTCAGAAAACATCCCTGAACAACTGTGGTGCTCAGATTCATCCCCTACGCAGTTCTGCACAGTCACCTAATTAGCAAAACATGAGCTTAAGGAACATTGGACCACCTTTGTGATTGAACTGCCGACTTCCTCTCACATAGAAGTAATCACATCGCTCTCAAAGGACAGAAATCGCCAGTCGCAAAAGTCGAGGACACCCTCGGAGTGTTTCAGATCCGTTACTTTTTCCGATATACACGGGCTGTAAGAATAAGGAACGGTAGTGATACAAGCAGCTGCCCGTCGCCGCACTGAACGGATGTCCTGGGGTATTGTGTATGGTTTCACAGCCTAACACGATACGAAATTTATGCATCTTGGGCTGGGGTCCATATACGAGAGGGTTCAGATTCCCCAGAAATTAAAGTCTAACGGGTTTAAGTCTGCAAAATGTAGAGGCCGGGGAATTGGACCACCTCTTCCTATGTAACTGTCATGGTCTCTGTTATTTAGATGACGGCGTTAAATTAACACTGAAATGGGAATGACATCATGTAAGAAGTAAATGTTTCGTTGCACTGATGAAGGCACACCTTTAGAAAGTAGGTAAGGATTTATATAAGAAAACAGTGTAAGTGCGTCCAAAAATCAAATTGGACTTAACTGCTAAGGTCATCAGTCCCTAATCTTACACACTACTTAACCTAAATTATCCTAAGGAAAACACACACACCCATGCCCGAGGGAGGACTCGAACCTCCGCCGGGACCAGCCGCACAGTCCATGACTGTAGCGTATCAGACCGCTCGGCTAATCCCGCGTGGCTAAGTGCGTCCTTTGAGAATGGATGGGAGAACGTAAGACCTTAACAGACACTCGTTGTTCTTCTCTGTGAAGACGATAACTGATTTGTTTCGCGACAAAGTTATTCAATTTTAACGATAAGGTCCCGCCGAAAAAATACAAAAGAATTAGTCAAAATTTAAAGCTAGGGACTGCTACACGTCAACGACAGGTTTAGCTCCACAAATTAAGTATAGTGGTTCCGTAAGTTTTACATTATTATCCGCAGAGAAACGTTCTTATGACCTACTGGTGTACGGCTTTTAGGCAATGGTTATTGGCTATTCTCGCCAGAAGATTTATTTGAGCTACTTTTTCTGTCAGATTTTCTGAACGTATTGCAGCATTGACTGCAAAAGAAAGATGTTTTACCTTAATTCCACATGATTTCCTTTCGAGAATTACTGAATCAAATTTGTGATTTTTTTTTCAGCTCAAAATTGCAGATCCTTACCATTTTCTCTAAAATACTGTTAAAAAAATAAACTTGGTGGGCCGTTCTCTTGCCTGACGTCACTTTTTATTTCAAATGGTCTAGAAAATTCTCCCATAAATTTCACTATTGACAACGTATTTGTTAGAGTTTCACTAAGTACGTTTTCTAGCTTTGTTTTAACATGAAATTCTCTAACGATTTTATCCATTGTTTCTCTGCGTACAGTCTCAAATTATTATGTACTGCTGATGTACGATGCATGTTGTATTGTTTCTCACTGGTTGGATGTCAGAGAATGCCTGAAGGCCCTAATCTTGCCTGAGCCTGTAGAGAGCACCTCTCCCTTTTCTCGCGCTGACGTACTGCTGGAGCGATGTAGGAACGCCGTGTCTGGGAATAGCAGTGTGACCGCAGCCGCAGCCGCAGCTAGCGGGACGCCGGCACACTGACCCGCGGCGTCGCCCACGCCCGCTGCCTTCCGCCCAAACAATATGTCGGCCGGACTCTCGCATCCCAGCCAATGAGGGCTTAAGTAGCGCCTCGCGACCTAACGGGAAAACCACGTGTGTGCACGCGCCAGAGGTTGCGTATTTAAATGAAGCGCAGCTCTGCTCCTAACCTGCGCTCTCGTTCTCACCTTGGCTGGGCGCAGCCAGGACTAGACGAAATGATTCACTCGCCAAGATCTGCGCAGCCAGTAGCATGTGTTTCGGACTGTTACCACGCAAGTGACGAAACGTTTGGCCCGAAACTTGTACGATGTGACTGTGACAGATTCTTACAATAGTGCACTGATTCAAGTACCTATGCGAAATTTTTAAACCGCGAAAGGTTGTGGGGCTGAATTGGCAAGCCAATAAGGAATGAATTGAAAAACTGCAAAACACTTCTTGCCCCAGTTTTAGTCTGTAACTTCTTTACTTCCAGTTGCATGTTTCGGTGCACAGCTGTCACCAGATGCTTTCTGATGACTGTGTTCAACACACAGTCTCGAGTCGGAGCAAATTAAATAAGTTAAACTATGATCTACACACACAATAGAATAAAGATATTTCAAACGTTATCTTCGATTCGTATGTAGGATTTATTTCCTCAGGTGATAAAACTAAGAAGAGCATACAAATCCAACTAAGATTTTTCTGTCATGAAAGATAAAAGTTCAACATCATTACGCAATTGTCAAAAAGAAACCCTTAACGCATCGCAAGCTATAATAATTGACGACAAATCTCAAATTCAAAAAAATCGAAAAACGGGAGAGGAATATTTTAGGATCAAAATTCGAAAATGAGATTTAGATTAAAAAGGAATGCTGCAACTGACGGTAAAAAGTGTAGATGAGATAATAAACCAGAGATACAATTTTATAGACATTTGTGTAGAACACACTCACAAAGAAAACTCTAAGACTTGACTTGTCGACGGAAAAATCGCAATTACTGACTAACAGAGCCGGCCGCTGTGGCCGAGCGCTTCTAGGCGCCTCAGTCCGGAGCCGCGCGCCTGCTACGGGTTCAGGTTCGAATCCTGCCTAGGGCATAGATGTGTGTGATGTCCTTAGGTTAGTTAGGTTTAAGTAGTTCTAAGTTTAGGGGACTGATGACCTCAGATGTTAAGTCCCATAGTGCTTAGAGCCATTTGAACCATTTTTGACTAACAGAAATTTTAAGATTCAAAATAAGTTGACCTCCATAAAGACCTTGGTTAAAACAGTATACATTTCAGTACCCTTATTCACACACACACACACACACACACACACACACACACACTAATTAGCTGAGTAGCCTTTCAAACAAAACCACTTGGACAGAAGAACTCGAACAGCAACACAGCGAATGGATGAGGGGAAAGAAAGTGTTTGATAAGTTCCTTCCCAGTTGGCTGCAACAAATAAAAAACTAATTAACGTTAATTACGAAAAAGTAAAAGGGTGTTTTCGAGATATATTTATTGGAGTGACAATATAAGTAAATATGGTGCTCTCAGAGTGTTTAGTGAGTTGTATACTTCTCCTGTAAATTTTCAGTCATGTTATACAACACACTACTAACAATCGTAGCAGGAAGAAATTGTCAAAAAAGCGTAAAACTTAAGTCACACTCCATTTACAGATGAATATTTAAAGTCGCTAGATAATGCAATTAAATTACTGGGAAAAGATACAGTGTCTTATGACGCCACTACGAACTGTCATTTTTTCTCGGAAGCATCGTGCTGGAGAGGTGTTTGGAGTCGTAGTAATACAATGGAGAACGATGGTTCGCATCCCCGTCCGGCCATGCAGATATTTCCCGCAGTATCCCTAAATCCATTAAGGAGACTGCCGCGATGGTTCCAATGAAAAGGACGCTGCTGATTTCCTTCCATACCGTTTCTCAGTACAGGCTAGTTCTCTCTCTCTCATAACATCGTACTCGGCGGAACATTAAAACCTAAACCTTTTTCCTTTCTTTCTGATTGTATAACGATGAGGGACAATTAATCTGCTGTGGAGAAACCGTCCCTGAAATTGTTTAGGAAAATTTAAGACAACCTAAATTAGAATGTCTTCGTGAGGTTCAAAAATGGTTCAAATGGCTCTGAGCACTATGGGACACAACATCTGAGGTCATCAGTCCCTTAGAACTTACAACTACTTAAACCTAACTAGCCTAAGGACATCACACACATTCGTGCCCAAGGAAGGATTCGAACCTGCGGCCAGCTCTTCGTGAGGAATTAAACAACAATTCTCTCATGTGTAATACCAGTGTGTTAATGGGGGTAGGTTATGTGCTGTTCATATTCATAATCAGCCACCACAACTAAAAATAACAGTATGGTGCACAGCCGGCTACTCCATTCATTCGCAATCTGCAGTTATGTAAATAATCTCATACACTATACGGTGGAACGAAAAAAAAATGCAGTGCGGTGTTATAGAAACTATTATGAGGTGTTCCTATTAACTAGATCTTTAAGTCGATAGTGTTAATAACTGTACTAAGAGCATGTTCGGTAGCGCAGCAATGGTGTTATATTTTATGAATCTGGAACAGCGTTTGGCAAAAGCTCGTAGTAGTATTAGTCTAATTTTCGAAAATAAAATCAGTCGAGCTACACTATATGATCAAAAGTATCCAGACACCCCCAAAAACATACGTTTTACATATTAGGTGTATTGTGCTGCCACCTACTGCTAAGTACTCCATATCAGCGACCTCAGTAGTCATTAGACATCGTGAGAGAGCAGAATGGGGCGCTCCGCGGAACTCACAGACTTCGAAGGTGGTCAGGTGATTGGATGTCACTTGCGTCATACGTCTATACACCTGATTTCCACACTCCTAAACATCCCTGTTTCCGATGTGATAGTGAAGTGGAAACGTAAAGGGACACTTACAGCACAAAAGTGTACGGGCCGACCTCGTCTGTAGACCGACAGAGACCGTCGACAGTGGAAGAGGGTCGTAATGTGTAATAGGCAGACATCTATTCAACTTGGATTTCATGGTTGAGCGGCTACACGTAAGCCACACACCACGCCGGTAAATGCCAAACGACGCCTCGCTTGGTGTGAGGAGTGTAAACATTGGATGATTGAACAGTGGAAAAACGTTGTGTGGAGTGACGAATCATGGTACACAATGTGGCGATCCGATGACAGGGTGTGGGTATGGCGAATGCCCGGTGAAAGTCATCTGGCAGCGTGTGTAGTCCAACAGTAAAATTCGGAGGCGGTGGTGTTAAGGCGTGATCGTGTTTTTCATGGAGGGGCATGCACCCCTTGTTGTTTTGCGTGGCACTATCACAGCATAGGCCTGCACTGATTTTAAACACCTTCTTGCTCCCCACTGTTGAAGAGCAATTCGGGAATGGCGACTGCATCTTTCAACACGATCGAGCACCTGTTCATAACGCACGATCTGTGGCGGAGCGGTTACACGACAATAACATCCCTGTAATGGACTGGCCTGCACAGAGTCCTGACCTGAATCCTATAGAAAACCCTTGGGATATTCTGGAACGCCGACTTCGTACCAGGCCTCACCGACCGACATCGATACCTCTCCTCAGTGCAGCACTCCGTGAAATATGGGCTGCCGTTCCCCAAGAAACATTCCAGCACCTGATTGAACGTATGCCTGTGAGAGTGGGAGCTGTCCTCAAGGCTATGGGTGGGCCACACCATATTGGATTCCAGCATTACCGATGGAGGGCGCCACAAACTTTTAAGTTATTTTCAGCCAGGTGTCAGCATACTTTTGATCACATAGTGTATCTCTCTCTCTCTCTCTCTCTCTCTCTCTCACACACACACACACACACATTCATGAAGTCACTAAACTAGTAGCCGGCTGACTCGAAATACACTTTAAAAAAAGATACAGCTCCATACTATATTGTGTGCGTTAAAATGCACACATAAAAGGAATGGAATGGAGAGTTGCGTAATGGTGTTGGTGAAATCTTCCTGACTGATTGGTTTTGAAGATGCAGATAGAGGAAACATGCCAAAGCATTATGATCAACTGTTTTTGACGTGTTGGTCCTCCTCTGGAACGTAAAAGAGCAGCCATTCTATGTTTCATGGATTCGACGGTTTCTTGGTGGGTTTCTGGAGGTATGTGTCACCATACGTCTACATGCAGGTCAAATAATTCCCGTAAATCACGTCCCACACGTAGCCCAAGATATCAACGTCGTTTCATTCCCACGCCAAGCAAACCACTGTAGCAACACATGGACAGTTATCTCGCTGGAAGACGCCATCGTCTTTGAGGAAGAGATCAAACGTGAAACGATGCAGGACGTCTAAAATAATGTTCGTATCGTCCAGAGCTGTTATGGTGTCTTCGATTGCTATGAGAGGTCCCATGGAAGCTCAGGCGAATGTCATCCATTGCATAATACTACTCCCACTGTCTTCACTGGCTTACATCGGTGGTGCAGTGCTTGTTCCGATCTGCCATTCGCCTGGATGGTGACATACACGAACACGACCGTCGACTGGGTGTAGCACGAAACGTGATTCATCGAGCCATGTGACACGTTTCCACCGATTTATGCTATAACCTCGATGATTCTGTGCCCATTGCAATAGTAACTGACTATGTCGTTTGGTCAACATGGAAACACTAAGGGGTCGTCTGCAGCAGAGCCTAATTTTCAACAATGTGTGCTGAGTAGTGTGCTCTGAAACACTTGTGGCTGCACCAGCATTCTATTCTCGCCTCCGTATCTGCTGTACAGAACGGGAAAGCGTCTGAACTCCACGTTTTGTGATATGGCATGGACGTCCCACACCTTGTCACCTACACGTGTTTCACTGTACCCTGGCCACTTTCCATAGATGCTCACGGCAGCATCTTACAAAAGCTGACCAGCTATGCTGTTTCCGAGATGCCCGTTCCTAGACTCCACGCCATAACAACCTGCCCTCAGTCAGTCTCTTATACCAGCAGATTTCCCCATTTGTGGCTCGTATTGTTGCTAGAATTAGTACCGATTCGTCTCTGCTCCACTTTTCTGCAATTTTGCTTTAAATGTCTTTAGGTTGGCTCTACGGCTTTCTGTGCTCACCAGCCGGTGGGTGGTACCGTTATCTTTGCTAGATTAAACAGTCCAAAAGTGATCGAACGATCATGAAAGGCGAGGAAAGAGTGGGGCATCCAGCTACAGCCACAAAAGATGCCAATATTGAACACTTCCTTGCCTTGATTCTGAAAAACAGACGGATGTGGCAAACGATATGCAGAGTAGCAAGGTTCTGCGCGTGAAATCATGCATAATAGTCTCCATTTTTATGAAGTTTGTACGATATGAGTTCCGAAACAACTTAGTCAAGAGCACAAACGTAACTGTGTGAGAATCTGTCCGTACCTATTGGACCGTCATGCTAACGAAGGTGAAACGTTTCTGAAAGGAACCATCACTGGATATGAAATATGGGTTCATCACTTCGAACTAGAGAGTTAGCCCCTATAGACAGGTGAAGGTGCACCAAGTGTACTGAAAAGCGGGGTGACTTTATTGAAAACTGATATCAATAAAAATTGTGCACTCGTGTTGTAATAAATTATAAAAATTGATTGCAGATGCTTACTGACTTATCCTCCATCTTTTCTTAGTGCATTATGTGCCCGCATGTGCATGTAGCATTCGTTGTCACAGTAGATAGTAGTCATAATGTTTTGGCTCATGTTGCACGTACAATAGTCATAATGTTTTGGCTCATGTTGCACGTACAATATGACAGCACTTGCTTGCATATTTGTAGTAATGAGGACTGGAGAAGAGTGGTATACTTCATCTAATAAGATGGCGCTTCTCCTTTAGCTCTCTACTCACTGAGGTCATCCTTGCTGTGAAGGCAATACCCATTTAACTCGTGAGTGTAAGAAGCCTTAAAATATGTCTCTTGCAGACATAAGTAATTTTTTCAGAAAGACTGGTTTTACAAGATCTATTGTTGTGTTGAATGTTGATACCAACCAGCGGCACAATCTTCCCTCTGGCAGTTGATTTACAGCGTTTCCATTGTTGCATTACGGCCCCACGAGTAACTAGGGAACTTAAGGTCCACCGAGATAGACCTTGAGAAAGCTTTATACAACTAAGATGTAACTGGTTCCCCAGAGGTAGCGTGATAACGTCTGTCACGTATTACACAACTTCAGACAGACATTCTTCTTTAAAGAGGTTTGTAACAGCCGTGCACTCCAGACAGTTAAACCAAGCCCCAGCTCCTTGTGACACACAGAATTCACCACCGCGCCGCGAGGTGGTCGCTGAAGCATGCCATAGACTTATAATTACAGAGGATTGGCAGTGCTCGCCAGACCACAATTAACGAACCTCAGGTTCACCAAGTCCATACCGTGGTAATGAAGGCTTAGCTTCCTGAGGTGCTCACCGTTCGCGACGTCCCAGGAGGCATGCGTGGCTTATCGGCTACCACAAAATCAGCGAGCATTATCACTCACCGCATATGAATTAAGTGAATCTTGTACGTCTTCTCTAAAATGTATAAACTATTCTGGTGATCATCCAGTGTAGTTACATCTATACTGAAGAATAACAAAATTTAGAAACTGAAGATAACAAGAAGAATTCCACTTCATGACGCTAAAATGCCTTTAGGCAGTACAGCCTCAAATACTTACCACCTATCTTACGAAAGTCTTTAAGAAATCAGTCACCAAAAGTAATGCCTCAACACAAACTCGGTCATCAGTGTGTAAAACCGCAGATGACTTCAGAAACACTCTGATGTCAACAACAAGACCATCAAAATTTCATTCCAATAAAAATAACCAAGTTCAGAATCCTAAAAAGTTCAACATAAAGCCGGCCAGAAACGAAGAAAATAGCAGTCTATTCATCGAATCGATGAGCACTCTCCTTGTACGATGATGATTAAAATGTTGAAGACATTACTGCCCCACAGAGGAACCTGAGAGTCCCACTTAGACTACTGTTCCTCCAGTACGGCTGAGAGAGAAGGGACAAGGTAATTTGTACTACTCTACGGCTCCAGCAAAGATCTCTATATTACAGTGGAGCTTAAAAGAGTTCATTACACATATGGAAGAACCGAAGCTCTTGGCACAGGAGAACCCAATCTGTATCTGCTTACAAGTAAATCATTTTAAACTCACTGAGACGTCTGTGCTAAGGGACTACAACCCTGACAGGAAGGATGACCTTACAAGAAAAAGGGCTAAGGTTAGGGTGCCCCTTTTTGTCAGCGAAAGATACCGTTTTTCCCCATTTCCCTTCGTCACAGGTATAAAGGAAGTTGCAGTGACAGTTCTTACAACTATCAAGATCACCTGCCACTACACCAACTTCTGGGAGAAGACGCACTGAAAGAGCTTCTTGAGGATCTCCCCAGAGCATTCCTCATAAAGGGGAACGTTTACTCACATAAAATGTGCTACTTGGCTACCACATCCCTCGGGCATCGAGTATTGGCAGACTTGTCAGTTTAGAGGATAAATACTTATTGAATTCCTGTCAGATGGCTCTTTCATACAGCTACAGGATCGTCTTCAGCTATTGACCTTCGCTTCTGCTCTCCAGCTCTCGAAGTCCCTGTTCTGTGGAAATAAAATGTAGCCAGTGCCCACTTTCCATTGTGGATATACCTGATAAATAAAGCTTTGGTCGACAGAACACCACAAGAATGGGTGGTTAACAAGCTCATTAGAATACTATACTGCCAATATGCTATATTTATATTAGACTGATGGGTACAAAGGACCATATCGTTAGATCATCAGCCCCTTCACCCTGAGAGTATGTTGGTCTGTGGTGGAAAAGTACAAGGGAACAATAAACACAACGAAAAAGGAAAAGTAAAGTATCACAATATGGGGAAACATGACAACTAAAAAAAGCAGAATGTGCTCCAGGGCATGTCAAGTGGCAAGTGCACCTCTTCTGCTTTCAGCCAGCAGCTCCTCAATCATTATAAGACACTGATCAGATAGTCTGGTCAGTAAAATGGTAGGAGTGAAAAAGACAGTCCTCAGTCAGCGCCAGCCAGAGGACCTCTGGAGATGAGATGGTGAACAGCCACCTCAGCCCAGAGGCTGGTAAGTCCGTATTGTCCGAAACGGAAATAATATGAATACAAGACGCACTGTCGGATGAAGTGGAAAACAAGATTTGCCGCTTGGATATGGGCTAAAATTGAGGGCGAGGAGTCAGGTACTTTCAGTGTTTGCCTTATCATAGCCAAAGTAACGTACTTTATTGAAATATATGCCTCTAATAAAGAGGGCCACAAGTTACGTAAAATGGAGCGGTTTGTTTAGGAATAAGTTTGAGGTTCAGTTATGCGTGCCCAATGCGGAGTTGGCAAAGAACTTCATATTTTCAGTGGAACGTTCTGCATGACGCCTCCATGCAGCTTTAGAATCTTTTGTGATGAGTAGAGGCAGCTACAGAATGACATTCCTTATTTCATGACACTAGAAGTTGTTGGTATAGGGTCCTCCGTGAGTCTGGGCAGTCTCCTTGACAAAAGTATGTGTGGGTTCGTTTCCTGGGACTTCCATGTAACTAGGGGAAGACGGTCCTCCACTGCTATGCAGCTCAGAGTGGACAGTACCTGTGGGTGTCGGCATTAGCAGTGAATTATGACTTGTAAACTATTAAAGAGTCACTAAAAATAACAAAAGATGCGTGTGGGCAGCTGGAGATCTATCCAAGGCCTCTTATAATGTTGAGAGTTTCTGCAGAAAGGACAGTCGTGTGGTAGAGAGTGTTGTTCACGGCCACTGTGTGTGTCAAGGGATAGTGTGTGTGAATGGGTAACCCGTTTGGCCAAGAGACATACTTCACCAGTGTAAATGATTTCTGAGCTCTAGAATTCGTTCGTGATCGAACAAAGCAATCGCCATAAAATACGTGGATCTGTTATGTCTAGGCGCTTCAGTACGGAACCGCGCTGCTGCTACGGTCGCAGGTTCGAATCCTGCCTCGGGCATGGATGTGTTTGATGTCCTTAGGTTAGTTAGGTTTAAGTAGTTCTAAGTCTAGGGGACTGATGACCTCAGATGTTAAGTCCCATAGTGCCTAGAGCCATTTGAACCATTTTTTTGTTATGTCTGTCGGACTGAATGATAGATCTAGCCTCAGTTGTAGACAAGAGAGTTTCTAATGGGCTGTTCCTAAGAATGCTTGTGAGAAACGTTTCAGAAATATCACGTATAGTTCAGAGAGGATGGAGTATAGAACGACTAACATTAGAGTACCAGAATTATGGTGGTGACGTCCATTTATACAGGAAGATATGAACAGGTTTCGAGTAAGTCCGCAGCAGTATGACCGTGTAGTGCATCAGAAAAACTACGGATATTCAATGGAGAACAAGGCACACTTGATACAAAAACTGGTGTTTGCGCGTTTCAAGGATATCGATACAATTTCAGGATGTGCATGATAGTGACCTGCTACGTTATCCACATCAAATTGCGCGCGACATAGATGAAAGTGATTTCAAGAGAAGCAATGCATAGTTGCATAACTTCAAACAGTGCTATAGAATAGGAGGCGTAAGTTAACGAAATTTCGAAGAAAGCGTCAACTGGGCGATGCACAGCAAATTGCGATATCGGCCCGAAAATTTGTAGATGAGATGAACAAACTTATACCATCGTTCAGTAAGGAATTTGTTTACAACTCCGACTAACTGGTATCTGAAGAGGAAATGCATATGAAAGGGACCTTGGAAATTCGAGGTACCGAGAGAGTTATATCAAGGGCAACTAACATGAATGTCCGCAGCTCGTGGTCTTGCGGTAGCATTCTCGCTTCCCGCGCACGTGGTCCCGGGTTCGCTTCCCGGCGGGACCACGGATTTTCTCTGCCTCGAGGTGACGGGGTGTTGTGTGTCCTTTATCATCATTGACTCGCAAGTCGCCGTCAACTAAAAAGGACTTACAATAGGGCGGGCGAACTACCCCGCATTGGGCCTCCTGGCAAACAATGCCATACGATAATTTCATTTTTATGCCGGCTGTTAATCTGGAAGGTGAATTGGCTGAAAAGTTATTTATTGTGCTGCGAGAAGTTGGAGGTGCTCTGTCCCCTACTACTCTTTGTCGTGTGCGTCATCTTGCAAGGGCAATAGGGAATACTTATATTTATGTCACAGTAAGCAAGAGTGGGAGAATGGGAGTAAGAGAATTACAACTATGGTATAAGCGCTGCTTTTGGCCGATAGTTGGTCAAAATAACTTGCTTTTTCTTGATTCCTGATCTGTGTATAAAAATCGTACTCCTTTAGAGCAAACTAGCCGGCCGAAGTGACCGTGCGGTTCTAGGCGCTGCAGTCTGGAACCGCGAGACCGCTACGGTCGCAGGTTCGAATCCTGCCTCGGGCATGGATGTGTGTGATGTCCTTAGGTTAGTTAGGTTTAACTAGTTCTAAGTTCTAGGGGACTAATGACCTCAGAAGTTGAGTCCCATAGTGCTCAGAGCCATTTGAACCATTTTTGAACTATTTGTAGCTACGTCTTAAAGGACAGTCAGTTTCACGATAAACTCCACGACAGACTGTTTGGCATTCGGTTGCATGCCGTCACATTCCATCAGTTCTCATTTCCTCGTTACACAAATATGATTCCATATCCATTCTTTAAGCGTGGATACCTACTTGAATGTCATGCACGGGTTGCAACTCCCTGGGAAGTCATCTTCGATCTTAATGGCCCGAGCCTTTGTGATCGCTGTCCCGTTGAATTTCTCACTTGGTGATCATGGTGCAAGTTAGTGGTTTGTTTTGAACGTTTCTTGAATTCCGACAATGTCCATTTGGTGAAGTGTAATAGATACATCCCATAGAGTTCTGCACATCCCGGAGATTCATTTTCTGTCGTCCTCGTGAGGCACATGGTGAGTCATTAACGGCTGATATTTTTCCTGTCAGAACAGTTAACACAGCACTTTCAAACGAGACTTCTGAAGATTGAACTTGCGAACTCTCAATCAAGGGGTTCCTTGTCAGATAGCCGGCCGGTGTGGCCGAGCGGTTCTAGGCGCTTCAGTCCGGAACCGTGCGACCGCTACGGTCGCAGTTTCGAATCCTGCCTCGGGCATGGATGTGTGTGATGTCCTTAGGTAAGTTAAGTTTAAGTAGTTCTAAGTTTTAGGGGACTGATGACCTCAGATGTTAAGTCCCATAGTGCTCAGAGCCATTTTTTTAACCTTGTCAGATAACACAGAGATGGGGGTTTCGTAAAATATGCAACACATATAAATAATGATAACGATAATAAGAAATATATCATTTCGCATAACACTTTCGCACTGCGTTTTTTCCTTCTTTTTTTTTTCTTTTCTGGATAAACCATGTAATGTTTAACACTTACACTTTATCCTCTTTTTGGCTCAACATCTCACTCGTTATAGAGGATGCTGACTCAGAGTTTTCAGGGCAGCTAATCGGAAGTTGCGGTGCTGAAAATAGAAACCAGACATCTTCGCTATGTTCTTGACAGCTGAAAATAGACTTGCAGTGTTGCATTATGAAACAATGTCTGTATAGTATTTGTAGCGTGTGCAGGGACTCAGAGTGAGAATGCTTGTGTAGCTCTAGTCTTCTACATTATTAAATTTTATAAAGTTATTTTTAAAAACTTGTGTGTACAGCTTTGTGTATTAACGTGGCGCTTCCGATGAGGGGAGATGGGGACGTGGGACGATCCCGGATCTAATCCGCCCAGAGGATTGACGACAAGTGTCCGTGTGCCAGAAAGACTGGATCTAGTTTTTGGGCGGTTTTACACATTTTACTAGATGAATATCGTCATAGCACCGAAGTTCTGCCTCAGTTAGACGATTTTCAAACATTTAGAAAACTTTCACACACCTTCAGATGAGTAACACTACATGCAGACAGTTGGGGTACGGTCGCAGGTTCGAATCCTGCCTCGGGCATGGACGTGTGTGATTTTCTTAGGTTAGTTAGGTTTAAGTAGTTCTAAGTTCTAGGGGACTGATGACCTTAGAAGTTAAGTCCCATAGTGCTCAGAGTCATTTGAACCATTTTGAACAGTTGGGGTACACGCATTCCGCCCAGGGGGTGGCGACAGGATGGTCATCCGACCACCCCTTAAATTAACCGTGCCACATCCGTTTATATCAGTGCCGACCCTGTGCAGATGCCGGACAAAGGCACAAGAAAATGAAGAAGAGATAACTTCTTTGGAAAACACTATTATATGTTAGAGATAAACCGTATGCGGTAGCACTGTTTTAAAAAGACTGGCCTTGTATTCGGAAGGGTAGAGGCTCCAGTCTTAATCTGACCACCCTGATTTAGGTTCTCCGTGGTTTTCTTAAATTACTTCAGGCAAATGCCGGGATGGTTCCTTTTATTAGACCGTGGTTGGCTACTTGTCCCATCCTTATCAAACTACACCTGTCAGTATTTAAATGCCTGTATATATGAATCACATTAATTTTGTTGTTCTTAAATTGTGATAGCAAGACATTTCCAATATCCTTTTGAAAGTGATCTATAGATGATAAAACTACTGCTACCACTACAGCATTTATGAGATTCCTAATAGATTATGACAGCGTTGTATGTGGATTAGCATGAGCCTCCTAACCCACGATGCTAGACGCTTTCCACAATGAGGGCATCAGGCTATCAAAGGTGGCCTACCGGACTAGTGTAGCGTTGAGCCAGCATCCAGAGGCAGTTGAACCATCACGCCGAATACGACGGCACCTCCTACATCGGCATCTACATCTACATCATACTCCGCTAGGCATATAATGGTATGTGGCGGAGGGTACTTTCGGTACCACTATCTGATCCCTCCAACCCTGTTCCACTCACGAATAGTGCGTGGGAAGAATGATTGTCGGTAAGCCCAGAAAATATTAACGTTGCATCAGTCACTGGAATATAGTGTAATGTTCACCTAAACTGTGAGCGGATGTTCAGGAATAGGCCAGATACGACTAAGTCATTCGGGATCCATACTAAAGGATGTCTCATGGATCTGCATGTATAAATGACAGAAATTCAGAGTGAATAAGTTTTACAAGGTACAAGAAATCTCCTACTCCGGATTACATTTTTAAGATGTTGTTTTCCTCAGTTTTAGGACTATATAAATATTTTGTCGTTATACAATGAGTTTCACGAGGAGTAGTAAATATTTTAGGTGGTGGCAATATAGACGATTTCTGATAAAATATTGTATGTAATATGTGTCTAATATGCACTAAGACAAAAAAAAAGAAAACTATGTACTACGAAGGAATCGTCCGAATGGAATGGAAATCGGTAGATGTGATGTACATGTACAGACAAACAAGTGATTACAATGTCAGAAAGAGAAAGTGATTCACAAATTGAGCAAGTCAATAACGCGTTGATCCACTTTCGGTAGACTCATCACTGAAGTCAATTATACGCCAGTCAATAAGATTCCAGGCCGAAGACGTGTCTGGAGACGCTCCGGATATTGATAGGATACCAATGTGATTCTCTTCCGGCATACACACGACAACCAGGAGTGATGGTCTGTGGTGCCATTGCTTTTCATAAGAGCATCCATTTGGTTGTCATCCACGGCACCCTTACAGCTCGACGATACGTCAACGATATTCTTCTTCCCATTTTCTTACCTTCCATGGCAAGTGATCCTGGTCTTACATTTCAACAAGATAATGCCGGCCTATCCACGGTGAGTGTTTCTACTGCTTGTCTTTGTGTTTACTAAACCCCAACTTGGCCAACAAGTTTGTAGCACTGTGAGTAGGGCCCTTCAACCATATCGGGATTTAGACAATCTAACGCGTCAGTTGGACAGAATTTGGCACGATATTGCTCAGTAGGGCATCCAAAAATTCTATCAATCAATGCCAAGCCGAATAACTACTTACATAAGGGCCAGGGCTGGACCAATGGTCTTTTGAACTGCTCAATCACAGAAGTCCTCTCTCTTGAATAATCATCCAATTATTCTGAAATTGTAATCATTTGTTTGCCTGTACATGCACATCACATCTATCTATTTCAGTCCCATTCGAATAATTCCTTTGCGGTGTGTCGTTCTTTTTGTGTTAGAGTATATTTGTTGGTTACAGAGATACAGTTGTTTGACTGAAAAACGAGCTCCTCATCCAAGCCGTGAAGACCCAAGGAATGTCTAACGACCGCCGTGTCATCCTCTATCTCTCGGCGTCATGTTAATCTGGTATGGAGGGGCATGTGGTCAGTACACCGTTCTCCCGGCCGTTTTACAGACTTTCCCGACCACGGAGCCGCTACTGTTCGGTCAAGTAGCTCCTCAATAGACATTATGAAGCTGAGTGCACCGCACAGCAATCCACCCACCAAGGAAAAATCCTTGGCAGTACCAGGAATCGAACCGGGTTTCTCTTCATGGCAGCCATCTGTGCTGATCATTCAGCTACAGGGGCGGACTGTTAGACAGAAGCACAAACAAATCATACCAGAAGATGATAAACAAAGCCCAATGATAATGTTCGAGGTTAATTTTTATTAATTCCACCTCTGACTGAAAAGCACTTTCGATTTCTCTTGACAAAACCACGTGTAATTCTTCTGAGGTCGTCTTGGCGTTCTTTTATGAAGACAGTATCATGACCGAGCGAGTTGGCGCAGTGGTTAGCACACTGGACTCGCATTCGGGAGGACGACGGTTCAAACCCGCATCCGGCCATCCTGATTTAGGTTTTCTGTGATTTCCCTAAATCGCTTCAGTCAAATGCCGGGATGGTTCCTCTGATAGGGCACCCCCGACTTCCTTCTGCATACTTCCGTAACCCGATGGGACCGATGACCTCTCTGTTTTGTCCGCTCCTCCACATCAATCAACCAATCAACAGTAACATGCATTGTCCGAACGATCAATTCGTCTCTTACATTTACTTTTCCCATTTAGACTTTGTCTTTCAACTGTACTCACCAGCAAAACTCCTAAGAGGTAACGTCTATGGACTTTGGTGGCCAAGACATTCCCCAATACGAGGTAAGAAACCCTGGTCTGGAAACGACCAAGTCGAAAGATATAGTGGTTCTGATACCTCTGACAGTGGAATACATGTACCAGTACTGTAAACTATAGAGTGAGACTGTAGGGTAACCTACTTTCAGAGGTGACAAGTATAGTAAACGTGAGCTCTGAATTGTGTACTTTAAGACTAATGGGCACTTGTTCAGTAGAAGAGATGTGTTTCACAGTAGCGAAGATGAACAAGTGCTCATAGCCCTTAAGGTGTGCGTTTTAGAGGCCATGTTTACTAGACACTTTTTATCTTGTTTTGGTCAGTACTACCATCTCTGAAAGTTGCCTACCCTGCAATCGTAGCAGCAACAGATCGGTATATGTATTCCACTATCAATGGTATCAGAATAATTTTCACTTATAACCTCCGATTCGGTCGTTTCCGGACCAGGGTCCCTTACTTCATTTTGATACATTTACCCTCCTCCACTATTCCAGAAAGTTTGTAACATCCTCATGGGGTCACCCTGTATAAGCACATACGGTTTTACCATATAGATATACAGCTTACATTGTTATGCATTTACTGAAAATTATGCAACGAATATACTTTCTTGCAGACAAAAGCATCGTTATTGAGGAATATGCAACTGCTGGTGACCCTATGTACACCTACAGGGTGTCCCAAGAGGAGTGGTCAATATTCAGGGATGTGACAGAAATGATCATTTGAAGGAAGAAACTTTCTATGGTCATACGCTATATTTCGAATGGTCTCTGAGACAGACCGCATTTAATGTAGATTGTTATTTATTTTCTGTATTATTCAGTAAATGTCAGGTTTCCACATGTACAGGATGTCTTATAAGTCACTCTCTATTTTTAAACGGTTATAAATTCTTTATTTATGAATTAATTTTCTTAGAATTACTTTTGTTAGAAACAGCACTCCTTGAGGTTGTGTTTAACATCATTTTTTCTTTTGTGTCAGCTGGAAAATTCCACCTGTGTTGACTGTGGAAGAATGGGCCAAAATAGCAGGTCGTTACGTGGTTTGGGGATCTGTGGTGTGAGTACAAAGGTGGTGGAAGGCTGAACGAGGGATCCATCCAACGCTGGAGGCAAAAAAAGTTAAAAATTGCCGTTGCAAATTACTAACAACAGGGAGTGTCTGTCGCCGCTGCAAGAAGATCAGGAAGACCATCAACTTTGAGAACACCAGAGAATGTTGACAGAGTTCGGAGGAGCCCTAACAAACAACGGCGTCAAGGATCTCGTGAAAGTGGTCTTTCACGTTGTGCAGTTGCAAGGATTCTTAAGGAAGATCTAACCTTTACATTGAGGAAGCTACATTATGCGCAGAAATTGTTTCCTGATGACTATGACAGAAGAATGGAACCTAGAGAAATTTTTTTGGCTTGGAATGATGATTAGTCTGAACTTTTTGAGAATATTGTGTGGACTGATGAGAGAGTTTTCCACGTTGGAGGATTTGTAAACAGGCATAACTGTCATTATTGGGCAGGCTAAAGCCCACACGAATGTGTTGGAAAAGCACAGGGACGTCAGAAGGTGACAGTATTGCATGGTATCATGTCATCTGAAGTTGTTGGTCCTTTCTTTCTACGGAACATAATGAATGGCGAAAGATACCTGGAAATGCTGCAAGATAGTGTATGGTCAGTAATTTCAGAGTGGGACAACCCACAGCTTCACTTCACGCAGGACGTAGCATATCCATATTTTGCAATGATGCCCACGAATTGGTGCATGATCTTTTCCCAGGTCTTTGACAAGAATAAAAGCTGAAGAAATGAATTAATAGTTGTGCCATGGTCGGGAGCTGAACCCACATCTCCTGCTCACTAGACAAATTTGCTGCATTACACCACCGTAGCATTACGGCCAGCATAGCTGCCCTAGAACATTGGACTTACGTAGGCAATGATGCTGTGCTAATCATACTGCTGCAGTGGTGTAATGGCTAGCACGTCTGCCTACTGGGTACATGTCCTGGCTGAGGCACAAATTTTAATTCATTTCTTCAGCTTTTCTACTTGTCGAAGATAAAGTTGAGACTCATATGTCTATGGGAAAATGTTATTCCGTCAGATCAGTTTCCCAAGTCGTTGGATTGGCAGACGTGGTGCATATGAATGGCTTGCCCACAGTCCTTATTTAACGCATTACAATTTTTTTCTCTGTGGGTCGGCTAAGGAGGTTTACGAGAGAAAACAACAGAACTTGGATGAATTGGAAGCAGTAATATCTGATGTGTTAGTCAATGTTCCACCTAACATGGTGCATGCAGCAGCATTGCACATACCAGTTCGTTTAAAAAAAAATGTAGCAAATGCTGGAGTTTATGTGGAAGTTTAAAATGATGTTGAACACGATCACAAGGAGTGGTGTTTCTAACAAAAGTAGTTCTAAGAAAATTGGTTCATAAGTAAATAAATTATAACCGTTAAAATATAGGTAGTAACTTTTATCTGACACCCTGTGCAACATTAGTAAACTTTAGAACATACATTTCACAAATCATCAATTGAGAATTATGTATTTTTAACATACTCACCTCTAAAGATTATCATACACGGCACATTATACTTGCTGTAAAGTCACAACAAATGTTCGAATATCTCACTATCATCAATACTGAATTTGTGCGCTATTGAGAGAAAATGTCGTGTTGCATGTTTGAGTGCGTCTGCAAGTTCTCTAATGAGCACACAAGGGCTCATGATGCGACCAAGCAGTTCATCTCACCTTTCGTTTGTACACCTTGGACTTCATGAAAGCCAATACACAAAAAGCTAATAGTCTAAGATCTGGCCGTCTTGGTGGTCAGTTAATAGTATTATTGTAGTGGACTGACAAGGCAGCCAGTCCACAGTGACGGGTAGCCGAAAGGGCACACGTACACACACGCCGACTGGCGCGAAGTCTGGAACAGGATTCGTGATGAATGTGATAAAGAAAAGAACGTAGCTACTAGAACACTTAACTTTTATATCGTCCTTTGGTATACAGCATTCTTGATGATACAAGTGACTCTTTAGATTCATGAAGTAACTAATGGCGCCTTGCTAGGTCGTAGCCATGGACTTAGCTGAAGGCTATTCTAACTGTCTCTCGGCAAATGAGAGAAAGGCTTCGTCAGTGTAGTCGCTAGCAAAGTCGTCGTACAACTGGGGCGAGTGCTAGTACGTCTCTCGAGACCTGCCTTGTGGTGGCGCTCGGTCTGCGATCCTGACAGTGGCGACACGCGGGTCCGACATGTACTAATGGACCGCGGCCGATTTAAGCTACCACCTATCAAGTGTGGTTGCGAGGTGCCGGGGCTAGCAGTGTATTTATCACTAAATTCTACTAGAATCCACATATGTAAATCATGCTCTAAGCCCCCCCTATTCTAGCTCCGACTTTTGCTGTTGCACAAGGATAAAAAAAATACGCGAACTGACTCTAATCAACCCTGCCAGTGGAGTAGAAGAGAGTTTGGCACCTTCAATAATTTAATTTGATAAATAAGTTAAATAAACAAAGGTGTCATTAGCATAGTGAGGAATGATAGGGTTGCTCTATCGATTAACAGAATGAAAGTTCTGTCCAAAATAACAATATGATTTATTAAGACTAAACACCAAATAGTAAAAGAAACACAGGAAATTTTTATAATACATCAAATTGGCTCAAATTGGAGATTCATACAAACACTGTAAAGGTGAAGTTGTCCCTAAACTAGATCGTGAGGTTTAAGACGAAGTGGTATGTGGAGCCAATTCCTTGCACTCAAATCTCAAGAGAGACACACAGCTAACCCAACAGTAATTGCTGCTACTCAAGACAGAACAAAGTTAGAAAAAGACGAACAGGCGCGCTCTGCTGAGCTCTGATTATCACCTAGGAAAATCCCTATCTGCCGGTGCTGCGGACATACATTACCAAACTGTCTTCTTGACTGCCAGGACACGATCTGGCGTACCGGAGCCGTTGGCTGGTTGCTTCGACGTCCTCGACCGAAAGGCGAGAGCCGACTACCTAGAGCACCCGTACAGGCCGAACACACAACATTCCCGCCCCCACGACAGTGGCCGTGGTTACGTTCCAATCAGCAACCCGAAAACCGGCGGAAATTCCACTCCATTGCCGGAGCACTACCATTCCACCAATGGAGATTCTTGGCGCCAATTTCTGTGCTGATTTTGCTACGTCACGGAGCTATGCCCTGAGCAAGCCAATCCCAGTTACTATTTTGCAGAAAGCGCGGGAATTTTCCCGCCACAGCTGCCTGGGTACATAAGTCATTCCCACGCCTCGCTGGTAGCCCGCCAGAAAGTGTTTTCGCTAAGCTTCTGCGAAGCAACGGAACCTCCAGCCCAGCCGCCACTTCCGGCCCCAAACGGGCGCGTCTCCTGACAATGCCGGCGTCCGAAAAGCATTCACTCGACCCCCCACGCCTGTCGGCCTACGCTTTCAAAGTCAGAAGAGCCCGCCTGTCACTGGACCACCCGGGTGACAAGAGACGCTGCATGGGAAGTCCGCGTGTGAAGGAATGGCAACCCTCCACCGCATGCAACTAGAGAGGAGAATCGTAAGATAGAAATATGAGAGGGGGCTCATGCCACCTCTCATGGTGTCTGGCGGTGATACCACAATTATCATGACTAATCCAACAATAAGGGTAAGTGCAGTTGAGATGTTTCCTTACATGTCTGGTAAAATGTGGAGGGGCTCCGTCATGCTGTAAGTACGTTGCAGTCTACGTGGTCAAAGGATCGTCTTTAAGGTGTTCAAAAACGAATTTTCCAAAAAATTTAAGTAATTCTGTCCGTCGTTCGTTCTTCTAAAATGACTGGACCTGTCAACATGTTACCGATCATGTCACACCAACAAATGTACATTAAATGTGCTCTATCTCAGAAACCATTCGGAGCAGGGCGTATATCTATATGAAGTTTTTGCTTCAAATGAGCGTTCCTCTTACATCCCTTAACTTTGACCATTACTCTTGGGACACCCAGTATATTACTAAAACCCAATCACAGAAACCGGTACCCGAAAGCCGGAGCCCAGAATGCAGAACGTGGTACCAGCTGCAGTGTAGTGAGCTACAAAAATTCGGATTTCAATATTTATTGGCCGAATTTAAAAATTTAAGATTCTGTCATAATCTAATCAATAAGAGATGTTAAAAGCTTAACATGTAAGATAAGTATTGCACACTGTGTTCTTTTCTTGAGGCAGCATAACTGACGGCACGCAAATCCACGGACTTCATTTCATCCAATATTTGAGAATGAGAGCACTTAGAGGCTTTGAACAAAGTTTACATATAATTTCAAATCTTAACGAAACTTCTCTGAACGTACCTGAAAAGTTGTAACATATAACAACACATAGTTCAGAAGATGTGACGTTATAAATATTCAGATGCGTGGAAAACTAGCTTTTGTTCAAAATGGCACGTAGTAAAACATCAACATCAGACATGATTTTTTGATTTATTAATTCTTTACTAGTAACTCTATCACAGTTTGCATTCAGAATCTACATATTTCGCTTAATATACCTGCAAAATTGCAAAGGACGTTCAATAAGTAATACAACGTATTTCTCTTCTCAGCAAATGTCGATTTAAAAAACTTAGAATTTGTTGCTGGGAATCGTGGACTATTCTCGCTTCAGTCCCTAAAGTTTCATGAAGTTGCAGCAGGTGGCGACGCTATACTACCCTTCAAAATGGCGTCTGCAACGGGGATGCGTTCCAAGCAGAGAGCTGTCATTGAGTTTCTTTGGCAGAAAACCTGAGTATCGCAGATATTCATAGAGACATGCAGAATGTCTGCGGAGACCTAGTAGTGAACAAAAGCACGGTGAGTCGTTGGGCGATGCGCGTCCTTTCGCTACAACAAGGTCGCGCAAACCTGTCCGATCTCCCACATCCCGGCCGGCCGCACACAGCTGTGACTCCTGCAATGTTCGAGCGTGTGGACACTCATTCGAGGTCGTCAACGGATCGCAGTCAGACACCTCGCTGCTCAACTGGTTGTCCTATTGGTAGTGCTGACACACTCGTCCACCGCTTTGGTTTCTCAAAGGAGTGTGCTTGCTGAGTTTCTCGCCTTCAGACTTCCGTCTGTTTGGCTCAAAAAAGGATGCATTCCACGGGAAACAGTACGCGGACGATGAGGAGGTTATTGATGCAGCAAGAAGTCGGCTCCGACGTCGACCAATCTGATGCTGGCATACAGGCCCTCCCAGTAAGTTGACGTAAGGATTATGTTGAGAAGTAGGGTTTTGTGGCCAAAAATGTCTTGAATAATATGCTGTAATGGAATACTGAATAAAATTTAGCTGCTTTCAGAAAAAAAATTTGCATTACTTAATATATGACACATAGTTCAGGTGATATGGTGTCATAAACATAAATATGGATGAAAAACTAGCTTTTATGTGAAATGAAGCGCAAACTACCCAGTTTATATTCTTCCAAACTATTTAGAGAATATTAATAGTTAAACTAACGGTCTTGCCGCAGTGGATACACCGGTTCCTGTTAGATCACTGAAGTTAAGCGCTGTCGGGCGTGGCTGGCACTTGGATGGGTGACCATCCAGCCGCCATGTGCTGTTGCCATTTTTTGGGGTGCACTCAGCCTCGTGATGCCAATTGAGGAGCTACTCGACCGAATAGTAGCGGCTCCGGTCAAAGAAAACCATCATAACGACCGGGAGAGCGGTGTGCTGACCACACGCTCCTCCTATCCGCATCCTCAACTGAGGATGACACGGCGGTCGGATGGTCCCGATGGGCCACTTGTGGCCTGAAGACGGAGTGCAATAGTTACACTATGCTTCCTTGGGGCACACGTAACGTTACTTTCGTTTATATTGAACATTTGCCATTTAGGATAACGTACAGTGGTCTTTCTGTCAATTACGCTTGGAGAGGATAAACTTTTTATGAGGACGATCCATGTTTTTGGTCATCAGTTGACAATGTGATGCAGTATCGGACGCCTTTAGGAAAAACGATGATTCCTTTCAGGAAATACTTTCTGGTCCTCCTGATTGGCGCTGGACAATTTAAAGAAAATTTCGACGGTGACTGCTGAGCCCCCTCTGGAAGCCGCATCTATTATTGTTGTATATCTTCCGGTGAGAGATGCGGGTAAGCATTCCTCGGAATGTTTTCATCTGCAGGAAGTCATTAAAAGCGAATCAGGACGACACCGTTATTGGCGATCGTGTGGGAGGAAATGACGGGCGCGTGTGGCGGCGGAGGGGCGGCGCGCAGTGATTCACGGAGAGGTCCTTGACCGTAATCCGCAGCGCTACAGCCTCAGCCGGAGCGTCACGCTTTTTCGTGCTCTCTCGCAAGAACAGCACAACTCCGGCGGACCTCCACAAATCGAAGCCACCGACCGTGGAGGAGGAACGGCCGTCGCCCCTGCATTCGGTTATTGATGGGGATTAACGGGCTACGAGCAGCTCCGAACTTCCCGGCTGTCTCAATCCGGAGGAGAGTTAGCATTTTTCCGCAGCTGTCAGAGCAACAGTGCGCCTGTTGAATATGCATTGATAGACTACCAGTTCCATCTCTATGATTGTCCTGGGTCACAAGAAACTTGTTTCAAAATGATTATGAAGCACTTCCGGCTTTCGAATGGAAAGCGAAAATGGTTCAGAATTTTTTTCGCAGGGTGGTGGGGTGGGGGAAGGTGAAACAAACACCGTTAATACATTTTTATTTAGTTGCTTTTCTGCTGTCTTTATGACATAATAGCATAGAAACTTAAAACTTCATACTATATCCAAAAGTAACAATAACAAAGTCTTAAAAGATGAAATTCCAAAACTGAAGATAGCAATGAAAGAAGCAACAATACTTACAAAAAATAGTGAGCAAGGAGCGTTGAAGGTATTCACCTAGAATAAATTGAGAAAAACCACGGAAACTCTTAATCAGAATGGCTGGGTCAGGTAAACAAGCCAACATGCCCTACATTTTTTTTTCGTAGTTGTAATACATTTTGGTGAGTTGCAATTGCCATAACGTAATGTAGATGACTCACGATGGTTACATATGAATTGTATAGTCTACTATTACTTCAGATTCAATGAACAATGCTTAAGGAGGTTATTGTCAATATGAATATCGTCCTTATGTCTTATCCTCTTAGAATGTATGTTGCTGCCTTTACTTTTTAATCAAGACCATGTTGTCAATCACACGCCGCAATCCGTCAATTAGATAATTCGACAATTTCATACCCATAAAATGTTACTAAAGCGCATATGTTTGCTGTTCGTCTTTAAATAGTATAAAACGGGATATCACAGGGAGAGTTTATCAGCTGGTCTTTAAAGATGCGTATCTCGTCGACGTCTGCACTGTGAGAGGCGCTGACATCGCGCTACGTCACTGTAGTGTCATGAGTATCGTCGATTTCATATTTCCGGCGTTTGGGAGTTCTGTAATTTGGCTGTTGTACATTAGTACGTTTTCTGCACTTTTCGACGAGAGCTCTTTTTTGTTATTTCTCGAACGTTCGTTTTATCGAAAAGCGCAACTACTAGTCCCTGTTTGAGATTTTCCATTTTTAGTTCAGCATAAACGAAAATATTTCGATAATAGTTTAACAAGGTCAGTCTCATAACAAGAATATATCAAATCGGAAGAGACGCTGCCCAATATTGTAATGATATAGGATGTTCGCGAATAAGGTCGTTTATGAATAAAGAGCTAGGAATATTCGAGTTTACTTGCTGGTCGAGCACTTAAAGGAAGTGTGAAACCTTGTTGAAATGGTTCAAATGGCTCTGAGCACTAAGGGACTCAACTGCTGAGGTCATTAGTCCCCTAGAACTTAAAACTAGTTAAACCTAACTAACCTAAGGACATCACAAACATCCATGCCCGAGGCAGGATTCGAACCTGAGACCGTAGCGGTCTTGCGGTTCCAGACTGCAGCGCCTTTAACCGCACGGCCACTTCGGCCGGCCAAACCTTGTTGAAACTGATGTGATGAAAATGCGGTCAGCCTTTCATTTTGGACAGTATCAATACTTTCTTGTGGGTCGTTTAAGTTCAGATACATGGCGCTCTTCGTCACGTAAACGGCATCTGCCTTCCATATTTGTAAAAACAAAATCCGCACGAAAAGGGCAAGATCACTTACCGAGTTATCACTTACATTCATCTAAGCACATGGGCAACTGCTACAGTATATAGTACAAAATTTTGAACTATCTGATCTTCTTAGTTGGTACAACACTACAAAACGGGCCGGCCGAAGTGGCCGTGCGGTTAAAGGCGCTGCAGTCTGGAACCGCAAGACCGCTACGGTCGCAGGTTCGAATTCTGCCTCGGGCATGGATGTTTGTGATGTCCTTAGGTTAGTTAGGTTTAACTAGTTCTAAGTTCTAGGGGACTAATGACCTCAGAAGTTGAGTCCCATAGTGCTCAGAACCAACCACTACAAAACGACTGCGACAGCAAACAAAACGAAAAAATTTCTGTGTGCACACTTCAGGTCCGCACGAAGACTTTTCCTGAAAACGTCGGGATAAAATCATAACGAGTATTTAGTATTAAGTAGTTTGATTATAAAATTCTTTGATATTGTGGTTACTGAGAGTACTACAATGGTTACGGAACAGATAAATCCCAGGTTTGGACTGCCACTGGCCGCTGTGTGCCCGATGGGCAAGATACGTAATCGCATTGCGCCGTCTTTTTTCATTTGTTTCGTTGCTCCCGTAACTCTCACAATTGCTCTGCACTGGACTTTTTAGCTTTTTTGGATTCCTTCCGACGCGAACTTTCCTGTGACTTACGTTTTCTATATTCCCGATCATATTCACGAGACATGTGGGACGACATCTTTCAGTATTTTGTAATTTTCAGTTTAATACCGATTTTCACTTATATTCCAACGAGTATTTTATTGTCGCACTTTGGGTCGTAGTAACGCTCTGCAAGCTATTCACAATGACACACGAATCGATGTCCGATACTGCAGTCAAAGCGAAAATTCTCTTAAATTTCAGTAGAAAGGGTTGAACTGATTTCATCTCTGCGATCCATTTGTGACCGAAATGAAAGCAAGATGTGTTTCGAATCATTATGCCTTATATCGTTTAAGTAGTTATTAAAAGTGAATGGTCACCTTTTTCTAAGGATTTCTTATTTCTATATTAATTATTGAACTTTTTACACCACTCTCCCAGCAAGAAACCAGTGACCAACTGCTCGGGACTATAAAATTTACTTTGGGATGCCCAGCAGATTAATAATACTGACTGATATATAGCAGTAATGCATTTTTATGGAGTGCCCGATAAAGCCGATTTATCTTACAAATCCATTAACGTTTGACTGTCACTTTATTCTACACTGTGGTGATGTGATTATGTGTTTCGTTTCATGTCTCTTCTCTCTGTACACTGCTGTTCGCCGGTCGCGGTGGTCTAGTGGTTCTAGGCGCGCAGTCCGGAACCGCGGGACTGCTACGGTCGCAGGTTCGAATCCTGCCTCGGGCATGGATGTGTGTGATGTCCTTAGGTTAAAGTAGTTCTAAGTTCTAGGGGACTGATGACCACAGAAGTTAAGTCCCATAGTGCTCAGAGCCATTTGAACCATTTGAACCACTGCTGTTCTAAGGTGTTCGTGCGCAAAGCTTATTTCTCATTCTTATTTGGCAGCATCGTATATCGCATTACTAGTTCATTTTCATAATCGTCAGTCTACTTACTGAAATAGAAACTTACTAAATTTATACAAGATGCTGTAACAACAGATCGGTCGCGAGCAAACTGTTATATATTGGAAACTGGTATTGTTTGTTCAGTCACCGATACACAAGATGGGCATATTTTGAGAAAGGTACTAAAAGAAGTGAAGCTATGAGGACAGATCATGATTGCGAAGAGTAAGAGCATTGTCCGCAACAAGCAAGGCTCTGGGCTCGAGTCGTAGTCCAGCGCACAGTTTCAATCTCTCAGCAGGTTTCAAAATATCGTACACTCCGCTGAAGAGAGCAAGAGTCAGGACTGAGCGAGGTGGCGCAGTGGTTAGCACACTGAACTCGCATTCGGGAGGACGACGGTTCAATCCCGTCTCCGGCCATCCTGATTTAGGTTTTCCGTGATTTCCCTAAATCATTTCAGGCAAATGCCGGGATGG
This sequence comes from Schistocerca nitens, assembly GCF_023898315.1. Lineage (NCBI taxonomy): Eukaryota > Metazoa > Arthropoda > Insecta > Orthoptera > Acrididae > Schistocerca > Schistocerca nitens. Next base: position 362,205,789 of record NC_064616.1, read on the forward strand.
TTCCTTTGAAAGGGCACGGTCGATTTCCTTCCCTAACCCGAGCTTGCGCTCCGTCTCTAATGACCTCGTTGTCGACGGCACGTTAAACACTAACCACCACCACCACCACCAGCAAGAGTCATTGTGGAAAATGGGTAGCGTTTGCGTTGCCACTGTACCCTCCGTATGACTGGATTTATTGATAAGGCAAAGAAGGATAGCTGCCGCGTTCCATCTTTGGGGACTCGTCTTTTATGTAATGTCTACCAAAATTGGTGACGGTATTTATCTTTACTGTGATCTTTTATTACACATGCAACACACACGATTCTCGCATCATAATAGCTATTATGCATACTGACTAATTCGACTTACCTGTTTTTTTAAATTTTACTTTCGTTTCATCTGGCACTATTAAGGTCGTCAGTTACTGCTGTATGTCCAGCAAGTCTACCTCCAAATATTCTGTGAACATGAAGCATGTATTAGATGTTGGTTAACATAAGGTATTTCGAAACATCTATTGCACAACCATACTCGCACAGCTGGCCGCTGTGACCGAGCGGTCCTAGGCGCTTCAGTCCGGAAACGCACTGCTGCCCCGGGCTTGGATGTGTGTGATGTCCCTAGGTTAGTTAGGTTTAAGTAGTTCTAAGTCTAGGGGAGTGATGACCTCATATGTTAAGTCCCATAGTGCTCAGAGCCATTTGAACCATACTCGCACACTTGCCGGCTAACACTTTAAAGCAGGGCCGCACAAACACGGAAAACCGCACGCGTGCAAAGCGAGGTGCAGCGAGTGCCTGCACAGTGCATCGGTTCAACTCGGCATACTTCGCCTCAACTCGGCTTGCTAGGTGAGGCCGACGCTGTGCGCTGCCGAATGCGCTGCCAGACGGCTTAGTCAACATTGGAATACGTAAGCGCAAGACAATTACCGGAATAATGGAACCATCTGCTCCAAAAAAAGGGAAAACTGTCGAAAGTCAAGTTAAACCGGAATGGGAACTCTCCTACTTTTTTGTGCGTTGTGACGATAAAGCCAAATGTCTAATCTGCGGTACACTAATTACGTGTGTCAGAAAATCGTCTATTGAAAGGCACTACAGCAAATTGCATTCAGAAAAGTATAGTGATATAACAGGGGATGCCAGAGAGGAAGAATTACGGAAGTTGCAAACTCTTGCAGAAGAGAATTCTGTATCTACAAACGAGGTTTGTTGCAAGTACTTTAGCATGTATATTTTGGTTAAAGGTCATGCGAAACGAAATAACATTTGTTTAGATGCCTTAGTTTTCGTTTTCGCATAAATTTTTTCTGACATATCTTTTTTTCTCTGCTTTAGGGTGAAGAAGATAAGAGGTGTTGCGAATGGACTCTCAGAGCTAGTTACAAAGTTGCTCTACGTTTAGCAAGAGCTGGGAGGCCATTTATGGACGGGCCATTAATAAAAAACATTATGTTGGACGTAGTAGAGACAATGAATCCCACATTAGCTCCCGCGTACAGCAGAATACCACTTTCCTGAATGACAAGACATCGGAGAATCAACGACATTGCTGAGAATTTGCATGAACAACTGGCATCCAAAATTGAAAACTTTCTAGCGTACTCCATCGCACTAGATGAGTCCATGGATATTAACGACACAGCTCAGTTAGCAATATTTTTGCGTGGCGTGGACGACGACCTAAATGTAACGGAAGAGCTCCTGGATATGATTTCGTTGAAGGACACTGTTACAGGGGCGGATATTTTAGCAGCTGTTGAAATGGCAGCTGAAGGAATAGGACTCTCTTGGGAAAAGTTGTTTTCCGTAACCACAGACGGGGCACCAGCAATGTGCGGTAAAGCAAAAGGGTTTATTGGCCTACTGCGGAAAAACCTTAACATGCCGAATTTACCCTCCGTTCATTGTTTTGCACACCAAGAGGCTCTTTGTGCGAAAGTTATCGGTCTTCAAGATGTGATGAAGGTAGTGGTGCGTATCGTGAACTACATTCGTTCTCATGGACTCACTCATCGTCAATTCAAAGAAAGTGATTTCCCGAATTTTTCGACTACGCCCCACTGTGGCTCAGTTTTTGGAGAGCAAAGAACGTCCGGAGCCACTTTTTCATGACCCTGAATGGGTAGCTGATTTAGGATTTTTAGCAGACATTATGGCTCTCATAAATGATTTAAGTCTGAAACTGCAAAAATAAAACAATCTCATCAACGATATGATCAGCAAAATAAACGCTTTCCAGTATAAACTGAAGCTCCTCAAAAACAACCTTTCAGAGAAAAATACGCAACACTTTCCTGAACTCGGTAAGCGAGATATAAATTGTACGTTTGCGAGGTGCCGGGGCTAGCAGTGTATTTAACACTAAATTCTTCTAGAATCTACATATGTAAATGATGCTCTAAGCCCCCCTATTCTAACTCCGACTCTTGCTGTTGCACAAGGATTAAAAACAATACGCGAACTGACTCTAATCAACCCTGCCAGTGGAGTAGAAGAGAGTTTGGCACCTGCAATAATTTAATTTGATAAATAAGTTAAATAAACGAAGGTTTCATTAACATAGGAATGATAGGGTTGCTCTACTGATTAACAGAATGAAAGTTCTGTCCAAAATAACAATATGATTTATTAAGACTAAACACAAAATAATAAACAAAAACACATGAACCATTTACAATACATCAAATTGGGTCAAATTGGATACTCATACAAACACTGTAAAGGTGAAGTTGTCCCTAAACTAGATTGTGAGGTTTAAGACGAAGTGGTATGTGGAGCCAATTCCTTGCCACTCATATCTTAAGAGAGACACACAGCTAACCCAACAGTAATTGCTGCTACTCAAGACAGATCAAAGTTAGAAAAAGACAAACAGGCGCACTCTGCTGAGCTCTGATTATCACCTAGGAAAATCCCTATCTGCCGGTGCTGCAGACATACATTACCAAACTGTCTTCTTAACTGCCAGAACACGATCTGGCGTACCGGAGGCGATGGCTGGTTGCTTCGACTTCCTCGACCGAAAGGCGAGAGCCGACTACCCTAGAGCACCCGTACAGGCCGAACACAGAACATTCCCGCCCCCACGACAGTGGCCGTGGTTAAACGTTCCAATCCACAACTCGAAAACTGGCGGAAAATTCCACTCTATTGCCGGAGCACTACCATTCCACCAATGGAGATTCTTGGCGCCAATTTCTGCGCTGATTTTGCGACGTCACGGAGCTATTCCCTGAGCAAGCCAATCACAGTTACCATTTTGCAGAAAGCGCGGGAATTTTCCCGCCACAACTGCCTGGGTACACAAGTCATTCCCACGCCTCGCTGGTAGCCCGCCAGAAAGTGTTTTCGCTAAGCTTCTGCGAAGTAACGGAACCTCTAGCCCAGCCGCTACTTCAGGCCCCAGCGGGCATGTCTCTTGACAATGTCGGCGTCTGGAAAGCATTCACTCGACTGCCTCACACCCGTCGGCTTAACCCTCTCGAGATCAGCGGAGCCCGCCTGCCACCGGACCACCTGGGTGACGAGAGACGCTGCGTGGGAAGTCCGCGTGTGAAGGAATAGCAACTTTCCACTGCATGCAATTCGAGAGGAGAATCGTAAGATAGAAATATGAGAAGGAGCTCATGCTACCTCTCATTGCCCCTACGCCATTTTGGATTGTAATTGGTGAACGGTTGGCTCACTTAGGAGCAAGGTAGTGAGTCAATCGCCCAAGAACAATCTTACAAACTGACTCCACATGCCGCACTCTATAAAAGAATCACTGCAACCGAAAAATGCAGCTCATAGAGGGAGGATTATTTATGATGTAGCCAACTTCACCTTCTTAATATGGAACACTAACACTCACATCACACATCCATACCCAGGGAGCCCCTTCCAAACACCGATTCACAGAGACATTCATGCTCTAAATATGGCCCAGGCATGTGAGCCAAATATGGAGCAATTTATTCTTTACAATCAGAGTTGGAGCGCTCCGCAATTAAATGCCCAAGATTTTACAACAATTTTAATCATTAAACTAACCTGAACTCACTCACACATGATACTATTTAAGTTAACAATCTCTTTGTGAGCTTTCAGAATCTAATTACAACCTTCGATTCATTCTGTCTCCCTGCAGCAAGAATAACCTTTACAAAATGTTCCCTGAACTGATGGTCCATTCACAATGACAGTGGTGGTATCTGCTTCAGTTTATGGGGACTTCAGGCACACTGTTTGCATACACACATCAATAAATACAAAAAAACATGGTGTGGAGAACAATACAGTAATTTGTAATAAGAATTACAGTGTAAAACACAAACACATACAAGGTATAACATACATTACAAAAACAACATTAGAGAAAGAAATTTAAGAAAAAAAAACAAGGTTCATGGGGCATCAAGTTGTGCTTGCACATTGCACAAAGTTCACAACTGTGCTGAGAATGCGGCACTAAATCACATTGTTAGAAATATTCGAAGCACTTCACAAATTACACAGTACTGACATCATATAGGGCTAAACATCGGGTGTTGTTGCTACGTTGTTGCAACGGCAATAGGGTGTGCTGGAGCATCTGCAGTACTCTGTTGAGATTGCACCAAGACCCACGCATATGATCACAGCAGTACGGTAGGAAGACACAGTGATAAGCTCTCCTCACGTCGATTAATTGTCTCTGAGGTCTACTTGTTGGGATACATCACTAGTCTAGGTCTCTTCTCTCGCTGGACAGTACTTTACGTTTCCCAATATTGCAGTTCGACGAGGGATGATGGCACGTGGAGTGACTCCACAAGTGTGTGAGGTCATCCATACAGGATCGAACTAGGAGCGACGATTGCTAAAACTCCTCTCTAATAGAGAGCAGAAGTTAGAAATGAGACCATACATTTGTTAGTGTGGCACGATACTGCTTTGTGTATGCAGATCGGCCAATGCTAGTGAGTTGTAAAAACCCAAACAGGTGAGTATATAGCGTCCCTTTCTGTCCTGAGGCACATGAGGCGCAGGTTCTGACACGATATGTGATCTTCTTCGTGTACTCACGACAATGTGGTCTGCCGCAGGGAATCCCACCAAACGGCTGCCGCGTCTGGAGAGCTAGCCAGCTGTCGCGTGTGGGTCACGTGCCAGTGTCAACGGCCAGCCTCACTTTCGCTTGCGGCCTGGCGAGGGCTGTCTGCCACCTAATCTCTCAGGTATACGGCCCGGTGACTGTCAGCTTGTAGGACCGGATGCTCTCGCGCCCTTCACGTCAGGTGGCGCGCTGACGCTCCCTTCTTGCAGGTAGCTGATGACCTCTTGTTTTTGCTCCGGCTGGCCTCTGCATTGCCACGATCCCCGTCATCTGCACAATTCTTACAAAAATCGTATGCCTAACTTTTCCCCATGACCTTCTATGTTTTAATAAATTTACATAATGACACATTGATGGTCTGTCATTTCAGACACTCTTATTTTACTTTTATAGTTATTAATCTATGGCTATGATTATAACAAAAACGTGGTGTATGTAATCTAGACATGGAAATAATTTATCTTGATATTTGTGTAGAGACCGGTCTCACTACTGTACATGGTGTGTGACGCTACACTGGATGAACAGCTAAATGTGTGGGCCCGGACTAATATTACTATTAATTATATAGATCGACAGTCGACATGCTCAAGAATTAACTACCATTTGCCAACGATCTACATTCTATGTCTTTTGAATAAATTATGTTATTATGCAGGTCGAAGTTTTACTGAGCTTATAAAGAACAAGCAACTATTCTACGTTCGCTCGCCGGTCGTCCCTCCATCTTGGGTCTGTGATTTGATGACCTGAAAAATAACATCCCAACAGGCGCGCGCCGAACACTTGTGGTAGAAAACCCCCACAATATTAATCTAGTTATTGTTAAGCCCTACAGTTTAACTTATCCTAGTATATCATACCTTTTTTTTGTTTTTTTTTGTTTGTTTACCTTATACAATACTCTTACATAATTCCTGTTACGTTGAGATGTCTCGCTGCTCGCCGCTATTGACGACAGTGATGTGCGCGCCGTACGACATGACCTCCGAGTTTTCATTACGCCTCACTGAAACTCCAGAGACTGGGTTAGCCATGGCTATACACGACAATAAATTTATAGTTGCAACTTCCTTCTCTATGTGATGCGGTTTTCGCGATCAAAGCACACCTTTCCAGAGGCAATGTAATATGACCAAGCCAGGACTGGTTCCTGTTGAGGATTCAGTCACCCAACACACGCCAGCTACACAGTATGTCACGAATATCCAAGTATAAGTCCCTGGTTATTCATCTGTGACAGTCACGAGCAGCACGCTAAATCCCCAACCAGCACATAGGCATGGTAGGCTTTATGCCCGCATTTCTCTCGTCTACGGCACCATTGGAGTCAAACGCTCACAGTTTCACCCCAACTTGCAAGACAACGATGCTGGCGCAGCTCTGCAAAAAACTATACTGCCCATATTCATCCTCGAAATCACGCAATATACCACAATCTTGCAGTGCACTGACGCGTGCCTGCAAGCATTGGTATGAACGTCTCACGAACTGGTTGTGGCCGCTATGGAGCGTATCACGACATCCCAGAACGCTTCTATGAGCACGTTCTTGTATGCGCCCGTTTGTGCGACATCTCGTCACTCATCTTTATCCCTTAACATGGACACCAGATAGGAAAGGACAAAAACATTGCTCATGGAAAGGTAGTGCCTCTTATCGCAACGACAGAGGAGATCCCGAACATAGACAAAAAAGTTAACAGCAGTAAATACTTATGCGAGAAAACGCAGCGTGTTAATACTTTAACAATCTTAATCTATTAATGCAACGATTATTGTTCCCTGAAGAAAGGTTCATATATTTGCCTATTCTATTATGTACACCACTTAAACTAATATTTTTCCACGAACTTCTTTGTGTGAGAGATGTGGTGGAGTCCTATGGACTAGCGGCAATCCCTTGTCAGACTCCCCCTCCTGAGACGTGCATTAGGATTTGCAGGTCTAATTTCAATCTCCTGGTTCTCCTGTTGTCCATGGTTTCGCTCTCTCCATTTACGGTCGCTTTGCTGTTCGTTATTCCTTCTGTCCCAGATTCCTTGTCTAGATTGACCCTGTTCCCTGACGTTCTGGTTTCCGTGTCTCTGGTTTCCAGAACCTTGAATAGCGTAACCTTGCTTTCCGTAACCCTGGTTTCCTAACTGACCAGTGCGATTATGCGATCTGTTGTTGAGAGGTGGCATGAGCCCCCTCTCATATTTCTATCTTACTATTCTCCTCTCTAATTACATGCGGTGGAAAGTTGCTATTCCTCCACACGCGGACTTCCCACGCAGCGTCTCTCGTCACCCGGGTGGTCCGGTGACAGGCGGGCTCTGTTGAACTGGAGAGGGTCAAGCCGACGGGTGCGAGGAAGTCTAGTGAAGGCTTTGCAGACGCTGACATTGTCAAAAGACACGCCCGGAGGGGTTTGAAGTAGCGGCTGGGCTAGGGGTTCCGTTACTTCGCAGAATCTTAGCGAAAACACTTTCTGGCGGGCTACCAGCGAGGCGTGGGAATGACTTGTGTACTCAGGCAGTTGTGGCGGGAAAATTCCCGCGCTTTCTGCAAAGTAGTAACTGTGATTGGCTTGCTCAGGTCATAGCTCCGTGACGTAGCAAAATCAGCGCAGAAATTGGCGCCAAGAATCTCGATTGGTGGAATGGTAGTGCTCCGGCAATGGAGTGGAATTTTCCGTCGGTTTTCGAGTTGCTGATTGGAACGTTTAACCACGGCCACTGTTGTGGGGGCGGGAATGTTGTGTGTTCGGCCTGTACGGGTGCTCTAGGGTAGTCGGCTCTCGTCTTTCGGTCGAGGACGTCGAAGCAACCAGCCCTCACCTCCGGTACGCCAGATTGTGTTCGGGCAGTTAAGAAGACAGTTTGGTAATGTATGTCCGCAGCACCGGCAGATAGGGATTTTCCTAGGTGATAATCAGAGCTCAGCAGAGCGCGCCTGTTTGTCTTTTTGTAACTTTGTTCTGTCTTGAGTAGCAGCAATTACTGTTGGGTTAGCTGTGTGTCTCTCTTGAGATTTGAGTGGCAAGGAATTGGCTCCACATACCACTTCGTCTTAAACCTCACGATCTAGTTTAGGCACAACTTCACCTTTACAGTGTTTGTATGTGTATCCAATTTGAGCCAATTTGATGTATTATAAATTAGAATTCATGTGTTTTTGTTTATTATTTTGTGTTTAGTCTTAATAAATCATATTGTTATTTTGGACAGAACTTTCATTCTGTTAATCGGTAGACCAACCCATCATTTCTCACTACGTTTATGAAACCTTCCTTTATTTAACTTATTTATCAAATTAAATTATTGCAGGTGCCAAACTCTTTTCTACTCCACTTGCAGGGTTGATTACAGTCAGTTCGCGTATAATTTTTATTCCTTGTGCAACAGCAAAAGTCGGAGTTAGAACAGGGGATGGGGGGGCTTAGAGCATCATTTAAATATGTAGATTCTAGAATTTAGTGTTAAATACACTGCTAGCCCCGGCACCTCGCATAAAATGGCGACCCTTGGCCTCGGATCTTTCCTGTGAATCTCTGATAAGCAAACAGGTTTCTTAGTAGGAACATTCAATTTTTTTTCTCTACTTTTTTTTAATGATTAATACCCAACTTTTTTTTTCTGGTAGTTCCGAGTTTAGTTTTAAGTAGTGGCGCATGATTACAGTTTTTGTTTTCAGTGTATATATTTTTGTTTGTTCATTGTTTTTGTGTTTCGTTGATGTGGTGTCCGTACCACATCGCACTTTGTCCGATTTGTGTGCGGTTTCTGTACCACATCAAATTGCATTTGTGATTACAGTGTTGGAACAGCGTTGTTGAAATTTTATGTCTATGTGTAAAAATACAGGGAGTAGATTATTTTTACTGTGTATTTTAGATAAATTTTGTTTCTCATGAATGATCACGAGAAGTAAGGCACGACTATTAGTGAGCGAAGCTAAAACAAAAGTGGATACTATAATGGATAAGGGGCACGTTACTGACGGGGATAGGTTCGGAGGTGAGATGGGCACATTTTTAGCAGGACAGGACGACAGGGTCATTGATGAGGAAGGTGATTTGGACGCGATCTCAGAGCAGCGTTGCTGCCGTGATTATGATAGTGAAGTAGATGATGAAATAGAGACAGGCACACAGGTCGAGACGGTAGCAGAAGTTCATAATCAAACGAACGAGAGCAGACAGGGGCTAGCTCGGTCACGTCAGAGCTCTAGCGCCCAGGTGTCCAGAGTTACATCTCCCACGTTTGAAGAGGATCAAAAAGATGACGTAAATTTTATTAATTTTTTAATTATACCCATATTTGTACCTTCAACTAATTGTTTTTGTAACTGTATTAACTTTTCACTATTTTTTTGTGTCTGTAGCTCTAACCATTACTTAATTTTAGTTACTGCTAATACTTTTTTCATTTTCTCAGTTTACTCTCTTCCGTTCTGAATTAGTTCTATTGCAATTATTAGTTTCTCCTTTAGTTCATTAATCACCCATCTCTTCGGTTTAAATTGTTCATAACAAAAATCACTATCAGTATCACTTTAGCAAATTTCAATCTAATTGTAGCTTCCTACGATAATCACTACCAGCATCACTTTAGTAAATTTCAATTTAATTCTAGCTTCCTACGATAATCTATTAATTATTAAGCTTACTTCTCTCTGCTGGCAGCATCGGCCTCTTAAATCACTCCCTTTTCCCTTATTTCCACCCTAAGCTGTTTCAAATACGCTAATTACATTTCTCCTCGTACGACAGAGGATACACAGTGACACACAGCCGTCACTATTTTGGTCATATTCTCCTTGCACCGAATACCACTAATCCATTTTCTATACTCCCGCAACCTCAGGAAATCTCTAGCAGTCGCCTTTCTTTCGGCACTCGCGGTGTCACACACAGGGCGCGCAAAATCTCGGACACCCCTGTGTTATGTCACTTGGCGGAAGCAGCGGCCAGTGCCCCTCGCGGCAGGTAGTGCCTAACAAAGGGACAAACCAGTCTGCCACCCTAGTTCAGGCTGCTCAGCGGAACGCGTCAGAGCTTTTAGCAGCTCACTGCAACATCCAGTCTTTACCTGCACATTACGAAGAACTTAGCCTCCTCTTCAACCAACTAAACTACCACGTAATCCTTTTAACCGAAACGTGGTTGAAACCACACATATCCTCTGCATCTATTCATCTCCCAGGGTACACATTTCTTAGGGCAGACAGATCAAAAAAGCGAGGTGGCGGCGTCGGCGCGTATATACGAACAGATCTCAAAGCGAAAGTCTTATGTACGTCAAATCCTGCTGAAGAAAAAGAGGCTGAATTCATGTTCATTGAAATAAATATACAAAGTCGGAAATTCTTGACTGGCGTCGTGTACAAGCCGCCAAAAATAAGCTCAATGAGTTCCTTCCATTCGGAATTACATTCACTTCAGTGTCAATACGAACATGTCATCGTAATGGGTGACTTGAACATAGACCTGCTAAGAGACACTCCCTCCGCAATAAACCTAAGAAGACTGTTTAGTTGCAATAGCATGAACATTCTTCCATTACAACCTACACACCATACGGCGCACAGTCATACTCTTATAGACGTAATCGCAACGAAACAGACTGACAAAGTAAGAGATGTTGGTCAAACATCGGCCCCTGGCCTCTCAGCACATGATGTAATATTCCTGGCCTACTCTGTGCAGCCCCCAAGGATCAAATCGCGTTACATAACTTGTAGGAACATGAAACGTATTGACCTTGACGCTCTAACAGCCGATTGCTCAGAAATCTCATGGCATAAAATAATCAGAAAACCCACAATCGACGGCAAAATTAATGAAATTGGTGATAAACTCACTGCCCTCTATGACAAACATGCACCTGTGCGCACAATCCGTGTAAGAAAATCTCCTGCTCCATGGCTGACAGCTGAATTACGTCAAATGATGACTAATAGGGATGCTGCCCACAGGCGTTTCAAGGCAGATCCGAAACCCGAGCGTTTCGAAGAATATAGAAAGCTACGGAACAGAGTGAAACAATGCATTCGCAATGCTAAAATCAGGCACGCTCGCTCCCTTGTATGCAGCGATCTGACGCCCACGACTCTATGGAAGAATCTCCGTAGCTTGGGGGTCGGAAAGGCAAAATCGGAAACCACTTTTCATGTGTCAGCTAACGAATAAAATGAATTCTTCTCTGCACCTCTGAATACCAGCACAGCTGATAATTACCGTCCACAAGAATCCCTAAACAGGATAACTAACAACGATACCTTCCATCTAAAACATGTAACAACAAATACGGCAAGAAAAGCAATAATGAGAATCTCTTCTGATGCAATAGGCAACGACAGTATCGGTATAACCATGATTAAGAATGTTGCCAATATCTTAGTGCCTGTCTTAACTGACATATTTAATTTTCCCCTCGTGAACGGAATATATCCCACTGCATGGAAAAGAAGCCTAATTCGACCCATCCCTAAGATCGAAAACCTGCAACTGCCTAGTGATTACCGACCAATTAGCATACTGCCTGCTGTTTCCAAAGCACTTGAATATATTGTTCATGACCAAATCACTGAACACTTGCATGAATTCAGCCTATATGACAAATTTCAATCCGGTTTCCGTAAACATCACAGCACAAACACTGCTCTAATTAAAGTAACTGATGACCTGAAATATGCCATCGACAATCGAAAGGCAACAATATTGACGCTACTGGACTTCAGCAAAGCTTTTGACACTGTTAACTTTGACATAATGCTCAGAAAAATGCAACAGCTTAATTTCTCTGAAAGTGCAATGAGATGGTTTGAAAGCTACTTAAAAGACAGACAGCAATGTGTTGTCTGCGTAAATGAAAAATCTTCCTGGAAACATGTTTCCTCGGGAGTGCCACAAGGATCAGTCTTAGGACCACTTTTGTTTTCTTTATATGTCAACGATATTTCATCGGTTCTGTCCTCCTGTAAATATCATTTCTATGCCGACGACCTCCAGCTCTACCTAAGCGTCAGATTCAAATTCAGCGTCAGACCTGAAGATGTAAACACTGCAATCGCTCAGATGAATGATGATCTGTCTTCAGTAGTGACATGGGCGAAAAACCTGGGGCTTAAACTAAATGCAAAAAAGACGCAAGTAATCTTAATAGCCCATCAGAAATTAATAAGTTCAGATTTCCGCGAACGGCTACCTCCTATTCTGCTCGACGGTACTCCAATACCATATCAGAAAACAGTGAAGAACTTGGGTGTAACTTTGGATGAGCATCTCAACTGGGCGGAGAATACAGTCGCAGTGTGCCGAAAGACGTCTGCTTGTCTCTATGCTCTCAAAAAGTTTCGGAACATATTTCCACAGGACTTGAAACGCCAGCTCGTGCAAGCACTCGTTCTACCGAACCTCCACTATTGTGATGTGATTCAACAAGGCATGAGCAGTGAAAACAAAAGACGGCTAGAGCTAACCATGAATGCCTGTGTGCGTTACACCTGCAACATTCGCCGATACGATCATGTTAGTGCTTCATACTCCCAGCTAGGGTGGCTGCGGCCGGACAAATTGCGCGACTACCACACTCTATGTCTACTCCACCGACTGCTCGAGGCGCAAACACCCCAGTACCTTGCTTCAGAGATTAAAAACCTGTCATGTCATCATAATCGAAACACGAGGTCACTCTTATTTGGTATCCTAACTGTGCCCACTCACAAAACAAAAACTTTTGCAAACTCCTTCTCAGTTGCCGCTGTCCGCCTCTGGAACAAACTGCCCCTTACCTTGCGCAAAATTCAATCTCCTGCTGCTTTTAAGAAGAAGTTGAAGCATTTCCTACTATCATCCTCATAAAGTTCTCCACAAAATTAATGTACAAGGACAATCCCCTCATCTGTCAAATAGCAAAGCTAGCGTCTCCTATGTTGCTCCTAAGATGCCTTCCTCTTCATCTATCTCTATTAGCCACGCAATATTCTTTTCCTTTATATTTCCTTAATTATGTTTCATCATGTCTCTCTATTCTTCTCCTCCCTTCACCATGAGTCTCCCTCATACTCCCTGCTGCCGGCACTCCTATCTCAAATCTGTCTGTTCAATAATGTCTAATTATAACAGTACTTGTGATCTAAGAATATAAACTCTATATGTATGTATTTTTCCAGGTGTACCTTTCAAATTGTTTATTTCACTTTTTGTACTAGATGTAGTTTAACATGCCTACTAAAACATATGAATGTAAAATAAGTAGAATGCCTGGTTAGATGTAAGAGAGGGTCTGATGGCCCTAATCTTGCCAGGTTAAATAAATAAATAAATAAATAAACCCAATACTGAGCTTCCTACGATCAATGAAAGAAGAAGCTGACGTACAACGTAAGAAGGAGAAGGAAGAAGCTGACGAACAGCGTAAGAAGGACACTGAGGCAATAATTTCGCATATAGGGGAAATTCGTGGGGAATTACTAACTATAAAGAAAGAATGTGGAGAAGCAAAAGAAATGTCAATGGCTGCACAAAAAGTAGCAGGCCTGGCCAAAACGGCAGCAATAGGGGCAATGAAAGTCGCGGAAGCAACTTCTAAACTCGCAGGGCGCTTGCGACGTACAACACAATCCCACTCAAAATCCCTAGCATTCTTAAAAACTCAAGGTAATATCGCGGCTGCGAACACCACGAAACGAATGGAAGAAGTAGAGAGTCGGATAGCAAAACTAGAGCAAAACGGGCACACGAGCACTGCGCGTTCGGATACTAATGATGGAATACACAGAATTGTGTCTCCGAGGAAAAGCCCGCCGTGCTCTAGCCCAGTGACAGCGTGCGGAACGAACAATGCACACGCAGAAACAGCGAGTAATAGCTCCAATAATTGTAGCCCACTTAGGAGAGTGAATTCTGAGTGCCACTGCCACTGTGATACAGAGGTAGCACATCACAGTTATCAGCAAGATAGATCAGGACACTCAGCAGACGTGCAAGTATCGGAAACGAGTGACAACACCAGTGCGAGGATCGGATAGGATTTTGATCACAATCACGTCCTGTCGATACTAAAATTCCAAATGTTCAGAGATAATGGAGGGTCGATGCATCCCAAGAGCTGGGTGATGCAGTTTACAAATTCATTACCGTCATCATGGCCAACCCTGGCAAAATTAGAATTCATGTGTGGACACATCGAAGGCCAAGCCGCGGAAAAGATGCGGGGTGTGGCAGCGACGTGTCAGACTTATCAGGAATTTGTTGACGCGTTCCTGGGGATCTACTGGTCAAAGGAAACGCAAGACAGGATTAAAGACGAAATAATATTTTGTCCTGAACTGGAAGTGTCCGGGCATAAGAGCGCAACCAAATTTTTTGATGATTTACTCAAGAAGAATCAGTTTTTAGATAGTCCATATAGGAAGGGAGAAATCATCAAATTTTGTTTTTCCAAATTGCCTGTTACGTATCAACAGACACTTGTCGGCAAGTGTGGATCTGACATCGAAGCATTCAAGAGTCTATTGCGCGAACTCGAAGTAGTCTTCGATAAACAAGACGCAAAGGACAGGAAGAAGGCGCAAAATAGCAAATACCACGGGCCAGCAAGGGCAGACGACAACAGATCGCATAATCGCGCTCGTCAGTTAGGAAACCAGGGTTACGGAAATCAAGGTTACGCAATTCAAGATTATGGAAACCAGAGACACGGAAACCAGAACATCAGGGAACAGGGTCAATCTAGACAAGGAATCTGGGACAGGAGGAATAACGAACGGCAAAGCGACCGTAACTGGAGAGAGCGAAACCAAAAACAACAGTGGAACCAGGAGATTGAAACTTGACCCGCAAATCCTAATGCACGTCAGAGGAGGGGGAGCTTAACAAGGGATTGACGCCAGACTAGTGCGAACACAGGCCGCCGGAATTTCGCACGTAATCTCGGACCTGGCCAACTACGGGTGATACATTACGAAGATTTATCAGAAATCCTGCTCGAGGAACATAAAGCAACTCCTCGACAAGATCGGCAGCCTCTTATCACAGTAGCAATAGCTGAAAAGAGTATGAATGCGATAATAGATAGTGGAAGCTACATAACAGCAATATCTGAGGCAGCATACAAGAGGTGCTCTCAGGAGATGGACTGGCCTGTCCTATCGGTTAAGAAAACCAAAATAAAAGGAGCATTAGCGGGTAAATGTGCGGAGGTCACCCAACAAACAAGACTGGAATTCTCCTGCCAAGGACACAAAATAGAGTCTAACTTCTGGATCGTGCCAAATCTGGCGATCGACATGATAATAGGAACGGACTTCCTAAATGAACATGATGCGATAGTTGATCTAGGACGAGGTGAAGTGGTTTTGAGGAAAGGGAATCCCGTCCGCATTAAGTTCGACGACCAGCTGATCCCAGCTCAACTACCGTCTAACTGTGTACGGATAAACTATGCGTGTCTGAAAGACAGAAAGGAAGAACAGGTCGACGTTGCGGGTAGGGGAGAGGACACGGATGAGAATGAAGTCGGAATAATGGGAGAAATCAAGGAGAAAATAGGAGAAAAAGTGGAAGCAATAAAGAATATAAGGTGCGACCACCGCAAAGAACTTCATAAATTACTAGTAGAACATGCGGAGGTCTTCCTTCCCAAGACAGGATCAATAAAGAACTTCCAATATGAATTTCGTGTACGTCCGCACAACCAGTTTCGTGTGCCACCCTATCCAATCCCCTTGGCATATCGACAGAAAGTAGCAGCTGAAATTACGCGAATGCTGAGTGAAGGAATAATAGAACCTACGGCTTCAGCCTATAATAACCCGTTAAGAGTAGTCGAGAAGGCAGATGGTAGTATTCGTTTAGTCTTGGACTCGCGACAAATTAATACCATAATAGAACCCGAAACAGACAGACCGGAACGATTAGAGGAACTCTTACAAAACTTCCATGGCATATCAATCTTCTCATCAGTTGATCTAAAATCGAGTTTCTGGCAGATCGAGCTCCATCCAAATTGCAGACAGTACACAGCCTGTTTAGCATTTGGAAGATGTTACCGGTTTCGTCGTCTACCATTTGGTTTGAACGTTTCATCTGCCGCATTCATTCGGGGGCTGGACGGCATACTAAGCGATAATTTGAAACGTCATGTCACCAGCTATGTGGACGATTTGCTGATCGCGGAGAAATCTTGGGGAGAGCACAATGCGGTCCTCGGTGAACTCCTTGCGACATTCAAGGAATACGGAGTGACTATCAATATCGAAAAATCGAATTTTGGGACGTCCTCTGTCAAATTTCTAGGACATATCATCACGGGTGAGGGCATTGCGCCAAATCCCGAAAAGATCGAAGCGATTGAAAAGTTTCCCATTCCTATGACAAAGAAGCAGTTAAGGGGGTTCTTGGGGATCATAAATTTTTACAACCGCTTTATACATGTCAAAACTCAGAGCAGTCCTAGGTTGCATCAACTTACAGGAAAGAAGATTCGTTGGGAATGGGATGAGGCGGCCGAATCCGAATGGAAAGCATTAAAATTAGCATTATTACAAGCACCCATCCTATCACACCCTAATTTAGCAGAAGAGCTTTGCATAGTAACGGACAGTTCATACTCAGGTCTGGGTGTCATGGTGTTCCAAGACTATGTACATGAAGGAAACAGGGTGTGGAAGACAATTGCGTTTGCTAGCAGAGTACTAGCCAAGAGTGAGAGGAATTACTCAGTAACCGAGTTAGAGGCGCTGGCTATTGTATGGGCATTTGAAAAATTCAGATACCTTCTGTTTGGTCGCAAGACGAGGGTCTACACAGACCACAAGGCACTCGAGTTCTTGATGACTGCAAAGCTTAATCACAGACGGCTCATTAGGTGGGCATCATATCTGCAGCAGTACAACTTTTCGATAGAATATATCCCCGGCAGTCAGAACATTATTGCAGACGCCTTATCACGGTCACCGATCGGATTTGAGCACAACACTGAAGAAGATCTGGAGGAAAATCACTACTGCCTTTTCTATATGCAGAAAGTGGCCTTTGAAAATTTTATTACCTGTAGTATGCAGGACATCAAGAAGGAGCAAGACAAGGACCCTGCCCTAGTGTTATTGAAACAGAAATGGATAGACAGAAGACACGCCACCATCAGGCAGTTCTACCTCTTGCGGAAAGGCATAATTTTCCACCTAAATTATGCAAATGACACTGAATGGGGGGTATGCATCCCTGAACACCTAATAAACAAGGTTATATGGCATACTCACCTCAGCTATGGACACTTCGGACCACGCAAGTGCAATCTCAAGCTAAGGACCATGTGTTACTTTCGAAACATGGAGCGTCGAATTCGGAGGGTACTGTCGGTGTGTAAAGACTGCCAAAAGGCTAAGCACACCACTGTGAGCATGCAGGCACCATTATACCCAATCGTACCGACCAAATTAAGACAATTAGCAGCAACAGATTTGATGGGACCTTTGCCAAGAACAAGAAGAGGATATACTTACGTATTGGTGTTTGTTGAACTAACGTCCAAATACGTTACCTTTACGCCACTGAAGAGGGCGACAGGACGATCTGTATCACGAGCCCTAATCCGGGATTTCCTACCACAGGTTGGTCATGTGAGTAGAATTATTTCTGATAACGGGCCACAGTTTAAGTCAAAAACATGGAAGGAGACGTTGCGTCGATGTAAAATTGATCCCATTTTTATATCTTCATACCATCCGAGCTCGAATGCTGCAGAACGGGTTATTAAAGAACTCGGAAACTTGTGCCGGTTGTACTGTAACAAACAGCACACGACATGGGACGTTTTCCTTAAAGACTTCCAGGAGGTGATCAATGACGCACCCCATGGGATAACAAAATTGGCACCCATTACAGTACTGAAAAACCGGATTCCTAAGGACTTGATAACCGAGGTCGTAAACTTCCCACCAAGGGCGCGAACGCAGCACCAAGCCATAGTGGATTTGGCTCTCAAGAGGATACGGGCTGCAGCAGAGGTCAGGAAGAGACGTGCCGACAGGGGTGCTCGTCTACGACACTTCCAAATTGGACAAAAGGTGCTCGTTAAGTCTTTCCGGCTTTCGAACAAACAAAAAATGAAATGCCAAAAATTCTATTCTGTTTACAACGGCCCGTACCGTATAAGGAGAGCAGCTCACCACAATGCTTATGAATTGGAGACGCTGAAAGGAAAGAAGTCCATAGGACTCCACCACATCTCTCACATAAAGGAGTTCGTGGAATAGTAGTAGTGTAAGTGGTGTACATAGTAGAATGGGCAAATACATGCACCTTGCTATAGTAGTAGTGTAAGTGGTGTACATAGTTGAATAGGCAAAGATATGAACCTTTCTTCGGGGAACAATAATCGTTGCATTAATAGATTAAGATTGTTAAAGTATTAACACGCTGCGTTTTCTCGCATAAGTATTTACTGCTGTTAACTTTTTTGTCTATGTTCGGGATCTCCTCTGTCGTTGCGATAAGAGGCACTACCTTTCCATGAGCAATGTTTTTGTCCTTTCCTATCTGGTGTCCATGTTAAGGGATAAAGATGAGTGACGAGATGTCGCACAAACGGGCGCATACAAGAACGTGCTCTTAGAAGCGTTCTGAGAAGTCGTGATACGCTCCATAGCGGACACAACCAGTTCGTGAGACGTTCATACCAATGCTTGCAGGCACGCGTCAGTGCACTGCAAGATTGTGGTATATTGCGTGATTTCGAGGATGAATATGGGCAGTATAGTTTTTTTGCATAGCTGCGCCAGCTTCGTTGTCTTGCAAGTCGGGGTGAACCTGTGAGCGTTTGACTCCAATGGTGCCGTAGACGAGAGAAATGCGGGCATAAAGCCTACCATGCCAATGTGCTGGTTGGGGATTTAGCGTGTTGCTCGTGACTGTCACAGATGAATAACCAGGGACTTATACTTGGATATTCGTGACATACTGTGTAGCTGGCGTGTGTTGGGCGACTGAATCCTCAACAGGAACCAGTCCTGGCTTGGTCAAATTACATTGCCTCTGGAAAGGTGCGCTTTCATTGCTAAAACTGCATCACATACAAAATTAAGTTCAACTATAAATTTATTGTCTTGTATAGCCGTGGCTAACCCAGTCTCTGGAGTTTCAGTGAGGCGTAGTGAGAACTCGGAGGCCATTTCGTACGGCGCGCACATCACTGTCGTCAATAGCGGTGAGCAGCGAGACATCTCAGCGTAACAGGAATTATGTAAGAGTATTGTATAAAAAATAAATAAATAAATAAATAAATAAATAAATAAATAAAAGGGAAAGTACGATATACTAGGATAAGTTAAACTGTAGGATTTAACAATAACTAGATTATTATTGTGGGGGTTTTCTACCACAAGTGTGGCGCGCGCCTGTTGAGATGCTATTTTTCAGGTCACCAAACCACAGACCGGAGATGGAGGGACGACGTGCGAGCGAAAGTAGCATAGTTGCATGTTCCTTATAGCACAGTAAAACTTAGACCTGCATAACAACATAATTGAATTAAAAGACATAGAATGTAGATCGTTGGCAAATGGTAGTTAATTCTTGAGCATGTCTACTTTCGATCTATATAATTAATAGTAATATTAGTGCGGGCCCGCACATTTAGTTCTTCATCCAATATAGCGTCACACACCATGTACAATAGTGAGATCGGTCTCTACACAAATATCAAGATAAATTATTTCCATGACTTTTGTTATGATAGCTACAGATAAATAACTATAAAATTAAAATTAGAGTGTCTGAAATGACAGACCATCAATGTATCGTGATGTAAATTTATTATAACATAGAAGGTCATGGGGAAAAGTTAGGGATAAGATTTTTGTAAGAATTGTGCAGATGACGGGGATCATGGCAATGCAGGGGCCAGCCGGAGGTCATCGGCTACCTGCAAGAAGAAAGCGTCAGCGCGCTACCTGACGTGAAGGGCGGGAGAGCATCCGGTCCTACAAGCTGACAGCACCTGAGGGATTAGGCGGCAGACAGCCCTCGCCGGGCCACAAGCGAAAATGGGGCTGGCCGTTGACACTGACACGCAACCCACACGCGACAGCCTGCTAGCACTCCGGACGCGGCAGCCGTTTTAAGGGATTCCCTGCGGCAGACCACGTTGTCGTGAGTACACGAAGAAGATCACATATCGTGTCAGAACCTGCGCCTCATGTGCCTCAGGACAGAAAGGGACGCTATATACTCACCTGTTTGGGTTTTTACAACTCACTAGCATTGGCCGATCTGCATACACAAAGCAGCATCGTGCCACACTAACAAATGTACGGTCTCATTTCTAACTTCTCCTCTCTATTAGAGAGCAGTTTTAGCAATCGTCGCTCCTAGTTCGATCCTGTATGGATGACCTCACACACTTGTGGAGTCACTCCACGTGCCATCATCCCTCGTTGAACTGCAATATTGGGAAACATAAAGTACTGTCCAGCGAGAGAAGAGACCTAGACTAGTGATGTATCCCAACAAGTAGACCTCAGAGACAATTAATCGACGTGAGGAGAGCCTATCACTGTGTCTTCCTACCATACTGCCATCATCATGTGCGTGGGTCTTGGTCCAATCTCAACAGAGTACTGCAGATGCTCCAGCATACCCTATTGCCGTTGCAACAACGTAGCAACAACACCCGACGTTTAGCCCTATGTGATGTCAGTAAGGTGTAATTTGTAAAGTGCTTCGAATATTTCTAACAATGTGATTTAGTGCCTCATTCTCAGCACAGTCGTGAACATTGTGCAATGTGCACGCACATGAACCTTGTTTTTTTTTCTTTCTTTTCTTTCTTAAATTTCTTTCTCTAATGTTGTTTTTGTAATGTATGTTATGCTTTATATGTGTTGTGTTTTACTCTGTAATTCTTATTACAAATTACTGTATTGTTCTCCACACCATGTTTTTTTTGTATTTTGTATATATTGTTGTGTGTATGCAAACAGTGTGCCTGAAGTCCCCATAAACTGAAGCAGATACCACCACTGTCATTGTGAATGGACCATCAGTTCAGGGAACATTTTGTAAAGGTTATTCTTGCTGCAGGGAGACAGAATGAATCGGTGGTTGTAATTAGATTCTGAAAGCCCACAAAGAGATTGTTAGCTTAAATAGTATCATGTGTGAGTGAGTTCAGGTTAGTTTAATGATTAAAATTGTTGTAACATCTTGGGCATTTAATTGCGGAGCACTTCAACTCTGATTGTAAAGAATAAACTGCTCCATATTTGGCTCAGATGCCCGGGCCATATTTAGAGCGTGAATGTCTGTGTGAATCGGTGTTTGGAAGGGGCTCCCTGGGTATGGATGTGTGATGTGAGTGTTAGTGTTCCATATTAAGAAGGTGAAGTTGGCTACATCATAAATAATCCTCCCTCTATGAGCTGCATTTTTCGGTTGCAGTGATTCTTTTATAGAGTGCGGCATGTGGAGCCAGTTTGTAAGATTGTTCTTGGGCGATTGACTCACTACCTTGCTCCTAAGTGAGCCAACCGTTCACCAATTACAATCTAAAATGGCGTAGGGGCAAGCAATGAGAGGTGGCATGAGCCCCCTCTCATACTTCTATCTTACGATTCTCCTCTCTAATTACATGCGGTGGAAAGTTGCTATTCCTCAACACGCGGACTTCCCACGCAGCGTCTCTCGTCACCCGGGTGGTCCGGTGGCAGGCGGGCTCTGTTGAACTGGAGAGGGTCAAGCCGACGGGTGCGTGGAAGTCTAGTGAAGGCTTTGCAGACGCCGACATTGTCAAAAGACACGCCCGGAGGGGTTTGAAATAGCGGCTGGGCTAGAGGTTCCGTTACTTCGCAGAATCTTAGCGAAAACACTTTCTGGCGGGCTACCAGCGAGGCGTGGGAATGACTTGTGTACCCAGGCAGTTGTGGCGGGAAAATTCCCGCGCTTTCTGCAAAATAGTAACTGTGATTGGCTTGCTCAGGGCATAGCTCCGTGACGTAGCCAAATCAGCGCAGAAATTGGCGCCAAGAATCTCCATTGGTGGAATGGTAGTGCTCCGGCAATGGAGTGGAATTTTCCGTCGGTTTTCGAGTTGCTGATTGGAACGTTTAACCACGGCCACTGTCGTGGGGGCGGGAATGTTCTGTGTTCGGCCTGTACGGGTGCTCTAGGGTAGTCGGCTCTCGTCTTTCTGTCGAGGACGTCGAAGCAACCAGCCCTCGCCTCCGGTACGCCAGATCGTGTTCGGGCAGTTAAGAAGACAGTTTGGTAATGTATGTCCGCAGCACCGGCAGATAGGGATTTTCCTAGGTGACAATCAGAGCTCAGCAGAGCGCGCCTGTTTGTCTTTTTGTAACTTTGTTCTGTCTTGAGTAGCAGCAATTACTGTTGGGTTAGCTGTGTGTCTCTCTTGAGATTTGAGTGGCAAGGAATTGGCTCCACATACCACTTCGTCTTAAACCTCAAGATCTAGTTTAGGGACAACTTCACCTTTACAGTGTTTGTATGTGTATCCAATTTGAGCCAATTTGATGAATTATAAATTAGAATTCAAGTGTTTTTGTATATTATTTTGTGTTTAGTCTTAATAAATCATATTGTTATTTTGGACAGAACTTTCATTCTGTTAATCGGTAGACCAACCCATCATTTCTCACTACGTTTATGAAACCTTCCTTTATTTAACTTATTTATCAAATTAAATTATTGCAGGTGCCAAACTCTTTTCTACTCCACTTGCTGGGTTGATTACAGTCACTTCGCGTATAATTTTTAATCCTTGTGCAACAGCAAAAGTCGGAGTTAGAATAGGGGGGGGGGGGCTTAGAGCATCATTTAAATATGTAGATTCTAGAATTTAGTGTTAAATACACTGCTAGCCCCGGCACCTCGCATTGTCGTCTTCCCTTGCTGGCCCGTGGTATTTGTTATTTTGTGCCTTCTTCCTGTCCTTTGCGTCTTGTTTATCAAAGACTACTTCGAGTTCGCGCAATAGACTCTTCAATGCTTCTATGTCAGATCCACACTTCCCGACAAGTGTCTGTTGATACCTAACTGGCAATTTGGAAAAGCAAAATTTAGTGATTTCTCCGTTGCTATATGGACTATCTAAAAACTGATTCTTCTTGAGTAAATCATCAAAAAATTTGGTTGCGCTCCTATGCCCGGATACTTCCAGTTCAGGACAAAATATTATTTCCTCTTTAATCCTGTCTTGCGTTTCCTTTGACCAGTACGTCCGCAGGAATGCACCAACAAATTCCTGATAAGTCTGACACGTCGCTGCCACACCCCGCATCTTTTCCGCGGCTTGGCCTTTGATGTGTTCACACATGAATTCTAATTTTGCCAGGGTTGGCCATGACGATGGTAATGAATTTGTAAACTGCATCACCCAGCTCTTCGGATGCATCGACCTTCCATTATCTTTGAACTTCTGGAATTTTAGTATGGACAGGAAGTGGTTCTGATCAAAATCCTGTATGATCCTCGCACTGGTGTTGTCACTCGTTTCCGATACTTGCACGTCTGCTGTGTGTCCTGATCTATCTTGCTGATAACTGTGATGTGCTACCTCTGTATCACAGTGGAAGTGGCACTCCAAATTCACTCTCCTAAGTGGGCTACAATTATCAGGCGGGCTATAATTATTGGAGCTATTACTCGCTCTTTCTGCGTGTGCATTGTTAGTTCCGCACTCTGTCACTGGGCTAGAGCACGGCGGGCTTTTCCTCGGAGAAGCAATTCTGTGTACTCCATCATAGGTATCCGAACGCGTGGTGCTCGTGTGCCCGTTTCGCTCTAGTTTTGCTATCCGACCCTCTACTTCTTTAATTCGTTTCGTGATGTTCATAACCGCAAATTAACCTTGAGTTTTTAAGACTGCTAGGGATTTTGAGTGGGCTTGTGTCGCACGTCGCAAGCGCTCTGCGAGTTGAGAAGTTGCTTTTGCGATTTTCATTGCCCCTGTTGCTGCCGTTTTGGCTAGGCCTGTTACTTTTTGTGCTACTATTGATATTTGTTTTGCTTCTCCACATTCTTTCTTTATTGTTAGTAATTCCTCACGAATTTCCCCTATATGCGAAATTATTGCTTGAGTGTCCTTCTTGCGCTGTTCGTCAGCTTCTTCTTTCTCCTTCTTACGTTGTTTCTCCTCTTCTTCCTTCTCCCTCTTACATTGTTTCTCATCTTCTTCCTTCTCCTTCTTACGCTGTTCGTCAGCTTCTTCCTTCTCCTTCTTACGTTGTTTCTCATCTTCTTCCTTCTCCTTCTTACGTTGTTTCTCCTCTTCTTCCTTCTCCCTCTTACGCTGTTCGTCAGCTTCTTCTTTCATTGATCGTAGGAAGCTCAGTATTGGGTTTACGTCATCTTTTTGATCCTCTTCAAACGTGGGAGATGTGACTCTGGACACCTGGGCGCTAGAGCTCTGACGTGGCCGAGCTAGCCCCTGTATGCTCTCGTTCGTTTGATTATAAACTTCTGCTACCGCCTCGACCTGTGTGCCTGTCTCTGTTTCATCCTCTACTTCACTATCATAATCACGGCCGCAACGCTGCTCTGAGATCACGTCCAAATCACCTTCCTCATCAATGACCCTGGCGTCCTGCCCTGCTAAAAATGTGCCCATCTCATCTCCGAACCTATTCCCGTCAGTAAACTGCCCCTTATCCATTATGCTATCCTCTTTTGTTTTAGCTTCGCTCGATAATAATCGTGCCTTACTTCTCGTTATCATTCATGAAAAACAAATTTATCTAAAATGCACAATAAAATTAATCTACTCCATATATTTTTACACATAGACATAAAATTTCAACAACGCCTCTCCAACGCTGTAATTATACGCACGATTTGTTGTGGTACAGAAACCGCACACAAACCCGACAAAGTGTGATGTGATACAGACACACCATCAAAGGAACACAAAAACAATGAGCAAAACAATATATACACTGAAAACAAAAACTGTAATCGTGCGCCACTACTTAAAACTAAACGCGGAACTACCAGAAAAAAACTTGAGTATTAATCAATAAAAAATTAAGCAAAAAAAAAATTCTGAGTGTCCCTACTACTAATAATACTTGCTTATCAGCGATTCACAGGAAAGATCCGAGGCTAAGGGTCGCCATTTTATGCGAGGTGCCGGGGCTAGCAGTGTATTTAACACTAAATTCTTCTAGAATCTACATATGTAAATGATGCTCTAAGCCGCCCCTATTCTAACTCCGACTCTTGCTGTTGCACAAGGATTAAAAAAAATACGCGAACTGACTCTAATCAAACCTGCCAGTGGAGTAGAAGAGAGTTTGTTACCTGCAATAATTTAATTTGATAAATAAGTTAAATAAACGAAGGTTTCATTAACATAGGAATGATAGGGTTGCTCTACCGATTAACAGAATGAAAGTTCTGTCCAAAATAACAATATGATTTATTAAGACTAAACACAAAATAATAAACAAAAACACATGAAACATTTACAATACATCAAATTGGCTCAAATTGGATACTCATACAAACACTGTAAAGGTGAAGTTGTCCCTAAACTAGATTGTGAGGTTTAAGACGAAGTGGTATGTGGAGCCAATTCCTTGCCACTCAAATCTTAAGAGAGACACACAGCTAACCCAACATTAATTGCTGCTACTCAAGACAGAACAAAGTTACAAAAAGACAAACAGGCGCGCTCTGCTGAGCTCTGATTATCACCTAGGAAAATCCCTATCTGCCGGTGCTGCAGACATACATTACCAAACTGTCTTCTTAACTGCCAGAACACGATCTGGCGTACCGGAGGCGATGGCTGGTTGCTTCGACGTCCTCGACCGAAAGGCGAGAGCCGACTACCCTAGAGCTCCCGTACAGGCCGAACACAGAACATTCCCGCCCCCACGACAGTGGCCGTGGTTAAACGTTCCAATCAGCAACTCGAAAACCGGCGAAAATTCCACTCTATTGCCGGAGCACTACCATTCCACCAATGGAGATTCTTGGCGCCAATTTCTGCGCTGATTTTGCGACGTCACGGAGCTATGCCCTCAGCAAGCCAATCACAGTTACCATTTTGCAGAAAGCGCGGGAATTTTCCCGCCACAACTGCCTGGGTACACAAGTCATTCCCACGCCTCGCTGGTAGCCCGCCAGAAAGTGTTTTCGCTAAGTTTCTGCGAAGTAACGGAACCTCTAGCCCAGCCGCTACTTCAGGCCCCGGCCGGCGTGTCTCTTGACAATGTCGGCGTCTGGAAAGCATTCACTCGACTGCCTCACACCCATCGGCTTAACCCTCTCGAGATCAGTGGAGCCCGCCTGTCACCGGACCACCTGGGTGACGAGAGACGCTGCGTGGGAAGTCCGCGTGTGAAGGAATAGCAACTTTCCACTGCATGCAATTAGAGTGGAGAATCGTAAGCTAGAAATATGAGTAGGAGCTCATGCTACCTCTCATTGCCCCTACGCCATTTTAGATTGTAATTGGTGAACGGTTGGCTCACTTAGGAGCAAGGTAGTGAGTCAATCGCCCAAGAACAATCTTACAAACTGACTCCACATGCCGCACTCTATAAAAGAATCACTGCAACCGAAAAATGCAGCTCATAGAGGGAGGATTATTTATGATGTAGCCAACTTCACCTTCTTAATATGGAACACTAACACTCACATCACACATCCATACCCAGGGAGCCCCTTCCAAACACCGATTCACAGAGACATTCATGCTCTAAATATGGCCCAGGCATGTGAGCCAAATATGGAGCAATTTATTCTTTACAATCAGAGTTGGAGTGCTCCGCAATTAAATGCCCAAGATGTTACAACAATTTTAATCATTAAACTAACCTGAACTCACTCACACATGATACTATTTAAGTTCACAATCTCTTTGTAAGCTTTCAGAATCTAATTACAACCTCCGATTCATTCTGTCTCCCTGCAGCAAGAATAACCTTTACAAAATGTTCCCTGAACTGATGGTCCATTCACAATGACAGTGGTGGTATCTGCTTCAGTTTATGGGGACTTCAGGCACACTGTTTGCATACACACATCAATAAATACAAAAAAACATGGTGTGGAGAACAATACAGTAATTTGTAATAAGATTTACAGTGTAAAACACAAACACATACAAGGTATAACATACATTACAAAAACAACATTAGAGAAAGAAATTTAAGAAAAAAAACAAGGTTCATGGGGCATGAAGTTGTGTGTGCACATTGCACAAAGTTCACAACTGTGCTGAGAATGAGGCACTAAATCACATTGTTAGAAATATTCGAAGCACTTCACAAATTACACAGTACTGACATCATATAGGGCTAAACGTCGGGTGTTGTTGCTACGTTGTTGCAACGGCAATAGGGTGTGCTGGAGCATCTGCAGTACTCTGTTGAGATTGCACCAAGACCCACGCATATGATCACAGCAGCACGGTAGGAAGACACAGTGATAAGCTCTCCTCACGTCGATTAATTGTCTCTGAGGTCTACTTGTTGGGATACATCACTAGTCTAGGTCTCTTCTCTCGCTGGACAGTACTTTACGTTTCCCAATATTGCAGTTCGACGAGGGATGATGGCACGTGGAGTGACTCCACAAGTGTGTGAGGTCATCCATACAGGATCAAACTAGGAGCGACGATTGCTAAAACTGCTCTCGAATAGAGAGGAGAAGTTAGAAATGAGACCATACATTTGTTAGTGTGGCACGATACTGCTTTGTGTATGCAGATCGGCCAATGCTAGTGAGTTGTAAAAACCCAAACAGGTGAGTATATAGCGTCCCTTTCTGTCCTGAGGCACATGAGGCGCAGGTTCTGACACGATATGTGATCTTCTTCGTGTACTCACGACAACGTGGTCTGCCGCAGGGAATCCCTCGAAACGGCTGCCGCGTCCGGAGAGCTAGCAGGCTGTCGCGTGTGGGTCACGTGTCAGTGTCAACGGCCAGCCTCACTTTCCCTTGCGGCCTGGCGAGGGCTGTCTGCCACCTAATCTCTCAGGTATACGGCCCGGTGACTGTCAGCTTGTAGGACCGGATGCTCTCGCGCCCTTCACGTCAGGTGGCGCGCTGACGCTCCCTTCTTGCAGGTAGCTGATGACCTCTTGTTTTTGCTCCGGCTGGCCTCTGCATTGCCACGATCCCCGTCATCTGCACAATTCTTACGAAAATCGTATGCCTAACTTTTCCCCATGACCTTCTATGTTATAATAAATTTACATAATGACACATTGATGGTCTGTCATTTCAGACACTCTTATTTTACTTTTATAGTTATTAATCTATGGCTATGATTATAACAAAAACGTGGCGTATGTAATCTAGACATGGAAATAATTTATCTTGATATTTGTGTAGAGACCGGTCTCACTACTGTACATGGTGTGTGACGCTACACTGGATGAACAGCTAAATGTGCGGGCCCGGACTAATATTACTATTAATTATATAGATCGACAGTCAACATGCTCAAGAATTAACTACCATTTGCCAACGATCTACATTCTATGTCTTTTGAATAAATTATGTTATTATGCAGGTCGAAGTTTTACTGAGCTTATAAAGAACAAGCAACTATTCTACGTTCGCTCGCCGGTCGTCCCTCCATCTTGGGTCTGTGATTTGATGACCTGAAAAATAACATCCCAACAGGCGCGCGCCAAACACTTGTGGTAGAAAACCCCCACAATATTAATCTAGTTATTGTTAAGCCCTACAGTTTAACTTATCCTAGAATATCATACCTTTTTTTTGTTTTTTTTTTTGTTTGTTTACCTTATACAATACTCTTACATAATTCCTGTTACGCTGAGATGTCTCGCTGCTCGCCGCTATTGACGACAGTGATGTGCGCGCCGTACGACATGACCTCCGAGTTTTCATTACGCCTCACTGAAACTCCAGAGACTGGGTTAGCCATGGCTATACACGACAATAAATTTATAGTTGCAACTTCCTTCTCTATGTGATGCGGTTTTCGCGATCAAAGCACACCTTTCCAGAGGCAATGTAATATGACCAAGCCAGGACTGGTTCCTGTTGAGGATTCAGTCACCCAACACACGCCAGCTACACAGTATGTCACGAATATCCAAGTATAAGTCCCTGGTTATTCATCTGTGACAGTCACGAGCAGCACGCTAAATCCCCAACCAGCACATAGGCATGGTAGGCTTTATGCCCGCATTTCTCTCGTCTACGGCACCATTGGAGTCAAACGCTCACAGTTTCACCCCGACTTGCAAGACAACGATGCTGGCGCAGCTCTGCAAAAAACTATACTGCCCATATTCATCCTCGAAATCACGCAATATACCACAATCTTGCAGTGCACTGACGCGTGCCTGCAAGCATTGGTATGAACGTCTCACGAACTGGTTGTGTCCGCTATGGAGCGTATCACGACTTCTCAGAACGCTTCTAAGAGCACGTTCTTGTATGCGCCCGTTTGTGCGACATCTCGTCACTCATCTTTATCCCTTAACATGGACACCAGATAGGAAAGGACAAAAACATTGCTCATGGAAAGGTAGTGCCTCTTATCGCAACGACAGAGGAGATCCCGAACATAGACAAAAAAGTTAACAGCAGTAAATACTTATGCGAGAAAACGCAGCGTGTTAATACTTTAACAATCTTAATCTATTAATGCAACGATTATTGTTCCCCGAAGAAAGGTTCATATATTTGCCTATTCTATTATGTACACCACTTAAACTACTATTATTCCACGAACTTCTTTGTGTGAGAGATGTGGTGGAGTCCTATGGACTAGCGCCAATCCCTTGTCAGACTCCCCCTCCTGAGACGTGCATTAGGATTTGCAGGTCTAATTTCAATCTCCTGGTTCTCCTGTTGTCCTTGGTTTCGCTCTCTCCATTTACGGTCGCTTTGCCGTTCGTTATTCCTTCTGTCCCAGATTCCTTGTCTAGATTGACCCTGTTCCCTGACGTTCTGGTTTCCGTGTCTCTGGTTTCCAGAACCTTGAATAGCGTAACCTTGCTTTCCGTAACCCTGGTTTCCTAACTGACCAGTGCGATTATGCGATCTGTTGTCGTCTTCCCTTGCTGGCCCGTGGTATTTGTTATTTTGTGCCTTCTTCCTGTCCTTTGCGTCTTGTTTATCAAAGACCACTTCGAGTTCGCGCAATAGACTCTTGAATGCTTCTATGTCAGATCCACACTTCCCGACAAGTGTCTGTTGATACCTAACTGGCAATTTGGAAAATCAAAATTTAATGATTTCTCCATTGCTATATGGACTATCTAAAAACTGATTCTTCTTGAGTAAATCATCAAAAAATTTGGTTGCGCTCCTATGCCCGGATACTTCCAGTTCAGGACAAAATATTATTTCCTCTTTAATCCTGTCTTGCGTTTCCTTTGACCAGTACGTCCGCAGGAATGCACCAACAAATTCCTGATAAGTCTGACACGTCGCTGCCACACCCCGCATCTTTTCCGCTGCTTGGCCTTCGATGTGTCCACACATGAATTCTAATTTTGCCAGGGTTGGCCATGACGACGGTAATGAATTCGTAAACTGCATCACCCAGCTCTTCGGATGCATCGACCTTCCATTATCTTTGAACTTCTGGAATTTTAGCATTGGACAGGAAGTGGTTCTGATCAAAATCCTGTCTGATCCTCGCACTGGTGTTGTCAGTCGTTTCCGATACTTGCACGTCTGCTGTGTGTCCTGATCTATCTTGCTGATAACTGTGATGTGCTACCTCTGTATCACAGTGGAAGTGGCACTCTGAATTCACTCTCCTAAGTGGGCTACAATTATCAGGCGGGCTATAATTATTGGAGCTATTACTCGCTCTTTCTGCGTGTGCGTTGTTAGTTCCGCACTCTGTCACTGGGCTAGAGCACGGCGGGCTTTTCCTCGGAGAAGCAATTCTGTGTACTCCATCATAGGTATCCGAACGCGTGGTGCTCGTGTGCCCGTTTCGCTCTAGTTTTGCTATCCGACCCTCTACTTCTTTAATTCGTTTCGTGATGTTCATAACCGCAATTTAACCTTGAGTTTTTAAGACTGCTAGGGATTTTGAGTGGGCTTGTGTCGCACGTCGCAAGCGCCCTGCGAGTTGAGAAGTTGCTTTCGCGATTTTCATTGCCGCTGTTGCTGCCGTTTTGGCTAGACCTGCTACTTTTTGTGCTACTATTGATATTTGTTTTGCTTCTCCACATTCTTTCTTTATTGTTAGTAATTCCTCACGAATTTCCCCTATATGCGAAATTATTGCTTGAGTGTCCTTCTTGCGCTGTTCGTCAGCTTCTTCTTTCTCCTTCTTACGTTGTTTCTCCTCTTCTTCCTTCTCCCTCTTACGTTGTTTCTCATCTTCTTCCTTCTCCTTCTTACGCTGTTCGTCAGCTTCTTCCTTCTCCTTCTTACGTTGTTTCTCATCTTCTTCCTTCTCCTTCTTACGTTGTTTCTCCTCTTCTTCCTTCTCCCTCTTACGCTGTTCGTCAGCTTCTTCTTTCATTGATCGTAGGAAGCTCAGTATTGGGTTTACGTCATCTTTTTGATCCTCTTCAAACGTGGGAGATGTGACTCTGGACACCTGGGCGCTAGAGCTCTGACGTGGCCGAGCTAGCCCCTGTATGCTCTCGTTCGTTTGATTATAAACTTCTGCTACCGCCTCGACCTGTGTGCCTGTCTCTGTTTCATCCTCTACTTCACTATCATAATCACGGCCGCAACGCTGCTCTGAGATCACGTCCAAATCACCTTCCTCATCAATGACCCTGGCGTCCTGCCCTGCTAAAAATGTGCCCATCTCATCTCCGAACCTATTCCCGTCAGTAAACTGCCCCTTATCCATTATGCTATCCTCTTTTGTTTTAGCTTCGCTCGATAATAATCGTGCCTTACTTCTCGTTATCATTCATGAAAAACAAATTTATCTAAAATGCACAATAAAATTAATCTACTCCATATATTTTTACACATAGACATAAAATTTCAACAACGCCTCTCCAACGCTGTAATTATACGCACGATTTGTTGTGGTACAGAAACCGCACACAAACCCGACAAAGTGTGATGTGATACAGACACACCATCAAAGGAACACAAAAACAATGAACAAAACAATATATACACTGAAAACAAAAACTGTAATCGTGCGCCACTACTTAAAACTAAACGCGGAACTACCAGAAAAAAACTTGAGTATTAATCAATAAAAAATTAAGCAAAAAAAATTCTGAGTGTCCCTACTACTAATAATACTTGCTTATCAGCGATTCACAGGAAAGATCCGAGGCTAAGGTTCGCCATTTTATGCGAGGTGCCGGGGCTAGCAGTGTATTTAACACTAAATTCTTCTAGAATCTACATATGTAAATGATGCTCTAAGCCCCCCCTATTCTAACTCCGACTCTTGCTGTTGCACAAGGATTAAAAAAAATACGCGAACTGACTCTAATCAAACCTGCCAGTGGAGTAGAAGAGAGTTTGTTACCTGCAATAATTTAATTTGATAAATAAGTTAAATAAACGAAGGTTTCATTAACATAGGAATGATAGGGTTGCTCTACCGATTAACAGAATGAAAGTTCTGTCCAAAATAACAATATGATTTATTAAGACTAAACACAAAATAATAAACAAAAACACATGAAACATTTACAATACATCAAATTGGCTCAAATTGGATACTCATACAAACACTGTAAAGGTGAAGTTGTCCCTAAACTAGATTGTGAGGTTTAAGACGAAGTGGTATGTGGAGCCAATTCCTTGCCACTCAAATCTTAAGAGAGACACACAGCTAACCCAACATTAATTGCTGCTACTCAAGACAGAACAAAGTTACAAAAAGACAAACAGGCGCGCTCTGCTGAGCTCTGATTATCACCTAGGAAAATCCCTATCTTCCGGTGCTGCAGACATACATTACCAAACTGTCTTCTTAACTGCCAGAACACGATCTGGCGTACCGGAGGCGATGGCTGGTTGCTTCGACGTCCTCGACCGAAAGGCGAGAGCCGACTACCCTAGAGCACCCGTACAGGCCGAACACAGAACATTCCCGCCCCCACGACAGTGGCCGTGGTTAAACGTTCCAATCAGCAACTCGAAAACCGGCGGAAAATTCCACTCTATTGCCGGAGCACTACCATTCCACCAATGGAGATTCTTGGCGCCAATTTCTGCGCTGATTTTGCGACGTCACGGAGCTATGCCCTGAGCAAGCCAATCACAGTTACTATTTTGCAGAAAGCGCGGGAATTTTCCCGCCACAACTGCCTGGGTACACAAGTCATTCCCACGCCTCGCTGGTAGCCCGCCAGAAAGTGTTTTCGGTAAGTTTCTGCGAAGTAACGGAACCTCTAGCCCAGCCGCTACTTCAGGCCCTGGCGGGCGTGTCTCTTGACAATGTCGGCGCCTGGAAAGCATTCACTCGACTGCCTCACACCCGTCGGCTTAACCCTCTCGAGATCAGCGGAGCCCGCCTGTCACTGGACCACCTGGGTGACGAGAGACGCTGCGTGGGAAGTCCGCGTGTGAAGGAATAGCAACTTTCCACTGCATGCAATTAGAGAGGAGAATCGTAAGATAGAAATATGAGAAGGAGCTCATGCCACCTCTCACGTTTATTAAAACAGCCTGATTTTTATAACCGCTCTAGTCAAACGCGCTTTGAAAAGTAAGTCGAGGTGCTACAATGCCTTGAATATGCGTTTAACGACCGATTCCAGGTAATGTGCCGGTATATGACATACAGCTAAATAAAGGAGATTGCGTTACATATGCAAGTGTAACATTACATTAAAACCAATATTACAGATTACATGTTTTTTTAAAATCTATCGCGTTGTAGTACTTCGAAACAACGGCTTACATTACTTTCATTTATTAACATTGGCTTTGTTATTGTTTCAGGAAATTACCTACCTGCAGCCAATTCTCGAGGGTTTTGTGAAACCTTTTCGAAGGATATTGAAAGTGCGCCTTCAGATTTACATTTCGAACTAATTGATTTGCAAAGCAATGTTCACCGAAAGGATGTGTTTTACAATACAAAAGGTTTGCTCCAATTCTACCAGTATTTGCCGAAGGAAGAATTTCCCAAGTTACACAGAGAAGCAGCGAAGATTATTTCTATGTTTGGTTCCACTTGTGCCTGTGAAAGGTTTTTTTCTGTTTTGTCTTGTACAAAAACTAGATTGCGTGCGAGTATTTCTAATTGTAATTTAAAAAATTCTCTCAGAATTGCTGTCAGCCAATCTCTTGTTCCAGATCTTAGTAGCATAATTGCAAATAAAACAAAGAGCACATAGGAAGATACATTTGTGTTGAAACCAAATTTAAAATTGTTACAATTACAGTTATTATATAAATCTCTTTTGTACCGGTACACCAAACTAAGCTCTCCTCCTAGTGTACATTAGTATTTGGCAATGACGAAGAAAACAGGGAAAAAGCTTTGAAACAGGTCGAGACAGGCGGCGCGAGCGATACAAGCTAAGGAAGTGAGAGGCAGCGCTATTGCGCAAAGCCGATGAGTGGGGGGTCTTCACCGTCGTCAACATAGCGCAGCCGTCTTCTGCACTCTGCACTGTGCGATGCACCGGTGCGTGCACCTTGTGCGGCCCTGCTTTAAAGGAACTACGTACTTCAGTGCAGTAGAAGTGGGTAATTTATTGAGATTTTCCTGTGTTCTTCTGTAATGTAATTCTTGATTTTCCTGTGTTCTTCTGTAATGTAATTCTTAAATTCCTTCCATGTTAGGATATGTAACAGGCATAGTGTCACTTGTTAGTAACTGCGTAGTATTGATTTACGCCGTCTGTAGCGTCGTTGTCCTTTTTTTTCTTTTTTTAAACAGCCAACGACTGTTTTAGAGAACTCAATTAGGCGCCAGCCTCCGCTCGTAAACCACCAGGAGAGTGTATTCTTTGTTTGTGTAATGTATTCTAAGTATAAGTGTGTTGCATATTAAGCATTTTCTGTGTAATTTTATTGTTCAATTCTTAAATTTCTTACTTTTTTGTATATTTCAGAAGCACAGTCTCTAGTTTTAGAAACTGTGTAGTGAAGATTCACGCCGTCTGTAGCGCTGATGTTTGTCTTTGAACAGTCAGCGACGGTTTTAGGTAGTCACTCAGGCGCCAGTTTTCACTCGTAAACCACCTGGAATGTAGGTCGTTTGTTTGTGCCTGCCAACGTGCAGTGAACTAGTGTCAGTGACAGGCTCGGCATTTTCAACTAGCTTGCGTTTGGGTTTCTAACAAATCTGGTATGGTAAATCCTTCTCTAAAACACAAAATCGTTTCCTTTCATCCTTTCTTTGTATCTACTATTGTCATTCGGATTTTAGTAGTACGATGAATAGGATGCGTTCATGCCAAGTGCGGCCACGGGAGGAGCTGGCTGCAGTTCGTGAACGGCTGAAGGTGTTGCTGGCCGCAGCCAGCCGTCTGTATGCTGCTGCCTCGGGTTGTTAACGGTGGCGGAGAAACCGGCACGTTACATGGGGGCACCTTGGTGCAATCGACAATCATATTGTCTATCGAGGTCAAAACTGAATATGTCTGCGAGATTATCTGGACACAGATCACCGTCCTAGATGAGCTCAAGTTAATTTATTTAATTAATTAACCGGTCGCCACTATCATTCGCGGAAAGTCTACGCTCGGTAGCCCTAAAGTACGCCAATCACGCAAGATGACCGTGCGAGGTGGCGCAGTGATTGGCACACTGGACTCGCATTCCGGAGGACGACGGTTCAAACCCGCTTCCGGCCGTCCTGATTTAGGTTTCCCGTGGTTTCTCTAAATTGCTTCAGGCAAATGCCGGGATGGTTCCTTTGAAAAAGTATGGCCGACTTCCTTCCCTATTCCGATGGGACTGATGACCTCGCTGTTTGGTGTCCAAAATCAACCAACCAACGCAATATGAGCTGGAAGCACCTTTAACCTATTGAGAGGCACCCACTTGCCTTTCTCATACTGTGGCATCAAGCAGTCAGGCCTGCAAGATGGGTGGTTTGCCAAGCGAGTGGATTCTTCCTTAATTTATTGAGCAACATGAATTCTCGTATCTTACTATTTAGTTACAAATTATCCTCCTGCATGAATAATACGCAACGGAAACACGCATCTGACTATCAGTGATTTATAGAACTCTGACTGCACACTACGCACTGGCAATACCACACTTACTTTTTGTCTTTGATTTAACGGCTTTTATATAAATTCGGGACATTATGATAACATACAATTTAATGAAAAAGGCCACCAATCTCTTTCTATTCACTATTTGATTTATTCCTAAACACACAAATTCTACAACCTAGAACAAAATCACAAGAGAAATTCCGCCCAGTGGGCATGGCTTTACTTTAGTGAATCTCTATACTATGGTCTCGTAATCTATTTGCCCCAACAGTGCACTCCCTGGATCGGATGGTGGATCTTTTATTATACCTCACACTTCGCCTCTCACATTCATCCTCACGAAACTTTCCTCCAGATCGAGCGATACAGAAGGAACAAGCATAACCCACAAATCTTTCGAAACTACCTTGCTACTCCCATGCAAAACACACATACCCAAATTACAAGACATACACAACACAACAATATGAAATATTACACAACGAACGGTTACAACTTCATCACTTTCCGCTTTCCCACTTCAATCAATATCCATCCCAGTTTCACACGACACTGCCCCACTTTGTAATTTTACTTTCCTACTGTGAACTCTGGAGATAAACGCACATCTTCCTGTGCAATGCAAGCCAAGTGGCGTTGCTGGAAAAACGGCCGACTCACCTTGATTCTCTCTCAGAGTTTAAATTTAGTGTCACACGGAATGATATTTCTTAAATACTTCAACTTATGATACACACGCTATTTCTTAAATATTTCAGCTTATTGTACACACGCTATTAATTCTTAAATATTTCAGCTTATTGTACACACGCTAGTATCTCAACTTATAAATACACGTGGTCTCATTGTGACCGTTGGTTTACTACAATCCCCTTAAAATTACCTGCCTCACTTTGTAATTTTCCCCACAAAAGTTCCTAGGAAAGAGAAATGATTAGTTCTAACTACTCTTAAATATTCCACATCCATACCATGCCTCCACACTTTCATTACGGAGCACAACAAAAAACAGGTCTTTACAGCAGAAGGTTCAGCGCCAGAGTGCCGAAACATGGCCGTATTCCCGTTCTCTCGCACCTCTGTCGAAGTGGGAGAAGCACCTTGCTACCTTATTGGTCAGCCACATTTCAGACGCTCCAAAGCTCTGGTAACTTCCATCTCTTTGATCTCACCAAAGGTAGCCAAAGGATCGACTCAAAGATGATCATTCCGATTCACTATCTGTGGTTAGCAGACGACCATACATTCATTCATTTACACCACACAGATCTCACCAAACTGGATGTAGGGATTTATGTTGAGGGAGTGCACATGTGATCAATTAAAAGAATAAATTGTCATTCTTTCCCACACTGGTATCCGGCTTCGCTGTATTAATTGAAATTGAGTTACTTTTACACAAAAAATGTGTTGTTCTGACAAGAATTTCGTACCTATTCTCAATGTTGGGCGGTACTGTACCCTTTCATCACCGGCTACCCATGCAGAAAAAAATGGCACGGTACTATCCTTGCAATGCGAGGGTAGTTCCGAACATTTTTTTAAGAAAACTGTATTAAAACAAACGTAGCAATTCATCAAAATAACCAGGAGGAGACCTTAGCCCCTGGTGACCTCAAATAGACGACCAAATTATATTGTACTCTCCACAATCCGGAGTAACGTACACATACAAATATATAACAATCCACATGACAAATAAAACATCACATCATAGAAATGAAAAAATAATATTGAGATAAAATTTTGCTTTAGTTACTGGGATCTTCGTTACTTTTATGAGTAATCCAAATTTCAATAATTCTAAAACAAATTAAAAAAAATACTAATTGTACTCATGAAATTTGAAATAGCTCACCGTCCAAACACAGAGCAAGTAATCTGACATTCATAAATTGCGCTGTAAAAACCCTTACACAGCAAAGTCTAAATACAAAACAAAATCAACAAAAGAAAAAAATTTCGTACACTAGTTACACGTAGAATGTCAGGCTCCACACCATTACTCTAAAATATACCTCAAACCTACAGCGAAAAAAAAACTGAGAAGGAAAACAATGAAATATACCACAAGTTACATACTGGTTACGTAATATAGTTCGTCTAAGACATCATGTCATACCTCATTAGCTATCATCACCTAAGCAATTGCCACAACTACTCGACAATGAGTTTCAGTAAATAGTTTAACAATAAGTGCTTGAATCCACCAGTAGCTCTCTTATCTTACTCTACTGTTCATTTCTCTGTTGTCACACATATAGACGACAAGAACTTGCATTTCGACTAGCCTTCGTTACACTTTAATGTGAAATGTCACCACTGTGATAATAAAAAATAAGTGGCTTCAGTCAAAACACCAACAAGATTATTACTATGCACGACATCAAAATACATCAGTTAATTCCGATATTTGTTGTGCAATGCAAACTCTTGTCCCCTGTGACAATCTTACTGATCAATGCTACATGAGCCACTACGTTAGTATTACGCCACTAGCTAATAGTTAAAGCATCATTGTACCAAATATTCTAATAAACATGCTACGTGAACTTGATAATCCAGAACAAACAAAAAAAAAACAAACACTAACTATCCTAAACACAAATGATAATGAAATACAATTACACTTGCTGTCCCCCTGAGGAATGAAACATATAAAAAAAAAAAACATTTACACAATTACAAATACAAACACATTATTCCCTATCTTGCGAGTCACACGGAAACATTTCATTCTGTGATTTTCTTGGGGTCAAAAAGTTGCTGATAGTTTTCCTAGAACCACTGTTTCGGTGTCAAAGCTCTCCCATGGTTACCCGGACGAAAGTCTTTGAGTCACTCAATTCGGCATTTTGAACACGCACTGAACAGTAAACTGTATCTCTCATTAAACACAAATGTCATAGTCACTCTCAGAGTACCATCCACACGAATCTGTTCGTCCAAAAAAAAATGGCCCTACAACTACTATTACCCACGGTTCTGTCCTTTCAGTTCATGGTGTAATTAAAAGTCGTAAGTTTCAACAAACAGCACTTATTCCCGCGCCAGTTCAAGAAATGTCTCCTACTACAGACGCAAATGTCAATGTCCCACTCTAGTTTCTTGCCTTCATATAATAATTGTTCAGCATACGACAACTGTCCTCTAAGTATACCAAGTGTCCCACATGCAATTCACAAAGCACACTTAACAAGTCACTGCCAAAAGTTTATGGATCCCACCGTTCAGTGGTCAAGACAAAACAAAACGATCGTCCTGTTCGCTAAAGACAAAATCTTTTCCACCACTCACAACGTGGAAACACCAGTCCTTTACTTTCCACCTTATGGAAAGTCGCAGTCATCTTGTTTCACGGCTCCACAGTCTAGTACTAGTTAATAGCTGCAGGTAAAAAAATATGCTCGCCGGGCTCTGCCGCGCCTCGTCCATTCAGCAGTAGCGCCGCTGCGCGCGCCGTTGAGCAGAAGAAACCACCCGCTGTTGCCTCCGCGGGATACCTTCCCCAGTCGTAAGGGTGGCGGAACTCACGAATGGCCAGTGATGCGTGCGTGTCGCCCCAGGCCGTTGACCTGCTGTAGCGGGCGCGTGGAGTGTACCTCGTCTGACAGTGGAGTGGGGAGTGCCGCGGCTGTGTCGCCTGTCGCCATGGCGACGTCAGCTCGGCCCATTAGCGGTATGGGCGTTACGACACCCAATTAGCCAGATCTTCCGTGCATCTCGCAACATTACAGACAAAAGGAAATTCTTACATTAAAATTATACACCCTAGTTTTCTACACATACAACATCAACATTTATCTCTTTTCTATAGACAGCCCACACTTGTGCTATTCATTGTACCTGTCGTCCTTCATACAAAACATGAAAGTGTAAAATAAAACAAAAGGAATAATAAGCAATCTATACCGCTCATAATTACAATATCAAAGAGTAGGCTACTCTAACATCCTAACACAGTGAAAATATTAGAAACTTTATCCTAAAACTACAATATACAATGAACTTTTGTGCTTGTGACACACTGAAATTAAAACCCCTTGAAAGTGTTCTAACAAAAAATAAGAATAATCCACAAGGCTCACAATTACCTACCACATGTTATTAAATAGTAAACTACTTTAACATCCTAACACAATAAACATTTTAGGAACTGGTGACTCTAAATCTACAACATATAATGCACCCTTGTGCTTGTGACAGACTGAAATCAGTATCTCTTCACATATTTTACATTTCATTATATATAGCAACGTTTCTAGGACACGTATGACAGATCCTGACCTGACATCGAGGTTCATCCCAACAAACAATAAAACACAATAATGTTTTAGTTATGGATCGGTAGCATCCCCTTTACAGGAGTGTGTGCATTGATCACACTACTCTACGACTCTCACTCACCAGACATCACATTTTCCCTCTCATTCAATCCATTGATACACTAACAGAATAGGTCTAGAAGTCAGCTATCCTTAACACCACCACACTCACTACAACATACCATACCTTTGCTCCCTTATACTCAACCACATAACACATGAAGCTGCTTCGGAGATAGCTTTCCAGTCTCCGAATTCGTCCTTTCACTCTGGCACCTCTCTCCATCGGCTTATCTCTGCATTCACTTTATGCTAAATATCAACTTAGAATCGCGACATTTCATCTAAGAACAAAAATACACAAATTAATCAACTTGCAAAATAACTGTACACATTATTGGTACCGTTTTGATTAGTTATACTGGTACCAGGCTTCAACAACAACAAAAAATATTATTTTTGCCAAATAGCATATTTTATGGTAAGAATTAGATCTACACTTATATTACATCTTACGTCAGTATTTCACAACGTTCACCATCTGGGTCTCATACTCCCTTTACGTCCTTTCACATTGTGCAGTTGTCCTCATCTCTTCATTCGTATTTCGGCTCTCCGTCCGTCCATTACTCCATCATTTCCTGGTCTTCCTTCATCATTGGCATCAATCTCTATTGCAGCATACACAGGCCTCTCTGTAACATACATCTAAGACATCTCCACATTATTCAATTCTACTCACCTTTATTTACCACTGTTTCCTCACGTCGAATCTCTCTTTATTAATCCCCTTGCTTCACGTCGCTTCTCCTCATATACCACCTTTATCCACTACTGTTTATCACGTCGCTTCTCTATCTACTATCTTTATTCACTCATTAATCATCACGTCGTTTCTGCTTGATCCTTATTCATACGACAAAAATACGTACATACACCACTCTGTCGACTCCTGTTCATGACTCATTCGACCAGTCTGTTCTGTCATACTTCCTGACATCCCGCCTGAAAATTCTTATGTTCGATTTGACCCTGCACAACGTTACACACCACAATTAAATACACTGACTATCTACCATAAGTTGCCTACCTTAGATCTATCCTTAACTTTTCCATAATTTGATGTTAGAAATGTGATGAAGCCCCCGAGATTGTTTTCCCTTGATCGTCTCAATTAGTACAGCATTTTCATGTACAATCCGCCTCACTCTGAATGGTCCACTATACACAGTAAAGAACTTGCTAGTTAGAAATCTGTGCTTCTTTGATAATCGATGAGTTTTTATTAGAACCTTGTCTCCTACTGCCAATTCGATCTTACGGATCTTTCCTTTCTGCTTCTCCTGCCTATCCTTAGCTGCTTTCTTAATTCGCTCTATCGCAACCTTAACAATTTCTGTGTGCCTCTGCTTTCCTGATCGCGGAAAATCTACTAGCTCCCTGACTCGATCTGGTGGTGGTTCATTCTTTAGCACCGTAATTGGTGATAAACCAGTTGCTCCATGTGGTAGCTCATTGAGGATGTCCTGAAAATCTTTGAGAAAAATACTCCAACTTCTGTGTTGCCTATGGCAATAGATCTTACACAATTTTCCCAGTTCTTTTACCACTCTTTCACTGGGGTTACTTGCAGCATGGTATCGGGATATGAACACCGGTTTTATCCTTCTTCTCTTCAGTGTGGTTAGCCATTGTCTGGATCTATATTGCGGTCCATTGTCAGCAATGAACTTTTCTACAGTCCCTACTTCTCGCAAAAAGTTTTTAACGATCGCTGCTGCTACTGTCCTTCCCGTCGCACGTTTCAATGCGGTAAAAGTCACATACTTTGACACC
The DNA here is from genome assembly GCF_023898315.1 of Schistocerca nitens. Lineage (NCBI taxonomy): Eukaryota > Metazoa > Arthropoda > Insecta > Orthoptera > Acrididae > Schistocerca > Schistocerca nitens. The sequence continues at coordinate 362,248,138 of NC_064616.1, forward strand.
AATTCCACTGCTACTAAAACATATCTATATCCCTGCACTGACCTAGGTAGCGGGCCAAACAAATCTGTTGCTCCGAATTCCCTCAATCTACCTGGCACTATCGGAAAAAGCGGTGCTTTGCATGAGATAGTTAACGATTTTGCCTTCTGGCACAATTTGCAACTACCAAGCACGTTCTTGATCCTCCTCTCCATACTAATGAAATAAACTGATTCCCTTAACTTCTTACAGCATTTCCTTGCTCCGTAATGCCCGTAACTTAGGTGCGTGTACCAGATCAACTTGTTGACTATTTCATTTGGTATACACAACACCCAGTCTTGTGTGTTTGGATTTCTACGGTAGAAAAGGACCCCATTCTGAATTGTATAAAAACGTGCTATTTTGGCGTCGAAGTTCGCTCTAACTCTGTCCTTCACCATTCTCCATGACGCGTCTTTATCCTGCTCTTTCGCGATATTTGTGAGTACCGTCCCTATGTATTTCTCGAACGGCACGCCCTGCATATACAATATATCATATCTGTTCTCGTTTACCTCCTCATCAAAGCATTGACCATGACCTACTGGGTTCCTTGACAACGCATCCGCCACTACATTCTGTGGCCCAGGAATATACGTGACCGAAAACTGAAACTCCTGTAAATAGAGTGCCCACCTAGCGAGTCGCCTATGATTAAGTTTGGCCGACATTAGAAACTGTAGTGACTTGTGGTCAGTATAGATTTTAGTATGCCTTCCATACAAATAGTATCTAAACTTACTAAAACCCCATACTATTGCCAAAGCTTCAAGCTCAGTTACCGTGTAATTTCTCTCAGCTTTGCTAAGCACTCGGCTCGCAAATGCAATAGGTTGTTGTATTACTTCTCCTCCTTGCTCTTGCTCTTGGAACAATGTTACCCCAAGTCCACTACGGGAACTGTCCGTGGCCATACAAAACTCTTTCCCTAGGTCTGGATGCCCGAGAAGAGGTGCCGATAGCAGTGCCTTCTTTAACGCCTCATACTCTTCCTGCGCGACAGGGTCCCAATTCCATACCGTTTTCTTTCCAGTCAGCTGACATAGTCTGGGTGTCGCTGCTCCCCCAATCTTAATGAACCTCCTGTAAAAATTGATTAATCCTAAATAACCCCGTAGCTGACGTTTTGTTCTTGGCACCGGAAATTCTCTGATTGCTTCGAGTTTGTCTGGATTTGGTCTTATTCCCTCTGGTGTCACAATGTGACCTAGAAACTCGATTTCTTTTCGTCCAAATTCTGACTTTCCCAAATTTACGGTCACCCCATGTCTCTCCAGTGCACCGAGCAATATGCCTAACGTTCTATTGTGGTCTTCCCAGTTTCTTTCGGCTATCAGGACATCATCCACGTACTGTGTTACCTTATCTTTTATTTCATTAGGAATGACAGTATTTAGCGCTCTGATAAATGCCGCGGATGATACATTTAACCCAAATGGTAGTTTCCGGAATTGATATGATTTCCCGTAGCACAAGAAAGCAGTGTATTTTCTACACCCCCGATCTAACTCCACCTGCCAGAAACTCATTCTCAAATCAACTGAGCTGAGAACTCTGATCCCATGGAACTTTTGTAGCAATTCGTCAAGTGTCAGCGGCCGATCTGTCTCTGGCTCAATTATCTTATTAATCCTTCTTGCGTCCAACACTAATCTAATTGACCCATCCTTTTTTTCAACACAAACTAAAGGACTGTTGTACGGACTGGATGCTGGTTCGATAATCCCTTGTTGTAGCATGCTTTCGATCTCAGCTTCCACTCTTTCTTTGTACACAACAGGAATCGGGTACACTTGGGCCCTAAACTGTTTGTGTGGCTTGACCTTGAATCTATACACAAAATTTCTTATTGTACCCGCAGCATGTTTAAATACCTTTCTATTCTCGTATAAAATTTTCTGCAATTCCCCGTAGATCGTGGTCCCTCGTAAATGCCAGATTTTCTCCCTGATCTCCTCCTCCAAACATTTATGAATTTCCTTCTTCTCTTGTTCGAACCCCGTATTCTGTGCCTGTCTACCGGACTTTACCGCCAGACATAATGCTAAGTGTGCGTTATCTTTACCATGTAAGCAATCGTCGAATCTTAACGTAATTTCCTCTGAGTCTCGTTTCAACTCCATCGAACCATTTCTCATGTTAACGACTGCTTTATATTGGTTCAAAAAATTAACACCTAGTATCCCTTCAACAGTTAGAGATGACACAATCATGAACACTGTACTAAACCTCTTCCCCTGGCACACAAAGTCTACCTGCGCTTGTAACTTCACCTCAATTCCCTTTCCTGTAATTGCCCCTCTCACCGTTGTCCTTTGCAATGGCAACGTTGGCCATGGTTTTGTAAGACTACAACACTTAAACACATCTTCCCTCAATACACTCATTACACTGCCTGTGTCGATAACACAAGGTACGATTATATTATTTATCTCTACGCTAATTATTGGGTGGACTTCACTCCCCACATCTCCTACCTCCTCTAACAGATTCTCCCTTAGTTTTCCGTAATCGATATACCTAATATTTACATCATTAATAGTCCTGGTTTGTACCCGTCTATCAAGTAGTCACCTTCTTGTCCCTCCGTCATTGTGACAATGATTGTGCTGTCGTGAACCCAATAACTGCCTATCCTCTCTCCGCCCATCATTCTCATTTTCTCTTCTTCTTCCATCTCTGTCCCATCTTCTATTTTCCCGGTTTGCTGGTCGATATCCCCATGAATTCTGCCCCCTATTTCCTCGCCATCTTCCATTTCCGTCATTCCTCTGATTCCCTGCTCTCCTGTCATTCTGATAGTTTCTTCCGTCCGTATCCTCAACTCCGTCTGACCTATGAGTCATGTCGGCGTTCACAATGTTACTCTCATTTCCCAGTTCCTGTAAGAGGTGCTGAAATGACGCAGAATCGTTCAAGCCTCTGCCTGCTATCACTATATCTCTGCGCAATCTCACTGGCAACTTCGTGATACAGATCCTAATGAGCTCCCCAGTTTCGTATGGCACATCCAAATACCTGTTTCGTCTCAGCATTTCCTGATAGCACGACACTGGATCCCTTATACCACCTTCGTTACAATTTGGCATCATCAATATGCTTTGCTTAACCTGGTCCTGCTTACTTTTCGACCAGAATTCATTTAAAAACTTGTCACAAAACATCTTGTAGCTACTACAGTCTTTAATAACCTCCTGCATTTTTGCTCTAGCCTCGTCCCTCAAATGGTTACACACAAACTTCATTTTGAGGAGCGGTCCCCACGATGAAGGTAATGAATCTTGGAATTGAGACAGCCACAGGCATGGATGTTGGTAATTATCAGGATCCGGAAAGCAAGTGTACGTTTGTACCGACACGAAGTGCCTCCTACATTCTTCTTCCGCATCTACACTCCTGGAAATGGAAAAAAGAACACATTGACACCGGTGTGTCAGACCCACCATACTTGCTCCGGACACTGCGAGAGGGCTGTACAAGCAATGATCACACGCACGGCACAGCGGACACACCAGGAACCGCGGTGTTGGCCATCGAATGGCGCTAGCTGCGCAGCATTTGTGCACCGCCGCCGTCAGTGTCAGCCAGTTTGCCGTGGCATACGGAGCTCTATCGCAGTCTTTAACACTGGTAGCATGCCGTGACAGCGTGGACGTGAACCGTATGTGCAGTTGACGGACTTTGAGCGAGGGCGTATAGTGGGCATGCGGGAGGCCGGGTGGACGTACCGCCGAATTGCTCAACACATGGGGCGTGAGGTCTCCACAGTACATCGATGTTGTCGCCAGTGGTCGGCGGAAGGTGCACGTGCCCGTCGACCTGGGACCGGACCGCAGCGACGCACGGATGCACGCCAAGACCGTAGGATCCTACGCAGTGCCGTAGGGGACCGCACCGCCACTTCCCAGCAAATTAGGGACACTGTTGCTCCTGGGGTATCGGCGAGGACCATTCGCAACCGTCTCCATGAAGCTGGGCTACGGTCCCGCACACCGTTAGGCCGTCTTCCGCTCACGCCCCAACATCGTGCAGCCCGCCTCCAGTGGTGTCGCGACAGGCGTGAATGGAGGGACGAAAGGAGACGTGTCGTCTTCAGCGATGAGAGTCGCTTCTGCCTTGGTGCCAATGATGGTCGTATGCGTGTTTGGCGCCGTGCAGGTGAGCGCCACAATCAGGACTGCATACGACCGAGGCACACAGGGCCAACACCCGGCATCATGGTGTGGGGAGCGATCTCCTACACTGGCCGTACACCACTGGTGATCGTCGAGGGGACACTGAATAGTGCACGGTACATCCAAACCGTCATCGAACCCATCGTTCTACCATTTCTAGACCGGCAAGGGAACTTGCTGTTCCAACAGGACAATGCACGTCCGCATGTATCCCGTGCCACCCAACGTGCTCTAGAAGGTGTAAGTCAACTACCCTGGCCAGCAAGATCTCCGGATCTGTCCCCCATTGAGCATGTTTGGGGCTGGATGAAGCGTCGTCTCACGCGGTCTGCACGTCCAGCACGAACGCTGGTCCAACTGAGGCGCCAGGTGGAAATGGCATGGCAAGCCGTTCCACAGGACTACATCCAGCATCTCTACGATCGTCTCCATGGGAGAATAGCAGCCTGCATTGCTGCGAAAGGTGGATATACACTGTACTAGTGCCGACATTGTGCATTCTCTGCTGCCTGTGTCTATGTGCCTGTGGTTCTGTCAGTGTGATCATGTGATGTATCTGACCCCAGGAATGTGTCAATAAAGTTTCCCCTTCCTGGGACAATGAATTCACGGTGTTCTTATTTCAATTTCCAGGAGTGTATGTTTTCCGACCTTGGGCTATACCCAGTTGGGTTTGCCACCTGTTTTATCCGACACAACCGTTCTTCTAACTCTCTGAGTTCGTCTTCCTCTTTCTGCCTATTTTCGTTTTTTGAATTTACGTCACTCTCCCTCTGCAGTCTACCTGGTGGTGTTTTACCTTCGCTTCTGCACGCTAATTGCAACTGTGCTAGTTCTTCCCTATGTTTCCTATTTGTTTCTAATTGTGCCTCTTTAAACTGCAATAGTGATTGTATCTCCTCTTGGTCGGCATAAACCTCTCGCTGCGTACTGTCAGAGCCTGTTTCGCCTCTCATACTGATCTTTTCTACATCTGCGCTAATCGTATTCATTCTGGCCACTACCACCGCAACTTCATCCCTGTGTTTATTTAGCGCCATTTCCTGCTGTGTGACTTGAGCTTCTACGCTGTCTAATGCCCCTTGTTTATCTGCAAGTAAGTCCTCTACTATCTCTTTGATTCGCTCATCCGGCAACACGTCCCCACGTTCGGTAATATCGCTCTCTATTGCACTTACTCGTACCTCCAAATTATTGGTTTTTTCTTTCACAGCATCACATACTTGCTTTACCGCACCCAGATTCTTCTCCCCCTCATCTAACCGATTATTAACTGCGGACAGACGCTCATCGATAACTGTGTGGAGCTTCCTCATTGCCTCTTTATTTCCCTTATCCATTACCTCCAATCTTTCCTTATTTTCCCTATCTCTCTCCTTATTATCTCTATTGATTGCTTCTAATCTTTCGTTATTTGCTTCCAATTTTTCATTTATCGCTTTAGTCTCCCTACTCATCGCTTCCAATCTTTCTTTATTATCTCTCTCCATTCTCTGTAAAAACTGCATTAGCCCATCGTTATTTCCTACTTTCGACGCGTTCACCTCGTTCGCCCGAGAAACCGTAGCTTCGCTAAGGGTATCTGCACTTTCACTCTCTACCTGACCGAGTCCCTGCTCGCCCGCGTCGTCGGGAAAGGCCCGCGTTTGGGGACAAAGCCCGCCGCATAAAGGATCCCCTTTCAGCGGTCCACTGAACAATGCAGCCTCTTCGGAGTGCCTGCCGTCCCCACTCATTAACCCATCTACAGCTACTTCCCGCTGCACTGCTACGTTCACGCCAGAATCGTTATTCTCCATGGTGACTATACTTTTAGCCTGCGACCTAGTTACTACGGACATTACGCAAAAAAAATTATAAAACGGTCTTCTAGCCTTGTGCAATACCGCAATTAATTACATAAAATAAAATAAAAGATCCTCACCAATCCAGAAAGAAATTGCGAACAGAAAAAAATTTTACTTCTTAGCGCTATCACAATACATTCCATAAAAAAATTTAACAGCAAACCCTAACAACAAAATATCCTAACAAAAATGATCCTGGCAGCAAAATATCCTAACCAATAAAATAATCCTGGCAGCAAATTAAATATCCTGACCAATAAAATAATCCTGGCAGGGTCGAAATTATGAGAGGCACCCACTTGCCTTTCTCATACTGTGGCATCAAGCAGTCAGGCCTGCAAGATGGGTGGTTTGCCAAGCGAGTGGATTCTTCCTTAATTTATTGAGCAACATGAATTCTCGTATCTTACTATTTAGTTACAAATTATCCTCCTGCATGAATAATACGCAACGGAAACACGCATCTGACTATCAGTGATTTATAGAACTCTGACTGCACACTACGCACTGGCAATACCACACTTACTTTTTGTCTTTGATTTAACGGCTTTTATATAAATTCGGGACATTATGATAACATACAATTTAATGAAAAAGGCCACCAATCTCTTTCTATTCACTATTTGATTTATTCCTAAACACACAAATTCTACAACCTAGAACAAAATCACAAGAGAAATTCCGCCCAGTGGGCATGGCTTTACTTTAGTGAATCTCTATACTATGGTCTCGTAATCTATTTGCCCCAACAGTGCACTCCCTGGATCGGATGGTGGATCTTTTATTATACCTCACACTTCGCCTCTCACATTCATCCTCACGAAACTTTCCTCCAGATCGAGCGATACAGAAGGAACAAGCATAACCCACAAATCTTTCGAAACTACCTTGCTACTCCCATGCAAAACACACATACCCAAATTACAAGACATACACAACACAACAATATGAAATATTACACAACGAACGGTTACAACTTCATCACTTTCCGCTTTCCCACTTCAATCAATATCCATCCCAGTTTCACACGACACTGCCCCACTTTGTAATTTTACTTTCCTACTGTGAACTCTGGAGATAAACGCACATCTTCCTGTGCAATGCAAGCCAAGTGGCGTTGCTGGAAAAACGGCCGACTCACCTTGATTCTCTCTCAGAGTTTAAATTTAGTGTCACACGGAATGATATTTCTTAAATACTTCAACTTATGATACACACGCTATTTCTTAAATATTTCAGCTTATTGTACACACGCTATTAATTCTTAAATATTTCAGCTTATTGTACACACGCTAGCATCTCAACTTATAACTACACGTGGTCTCATTGTGACTGTTGGTTTACTACAATCCCCTTAAAATTACCTGCCTCACTTTGTAATTTTCCCCACAAAAGTTCCTAGGAAAGAGAAATGATTAGTTCTAACTACTCTTAAATATTCCACATCCATACCATGCCTCCACACTTTCATTACGGAGCACAACAAAAAACAGGTCTTTACAGCAGAAGGTTCAGCGCCAGAGTGCCGAAACATGGCCGTATTCCCGTTCTCTCGCACCTCTGTCGAAGTGGGAGAAGCACCTTGCTACCTTATTGGTCAGCCACATTTCAGACGCTCCAAAGCTCTGGTAACTTCCATCTCTTTGATCTCACCAAAGGTAGCCAAAGGATCGACTCAAAGATGATCATTCCGATTCACTATCTGTGGTTAGCAGACGACCATACATTCATTCATTTACACCACACAGATCTCACCAAACTGGATGTAGGGATTTATGTTGAGGGAGTGCACATGTGATCAATTAAAAGAATAAATTGTCATTCTTTCCCACACTGGTATCCGGCTTCGCTGTATTAATTGAAATTGAGTTACTTTTACACAAAAAATGTGTTGTTCTGACAAGAATTTCGTACCTATTCTCAATGTTGGGCGGTACTGTACCCTTTCACTATCAAATACAGAATGGGACGTCTGTGTATTCATTGTCGGTGATACGGACACCAGACAATTTTGGGAAGTACTATTGAACACGGTTTGCGAAAATTGTATGCGCAGGTAGTTAGTAAAGCCATACGTAATTGAAATGTTTTAGGTCTTACAGCTAAAAACAGGTCTGACCTTATCGACAGTGTCAGTATAGAGACAGGGATTAGTGAGCATGACGTCATCATAGTGACGATGGTTACTAAAATTCATGAATCCAATAAAAAGGCTAAGGGAATTTTTATGCTGGAAAGAGCAGACAAGCAGTTGTTACTATGCTACTTAGACAATGGATGGACATCATTTAGCACCATTATGTTGAACATAGAAGAATTATGGCCGAGGTTTAAATTGACTGTCAATCACGCTGCGGAGAAGTATATGCCGAGTACGGACGAAAAAGACCTACAGTGATTTAATAACAAAACTCGGAAAATGATGAGGAAGCAAAGATTGTCGCACTCTTGGTTCAAAAAAGAACACGGAATGTCGACAGGAAAAAGTTAGTAGAAATTAGTGCCTCTATAAAAAGAGCGATGTGCAAAGCATTAACTTCCACCGTCATTCCTTAACAAAAAAGTTTGCCAAGAATCCGAGAAAACTATAGTCCTATGTAAAATCACTAAGCGGGCCGTAGACTTCTATCCAGTCTCTCGTCGACTAGTCTGGTATGGCGACAGAAGACACCAAAAGGAAAGCTGACGTTCTAACTGTTGTGTTTAAAAATCATTCACACAGCAGGTCCGTACAGACATACTTTCATTTGAGAGTCGCTCAGACTCCCTTATGGAGGACATAGAAATAGGCATCCCAAGGCGCTGAAAAGCAACTGAAAGTGTTGAAAATAAATTAACTTGCATTTATCGCGAATCTCCCGTCCAGTCCAACGTCTCAAGAGATTGAAAAAAGCGCAAGTGGCTGCTGTTACAAGAAGGGTAAAATATTGGGCTTGCAAAATTACATAGCGATACCCTTAATATCAACTTGCTGCAGATTTCTTGAGCATATTCTTAGGTCGAATATAACAAATTTGTTTGATATAGAAAAGCTTCTGTCGACAAATCAATACGGATTTACAAGGCATCGCTCGTGTGAAATTCAGCTTGCCCTTTTCTCACGAAGTATCCTAGATTAAGGGCAACAGGTACCTAAACTTCCCTAGGTCCACTGTTTCCGATGTGATAGTGAAGTGGAAACGTGAAGGGACAGCTACAGAATAAAAGCGTACAGGCCGAGCTCGTCTGTTAACTGACTGAGAGGGTCGTAATGTGTAATAGGCAGACATCTATCCAGACCATCACACAAGAATTCCAAACTGCATCAGGATCCACTGCCAGTACAATGACAGTTAGGCGGGAGGTGAGGAAACTTGGATTTCATGGTCGAGCGGCTGCTCATAAGCCACACATCACGCCGGTAAATGCCAAACGACGCCTCGCTTGGTGTAAGGATCGTAAACACTGGACGATTGAACAGTGGTAAAACGTTGTGTGGAGTGACGAATCACGGTACACAATGTGGCGATCCGATGGCAGGGTGTGGGTATGGCGAATGCTCGGTGAACGTCATCTGCCAGCGTGTGTAGCGCCAACAGTAAAATTCGGAAGCGGTGGCGTTATGGTATGGTCGTGTTTTTCATGGAAGGGGCATGCACCCCTTGTTAATTCGGGGATGGCGACTACATCTTTCAACACGATCGAGCACTTGTTCATAATGCACGGCCTGTGGCGGAGTGGTTACACGACATTTACATCCCTGTAATGGACTGGCCTGTACAGAGTCCTGACCTGAATCCTATAGAACATCCTTGGGATGTTTTGGAACGCCGACTTCGTGCCAGGCCTCACCGACCGACATTGATACCTGTCCTCAGTGCCAGAACTCCGTGAAGAATGGGCTGCCATTACCCAAGAAACCCTCCAGTATCTGATTGGACGTATGCCTGCGAGAATGGAAGCTGTCATCAAGGCTAAGTGAGGGCCAACTCCATATTGAATTCCAGCATTACCGATGGAGGGCGCCACAAACTTTTAAGTCATTTTCAGCCAGGTGTCCGGATACTTTTGATTACATAGTGTATCTGTCTCTCTCACACACACACATTCATGAAGTCACTAAACTAGTAGCCGGCTGACTCTAAATACACTTTAAAAAACGATAATTGCATACGGATTGAGAGAGACCTGTAGTTTGCTTTGCAGATTACATAGGGACTAGCATGAGACATTTCATTCTGCCATGGACTCTAAATTGCCCCAGCCTTGCTGTGCACGTTTCTTGAGGTACACCTCTCGAACTGTTTCATGAGTTATTAAACCTATTGCGAAATATCACATTTAGAAAATGTCACAAATGATGCTCCAGAAGATGTGCCACAGGAAACATCAATTAAATCGTTAATATGGCATTTAAACAATTTGTTTCACACAGTTTAAAATTACTTGAAATAAAATAAAAGATAGACACTGCACAGTAGTTTGCGTGCATAAACAACAGTGTTGTGTTTTTTGACGAGGTATTTCATGAAATAATCCAAACCTATTATCATTTGTAATCTTGATTGGAACCGGTGATGTATGAAATGATAGTTGGAATTTCAGATTTCTTCATGAATTTAAACCATCACGGTTATAGATTCCCCAACCACTGCAGGTCCGCCAAGCGTATTTTCTTTTCAAGAGTACTGTAGAATTCGTAAGTTGAGTGGTTCTCTCAGCTATACCAGGACAAAGCAGGAGGGAGGAAATGGTATACTGCGTGATGGGATAGTAACAACGACAACAACAAAGACCACCGCAATGTATTGAGAAACACGATTCACTGCTAGTTGACTGGGATCGTTAAAAACATTCTTACAGCCCATGTACACACCTTCCAGACTCCCACATGCTTAATGTCACAGTACAGTGCCAGCACTCAGAGACTGGAGGATACTATCGCCTTGACCACAGCAATGGAAGCACATGCCAGCCAGAGAGAAGCCAGCCGGCCTTGGAGGGCCCTCCACACAACGAGAACTTGAGTCACGGGAACTCGAACACTATCAATACTCCCTGCACAAACAATTGTCGGTATTGAACCTTCTCAAATTTCCACGCTGCGACACACGCTGTCCCGAAAAACGACTCAATGCAAACTGCGTACTAGTTCACTATTCAGCCGTCCAAGGGGTGCCGTGAGCCAAACCGTCCTAAGTTGGAAGCTCTCTCGGACTCTCTGAACTGATGTGCAAAGGATGGGCAAGACCCATCCCGGAACAAAGGCATCCCATGAGATGCTGTTTCTGGCTCCGATCTCCTTGCTTGGTGCTACGCTTTCTACGGCCATCTCCAGACTCAAAAGATTAATAGGAACCAGGCACATACTTATCAGTGTAACTACAGTTGAATATTATGATTGCTGCTGCATCATGTATTGGAAATATCTCCTCTTGACGGCTGTGGTTCTGTAACGAATCTCAATATCTATAGCGCACATAATTTTCTACGTAAAATCTCTCTCATATCCTTATGGCTATCGATGTGCTGAATCTATACTTCCCTCACGATAGAACGCACAGTCATTTTCTCTGAACATGCTGGAACATAAGCTACAGTAACTTCACACAGCAACATATACACATTTCAGACAAGCAGAGGAGTTATCGTTTATATGTGCACAGCACCTGAAATAATTAAGGTATGCCCACACTCACACCATCGACTCGTCTCGATTCTCTTCAGTTCTAGGAAATTATTTGATGTTTAAGTTTTCCAGTCAGCGCTTCTGGAAGATGAAACATCGTGCCAGACTCTCTCTAACAAGTGTTATAAAGCACAGGCATCAGGCACTATGTTATCATCAACAACGCTCCAGCGGAAGAAAGGGTTGGAAAGACATCATATATACGGGTTGGTGTACTGTAATCAACATTACCGTCAATAGTGCAACAAGAAAAGCGCGAGGATACGCTTAGGTGTGTCGATGAGGGAACGTTCTCTGTATCCATCTTTTACGGCCGTGTTGACTGTCCTATTTGTACACTGTACCAGGTACAGTTGAACCCTTGCATTGGTATATTGTGCAGCTGTTTACGAACTGAATTTATCATCCCTTATGTTCGGATATGCTCCTCAATACGTTGAAATCAGCGCCGAATGCACTATGCCATATTGATGGACCACCATCAATGTCCCTTATCTCACTTTAGTTTAAGCTTTACAGCAACGTGATTCTCTGTTTCTCTGAGTCGTATCACGGTTAATTTGTTAATAAGGTATTTGATTGCTTCAAGTGAGCTCAGAGTGCTAAAGAGGATATGTTCATTCCATGAAAAATATTCAGACGAATGGTTCCTCATAAAAAGAAGGAGGCGTGACTACGAAGCAGATTGTGTAATTCGTAAATGTTATGATGTTATTGTAGATGGGGAAAGAGCAGATATTAAGGAACATTTAACTGACGTAAAGCACAAATCAAACGTGCACTCTGGAAGCATTTAAAGAACTGGACATTCAAACAGGAGCAGTTAGTAACAGCAGCGAAATTAGCAATGTGTTGTCATGCTGTTAAACATCATCATGTCTTTGAAATAAGTGAACTGTACTTTCACACTAAGCTCCAAACTGTTTAACGTTTCCGAAGCCGCAAAAAAAGGTTAAAGTTTGTCGCAACAAAATCAACAACTGTGAAACAATTGTTAGCGCCCGACACTGTCAAACAAATACCCAGTGATCTTTTAAAGTTCCGTTTCTTTTTGGTATAGCTGGAGCTATTCGCAACTAAAAGCGGCATTTGCTCAAATCTTTCACCTTTCTAAGCTTAAGAGAAGTAGCCCACTTTGCCTCGATTTATTCTTCCCAAATTACGTTCATTTTTAGTCAATTGGAGAGAAATGTTCCGGCTTACCAGACAGAAATTATAGCAACCCTGGGTACATAGAGAGCTGAACATAGATTTATCGCGATATGGGTGCGAGCATTACCTACATTTAATCTTACATTCGGTTTTGTCGAATAGCAAAAATCCCACAACTAGCAGGACACAGGCAGTGCTCGCAGATTGGCACAGACTTCTTCAGTGTGGTCAGACCGGCACCGATCTGTCCAGTGTGGTCATACCAGCATTTACCTGCTAGTGGGGTAGGATGCTGAGTTCCAATTGGCTCCCTAGGGGAAGTGGTGGGTGGAGGGGGCAGAGGGTATATAAAGGCCACTCCATCCACTCACGCACGCGGGCGAGGCGAGCGCATCGTTGCCGTTGCGCGCTACGCCTACTCGGCCGTTGAGAGCTCGTGAAGAGGTTTCTGTGCTGTGGGCGCCGCGGAGAGCAAATTGTCGTTCGTTGTTTTTACAACGCGTGCAGATTGTCGTGTTCCGCGCCTCGCAGCATGGGAAAGAAGGGTGCGCAGAGGAAACCTGCCGCTACGAAGGGTCCTTCGGTTGTGCAACTCACTGAGTCTGCCGACCGTGCAAGGAACTCCCGAGAAGACGAGTCGCGGCCTGTCCCCCCTTTGTACGTCAAGTGCAAAGGCGGGTGGACAGCGCTGTTCGACACCATGACGAATTGCGCTCGGAACGAGGTGGTCTACGAGTCTGTCGATACAGACTCGCTGATCTGCGTTCGAGCCGCAAACGTGGCCGACCACAGGGCGATCAAGGTCGCAGTGGCCGACCACATCGTCGACGCGCCGCCGGCGCGTGAGAAGGCACCTTCCGTAGGAAGGAAGAAGACGACCAAGGCACTCCTCAGGGGGTTACCTTGGTGCTGTGATGAGGCAGCGGTCCGGGAAGGGCTGCTGCGAGCCAGGTTTGGTAATGCAACCGCAAGGTTGCACAACCGAACCAACAGGAAGAGGGCGCCACTGTATGTCATGACCGTGCAAACGGTCGACGGCGGGAGCGACATCTTCGACTTGCGGAAGTTGCTGGGCTTCCCGGTTACGACAGAGGTTCTCCGGACCGCCATGGACCCTCAGTCCCAGTGCTTCAGGTGCCAGGGCGAGGGCCATGTTGCGAAGTATTGCCGCAACGCGGCGCGGTGCGTCAAGTGCTCAGGCGAGCACGACAGCCGCGCCTCCGACCGCGGCAGCAACGTTCTGCCGACTTGTGTCCGGTGTGGCGGCCCGCACGTCGCCAGTTGGCGCGGTTGTGCAGCTTTCTCAAGCCGCAACCGTGCCGGGGGCGGCGAGGCGGCCGCGGCCGCACCGACGCAGCGGCAGAAGCGAAGACGACGTCGGAAACGGCGTAGGGCGCAGAACAGCCCGGCGCAGCTGAGGGACGGCGCAGTAGCAGATCCACCTGCCAGGGGCAGGGACGACCGCTCGGAAACCGGCAGCCAGGACGCAGCTCGCTCTCCCGTGAAGAAACGTGACCTCGAACTCGGCACCGCCGTGAAGGAGGCCACAGCAGCCCTCAAAGCCGTCATGGCAACGCAGACGACACAGGAAATGCAGATGGAAACCGAGGGAGAAGAAGAAGACGAGCCGTTCGAGTGCCTCCCCCTCCCCAACAAGAACTGCGTGAGGGAGGTGCTCACCAAGATCGCCGATTCCCTTCGCGACGGTAGCTACCCTCATCATGATCATCCTTACCCTTTTAAGGTAGATAACATCCCTCCCCTTCCTCACAAACCTTATTCTTTCCACTGGGGGTGCGAACCCCTGAACCAGAAGCTGCACGGGAGGGAACTCGTCAGGCGTGCAGATCTGGAGCTCATAAACAAGCACCCGATCTTCACGGACGAGGACTGGCTGTACATGACTCAGCAAGCAGTCAAATACATCCAGACACAGACGCCGCCAGTTGACTACTCCCGCCTGAAGAAAATAGAATTCGGGCAGCCAGGAAGCAGTAAGAAGAAGAAGAACAAGAAGCCGCCGGAATCAGCCGGCAGATAAGTTCCTGCATCCGCAGAAACCAGAGGGCAGACCAACGCGCGAAGAAAAACATTCCCAACAGAGAGGACTTCAGGAGGAACAGCTCAAACAGCTTAAACTCCGCTGCCTCGGGCCGAGGCAGGCCCGTCAATATAATGAGTGAGTAAGGTCGCCCTCATTCTGTCGTCAACCACCGTAGTGTAAGGTCGATTGCCCTGCTCTCGCTCGTGCGCATCTGTTTGCTCCTTTTTTGGGTGCGTGTTACTAGGTTAGGTGAGAAATGAAGCGTTCAGCTGCATCAAGCCAATGGTGGCAAAAGGCAGAGGTCGTTAAAGCAGGATGGGGAATTACCTGGTAAGTACAGATTCAAAGCTGTAAATATAACTTTTCTCTTACACTAAGAATTTCGTAGTATTGAACACATTTCTTTTTATTGCTTCAGCGCATATCCACCAACATAACAGCATGGATGAAATGAATGCTGTGGTGCAATGGCGGGGACAGTGGCAGCAGCTGCAGCAGCATCGGCAGCATTGTAAGTATTTATTTCCCCTATGTAGTACTGGTGTGACCAGTGAGTCTACAATTGATTTTGAGAGATGAAAGTCGATGACTGTAACTTTCTTTTCACTAAGAATTTCGTATTGAATAGGTGTCTTATTGTTTCAGCATATATTCAGTGGGTATGGGTAATTGAAGAGGCCGAGAGGCAACAGCTTCAGCAAGCAGCAGCAACAGCAGTGGCAGCAACAACAGTGGCTGCAGCTACACCAGCAGCAACAGCAACAACAGTGGCTATGGCTGCATCAGCAGCAACAGCAACAGCAGTGGCAGGAACTGCAGTAGTAGCAGCAATATCATCATAAGTAGTATATGTATCTTTCATCGAATACGCAATATGTTGCGACCAATGAGTCTGAGGTTGTTGTAGATGATTTCGAGGGACCAAAATCGATAAATCTGACTTCTTCACTAAGAATTTCGAACTGTCCCAGCATATGTTGCGTATATGTAGTTTCTTTTTTAAAAATTTCATGGTTTACGTAATATGTTGCTGTTGTTGCAGATGATTTCGTGGATCAAAATCGATAAACGTTCCTTCTTTTTTCATTTCACTAAACATTTCGTATTGTTTGAGTGTATATACCCATTATTTTTTTCATCTCCATAGTACTGTGTATATGTAGTTAAATTTCATCGTATATGTAATATGTTGTATATTCTTTGTTGTTATAGATGATTGATTACCTGGCAGACGCAAAAGGGGACAGGGTGGGGTATGTGCTGGAGATATGCAGCACCCATCGCATATCTCGTGTAAGCGTATATTCTAAAAAAATTTTTTTTTTTCCTGTAGTTTGTGTGTATATGTTTTTATTATTAGATCGTTATTCTTGCAGGCGATATAGGGAAGCTGGACAAATGGATCTTCCCAAATTCAGGCGAGGGCGAAATCCCACAGCCGGCCGCGGTGGCCAAGCGGTTAAAGGCGCTACAGTCTGGAACCACGCGGCCGCTACGGTCGCAGGTTCGAATCCTGCCTTGGGCATGGATGTGTGTGAGTCCTTTTTTTTAAATCCCACAGTGGATGGAGGGGGGAAGCCTCTACAAACTGGTTCAAACAAGTCGGGGGAAACTTATCTACGGAAAGTTCTGTGACGTCTAAGAGTAACGTAGTGTCTTCTTTGTTCGAATGTTCAGGGAGACGTCCAAGCAGACCATCCACATCTGGCGGGATGCTGTCCCTCTTCCAGACCAAAAGCTGTAGGACATTGAAAAGTCAGCAAAAATTCCAGTCGTTTCCTCGTCTATACGAGTGTGCTTAGAATTTTGTTTGTTTAATTGTTCTAATTTTCTCCTCTGTGCTTGGACACCAGTGCGTGTTTCTAGAAGTGAGGAAAATAGCGTCCCTGACTCCAGCAGCAATAAATATAAAACTAAAGCCACTCATCGTTTCAGAAAAGTGATGAACATCGCAGCAGCTATAGGATTCAGACATTTTTCTCTCTCTCTGACAGTGCCTTCAAACAAGCAGCTAAAACTCAAAAAGCGGTGAGCGTCCTGTTTAGTGTTACAGAGATACTTATTTCGACTACCAAAAATCGTCGTTTTGGTGTGTAAAATTAGATATTGCAAGTGATATCGGTTTCGGGATCTGTTTCCCTCAAAAGCGTGTGAAGTGTCTCAGGGAGGTTTCACAAGTATGCAGCGATCTTTTTAGAGTCCGTGTCCGAGTGTGGCGGCATAAATCGCAAAACTGATGCAAACTTCTGTGCATCGATCTTTTTTAAAAGTGTATTTAAAGACATATTCAGTTGGATTTAATAACTCCTGACACAACACGTGCTCAAAGACAAGTTCATTTCTCACAAAAAAGCGCGAAGTGTCTCTAGGATAGTTTCACAAGAGTGCCACGATCTTTTTTTAGAGTCTGTGTTCAAGTGTGGCGGTACACAACGCAAAATTGAGGCAAGCTACAGTACAGCGGTCTGTTTTGAAAGTTTATTTAGAGATATATTCAGTTGGATTTAGTAACTACTGAAGCAGCTCGTGCTCAATGACAAAGGTGTTTCTCACAAAAGCGCGTGAAGTGTCTCTGGGGTGGTTTCACAAGTGTGCCGCGATCTTTCTAGAGTCTGTGTTCAAGTGTAGCGGTGGTTGGCATTCCTCGGAATAAAACGTGTAATTGTCTAAATATTCTCACATCATCTGCAAAGCTCTCTCTCTCTCTCTCTCTCTCTCTTTTTGTGCAGTGAGTAATGGGACATCCTCCTCTAGCATTACTTTTTCTCAACAGTAGTTATCGATAACAGTATTATTTTTCGAATTTTGGACAGGTCAGTATTATCTCAGGTGCTTTTCTGAAAACTTTCATACAATTTTACACACAATATGTTATATTTCAAGCTAAAATTTATGAAAAGGAATTATTTTATTTTCGATGTAACAATCGATAAGTACTAGCTCTGAATGTAGAATTAAAATTATTTTTTTAGAAATACTTGAAATTACGAATTATTTGGCATACTTAAAATTTCTATTATTAATTACGCTGTTTACTATGTTTATTTCTGGATTCATTTATGAAATAATAATCGAAATTAATAGAAATTCGTTTGTCAAGCAAAACTGTAAACCCTTTGGAATATGGTTATTACCGCAGAGTGAAATAGTGGTAAGCATGCCTCTGATGTGATCGGACGTATTTTTGTATTTTGGGCGAACAATGTAATTTCGGCTTTGTTAATTTGAAAATTCAAAAGACTGAATGGTATACTAAAATGTGATAAAATATATTAAAGAAACAACAAAAATTCTGCAACAAAAATCTTCAAATTTCTTTAGATCTATCCAACAATGAGGACTTAAATTGTGAGAATTTCAGCTTCAAGAATCAGACCCCTAGACAAGAAGAGCTAAACTAGAAAGTTTATTGTAATCTCCGCTCCTCTAAATGTTTTCATAAAAGACTTTGCTTATTTTGAACACTAACTGGAATTAGGAAGGGGAGAGGGGGAGATTACAACTGGTACATTTAGTTCCTGTGACATCTTCAAATTATATATGTGCCAATATTCCGCGCCACCAGATGTAATAGCTCCCGAAGCAGTACGAGTTCAATGGCAAAGAATAGCCGTGCGCTGGAGATGGGAAGGAGGAAGGCCGTGGGATTTTCCAACGCTACAGGAAGTACGTGGCCACTCCTGCGGCTACCGTGTGGCCGTTTCGTTAAGTCGGTACGTTGCCTCTCTTCCAGTGGAGTGCGAGCACCTGAGTGAATGTCTTGCCACTTGCACTGCGGAAGACTCACTGGACTTTTATCGAATGATTTCTAGTTACTGCACATGCATTTATCAGCATGAGTTGCGAAGTGTAACTTAGCTACATCCTGCTGCATCTTCAAAAATGGCTCTGAGCACTATGGGACTCAACTTCTGAGGTCATTAGTCCCCTAGAACTTAGAACTAGTTAAACCTAACTAACCTAAGGACATCACACACATCCATCCCCGAGGCAGGATTCGAACCTGCGACCGTAGCGGTCTCGCGGTTCCAGACTGCAGCGCCTAGAACCGCATGGCCACTTCGGCCGGCTGCTGCATCTTCATTATTTCGTGAAGCGTATTCATCTTCACCAAATATCATTGCTTTCGACACAGTCCTCAGATGAATGGTTACAGCTAATATACTCTTCCTTCTCCAGCACAGACATATCATCCACAAAACACTGCAAAGAATTACGTCCATCCTCCCAGCCCCGCAGCTAGACACAGGGTGAGTAATTATCCCACAATTTTTCCCCAGACGGCTAACTTGGACTATATCATGGGAGGGGAGAGGGGGAGGGCCGAGAGCGCGCTCTGGTGGTGGTGCATTGGTCAGTTGGACTCAGGACCTCATGGTGAACACATCAGATGGAGCTACTATCTATGATAACTCAAGTTGTTTAATAAACAATGCACACTTACATCTGTTCTATCCAGTAGCCCAGCTGATTTCAACGCATTGAGGAGTATATCCGAAGGTAAGAGGTGACAGATTCATTTCATAAACGGCTGCACAATATATCAATGCAAGGGTTCAATTGGACCGACTATAGTGTGCAAACAGGATGGGCAATATGGCTGTAAAAAATGGATACAGAGAACATCCTCATAGGCACCACGAAGCAGATCCCCGCTTTTTCCTTGTTGCACTATCGACAGTGATGTTGATTACAAAAAATGGTTCAAATGGCTCTGAGCACTATGGGACTTAACATCTGTGGTCATCAGTCCCCTAGAACTTAGAACTACTTAAACCTAACTAACCTAAGGACATCACACACATCCATGCCCGAAGCAGGATTCGAACCTGCGACCGAAGCGGTCACGCGGTTCCAGACTGAAGCGCCTAGACCGCACGGCCACACCGATGTTGATTACAGTATAACACTTATATCGGTGACGTCTTTCCAACCATTTCATCCACTGGAGCGTTGTTGATTATTACATAGTGCCTGACACCTGTGCTTTATAACACTTGTTTTAGAGAGTCTCGGCAGGATGCAACGCCTTCCAGAAACGCTGACTGGAAGACTTAAACATCAGATAATGTCCTAGAAATGCTGAGAATCAAGACACGTAGCCAGTGCGAGTGTGAACAGACCATAATTTTATCGAGTACTGTACACATATAAACCATAACTGCTCTGCTTGAGATTTAGCACATCAATAGCTGTAAGGGTATGAGAGAGATTTTACGTGGAAAACTGCATGCCTGTAGATATTGAGATTCGTTCCAGAACCACAGCCATCCAGAGGAGATATTTCCAGTAGATCTCTCGGTTTCAGACTGCTGCAGCAATCGTAATATTCCGTTGTAGTCACACTGATAAATATGTATCTGGTCCCAATATTCTTGTGAGTCTGTAGGTGGCCATAGAAAGCATAACAGCATATGCCTTTGTTCTGGGCTGGGGCTTGCCCATTCTTTGTACACCAGTTCAGATAGTGTGAGAGAGCTTTCGGCTTAGGACGATTTGGCTCACGGCACCCCCTGGATAGGTGAATAGTGAATTAGTACCCAGTTTGCATTGAGTCGCCTTTCGGACCACCGCATGTGTCGCGTGTATACTCCATGGAAATTTGAGAAAATTCATTTTGACAAGTGTTTGTGCAGGGAGTATTGATAGCGTTCGCACTCATACCACTCACGTCCTCCTGGGGTGGGGGCTGACCACGGCCGGCGCGCCTTTCTCTGGCTGACGCGTGCTTCCGTGGCTGGAGTCATGGGCCGTGTTTACAGCGGTAGTTTCCCCTGGTCTCTGAGCGCTGGTACTGTACTGCAGCATGGTGCATGTGGGACTGCAGAAAATGAGTACGTGGACTGTGAGAGTGTTTTCAACGATCCCAGTCATCTACCCATGAATGGATCGCGATTCTCAATACATCGCGGCGGTATTTATTGTTGTTGTTGTTACTATCCTATCACGCAGTAGACCCTTTCCTCCCTCCTTCTTTGTTCTGGTGTAGCTGAGATAACCAACCAACTTAGGAATTATAAAGTACTTTTAAAAAGAAAATACGTTTAGCAGACCTGTAGTGGTCTGGGACTGTATAACTGTAACGGTATCAATTCACGTCGAAATTTGTAATTCCAACTATCATTTCATGTATCACCGGTTCCAATCACGATGTCAAATCATAACAGCTTTCAATTATTTAATGAAATTCCTCGTCAAAAACACAACGCTGTTGTTTATGCACGCAAACTACTGTGCAGTGTCGACCTCTGTTTTCCTTTCGAATAGTTTGAAACTGAGTGAAGGAAATTGTTTAAATGCTATATTAACGATTTAATCAATATTTCCCCTGGTATTTCTTCTGAAGCACCATTTGTGATACCTTCAAGATATTCTGCACCAGATTTAGTAACACCTGAAGCAGTTCGTGAAGTGTATCTCAAGAAAAGTGCACAGGAATGCTGGAGCAGTTAAGAGTCCAGGGCTAGTTCCTATGTCATCTGCAAAGCAAACTACAACTCTCTCTCTCTCTCTTTGTATGCAACAATCTGTTTTTAAAGTGTATTTTGAGTCAACCGGCTACTAGTTTTGTGACATCGTGAATTTATATGTGTGAGATAGCTACTACGTCCACCTTATATCCCCTACATCACGATCATGTGACTGGAAATTAATTGGGTTCAAATGGCTCTGAGCACTATGGGACTTAACATCTGTGGTCATCAGTCCCCTAGAACTTAGAACTACTTAAACCTAACCAACCAAAGGAAATCACACACATCCATGCCCGAGGCAGGATTCGAACTTGCGACCGTAGCAGTCGCGCGGTTCCGGACTGAAGCGCCTAGAATCGCTTGGCCACCGCGGCCGGCGGAAATTAATTATTTATTAATTTAAGCAGTATTTCTGGCTCGATTCTCAGTCAGGCATTTGCCTTGGACGGAAAGCAATTAGCGTGTGTCGGTATTACACAGGGGTTTACCAGGCAAACACAGCTTTGTTTTGTGGTTTGGTCCATCTGCGACCGACAGCGTTGCAGACTTGGTAGTGGCACTTATGGGACGAGAGGGAGAGAGAGATAGAGATAGATAGAGATAGAGAGAGAGAGAGAGAGAGAGAGCATGTGCTTTGACAGGAGTTTCTTGTGTGCTTTTGTTCAGGGATTAGCGTGACATCCGGTCTGTCTGCCGTGGAGCCCGAGTGGACACATCTTGGACACCGGCGCATGGCGCAGGAGCTGACGGGGCCGCGGGTGCACCCCAACTACGTGCAGTCTGTGCGAGTGGCATTCTGTGCAGGCCAGTGGACAGTCCATGCTTCACAACTGAAAGATATTTAACAGGGTAAATATGTGTGATGACTGTTTCATGGCGGTATTCCTTGCACGGTAGGGATAAAAAAAAGCGATCGTTTATCCCTTGATATATGAAACAAGACCAGCATCTTCCCAAAGAGCAGAGAATAGCCAGCATGACCGGCGCTACAGTCTGGAACCGCGCGACCGCTACGGTCGCAGGTTCGAATCCTGCCTCGGGCATGGATGTGTGTCATCTCCTTAGGTTGGTTAGGTTTAAGTAGTTCTAACTTCTAGGGGCCTGATGACCTCAGAAGTTTAGTCCCATAGTGCTCAGAACCATTTGGACCATTTGAATAATGGAGATCCAACCCCTGCTAAATGAACTTTTTATAAATAAACAATATACGTTCTGCTTTTTAATTCAGTTTCCTGTAATGAGGTCATTTATCTCCAGGACAAAACCACCAATTTCCAGGTAGGAGAGGGAAAGAGAGGAGGGTTGGTGGAACAATGGGTTAAGGAGGTGTCAAAGAAAATTAATTATTATCCCCAGGGGGTCTTAATCTACTTAGCAGAACAACAGGTTAAGGGCCTGTCAGTCAAAAGAGAACAATAAGGATAAGTTACAATAAGGATAAGTTACATTACAAGGGGACTTCAAAAACTAAGTTACACATTATTAAGGTGGGCCAACTAACTTTACTGAATGCTGCAATAAACCTCAGAATGACAGAGATACACGATACTGTTTTTCAACATAGTAACCGAATCTGTGTAAACAACGGCTAGTACGATCTATCAGTTATTCAATCCCTCGATAACAGAAATTCGCTCCATGCTCACGAACCCATTCGAGAATCGGTGTGTGAATTTTCTCATCTTTATGGAAATCACTTGGTGCAAGATCCGGACTTCAGGATCTGCATCATACACATCTCTGTGGCCTTGGTGAGATTGTTGGCACCATTTCACTGTAGCTGGATGTGACATTGGACTTACACCATGCACCAGCAGAATTTCACGGTGAATCTGTGTGCAATTTAAACGTTTTGCCGATAATACTTCAACTTTATGGTACGTTTCCAGTTGCCGCACCATTTCTATCGCACAGTGTGATAATATTTTTTATCCATACCGCAGCAGAACTGTTTTTACAGGAAACCATTAGAGTTCACTCTCCTCTGTTAATTCGTCACTCTTGCTGCGCAATGGTCTTAGCATTGGACGTCATCTATAACTTACTTTGTGATGTCCCTATGTACAAGGAATCCCGGTAGTTAGGTAACAGGCAACAAATTATCGACAGCAGCTAGTACCTCAAGTTCCTGTTACCTTGATAATACCAGATCGAGGATATGGGCGTTCGGTGGGTCACAAGGAGTCCATAATGATATATTCAGAGAGGGATGTCTTATTGCTATTACCATGGTATGATATCTATATGCGAACCATGTTACTCTTAGTGTAGGCCTCTTAGTTGAACTAAGACATAGATAATTTTTTCCTCTTGTTTATGACTGTCAGTAGTTTAAGTAAAACAAAAATCGCTTATCAGCAGGACCATAACGTTGGGGAGACAGACAAGAGGATACCTGCTTAGGCCACATAGGTCTGATGGCCGCACAAGAATTTCAACACACCGGCTCTGTATGTCACAGCGAATGAAACTTCTGGATGTTACTTGCACACGAAATCTTGTTTTAGTGTCATTATTGAAAAATAAGAAATACTCATTATCTGTTCGAGCTTCGAGAAATTCGTTTGGTGCTAGAAAATTATATATCTTTTCCTAGTGTCCAGAGTTTGTAGAAGAAACGGAACAAGAACGTGAATGACCACAATAATTTCTTCGTAGTTCTTGTGATCCTTCAACATTATTAAACTGCATACATGTTGTTTTCCCTGATGGCAGAAACATAGTGAACGGTATACACAAATGCAAGAAAAACGTGAAAAGGGTTGGACACCAATCACTGAAGTTTGTATTTGTTGTTCAGTGTTATTTCATTTGGCCAGAGTTAAAAGTAAATTTATCTTATTAGTAAAAACTCTGAATTGTCATTTCAAATAATAGTATGTGTTAATATCAGCTCCAAACAGGCTGTTGTATGGTTGTCATTAAGTGTTTTCATAAAATGTCGATTTGGATCAATTAGCTGCGCCTACAAATGTTCACAATATCGATTTTCAGCAGTTTTAGTTGTGGGTTTTAATGTATAGAAGTAATAAAAAAGAACCGGGCTCATGTTTGCAACTGTCATTTCAGAAATTTAAAAACTTGTTTCTCTATTACCTATGCTCTCCAGACGCGCTATTTGTAAAACTACTGAGTAATAACCTGTAACTCAAAGATTACTTTTCTTTTGGTACTGTTAGAAGTATTGTTTCCACATCCAACCACGACGCTCAGTAGCTTATAGTATTAATAATATACGGATAAAGGAAGTTATCATCAATGTTATCGAAGGTAGCTTATTTATACGTGTCTTACATTTCAATTAATATCTTAGTTTTTAAGTCTATCGGAGTTGTTAAAACTAGTAGAGACAACAATTAGAACGAACTCTTCCCTTTCCAGAAAACTGCAAGCGACCCGCCGTTCCGAACTTGTCGCCTTCCTCGCGCCTGACACAGCCGGCGAGCGGAAATCTGTGGCCTCTAGCCGTCGTAACGTAAGGTGTAAAGCAGGACACGCTTGTGTGTCCCGCCAAAGAATAAGTGCTGTTACTTTTGGTCCAGCTAGTTAGCGGCTTTCGTGTTACTTAAACGTTTGAGATCAGGAACAACAGGAAAAAACATCTGGATCTTAGTACAACTACGAGGACTACATTCAGAAATAACATAGTTCGCATATAGTCATTATGTCATGTTAATAACGGTAAAAATTTTTACTTACGGGATTTGTCTCATTCTTCTCCGAAGTTATCTTTATCGATTCGTTGCGACACACTGAACATTCATCTCATCGACACGATGTGATGAAGGTGACAGAAACTTGAAGTACTAGCTATTGTCGATAATTTTTTGCACATAGCCTAATCCGTGGAACTCCATGTAAAGTAAGTACCATTTCATCCTTACGAGTCATAAATACCGACTAATAATTATTTTCACGTAGTAGCCACACTCAGATCCTAATCCGACAGCAGTGTCGTCAATAATGTAGAACATTTTGACCGGAAAGCACTTTTATTATAAATACCAACGTTCAGCCAGAATAGACATGAAGTCCTGCGCTGAGTGTCCTGCTATTCATACTAACATAGAATATTCCGGAATATACAAACATTACAAAAACAAAAGAAAGTTCTATAACCTTCCAGAAATGATAAATACTAAATAACAATGTTTGCTAATGGTGGGTTTTGCACTGGACGCATAACACGATAGCCAGCCACGCAAACCGCTATGCCACACTGCATGCACCACAGCTTGCAATATATTCGAACTATGACATATCAACTATGATTCATGTCTCCATTCACTCAAACTGCAATGATAGGGAGGTAGAAGAATAGCTGTCAGTAGTGAGGAGCTTAAAACGATGCGGGAAAAATGAAATTGAGAATCAGTTAGTATATCTGTTTACAAGCTCCACATCATGTCATACAAAAAAGCGCGTATCACGAATTTTTTTTTTTTATAAATGTCTGTATACTTGTTGATGATTATATTACTTCCTCATTTTATGCTAAAAGAAAACGAACTTTTTTGTTAAACCGTTTGGGGCGAAAATTCGTCTCGTGAATTCTGTTCCTATTGTACATAATGCATGGAGAGCGAAGATGGGATGAGGAGATGGAGAGAGAGGAGGGAAGGAGGAGATGGACAGAGAGAGGAGAGGAGCAAACGGGCAGAGAAAGAAAAGAGAAGGAAATGGACAGACAGAGGAGGGAGTCGGAGATTACCTTGGAAGAGCAATGTGCGGAAAGGATAGACACGAAACAAAATAATCACATTAGCACTGTGTAAAATAAAGGGAGAGTCAAACACAGATTTATTTGTAAGATACTGGCAAACAGGCTGTGTCAGGTGTTCCTCTCCTCTGAGTTTTCATAAAGACGTATTTTTTACCCGATCTAGACGCTATTCACAGCGTCTGCTGACTGTACGAAGCTCTTCCTTGTAGCTGGCGAAGACATCGTAACAACAGCAGCGTATAATGCAATTCACCGATGGACACGGTGGTGCGCCCTGCGATTACTAGAGCAGCCGCTTGAGAAACAGCTCCATTAGACAGTGAACCAATTACGGTATCAGTGGATGGCTACAGGTAATTTCTGAAAGCCCGTCCCGTTCTCCTTCCCTTATTAACTTTCGCTCGCTTCTCGCCGACTCACCGCTTGCTGGCACCCTGTGCTACAGCGGCTCACCTGTTTCCACATAGAGATTACGGATGATAAATATATCGTTCATCAAATTTCTTTTCCATTAAGTGAGCTGCTTTTGTAGGTAGTTCTTGAACCTTTACTGTCTCGAAACATTGTTCTCTTGACGCTAAAATCACCATCATGTGCCATTAGAAATTGTTACGCGTTACGCGGTTCCTCTAAGTCTTACTCTCTCTCACTTATCCAGTTATTTGTTCTTCAGAAGTTGATCGAAATGGCGAGGTCACTATTACTGTGACAGAGTCGTTACTCATTCTAAGTAAACTACTATTAAATAAAGAAGTGGTCCACTACATGAAGGTTGGTTTGAACAGCACAGTGCTGTAGTAGGCAAAAGTCATACTGTTTGTCCTATGTCCTTGTCTTCCTCTGACCTTTGAATTGACTTACCCTGTCAGCTGTAGACGGAACTATAGTTTAACGTGGACTCTGAACTGCCGTGCACTTTAGCATTTTCCCATATACTAACAATGTCTGTGATGACTAAAGCTATAAATAACAGAAAAAACCCAAGTAGCGACTGAGAGATGAAATTTGGACCTGTGAATACCCAATCTGACACAGATCCACTGAGACTAAGTAAGAAGTACGAGTGCTTTTATTTTCTATGATTCTCTCTCGTTGAGGAAGTAAGTGAAAAAAATAAGAGTTAAGCGTTTCGCCGACAGCACAGTCGTTACAGATGGAACACAAGGTCGAATCGGAAAAGTATGGTAAAAGAAACAGGGCATGTCCTCATCAAAAATGGTTCAAATGGCTCTGAGCACTATGGGACTTAACTGCTGAGGTCATCAGTCCCCTAGAACCTAGAACTACTTAAACCTAACTAACCTAAGCACATCACACACATCCATGCCCGAGGCAGGATTCGAACCTGCGACCGTAGCGGTCGCGCGGTTCCAGACTGGAACCACTCGGCCACCTCGGCCGGCTGTCTTCATCAAAGGACCATTTCGATTCACGGTTTAGTGAAATCACGAAAATGTGAATCTGGATGAATGGATGTGGGTTTGAACTCCGCTTCTAACGAGAGTGCGTTCAGTGTCCTAGCATTGCGTCACCTCGCTCATTTAGTTTGAAGATCTGCTCGTACTAGTAACGAACTTCTTACTCTCCTCGTGGACCCTATTATTAAGAGCGCTAAATTTTGGAAGATATAAAAACTTATTAGTAATTGGTAGGCAATCTTCTTCATGTGATATACTGTAATAGTTTTCGGCCTATGATAAAGACATAGTATTTTGCTGTCGATTGCTAATTTAATCAGATTTAGGAAAAAATGAAATTTCCAAAGAATCTGTACCACTAATTGCATCCATTTCAAGAAAGGAGCCGGCCTCTGTGGCCGAGCGGTTCTAGGCGCTTCAGTCTGGAACCGCGCTGCTTCTACGGTCGCAGGTTCGAATCATGCCTCGGGCATGAATGTGTGTGATGTCCTTAGGTTAGTTAGGTTTAAGTAGTTCTAAGTCTAGGGGACTGATGACCTCAGATGTTAAGTCCCATAGTTCTTAGAGCCATTTGAACCATTTTCAAAAAAGGATGCACAAATGATAGAAAGAAGTACAAATCGTGCATCAAATTTCTGGTTCGTATATTATTTACACGCTACACTAAGTGTTTTAAAAACTTGTTTCTGTACTATAATGGCGGTAGAAAAAAACTCAGCTAGCACAATACTCTTTTTTTTTCTTTACAGTTAATTTCAAACGAAGTTTTAGAAAGTGTTTACGTATTTTTTGCTGAAACAGTTAATGTATGCCTCGACCTGTTTACCTGATAATCCTTTCTTTTTTAATATTTTGAGTATGTATTTGCTGAGCCACTGTACACTTCCGCCTCTGGTACATTGCTACAGATGGGTCGAAGGTAGTCAGTGTGAGACCGAAACCGCTTGTCGGATTAAAAATATTTACAGCTGCGTATTTCATGATGTGTTTCCTAATCATTTTTTATCATGTGCGCAATTTATAAAGAACTTTAATTTCAATTCATTATGTGATTATGATGTAGATCTGTTATTTATTTTGCCGGCTGATGTGGCCGTGCGGTTCTAGGCGCTTCAGTCTGGAATCGCGTGATCGCTACGGTCGCAGGTTCGAATCCTGCCTCGGGCATGGATGTGTGTGATGTCCTTAGGTTAGTTAGGTTTAAGTAGTTCTAAGTTCTAGGGGACTGATGACCACAGATGTTAAGTCCCATAGTGCTCAGAGCCATTTGAGCCATTTGTTATTTATTTTCTCTTGTTCAGAATTTGTCCTGTAACCTCTCAGATTTCGTGGCACATTTTCTGTGACATGCTACCCTTGTAAGCAAATACATTCGACTCAGATAATGGTGTATCAACTAAATAACTCAGGATTACGAAGTAGAACTCAGTTGCTGCAGAATTGGCCTGTAGGCTGTCAGCATTGGCTAATTTATGTACTGTATCGCGCAGCTTCTAGTACACGACCCTCGAACTAAGAGAAACCACTTGTTAGGCTTTTCGTAACTGCAGGATGATTCCTGCCTGAAGAATTCCAGCTGTAGAAGTACAGTTACCCACAATCTTTTGTGGTAGAGGTTTCTTGTTAAACTGAATGATCAGATCATAACATAACTTCAAGTATGAAATTGAAAAGTATGATGTACACACCGATAGTGACTAATCAATAGCACCATTTCAACATACATAGGAAGATATTACTGTTTGATTGTCAGAGGGACAACGCATTAAGTGATTATTAACCAGCCCAGCAAAATTCTCTAACAGCACCATTCCTAATTTACTAAGAAAATTTGGATATATATACTGGCTGCTAAAGGTGCTATATCTCTGTCATCCTTCAGCGTGGTCGATACATTCCGATGTCCGCTATCAACGACTCCTCCGGCGGACGGTAAGAGGTAGCACGGGCTTAGCCCCTCACCCCAAGCAGTCGCTCAGCCATTTACAGACACTTTGAATTGTGCTCTACTAAACTCTGCACAAGGCCTGCTGTTTACTGCATTTCAACCGGACTACATTTCGGTTTGCTGTTATACAAATTATTGACGGATTTGTTCGAACGTGATCAATCTGGCTTATTCTCTTAGTGTGTTCTAAAATTTACGACGACCCAGTACGGACGTGAACTGTGAACTATCAGGTGATTACAGTGCGTCCTTATTTTTTTGCATTATAAAGAGAGTGTTTCATCGTACTGGGTGCTATAAATGACACAAAGACTAGTGCCTGAAATTTACTTACGATAAATAGACCGAAAGATATATCAATAAAATTAAAGTACTAAACCTCGACGTGGCGGGGCGCTCAGTGCTCCAGTACTCAATGATCCTGACGATGAATAAGGGGCACTCTAGTTCTGATAACTGGTCGCTAGGTAATAGGAGAGAGGAAGCCAATTAGTCAGCAACGTAGGAGTTGAGATGAAGAAGATCGACGTCTTCTGAGGCAAATGATGATATTAATATCAACGGTAAAGAATGGGGACGAGTCATTTTCTCATAACAGTGATACCTCAACGGTAGTAAAGGCGGAGAGGAAGGACCGCAGTACGGCGGATCTAGCCGAAAAGGCAACCCACCAAGCAGAACAAAAATCCGTGTTGCGTCTGACTTGCAACAAGCGGCTACGTGGTCAGCATCTCTCTACATGTTGATGGAGGCTCCAAAAATCAGCAGCGTCTGTTACGAAATGGTCGGCTACGAAAGCGTCTATTCCCATATTGGGCGGCCTGTTAAGGCCCATATGGCGATTCGATCACAGATGTAACATCCCACGAAGGCGCTAACACCAGTTCCTAATTTACTTTCAACGAAGAAATGATAGTAAACACTGAACGGAGAAGTACTCCAAGAGGTAAACAATGCTTCATCGCTGGAAGCAGCAATGCAACTAGGCCGTCGGATTCTGAGGAGTCTAGAAAATCATGTAAGGAAGAGCCGGAGCTTCCTAGAACTTCTCGCATACGGTCTAAGAAGAAACATCTGCTAGGCACGTTGAACATCAACACTTTACTAAAGACTGTGAAATTTGGACAATTGGCGGATGTATTAAACAGACGCAACATACTCGTAGTAGCACTTCAGAAAACCAGATACGGTGATGAGAACGCATTTGAATCAGAGGGCTACACGATCTATAAAGGAAAACCGGCCATAAAGAATAAACAGAAAGTCGTTATGCATGGAACAGCTTTCATGATCAAACGGAATCTAACAGAATTCATAACGAATTTTGCTTCCCCATCGGAGCAAATATAACTTCTCTCCTTTAGATCAGCAAACAAAGCCTATACCATCATAAATACACATGTACCTACCAACAATGACAACAGAAAAAATCAAGAAAAAGTCGAAAAATTTTGGAGACACTAGAAAATGAGATATCAAAAATACCAAAGCACCACGTAAAATTAATCGTAGGAGACTTCAACGCACAGATCGGTAGAGAAGAGAAATACAAGACAATAGTCAGTAATTTTCCAGCACACAAACGCACTAAAATGAAATGTCGTGTGGCTAGGGCCTCCCGTCGGGTAGACAGTTCGTCTGGTGCAAGTCTTTTGAGTTGACGCCACTTTGTCGACTTGCGTGTCGATGAGGATGACGTGATTAGGGTTACACAACACCCACTCCCTGAGCGGAGAAAATCTCCGACCTAGCCGGGAACAGAACCCGGGCCCTTTAGCAATACATTCCGTTGCGCTGACCACTCAGCTACCGGGGCGGACACAAACGCACTAATAAGAATAGAGAAAGGCTCGTCAACTTCTACAGACAATTTGACTTAAAACTAATGTCCACCTTTCTCAGGGAATTACCAACGAGAAAGAAGACCTGGCCTTATCCTAATACACATTTGGGCTCATATCAGCTGGATCATATGGCAATAACCAAACAAAACATAGAGAAATCATGAACTTACAGGTCAGAGGAGGACTAGGCATAGATTCAGACCACTCTTTAACAGAAATCAAAGCAAAATTTCAGCATAAAAGACCAAACCCCAAACTTAAAAAAAGGCCATAGAACTGAGACAACATTTCTATAGGGAACAGGAACGAATTCGTTAAGAAGCTTCACGCAAAGAAGGTGAGAAAGTGTGATGAAATCAGAGACTCAGTGATGGAAACAGTGAAGGAACTAGAAGAATTACGAAGAAGAAGGAAACATAGGTGGTGGAATAAGATATGTGGGATCAGAAAATTGACATAAAAATTATTCGAACAGAGAAACGGAAGTATGACAATAAAAGACTAAATGAAATAGATACAAAATTCAGACAGAACAACACTAGGGACTTCTACAACGTTTTCAAAGAAGAAATAACACGTTACAAGTCGATGAGTCTACACTTCACAGATTCAACAGGCAAACTGATTACCAACGACGAAGACAACTGTGAGTTGCTAGCAGACTACATAAAAAATCTTCTGAACTGCGATGAACCAACACAGCGACTAATTTTCGTACGGCCTCAAAAGGAAAACCTACCTGCAGTCCCATCATCACCGCATCAAATCGAACAACACACCGGCCAACTGAAGAACATTAGAGCAGCAAGTGAAGAATGCATATTAGCTGAGATGTGGAAACTGGCAGGGAAGCGGGCAGCTGAAACCGTTTATGAGGTTATTAAAGATTTCTGGGAGAAAAAAAGAATACCAGACGACTGGAAACACGCCCTAATCTACCCGCTACATAATGAGGGTGACAGGACAGACATGCCGAGGCATATCTATACTTCCAGACACCTACAAAATTATGTCCAAAGCTCTAATTAATAAGATAGAAGATAAAGCAGAACACACAACTGGCGAGTACCAAGCATGGTTCAGAAAAAATAGATTGTACGCAGAGAAAATATTTAACTTGAAAACTGTCCTCAGCATCAGAGCAATGCGGAACTTTAACACAGTCTTCACATCCCTTGATTTCAAAATAACATATGATTCTGTAGACAGACAGACAGTATTCCTAACACTGGAAGACGCAGGTATTGACTAAACCACCAGACACTCACAGAAACAAAATTAAGTTTCTAGGAGAAGTTTCTGAACCGTTCATTATTAACACAGTTGTTCGGCAGGGAGATGGGTACTCACTGATGCTCTTAAATCTGGTCTTAGGCAAGGTCATGATAGACTGGGATAAAGAACTACAAGAGAAAAACATCGGAGGAATCCATCTAGAATAAGGAAGAGAGTAATTAAACCGGAAGCATTTTACGGATCCGAATGCCTAACAGAGACTAAAAGAGTTGAACATGAAGAACTGGAAAAGAAAGAAAGGAAAATGTTAGGACCACAAAAGAACAAAGATAACAACTGGACGAATAGGAGAAATGAAGATCTGTATAGAAACAATCTTAGACACAATATGAAAGAGGAGTTTAAAATTTTACGGTCATATGTACAGAATGAATGACAACAGGATAACGAAGAAAATTTTTAACTTCATTTCCAAAATAAAAAAATACACGATGGGATGGCTGGAAGAGACACGAAATGACATGAGAAAACTTAACGTCGCAGAAAACACCACACAGAACGGAAAAGTGTCGGGCTACTGATAAATACTGAAAAATGTCCTGCCCGACAACGAAATTCACAACCTAGGAGGGTGAAGTCAAATGAACAGCCAATGCATGAAGAAGATCTGGGAAGATAAAAAGAGAAAGATTGTACCTTTGTCTTAGGTTCCAAACGGTATATAATTGGCCCAATTCTGTAATTAAAAAGACTGGAATGATGTATTATGCTTTCATACGTTCCTTTCAAATGAAATTAGAGAAATAAACTGCCACTAATCAATTGCCGTATTTACTGCTACAGAGATAAGTGATAAATTGGTACTGAAAGAAGGCAAGATTCCTTCTCCTCTTCCGAAGCCTCTAAAGAGTGTCCACTGAAGTCCAATGTGTCTGTCATCAAATGGTTCAAATGGTTCAAATGGCTCTGAGCACTATGGGACTTAACATCTGTGGTCATCAGTCCCTTAGAACTTAGAACTACTTAAACCTAACTAACCTAAAGACATCACACACATCCATGCCCGAGGCAGGATTCGAACCTACGACCGTAGCAGTCGCGCGGTTCCGGACTGAGCGCCTAGAACCGCTAGACCACCGCGGCCGGCATGTGTCTGTCATCCGGAAATTTTCCAATGATGATTATTATAGCGATAAGGTGACAGTTCTTGATTATGACAGAAGTTCCAAGATGTGATAGATCATCGCTGTACACTCATTCGTTAGCCCCCACAATTTGTTTCTATGCTATTGGGGGTATCCAGATTTGCCCAGGAAGATAATTTGAGACTATGTGGTAGTTGGAATAAAAGAATAAATTTTAAAGTATAGGAGGAAAAATATTATTGAATATGTATTCTAACTACTTACAATTCTTCTTAAAGTATGAGAGGCAAATTTTTTTTATTGAAAACGTATTCTAACTATTTACAATACTAGTTTATAAACAATATTTTTCATTTTGTTATCCGAGGTATGTATTTACAGATTTTTCGTATTTCCTATTTGAGAGAAAGCTACGTAAAGTTCACTGTGGGAGAATATTTTAAAGTTTGTCCTTGTGCTTTGTTAATTGTAAAACTGTAGGCTAATTTGATTGGAAATTACAGTATTTCAAATTGAAATGGCAGTTCAGTAAAGACTAATGGTATTCCGGAGATAAATAGTGTGTGTCCTCTGTACTTTTCAATAATAAGTTCATCGTCGATGATGTTATTCTATAGCTATTTGACGATCATCCTTGTTCCATTAGGTACAGGGTGACAATTATTGAACTATATAAACAACCGTAAATTAGTTATAAACTACTGCGTGCACACACTTTATTCAACATCCAAACGTCATTACAGGTTTTCGGATTTTGGTGATGACATGTTCGATATGCCTGCATCCTTGGTGATGATGTGACGCGGGCGAATAGCGAAATTCTGCGTAATCCGCTGAAGTGTTGGAAGATCGATGCTGTAGATGATCTCCTGAGTGGATGCTTTCAGCTCAGCAATGGTTTTGGAGATATTGCTGTACATCTTGTCTTTAATATAGCCCCATAAAAAGGAGTCGTATGTATTCAGATCTGAAGAAAATGGCGGCCAATCGAGGCCCACATCAATGGCATTTGGGTACACCAGAGCCAGAATGCTCTCCCCAAAGTGCTCATCCAGGACATCAAACACTCTCCTGCTTCGATGGGGCCGAGCTCCGTCTTGCATGAGCCACATCTTGTCGAAATCAGGTTCACTTTAGATAATCATATTCCAAAACTTTCATGTACCGTTCGGTAGCCACCGTGACATCAAGGAATATCACACCAATTATTCAGTGACTGGACATTGCACACCGGACAGTCACCCATTGAGGGTGAAGAGACTTCTAGATTGCGAAATGCAGATTCTCATCCCCCCAAATACGCCAATTTTGCTTATTGATGAACCCATCCAAATGAAAGTGGGCTTTATCGCTAAGCCAAACCATATCTAAGTAAGTGCATGTAGATAATCTCTTAATGTACTATCTTAGATATAAGAATCGTAAAATTTTAATGTTTAGTGACATTAATATAGATGTGATGGTGCAAAATACTAAAAGTAGATTACTGCTAGAGACCCTCAAGTTATACAGTTACAACTGCCTTAACTATAAGCCTACCAGGCAGAACACCTGTCTAGATAATGATATATCGAACATTGGCAAAGATGATGTAGTCTTAATTATTATTAAACCATTGCTCTCTGACCATGATGGAATTTTCCTAAAGTTAATGGTGTTCAAAAAATCATGCTGACCACGATGGAATTTTCCTAAAGTTAATGGTGTTCAAAAAATCATGCTCAACCAATAGAACCCTGGATAATGAGACAGATAAATCCGTAAAATGTAACAAATCTCACATGGAGACTTTTGATCACTGATTGACGTAATACTGTCATGGAGTCTTTAAGTGATGCTTTTGATTATTTTGAGATATCATTACAACTGTCTTTAATGACTATTGCCCCCTCATCATTAACCACACTAGACTAAATGCAAGGAGAAAACAGAAAAGTAATGTAACTGTCTGCTATACACCTTACCTGAATAACTTAAGAATTCTATTAAGAATTTACTGTGACAAATCTCGCTCAAACAATGAATATAGACATTCATAAACCAAGTAAAAAAAACTATACAGAAAAGATATCATTTCTGCAAAGAAAAAAGCAAATGACAACTATATTTCTCAGGGCAGTAACAAATGTAAAGCAACATGGAAAATAATTAAAACAGAAACAGGGCTAATTTCAGAAAATTTATCTGTCACTCTAAGTGCAGATGAACTAAATAATAGTTTCATAATTTCTGGAGAATTAGCTACAACACATGAAAGAAATTTAGAGGACAATGAACACAGACTTCACAATTTGTGGGAAACAGAGTTGCCGGTAGACTTGCCAAAATTTGGATGGAGAGCTTTTTATCCTAAGGATATACTGAATGCAGTCAAATCATTGAGCAACTCCAGAACTGCGGACATCTATGGTTTTTGTAGTTTTATCATAAAGAAAATAATGAAAACTATTTGCAATGCACTGTCTTACCTAATCAATAGGATGTTTGCAGAAGGAACATTTCCAGACTGCCTTAAAATGAGAATTGTCTTGCCAATATTCGAAAAAGGAGACATAAATTCACCTCAGAATTACAGACCCATTTCAATAGTTCCTATAATATCCAAAATTTTGAAACATTAGTGAAAGACCAATCAAATGATTTTTTTTTTTTGAGTCTTACAATCTCCTAAATAGGGCCCAGTGTGGATTCTGAAGTGGGCCATCAACAATAGAGGCAGTTCAGGAAGTTGTATTATCAATATTACATGGTTTTGAAAATAGGGAACACACCTATGCAACTTTAGTAAATTGAACCAAAGCATTTGACACTGTCCCACATAGCATTTTAATTAAAAAACTTGAAAAATATGGAATAAGTCATATAGAACTATTATTGTTGAAAACATATTTGACAAACAGAAACCAAATGGTAGTTTTAAATTCAGATAACAAATCTGACCTCCTCAAAGTGAAATATGGAACCCCATAAGGATCTGTACTGGGACCTATCCCATTTATTGTGTATGTGAATGACCTGCCCAAATTATTACCATATAAATCTGTAATGTATGCCGATGACACAACTTTTATCACATCTCGTAGTGATGCCAATGTTGTCAAACAAATGAACAACTCAATGATGGAAAAGGCAGCTCAGTGATTCCGTGAAAATAGACTGTCATTGAATACAAACAAAACTGAACATATCCTCTTTCCCCTTAGAGATATTAATAATGGATCAAATGAACTCAGACATTCAGTTAAATTGTTAGGCATGTATCTAGATACTAAATTATGCTGGAATTCCTGCACAGAAGTGCTGTGCAGCATGTTGGCAAGAGTTTTACATCTCCTTAGGAAACTTAAGGATTGTGTCATTAAGGAGTGCAAGCTTATGGCATACTATGCCTTTTCCCATACATATTTGCATTATGGAACACTTCTTTGAGGAAACTCTGCTGGGGCAAAAGATGTCTTCCTCTGGCAGAAGAAAGCCATTAGATGTATTGTTGGTTTGAGCAAATTAACTTCTTGCAGATAGTACTTTATTGAGCACAAAATACTTACAGTCTCCAGTCTATAGGTACTCAAAGCACTTATGCAACCCAAACAGAATGCCCACATGGATGAAAGCAGGTCAGATGTGCACTCATATGAAACCAGAAACAGGAACTTACTAGACATTCCTTGGACGCGTTTGAGTAAAGTTCAAAATAATTTTGTATATGTTGGAAAAACATTTTGTAACACTATATCACATGACACAAGGGAATTACATGAAAATAAATTTAAAATTGTGGTAGAGACATGGCTGAAAGAGAAAGCATTCTATAGTCAAGTGAACTGATACACAATGAATAAATATGATGCTCTTTTACATAATGAAAAATATGATAGTCTTTTATACAATGAAAAATATGATGCTCATTTATATAACAAAAATGATGCTCTTTTATTATAAATGTGGTTGGTAACTAACAAAATTGTAACTTTTGACATACAACAAACTTTTGTTTGTGCAACTGCTGTACCGAAACTAATTAGGGATGAGTACAATATAGGAAATATTTATGTAATAATATCTACATATGTTAATCTTTTGTATAATCATTTGCGTAACCATCTGTATAATTATGCATCTACCTTTTGTATAATTTATTAACCAACTGTATAATTATGTAACAAATGACGATGCTTTATACAATACAACAGGTGTCTACAGGCAAATAAATCCAATTCAGTTCAATTCAATGCACATTCACATCAAAGTCCTGTACATCAATTCTGTGGACAATAGTGTTGGCGAAACACAACCGCTGTTTCATGGCCCTGGGGTTTAATGGCTGGAGAGCTGGAATTTTGTATGGGAAGAGATGCTGGTCTTCAACAACAATTTGTCGCAGTGTCTTCTGGTTAGTTCAAAATGTTTAAATGTGTGTGACTTCCTAAGGGACCAAACTGTTGAGGTCATTGGTCCCTAGACTTACACAGTACTTAAATTAAGCTTCCCACGCCCGGGTTCCCGGGTTCGATTCCCGGCGGGGTCAGGGATTTTCTCTGCCTCGTGATGGCTGGGTGTTGTGTGATGTCCTTAGGTTAGTTAGGTTTATGTAGTTCTAAGTTCTAGGGGACTGATGACCATAGATGTTAAGTCCCATAGTGCTCAGAGCCATTTTTGAACTTAAACTAACTTATGCTATGAACAACACACACCCCCATGCCCGAGGGAGGACTGGAACCTCCGATGGGAGGGGCTGCGCAATCCGTGACATGGCGCCTCAAACCACGCGGCTCTGGTTAATTCCCAGCTATTGTGCAGTTAGTCTGATCGATTTCCTGGAGCTGGTTTGAAACACAACGCGTGTTTTCTCGATGTTTTCAGGCGTTTTCAACCTTTTTGGACGACTGACATTACCAACGCTATCATCACGAACACTGCCTGTTCTGTCAAACTCGTGAATCAAATTCTTGATTGTTAGCACACTTGGAACGATTGTCTTCAGCTTGAACTCGGTCGCAAACTGCTTCTGTGTCGCTGTTGGGCTGTTATCGCTCGCGTATGCGCCCAGGCACGTTGTACCGTGGCATTTCCATATGCAAACGGCTGACAAAGACAAGGCGCGTGCGCATGCGCATACTAATTCCCATCATGCGCCGCAGCCAACCTTGCAATTTGAACGTCCTACAGCAAACTGCTCAGACGTTATGCGATTTTATTTCATATAGTTCAATAATTGTCGTCCTGTAGTTATGGTGAGTTGAGATTTCTGAGTAGTATGATCGGAGATCCAATTTTAAGTCGAAGGTAGTGTAATACCGTTCCTGGTACTAGCAAAGAGTTTAGAAACTTCAACGTTTAGCATAGTGTCAAATATTTGTCTATGCTCTCTTCAGTGGGAATTTTCTTTTGCATATTAAAGTTGATATCGTCGACAATATTATTTTTAGTTGCAAAAATTGTCCTTTCAAATAGCCAGTCAGGATTGCTATAGTTGTGAACATTGTTTGTATACATTTAGTTGATGAGTTCGTTTTCACCAATGTCTATGTTGTTGAAATCACTGTTGAGTTTAATGATTCAAATGGTTCAAATGGCTCTGAGCACTATGGGACTCAACTGCTGTGGTCATCAGTCCCCTAGAACTTAGAACTACTTAAACCTAACTAACCTAAGGACATCACACACAGCCATGCCCGAGGCAGGATGCGAACCTGCGACCGTAGCAGTCTCACGGTTCCGGACTGCGCGCCTAGAACCGCGAGACCACCGCGGCCGGCTGAGTTTAATGAGGTCGATCGTCTGGTCACCTGGATATGTGCCTTCACCTATTTGTAGATTAGATTAGATTAACTAAATTCCAATTGATCCGTAGTGAGGAGGTCCTCCAGGATGTAGAACATGTCAGAAAAAGAATAATACATGAAAAATATTTACAACTAAAACAAATATGCTAATGTACCTTCCACAGCTCCCAAGTGGAATGATCGTCATTTTTTTAATGAACACTATATAAAAGGATCATTTTACAACACTCATTTACTAAGATTGCATCAATGCACTGAATTTAAAATTTAATTTATTTTCTTATTTATAAGGTAATGAACACATTACTACACTGAAATCTTGCAGAAGTTAGAGTGTATTAATCAATTGGTTGTACTGAGAAGTTCATCAATGGAGTAGAAGGAGTTGGCCACCAATAGATCCTTTTGGCTTCTCTTAAACTGAATAATTTCATTTGTTGTTGAACAAAATAAAATGTGCTGTATTTCGTCCTTAGATAGTTCAATTCTCATATTTTTTGTTAGTTGCAGTATTTGTATGTGAGGCCAGAGATTTTTTTTAAGCACACATTGATCTTGTCTGCTGGTGTTGACTTGGGAATAACTGGAAGTGTTTGTCTAAAATCTCACGAGAGTTTGAGTAGATCTTCTCCCATATCTACAGAATTTCCTCGCAGGTCTTGTAATGTTCTCTCCATGGCTTCTAGTAATTTTTTATGTGTCATTGTGCATTCGTCCGAGGAAGTAATTTTAGTTTGCCTTAGAAGTTCACCCCGTCCAGTTCCTCTTGAGATTTTACATACCGGGAATTGTTCTTCCGCTATATTCAACGGTAGTTGTAGGGCGGAATGGGCAGTTCGTCCTCCTTCCGTAAGTGTGGCTGCAAAGCCGAATGGTGCCCGTGCAAGTGCAATGTATTGTTTAACACAACAGATTTATTAGAAACGTTTTGCCGGTGCCACCTGGTGCGTCCAAGTAAATAATTCCGCCGCTCTTGTTGTCGATCCGATCACTGATAGCGCTATAAATTTCCTTTTGAGTATCATTGAGGAACTGTTTGTTGTG
The DNA here is from genome assembly GCF_023898315.1 of Schistocerca nitens. Classification (NCBI taxonomy): domain Eukaryota; kingdom Metazoa; phylum Arthropoda; class Insecta; order Orthoptera; family Acrididae; genus Schistocerca; species Schistocerca nitens. The sequence continues at coordinate 362,288,662 of NC_064616.1, forward strand.
AGCAATGTTGTTGTTCAAAAGTGTGTAAATTCCTAAGGGACCAAACTACTGAGGTCATCGGTCCCTAGACTTACACACTACGTGAACTAACTTACGCTAAGAACAACACACACACCCATGCCCGAGGGAGAACTCGAACCTCCGGCGGGACTGGCCGCGCAATCCGTGACATGGCGCCTCAAACCACGCGGCCACTACGCACGGCTGTGAGCACTGTATCGAAGTAGTTCGTTGATGTTTTCGCCATTTTCTTCAGAACTGGCAAGATCGATTCCTCTTTTTTGTTTGGGCTTTGTCTAACAGATAAAACAAATCAATTTTTTGTTACAAATACACTAAGTACACTTTACAGACTTTTCACACTTTATTTGCGATTTACTTTCAGTCACTGTATAACTTTGACTACTCACACTTCGCTATTTGTTTTCAATCACTCACTGCACTACTTTTTCGGTTCTTCCCTTCGTCACTGATACAAAACTGACGTTCGAAACCACGATGGGTCTTGCTTTATATACTCCTACCAATGGGTAGCCTCATCAGTGGCGAATTCCAGAACATACTAAAAATGCTTCGAGTGGTCCAAAACGTTCCAGAATATTTCACAACACTCGAGAGTGTTCTGGAGTGTTCCACAATGATCTGGGATATCCCTGGATGTTCCCGAACATTGTGGAATCTTCCCTAATGTTCCAAACTATTCCAGAACATTTCAGAACATCCAGCATCATTGTGGAACATTTCGGAACATTCTGGAATATTGTGGAACGCTCTCGAATACTCTCGAATGTTCTCGAATGTACTAAAATTTCCAGAGGGCGAAGCTTCCAGCCCTTATATCTTCAGCAGCACTCCGTTCAGGTAAAAACGGGAGCCTTCTTCTTCATGGATTCCCATAGAAGGCTATCACACTATATAACTCCCTTGATCGTTCTGGGACTCGTTTCTGAGTTTTAGCGGCACACACATTGTACGCTTACTTTCATAGCATATATTGATTATTTACGTTCTCATTCCTTCCGTACAGCTAGTTTTTGCGCTCGTCAATTGACTTGTACATTGTCGTAGACATTTACTTAGTGTGTTCCCGAAGAATATCTCACATTAACGCCTATCTAAATCGCAACACAATACAGAGACATGTAGTCTCCCTTAAACTGTGCTCCATAGCTTTGATATGTTGTACGAAAACGTTAGATATTTAACACCAAGAGCCCAAATTTAAATTACTGGTCTGTTATAGTTAATGTCACATAGTGCTGATAATTACATGTATAATAGCTACATTTCGTACATACTACGCGACACACGGTGATGTTTCACAGCAACAAGTCAAAAAGTCAGTTGCAGTCAGTAGTTCTCTGGAGCACGCCTTTTGAATCTAATCATGTAATTACACTTGACACTGGTTATATTGTAATACACGCTTATGTCACAGCTAATGTAGTGTCCTGTAAATAATATGTATTATCATTCCATCATCTTTCGGGCGTTCATGCGGGAAATTATTAATACTTGTTTCAACATTTAGACTGAATAATTTTCAGCCATTCTCAACGTGAGACGCTTGCAAGATTTTTAGATTATTTTATGCATTACTGTAAAATAATCGCACATGCGTCAGACATAACACTCTTGGTAATAAGAACGTCAGTCACCGACAAAACTTTATGAGCCTAAGAATAACACAAAATAAGAGCAGAGTCAGCGAATACACAGTGCTCACGAAGTATTTGGTTGATTATCATGGATGGCATATGTCGGAATACCAGGCAGTGAAGGCTTAGAATAATATTTCCTCTGAGAGGTTACAGCAATATTTCCTTTGAGAGCTGGCCGATGTGGCCGAGCGGTTCTTGCCGCTTCAGTCTGGAACCGCGGGACCAATACGGTCGCAGGTTCGAATCCTGCCTCGGGCATGGATGTGTGTGATGTCTTTAGGTTAGTTAAGTTTAAGTAGTTCTAAATTCTAGGGGACTGATGGCCTCAGCTGTTAAGTTCCATAGTGCTCAGAGGCATTTGAACCATTTTTTTTTTCCTTTGAGAGCACAGACTTGAAATGAGGGATTTACGTGATTTATCGAGCTGGAAAACCTCGTCTTGTTTGAGCAAGTTCTCTGCTAATTGTTTTTCCAGAGCTTTCTTGACTACTGAAGCCCAGTAGGGTGAGTCTGTTCAAAAATGGTTCAAATGGTTCTGAGCACTATGGGACTTAACATCTGTGGTCATCAGTCCCCTAGAACTTAGAACTACTTAAACCTAACTAACCTAAGGACATCACACACATCCATGCCCGAGGCAGGATTCGAACCTGCGACCGTAGCAGTCGCGCGGTTCCGGACTGCGCGCCTAGAACCGCTAGACCACCGCGGCCGGCGGTGAGTCTGTGGCCAGTATCTTAAATTTCCTGTAATTCATTGAATGGAAAATATAATGTTCAGCTACTGCAAATCTATTGGGAAATAGAAAGCAGTTGTATCTCTGATGTTCAGTGAAACTTTATTTCACAGTGTGTATTGTTTGTTTAGGTACCTTTTCCTACACTCACAAGGACTCCATATACACCCTCCAAAGGTATGAATAAAGCCAGTCTAAAAGAGTGTTTCAAGCTTCTTGAAACTGTGAAGCACAAAAAAGACTTGTCTGGCAAACCAGGGCACACCTACAACACGAATGTGACCGCACTGCTGCTGAACAGCAAACCTGGCACTCTTTCAGCAATCTGAGGTTCAAGAAATGTTACATCAGTCACATCTGGCGTGGAAGGAGAAACAATCTCCATTCTGAGTTGTATCAACGGGAAAGGCACATTTCTTCCGCTGTATTTCATAATGATGGAGCAAACCTAAAACAGAAATTTTTAAATGGAATGCCACGTGGTGCAACTGTAAGAATGTCCCAGAAGTCTGCATGTGTAAGCAAAGGTATTTTTATGGACTGATTAAAAACCCATTTCGTGGCCAGAAAACCATTTGAAATGTATTGCTTGTACTTGACGGACACATATCTCACACAGTCTGCTCGGGAACATTAGAGTTTGCAGAGGAACAAGGAATTATTGTAATGAGTCTATCTCCACATACGAGGACGTGCTGAACATTAATACCTCCGAATTTTTTATTGTGTCTTCCATATCGGCTGAGGTATTACACGTCTCACATATTAGTCGGCTGACTTTCCCATTTCGCTAACGGAAGTTGCAACCCTCTGTCGCTATAGGGCTCCAAATCGCAGCGTGTAACGTGGCGTTGCGTGAGAGACCCACAGAAAAGTGAAACCATGAATTTGAAGAGTTCATCCACACATGGAGCACATTCTCCTTCATCATGACAATACCAGGCCACAAACGAGTCCTGCGACATCTGCAACAATCTGGAGCCATGGGTTTTCGGTCATCGATCATCCTCCACACAGCCCCGACTTTGCCCGTCCGGTTTTCATCTGTTCACAAAACCTCGAGGATTTCACTTTGACAGTGACGAAGCGGTGCAAGTGGATGTTAGGTTGTGGCTCTGTCAAAAAAGTCGAACATTCGACCGCGACGATATCAACAATCTCGTCTCTCGTTGGGAGAAATGTGGAGGAGGAGAATGAGGTGGAGAAGGAGATTAGTGTTTAACGTTCTGTCGACAAAGAGGTCATTAGAGACGGAGCACAAGTTCCGATTAGGGAAGGACGGAGAAGGAAAGGGGCCCTGTCTCTAAGAAGGTGCCATCCGGCGTCTGCCTTAAGCGTTTAGGGAAATCACGGAGAACCTAAATCAGCATAGCCGGACGCGGATTTGAACTGTCGTCCTTTCGAAAGTGCAGTGTGCTAACCACTGCGCTAACCAGCTCGGTTGGGAAAAATGTGTTCGTCGGCAGGATGACTATGTGGAGAAACAAATATGTACATATGAATAATGAAAATGTACAATGTTAATAAAGTTTGTTTTATTTAAAAAGCCTTAAGAATTATCCCATAAAAATTTCTGAGGTATTACTTTTCAGCACGCCCTTACATATCACAGTGGTTGCAACCCCTGGAACGCTCATTTTTCAAATAATTGAAAAGCTATTTTTATAACGTCTGGAACGCTTTGATGATAAATAATCCATTCACGAAAATTAACCGTCTTCAGTTTGGAAAACTGCTCAACTCACCGTCGGCTAATTCACCTCTCGCTGAGACTGCTACAAGTGGATTCAAAGTACGTGAAATAATCCCACTTAATATGGTCGCAGCCCCAGACTATGCTTATTTGTCGGAAGGTACGTCTGTGTCAACAAATGGAACAGCAGAATCTCACGCACAAGTCAACAAACCACTTCAAAGGTCATCATTTGGTCTTATCATCACAAGTACATCAAAAGAGCCGAATTATCTGCACAATTCCTTCAGTGACACAACTTCGGATTCCACACTTATCAGGAATAAAACTTTCATGACCACCCTTGCTAAATTCACACCACCTAACCCGACACCCACAAAAATTCTGGAAGAAAATCTATTGACAAAACCACGAATTTTAAGAGGAAGGCAACAACAATATCCAAAGTGCTAAACTCTGCTGAAAATCCTGAACAAGGAAACAAGGACTGAGAAAAGGAATGAAACTGAAAAAAGGAACAAAAAACATCACCAAAAAATAACTCACCGTGTCGATCACCTGCAAAAAGCTACAAAATTGAAGACATTGTAGAAAATTACGAAAGAAGCTATGATTATAGAGATACTTATGAATTTATTGCGTGTGCTGTAACCAATTACAAAACTAATAAGAAAAGTGACTGGATTCACTGTGTTTCTTGTTCACTATTGTAACATGAATGTTGTTCAACATTCAGTAATAGGTGTAACTGCTGTAGTAAAAGAATGACAGGATAATGCTTGAATAACACAAAAAACTCATTAAGAAAGCCAGTGGTCAGTCTAGCTTTATAATAAATAGATTTTTACGAGAATATTTAGTAGTATAATTCTGTACCACTACAAAATATTCCATATAAAAATACGTAATTTTAATTGACTCTGTTCTTCACGTATAGCCACTCTTTGTATGGTCCGTCCCTCCCAGTACACTGGTCTATCTCATCCGTACACCGATGGGTGCGCTGGAAAACTCATGTATATTTTCATTTTGTCACATATCTTATATTTCTTGTGGCAGTGCCTCAATAATATACTGTACTTAAGCTTATAAGACACTTTATATGAACGTACTGCCAGAAGTAGAAAAAAAAGTTAAAAAACACACACATTTATCCTGAAAAAAGCGGTCCAATTCTCACGGAGTTATCCTACGCATGATTGCTAAATTTCAGAATGCAGTATAGTGTGGTTCGCTACATGTTGGAATCATAGATTCTAAATGACGTCACATGGAATCGAAGAGGGCGTGGATACGTTTTTGTGGCAGTTACTACTACAGTTGCAATATCTGACACGTGTTTCGTGGGCATGGAGTTAGGCAGTGATACTTCACAGTATCCTGACCACTGAAGAACGTCCAGTACCTGTGTCTTTGGTGTAGCGAACGCTGGATGTTCACATCACACAGCATTCGAGATCGCACGGTGCATCTAGTGCCACTCAAAACGTGATTTAGGCACTTATAAATAAAGTACGCCATGATAACTGCAGTATCTACATAATTTTCAATTTGTTGCTATGCATTTTGTGTATAATTTGTACATAAGAACAACGTTTCCCTTAATACTGTCATCAAGTCAAAGTAGTACCATACTCACAGAATGAACATAGTGGAACAGATCCTGTAATCATGCATCGCCGTTCTGGGCAAGGTCGAAGTGGAGGTGGTCTGGTGTTGCCTTCCTCCGACCTGTTATTAAGCGTCAACTGTGTATCTGTGTCGTTAGCATAACTGATAAGTGTTTCCAAAGTGTAGCGTTGAGTTTGTGTTGTTACGGTTGAAGGGAAGGGAGAGGGTGTTACCCGATGCCGGCACTTAGCCTACTTGACCTACTCCTCCCGTAGTGCATCAAGGGGGCCGCCGACCTGAACGTCCCCATCCAACGGACGGATCAGCGTCAACAGTGTCACATTATCTCACTTTATGAGACGTTGTGGGGAGGTTTGAAATTTACTCCAGCAAATGGATGCAAAGGCTGGTGATAAGGATATATATATACACTCCTGGAAATTGAAATAAGAACACCGTGAATTCATTGTCCCAGGAAGGGGAAACTTTATTGACACATTCCTGGGGTCAGATACATCACATGATCACACTGACAGAACCACAGGCACATAGACACAGGCAACAGAGCATGCACAATGTCGGCACTAGTACAGTGTATATCCACCTTTCGCAGCAATGCAGGCTGCTATTCTCCCATGGAGACGATCGTAGAGATGCTGGATGTAGTCCTGTGGAACGGCTTGCCATGCCATTTCCACCTGGCGCCTCAGTTGGACCAGCGTTCGTGCTGGACGTGCAGACCGCGTGAGACGACGCTTCATCCAGTCCCAAACATGCTCAATGGGGGACAGATCCGGAGATCTTGCTGGCCAGGGTAGTTGACTTACACCTACCTTCTAGAGCACGTTGGGTGGCACGGGATACATGCGGACGTGCATTGTCCTGTTGGAACAGCAAGTTCCCTTGCCGGTCTAGGAATGGTAGAACGATGGGTTCGATGACGGTTTGGATGTACCGTGCACTATTCAGTGTCCCCTCGACGATCACCAGTGGTGTACAGCCAGTGTAGGAGATCGCTCCCCACACCATGATGCCGGGTGTTGGCCCTGTGTGCCTCGGTCGTATGCAGTCCTGATTGTGGCGCTCACCTGCACGGCGCCAAACACGCATACGACCATCATTGGCACCAAGGCAGAAGCGACTCTCATCGCTGAAGACGACACGTCTCCATTCGTCCCTCCATTCATGCCTGTCGCGACGCCACTGGAGGCGGGCTGCACGATGTTGGGGCGTGAGCGGAAGACGGCCTAACGGTGTGCGGGACCGTAGCCCAGCTTCATGGAGACGGTTGCGAATGGTCCTCGCCGATACCCCAGGAGCAACAGTGTCCCTAATTTGCTGGGAAGTGGCGGTGCGGTCCCCTACGGCACTGCGTAGGATCCTACGGTCTTGGCGTGCATCCGTGCGTCGCTGCGGTCCGGTCCCAGGTCGACGGGCACGTGCACCTTCCGCCGACCACTGGCGACAACATCGATGTACTGTGGAGACCTCACGCCCCACGTGTTGAGCAATTCGGCGGTACGTCCACCCGGCCTCCCGCATGCCCACTATACGCCCTCGCTCAAAGTCCGTCAACTGCACATACGGTTCACGTCCACGCTGTCGCGGCATGCTACCAGTGTTAAAGACTGCGATGGAGCTCCGTATGCCACGGCAAACTGGCTGACAATGACGGCGGCGGTGCAGAAATGCTGCGCAGCTAGCGCCATTCGACGGCCAACACCGCGGTTCCTGGTGTGTCCGCTGTGCCGTGCGTGTGATCATTGCTTGTACAGCCCTCTCGCAGTGTCCGGAGCAAGTATGGTGGGTCTGACACACCGGTGTCAATGTGTTTTTTTTTCCATTTCCAGGAGTATATATATATATATATATATATATATATATATATATATATATATATATATATATATATCGCCTCCTCTACTCTCCTTATTGGCCAAATATTGGCAGTTAAAATATTCAGTCATCTGGATTCGATCCGGCGTTCCTCCTAGTCGAACGCCATCTCACAGGTGCGCGTTAGATACCCGGGCTACGGAAGTGGTAATTAACGTGAATTCAATATTAAGTAATATTTCTCCCGAGCCTACACTAATCTGGCAGTTGAGTTAATGCATTGTCGGGGCCACTGGAATATGCTAGAAGTCTGAGCATACAATGTAATACGATAGGGGTCCCGTTCTCACGAATGTAATACGATAGGGGTCCCGTTCTCACGGTCTCATTTCACACACTCGCGCATATGGCCGCGCTAGTGAGATCTCTTCTGAACAGCACGCTGCAAGGCATCCCAGATATGCTCATTAATGTTCATATCTGGGCAGTTTGGTGACCAGCGGAAGTGTTTAAACTCATAAGAGTGTTCCTGAAACCACTCTGTAGCAATTCGGGACCTCTGGGGTGTCGCAGTGTCCTGCTGGCTGGAACTGCCCAAGTCCGTCGGAGTGCACAATGGACATGAATGAATGCAGGTGATCAGATAGGATGGTTACTTACGTGTGACCTGTCGTATGTAGACGTACCAGGGGTCCCATTTCACTCCAACTGCACACGTCCCACGCCATTACAGTGCCTCCACCAGCTTGAACAGTCCCCTGCTGACATGCAGGGTCCATGGATTAGTGAGGTTGTCTCCATACCTGTACACGTCCATCCGCTCGATACAATTTGAAACAAGACTCGTCGTGGAACAGACAAAACTAAAATGTTTATGAACCCGAAAAAGTCAATACAACAAGAATCATCTTAAATTTTCAAGGAACTCCTCGACAGAATAGAAGGAGTGACCCTTGAGGAAACTCTTCAGTTTCGATTTCAAGGCGCGTGGATTACTGCTAAGATTTTTTAATTCGAGTGGTAACTTATTGCAAATGGATGCAGTTGCCTACTGCACAACTTTCTGCACTAGAGTTAAGGAAGTCCAATCGAAATGCAGGTTTGATTTCTGCCGAGTATTAACTGACTGAAAGCTGCTTATTCTTGGGAATAAGCTAATACTGTTAACAAGAAATGACAGTAAGAAATATATATATTGAGAGGCCAATGCCAATATACCCAAACTCGTGAACAGGGGTCGACAAGAGCTTCGTGAACTTACACTATTTATTGCCCGAACCGCCCGTTTCTGAGCCAAAACTATCCTCTTAGAATGGGAAGACTTACGCCAAAGTATAATACCAAACGACATCAGCGAATGAAAATAAACAAAGTAGACTAATTTTCGTGTCAAACGATCACTCGCTTCAGATACCGTTCGAATAGTAAAAATGGCAGCATCAAGTCTTTGAACAAGATCCTCAACGTGGGATTTCCACGACAGTTTACTATCTATCTAACCACCTAGAAATTTGAACTGTTTGGTCTCATTAATCATATGCCCATTATGTGAAGTTAAGACGTCAGGTTTTGTTGAATTGTGTGTCAGAAACTGTAAAAACTGAGTCTTACTGTGATTAAGTATTAGTTTATTTTCTACAACCCATGAACTTATGTCATGAACTGCACTATTTCAAACCGAGCCAATCTTGCACACAACATCCTCCACTACCAAGGTAGTGTCATCAGCAGACAGAAATATTTTAGAATTACCTGTAATACTAGAGGGCATATCATTTATATAAATAAGGAACAGTAGTCGCCCCAACACTGATCCTTGGGGCAACCCCCCTCCCCCCTCCCCACTTGACTGTACCACACTCAGACTACACATCACAGCCATTCTCAACACTGTGAATAATGACCTCTTGAGGTAAACCAGTTGTGAGCTACTTCCCGTAATCTGTATATGGTCCAGCTTCTGGAGCAATATTTTGTGATCAACACTATCAAACGCCTTAGTTAAATAAAAAAATAAGTGTAGCGTTCGATACCTTTTGCTTAACCCACCCAGTACCTCACAGAGAAAAGAGAATATAGCATTTTCAGTTGTAAACGACTTCTATAGCCGAACTGTACATTTGATAGGAAATTGGGTTATATGAAATGATAATTATCCTTACATACATAGCCTTTTCAATAACTTTAGCAAACAGTGATGCCATTGATACAGGTCTAAAATTATCTACCTTACCCCTTTCTCCATTTTTATAAAGCGTCTTTACTACTGAGTATTTTAATCGGTCAGGAAACTGACCATGCCTAAAGGAAAAATTACAAATATGGCTAAATACAGGGCAAACATGTGCAGCACAGCACTTAAATATTCTGCTAGGCACTCCATCATAACCATGAGAGTTCTTAGTCTTCGGTGATTTAATTATTGACTCAATGTCCCCCTTGTGTGTATCACAGAGGGGTATTTCAGACATCAATGTCGGAAAGGCATTTGCCAAGAATGTTATATGATTCCCTGTAGAAACTAAATTTTTATTTAATTCACCAGCAATGCTCAGAAAATGATTGTTAGAAACTGTACATGTATCTGATTTAACAGTAACAGAAATACTTTTACAACGAACTGGCTTTATATCGTCGACCTTGTGCTGCTGACCAGACACTTCCTTTACAACTGACCATATGGCTTCAATTTTATCCTGTGAATTAGCTATTCTATTTGCATACCACATACTCTTTACATACCTAATAACATCTTTAAGCACCTTACAGTACTGTTTGTAATGGGCTACTGTAGCTTGATTGTGACTACTTCTAACATTTTGATATAATTTCCGCTTTGTTCTACATGATATCCTTATCCCACTAGTCAGCCACACAGGTTGCCTTTAACTGCTAATACCCCGTTCAAACACTCTAATGGAAAGCAACTCTCAAAGACCATGAGAAATGTGTTAAGGAGAGCATTATATTTATCAGCTGTGTTACTGGCACTATAAACATCCTGCCACTCTCTGGAAAAGGTTTAAAAATCTCTCTATTGCTCTCGGATTAACTTTCCTACATGGTTTGTAATTAAATATGACATTTGTTTGAGTACAAAAACCTTTTAGTGTTAAAATTTGTGCGTAATGGTCTGAAAGGCCATTCACCCTTTTACGAACAGAATGTCCATCTAGTAATGAAGAATGAATAAAAATAATGTCTATGGCTGTTCTATTGTTTCCCTGCATCTTAGTTGGAAAAAACACAGTCTGCGTCAGATCATATGAATTTAGGAGATCTACCAACATCCTTTTTCTTGCACCATCATACACAAAATGTATGTTGAAGTCACCACATATAACTATTTTCTGGTAATTCCTACAAAGTGAATCAAGAACTCACTCTAACTTGAGCAGGAATGCTCTGAAGTCAGAGTTAGGGGACCTATAAACAACAACAATTAGAAATTTAGTTCCACTAAATTCAAATGACCCTGCACAACATTCAAATATCTGTTCAGTGCAGTGCTGTGATACATCTATGGACTCAAATGGAAAACTGTTTTTACGTACATGGCCACTCCCCCAACCCGCAAGGAACTCCTTGAAAAACAGCCAACTAATCTGTATGCTGGTAAAGGAAGTATCTGAATTGTCAAATTATTTAAGTGGTGCTCCGACATACCAATAATTTCAGAGTCAGCATCTATGAGCAGTTCACTAACTTTATATCTAATACCTCTTACATTTTGATGAAACATGCCAATTCCTTTTCCACTTGGAAACATGACATCATCTGAAGGTGAGCCCTTATTTAGAGGAACTTCCTTTAAGCAGGTAAACCTATCAGCTGACTTCAATCTAAAAAAGATGCAGCTCTAACACCAGCTACTACAGGAATTTTTGCATGAGTGATCCCACCACCACCCACTACACTGTTACCTATAAGCGTTGCCAGCCTCCCCTTCCCATACCTACTGAGGTGCAGGCCATGCCTAGTGAAGTCCGATCTACTGACAGACCCAACTGGCATCTCTAAAATGTGACCCATGCCCTCTGCCATGAGCGGGCTCCCCAGCCCCATGTTAACGCGCCTAACTGCCACATTAAGATAAGGCCTATCATGACCCTGAAACAGTTGCACAAAATGCACTTTAGTGCCACCAGTTTGGGTAACTATCTTTAGTAGGTCACCACCTACATCATATTCCCCGTCCCTATCAAGACTGTTCCCTGCTCCACCCACCATCAATACCGGTTCCTCCTTCGTAAAATTCCTACATAACTCCCCTATGTTGTCAGTCACCTGAGCCAATGCTGCACTAGGCTTCACAATGCTTGTGACCTGGTACTCACTCTCCAACACTTCCTGCAACTGCTGGCCCACACCTCTATCGTGCGAACTACCTAGCAGCAGAACCTTCTTCTTTCTGTTAGACTTTGCAACTGACCTAGGCCTCCTAACTGCTGAGGACTGCTGAATGTTCCCTACATCTACAGCTACAAGAGGCTCCTCTCCACTCACCTCTGACAGTTGGACGAATCTATTGCAATGCGCAAAGTACAACTGTCTGAATACCTCCTCTTTCTCCTCCTCCTCCTCCTCCTCCTCCTCCTCTACCTCCTAGCTGCTCCTGACGTGCACAGATCTTACGCTCCTGCTCCTCTATCAACTTATTTCTACAACAGATTCTGCATTCCCAGAAGAGGATCTCGCTAGAATGCCCACTGGCTACCCCGTTGCATTCTCCCCAATGAAAATACTTTGAAAAAATCCCACACCGTAACCCACTACTCAAAAACCTACGACAGAGCCCACACTTCTCACTCATGATAAAATTTTACAGTTACTGGAAAAAACTATACGTTACGTTACTTAAGTTCAGTTACACCTGTAGAACTATTTATAGAACTAACAAGAGCGGTCTCGAAATTTTCTGTCTAGTAAGAAAGCAACTACTTGTATTAATACTGCTACACCACAGCTAATACCCATACCAACAAAACTTCACAAAATTATTGGCTAAAACCAAAAATTCGAGCGGCCACTGGAACACTAAACGAATTTGAAAAAACTGAATTAAAATTTTACTGAAATATTTCACTAGAAATAATATGAAACGTCAGCAGAAAACTAAAGCACGGAATTTACTAAACGACTTCAACGCACAGTAAACTCTAAAAAAACACAGCGAGCGAACGTTTCCAAAAGTTTATTAAATCGGTATTTCGCCGCAAACAGCACGAAACACCGCTGAAAATTATTAAATTTAATAAACGTATAACAGAGCACAAATAAGTTTGTCAGTAATTAGCTTTATAACTGCTACAGCTGCATTTGCACGCTGCAAAATGTAAACACAGTACTGAGGTGTGAGGCTTCGACGACCGACGTAAGCACACTCACGAATAACCTCAGGAGTGTAACCTTGTACAGAAGTGAAACGTGAACGATAAGCAGGCCACACAATAAGACAATAGAAGCTTTTCAAACGTGGTGCAACAGAAAAATGTTGAAAACTAGAGGCCGGACGGAGTGGCCGTGCGGTTCTAGGCGCTACAGTCTGGAGCCGAGCGACCGCTACGGTCGCAGGTTCGAATCCTGCCTCGGGCATGGATGTGTGTGATGTCCTTAGGTTAGTTAGGTTTAATTAGTTCTAAGTTCTAGGCGACTGATAACCTCAGAAGTTAAGTCGCATAGTGCTCAGAGCCATTTGAACCATTTATTTTGAAAATTAGATGGGAGGAACTGAATAGAACAGGGAAGAAAGGAAATTTGTGGCATTACTAGACCATAAAAATGGATCGATTGACAGGACACATTCTAAGACATCAGGGAATTGTCAGTTTAGTATGATGGGTGGGCAGTAAAAACTGTAGAGGGAGACTAAGAGCCGAGTACAGTAAGCAGGCTGAAATGGACGTGAGTTGCAGTTACTGAAGAAACCCCTCTGCAATAACAAGGCAAATCGACTTACTTTGCTTCCAGGAAAACCAGATAAAGAGAAGGCGTGTTGACCTGCTTCATTAGGCCTTGTGATATATTTCGTATTTACACGAAAATGGCGTGTACAAACGCGCGAAAACGCTCATGTGGTCTCAGTTGTCTGTTGCTAGTTACAGATAGCGCCACTGTCTGCAGCGCTTTGAGCATGTGCCTGTAGCTGCGAAGAAGGCCCAAAATGGTTGCCACACGTAGCACGCTGATGACTGGCATATTGCAGACAATTTAAGGTTTGGTTTAATTCTAGTTCTCCATGAAAACTGCAACATTAATAACTTAAAAATCATTACGTTCCTGTTAGGCCCGCCATACACTTTCCAGTATACCTGTCAGGTAAACCGGAGCATGTGTTCCAGCCGCTGTAGGCCAAACTATACAGGAGTAGAGACCTGCGCAGGCGACGGGAGAAGAATCAAAATTCAATTCTTTCTACCTGCTGCCACAAAAACACCCAGCAGTGAAGAACCCTCAAAGAAAAACGAGAGTCCTCAAAATTCCAAAGAACTCCCAATATCACGACTTAATTTGGCAATAAAAAGGAAAAGTGTGGAACTGACCAATGATCTAGTGTTATCAGCGAGAGATCATTTTAAAAACGCTTCACCCCAAGATGACAGGTGAAATCTGTTGCAATGAGAATGAGGACACTGGAAAAACGCCAGCGTTAGATTGTTGAAAAAAGAATCAATGACCTCCTAGATGAAGCTGAAATGGGAATGCTTAGCTGCCAACGAGTTCTTACAGCTCCGAATATCTAAGCAGTCTCAGCTCAAGAAGGAGCTCACCAAGTCCTATCGCAGCTGCTCCATATGATCAGTTTACACAAGAACTTCCACTACCACACTCAGCAGCTACTTACTTAGCTACCTTTAATAATATTTGATTTTTGAGGCATTTTTAATTTTTCTATGGTTTGAATTGACGAATACTACCAGATTTTCAATTATTTTTCTAATTTCATATATTACTCATTATTATGCCTCAGTTAAAATTTTGTCTTTGAATTGTAAAAAGTGTTACTAAGAATAAAAAATTTAAAAAAACGAGTATATATTATTCATAACTGAAGAGACACTCCTTTCAGCACATTGTAGATGACATTACATGTCTCTGAATTATTTTACCCAGAGCTTGGGGTGATATTATTGTATTATATTTGAGACATTGGTACGATCGATCCATTGCAAGAAACCTCAGAGTAGCTGTCAGTCTTTCATGGGCAGAAATAGAAGTTCTCATAAAAGTATTTTTCCGTTGTATTAAAGGTGTCACAAGCGACAATAGTTTTTGGTAGACCTCTTCATTCATCTGCAAATACACTCCTGGAAATGGAAAAAAGAACACATTGACACCGGTGTGTCAGACCCACCATACTTGCTCCGGACACTGCGAGAGGGCTGTACAAGCAATGATCACACGCACGGCACAGCGGACACACCAGGAACCGCGGTGTTGGCCGTCGAATGGCGCTAGCTGCGCAGCATTTGTGCACCGCCGCCGTCAGTGTCAGCCAGTTTGCCGTGGCATACGGAGCTCCATCGCAGTCTTTAACACTGGTAGCATGCCGCGGCAGCGTGGACGTGAACCGTATGTGCAGTTGACGGACTTTGAGCGAGGGCGTATAGTGGGCATGCGGGAGGCCTGGTGGACGTACCGCCGAATTGCTCAACACGTGGGGCGTGAGGTCTCCACTGTACATCGATGTTGTCGCCAGTGGTCGGCGGAAGGTGCACGTGCCCGTCGACCTGGGACCGGACCGCAGCGACGCACGGATGCACGCCAAGACCGTAGGATCCTACGCAGTGCCGTAGGGGACCGCACCGCCACTTCCCAGCAAATTAGGGACACTGTTGCTCCTGGGGTATCGGCGAGGACCATTCGCAACCGTCTCCATGAAGCTGGGCTACGGTCCCGCACACCGTTAGGCCGTCTTCCGCTCACGCCCCAACATCGTGCAGCCCGCCTCCAGTGGTGTCGCGACAGGCGTGAATGGAGGGACGAATGGAGACGTGTCGTCTTCAGCGATGAGAGTCGCTTCTGCCTTGGTGCCAATGATGGTCGTATGCGTGTTTGGCGCCGTGCAGGTGAGCGCCACAATCAGGACTGCATACGACCGAGGCACACAGGGCCAACACCCGGCATCATGGTGTGGGGAGCGATCTCCTACACTGGCCGTACACCACTGGTGATCGTCGAGGGGACACTGAATAGTGCACGGTACATCCAAACCGTCATCGAACCCATCGTTCTACCATTCCTAGACCGGCAAGGGAACTTGCTGTTCCAACAGGACAATGCACGTCCGCATGTATCCCGTGCCACCCAACGTGCTCTAGAAGGTAGGTGTAAGTCAACTACCCTGGCCAGCAAGATCTCCGGATCTGTCCCCCATTGAGCATGTTTGGGACTGGATGAAGCGTCGTCTCACGCGGTCTGCACGTCCAGCACGAACGCTGGTCCAACTGAGGCGCCAGGTGGAAATGGCATGGCAAGCCGTTCCACAGGACTACATCCAGCATCTCTACGATCGTCTCCATGGGAGAATAGCAGCCTGCATTGCTGCGAAAGGTGGATATACACTGTACTAGTGCCGACATTGTGCATGCTCTGTTGCCTGTGTCTATGTGCCTGTGGTTCTGTCAGTGTGATCATGTGATGTATCTGACCCCAGGAATGTGTCAATAAAGTTTCCCCTTCCTGGGACAATGAATTCACGGTGTTCTTATTTCAATTTCCAGGAGTGTATTTACGGTAATCTGAAGTATCTGAACATAACTCTCTTACTAATCTCCGATCGCGTCGTTTTCTTGTCTGCTTGCCATTTCTCGACTAACTGAGTTACAATCTTATGGTTTACTGTAGCGTGTGTGTGCTCTAGCCTGCGCAGGTATATCTTTCTGTTGTACCTGTGCAGGTTTACCTGACAGCTACACCGGAACGTGTGTGACAGGCCTTACTCGCCTGCAAGTTTCATTCGTAACTCAGTGATGCAAAGATATTTGCAAAATTTAGTATACAACTTGACACATGCAACTACAGTTCTTATTCTGCTATTATAATATGAATGTTGCAGCATATCAATGGAGGCGATTATTTCAAATTTTACCACGAAATTCTTCAATAAAACAGCAAAGTTCCTTTTCACATTCACAAAAAACATTTTCAGAAAATTAAACTTTGTTATATGGCACTCAGGAAAATATCGTCAGAACTGTATAATTCTACCAACTAATACAATGGTTTCAGAAATCTGTTAAAACAGTCTTCGACTTAACATGATTAATGTTATCAGATTAGCACAGACTCCCTGCCAAGGTTTTTATGCATGAGGGCATGCTCAAAAGTAATAGCTCCGAATTTTTTATGCAACAACTTTTAAAGATTTTGTAATAAAAGAAACGTTATTAATATTCTACATTGTTATTCTTCATGTCTACATATTTATTTCTCAACATATCTAGTCGCCGGCCGGGGTGGCCGAGCGGTTCTAGGCACTACAGTCTGGATCCGCGCGACCGCTACGGTTGCAGGTTCGAATCCTGCCTAGGGCATGGATGTGTGTGATGTCCTTAGGTTAGTTAGGTTTAAGTAGTTCTAAGTTCTAGGAGACTGATGACCGCAGAAGTTAAGTCCCATAGTGCTCAGAGCCATTTGAACCATATTTACTCTGGCGACTAATACAGGTTTCCCAATGGGAGAACAATGTGTTGATACTGTCAGTGTAGAGTACTTTACTTTCTTGTGGAGCAGTGAAGTATGTTCTGGTCCAAAGATCGCTGATGTCGGTATCTCCGTCATCTCTTTTCCCAGAATTGGTGATAACAGCCTCCAGCCCTTGGACAGTGACATTATTCCCAGAAATCCCTCTCCTCCTCCCTGTGGTCAGTGGCGTTATTTATTTCTGTGAAAATGCAGAGGGACCGACAATCTGCAAGCTTGGCCCTCCGTCCCTCAAGCAGTTTTAATGTTTATATGGTTCAAATGGCTCTGAGCACTATGGGACTTAACATGTGTGGTCATTAGTCCCCTAGAACTTAGAACTATTTAAACCTAACTAACCTAAGGACATCACACACATCCATGCCCGAGGCAGGATTCCAACCTGCGACCGTAGCGGTCACGCGGTTCTAGACTGAAGCGCCTAGAACCGCACGGACACACCGGCCGGCTAATGTTTATAGTTTGATTGTGCGAGCACATTTATTTACTGTCCACAAGACCGTCCCGTCAGCAGCAGTGATTGGCTTGGAAGGAGGAGCCTATCAGTAAGTATTTGTTAGATCTTTTTGCTATAATTATATTGTTATTATTAGCCAAAGCCCACAATTTTTCTGTGTGCCCGTCACAGCACTCTAACATGACGCTAATGTTATACTGTTTCAAGCACGTGTATTTTACAGACGCTGTGACGTTTTGTGATAAATTAATAGCGTTTATACAAGGGTTTCTTTGTTGTTCTTACCACGGAGAAGGACACAGAAAAGTTCCTGCCTGAACCACCGCAGCAGTAGCAGCAGCCATAGCAGCACCAGTCATTGTCCACAGGATGTCTTCTTGACCTGGTGCAATTCAATTATGTTGTAGCACAGCCACAGCAGAATGTCTTCTTCCTGACGTTTCGAACCTAGTGTCTTTCGACTATTGAACGACATAGGCACAGCTGGAACTCGAGCTGCAAACAAACCCACACGAGTACTGCTTTTTGTCAGCACTTATAATGAGTGCAAATGGATCTCAGTGCGTGAATTCGGGTATATCACCAGACTGTGACTTTGACATGGGAACAGAAGTGAAAAACACACAACGTCATGGTGCTGAAGTTCAGTACTCATGGTCTGAGTGGGACTATGTTTGTGGTATGATGTAATATATAGAGAGGAATATGACGAACAGAATGACACATCTCCTACTCCGATAGATATTCATATGCTTGGTTGTAAAGTGTCTGTAGTAGGAATTTATGGTGGGACAATGCTGGACTTAACTTCGTCGGACATGAACATATATCTAAAATACTCAAGTGTTGTTAAACATAAAGACCTGTATTGTGTGTTATCAACTGCAGATTGACAAATTGTGCCACTGGCGTCCATACGTAGAGGCGTGTACTATGAATTTGTTGAGTATTTTCACAACAACAGCATAAATACGGATGAAGTGGAGCTACGCATCAATACCTGTATCCCCCCTGTACCAAACGGTATATGTGGCAAACTTATGAAATCTGTAGAGGTTGAGTTCACGAAAAGTATTCCAATATACGTATGTGTTCACACCTGGTGAGCTCAAGGCAACACAGGCTGAATTTAATGTTTCTTGAAATTTCTTGCTACAATGTAGTGACCATTAATTTATGTATGTGTGTGAATAAACGAAAACAAAATTATATTCCACACAAAGAGAATATTGTTGTTATTTCCCCCATGTCCTATCCAGCTTTTCTGAGTTATTAGTAACAAGACACGAACTTGCAGTTTACTAAAGAGCTTTCTTAAACTTACATAATTCTTAGGTTTAGTGCTGCTATTATTGAGGTGCTGACTTAACTACTGTCTGTACTCCTATTCACCTTATTCACCTTTTTTTTGCAAACTGCATTATAATTTACAGCACTACATTGAGGCGATTGGTACAGAGTACAGCAAGCGTATTGTAAATACGATGATTGCCCAGAAAGTAGTGCACCACATTCTTTTTCTCAGCCGAAGACAATTCTAACAATGCGATACGTTACGTACGTATTATTTGAAGTCTCCTGACTGAGCGCGCCCAGTTTCCGTCACTTCTGATAGATAGCGTAGCTGCAGGACAGTTTCAAAATGGCGTCTGTATGTGATGTACGTTACAAGCAACGTGCCATCATTGAATTTCTCACTGCAGAGAAAGAAATTGTGGGGAATATTTGAAAACGCTTGTGGAAAGTCTATGGAGCATCTGCTGTCGACAGAAGTACAGTCAGTCGCTGGGCACGGAGGGTGAGGTCATCAGAAGGCGGTTCGGCGGAGCTCCGCAATTTGCAGCGGTCGGGACACCTTCTACGGCTGTCGCACCTGACATGTCGCAGCGAGCTGATGTCATTCGCGAGGATAGACGCATTACTCCATCAAAAGGTGCCATTCGTGGAAGACATTTTGAGGAAGATGAGGAGGTGATTCACACAGTGGAACACTAGCACCGCCACCAGGACAAGGATTGGTACCGACAGGGCATACACGCCCTTGTTTTGCGCTAGAGGAAGGTTATAGAACGAGATAGAGATAACGTGGAAAAATAGGGTGTGTAGATAAAACACATTGTTTCGTGTGTGTAATTCTCATTATGTTCAATAAAGAATTGTTGAAAAAAGAATGCGGTTCATTACTTTCTGGGAAGCCCTCGTACTTTTCTTTGCTGACATTTAGACCTACAGTTAAAAATCGTCACGGCACTAAGATAATTAGACAGCATAAAAAATAATGACAGCATAACATGGTCTGTAAAATCGTGGATCTCTTTATGACTAATGAGGATGTAGGAACTCCTGCAGCAATATGTTCTCCATTCTAGCTTAATGCTTGGATATTTCTTATAACAAATCCGAATGATCTGACAGCATTGCACCAGTGTATGTGAGGTATACGTGCCATCACAAGGGTGCCATACATGTGCCATGCCAGCGTCATAGTGGCATTGTGATTGCATCGAGATGGTGTCACACATATATCATGCCAGCATCGGACTGGTCCTTACAGCATGTGCATGTTATCATGACAGTGTCACTCTGGCGTTGCATCAGTGCATATGGCGTCACATTGGCATGATGACGACATCACACTGGTATCATGCCAGCTTCGCGTTTGTGTTACACTGACATAATATTTGGTGTAATATTTTACACCAATATATACACTATAATTACGCCACGTATACATCATACATATGTCATACATATGTTGTGGTGAGATACTCTGTCGATATAAAAAATTATGTCATAGCTTGGTCTACAAAATGCTAGTTGCATGGCACATGGCACGAAATCTGGACATTGGTGAAAAATTGCTAAGCTGCACGCAAATGCATGTGTACCTAAAAAAAAAATCTAGTACTTTGTGCAGATGTGTATGTATCTGCCTACTGTCTAAATGCTGAAAAATGATGCATGGAATATAAATAACTAGCTGCCTGAAAGGTATAGGTCTTCACCCAAAATAGCACGTTAGCAAGACTTAATTAGTACGTCACAACGTAGCCTATGCTTAAAAAGTATCTGAATAATCTCCAGTCAAGCACTGTTGCTCCACTGCTCTTAGGTAATTTGCTCTCCATTCTAGGTCTGTGCTCTGTGGTGAGATGATTAGGGAATGACTGTCAAGGAAACACATCTTACACTGCTCTCTTGTGTCTACATTAAATACTGGTCTGGACTCACATTTCTGCAAATTTCAGCTTGTCCATATACACATGCATTTCTACTGAATCATTGACTGCTAAAAAAATATTGACTATTGAAGACATGTCGAGATAGCGAAATTACATACATAGGAAAGGCAGTACAGCGGGTTGTTTGTGTGTATTGTGGTAAAAATAACATGTTTCTGCTGCTATAATGTTGCACTTGTCTGCCATATATGTTGATGCAGTGTAGTTTATTAAAGCTGTATGCAGAAAGAACATAGTTATAATAATGTCACACTTGTCAAGTGTTACCAAAAGTAAAAAATTGGTGGAACAGAACAGACTTAGTAGAATTAGATGCCTGACGTTACGATAACGAGATTAGGGGCACTACCTACCACTACAAAGAAGGATAAATGTTATTTCGTTCACCAAAAGTAAACTGGAAATGTGGGGCACCAAAGTCAAGAAACGGAAAGTGAAGTGTAGGGCATAGACAGTTATCAAAAAGAAATGAAAAGCGACATCCTGGCCATGTAACAAGCCCATAAACTATTAATAACTAATGTGTTACGTCTGTTTGACACACTGACTGCAGCAAGCCATTCAGGTCTGAAGAGATGTATAGTTAGCTATTCTTTGCATTCCTCTTACTAGATACTGTACTTATTCTTAACACCAGCAAAGAAAACCGCTGGGAAGGTGATGATTTTACTAGCCATAGTAACCACAAATGACAATCATGTTTCCTAGGCTACACAACGCTTGAAACGGTTCTTGTCAAGTGTAGCCAGGGTAAAAAGTGATGGAATAGACCAAAATTGGTAGACTGAACCGACTGATGTTAAGATAACGCTATTAGTGGCACTGTCCCTACTAGAAAGCAAGACGAATTTTTACTACCCACCAAAGAATCCATGTGCTTAGACTTAAAAAACGAACGGTTAGGTGAGATACTTTGACGCTGTGTGTGATGTCATAGCATATTCCGCTAAATGGCGGTAAATATTTCTGTAATATAGATTGAGCCTCTAAGCATGGTCAATGTGTTAAGTATACGAAAAAAAGCTAGAATCATTGTATAGGTACTCTTACAAGGCCCAGCTTGTCAGGACAAACATTCTGTCTCCTTCTGTGTGTAAACCAGCGCCATTACGTTCCTATCCTCAGTTTGGTAGTACCAGATCTGAACATATATAAATTAAATGCTAGTCAGCCCACTTTTCTGGGTGAATTGTGTGTGACTGCTTAAAAATTACCGGCAGTATTTCTAAAAATAATGGTTTTCCAATCTATCGGCAAAGTATTTGGCATTTTTCTGTAAGCACATCGTAAATATCGAGACTGTAGGGCAAATAAATTATTGATACAGGTCTCCAAATGCTTAAACCAGTGATAAAGCCTGTTGAAACATACCTACACTTGTAATCTACTGAATTCAGTAATCATATACAGTCACTTGCTCAACGAAAGATCTATAGCTAAAGACTGAAGAGTTGTTCAGTGCACATGAAAGTATCGTAGAATCAAGTTTACAGCAAGAATTCGCAATATATATCGTATTCGAACATTGTGAAATATCTCGAAGAAAGCGGCAGAGAAGCAGAACGTGTTTTAAAGAGTTGCTGCCGCAAGTACAGAGATTTTTCTTTTCTAATGACAAAAAGCTTTCGTTATATATCTAATGAAGGAGTAGACAGTAGAATAGATTGTTTCAAGCAATTTTGTATGGTGAGTAAATTATTCAGTAACCACTCAGCCCTATTTCAAACATTTCAAGTGTCTATTCAACGGTTTACACTCCGTCTACACCGCCTTTCGTGGTTCAATATAGGCACTGAGATGTCTGTATGTATTCCGCTCACTAAACAACATTGTTACAGAGATGGATTTGAAGCATCATCTTCCTGAATATGAGTCCAGTGTGCTAACCACCACATCACTTGCATGATCACAGATGTGATTCCATGTGTGAACCTTGAGGAAAAATTAAGCGGTCTATGGAGTGAAACTACGCTAGGCATTTACCTCAAATAAGCATATGCTCATTTTCTATTGGGAAAGAAAAGGTACTCTACTGATTAAATTTGTTTGCCAGGGTACAGAACCAAATACGAACCATATGGTGTTTTGAATCCACACACTGCCGCAAAGAAATTCAGGATCTGCTGAGATGATGAAATATGTGGCATCCACAAACTGACTGAACAAGAACACTGGTGGTGTGATTTCAGTTCCGGAAAGTAAGCATATGCAAGCTAGAATCTACCATACCATGAAAAAATACCATCACACACACACGCAATTTCCTTTGCAGAATGGGTTGAGATGATGAAATGGGTGGTATGTGCAAGCTTACGTTTGCAACATCAGCACAAGTAGAATGGGACCTGCATGGCGGTGCTGGATATAAACAAGATGGGCTGAGCAGATCCTCTCCAGCTTGATTGTCATTGTTGACAGTTGTACGAACATGAAGCATCAGTCTGGCAGTGTTAATGGAGATGGTGTGAGTAAGTGTTCTTGTTTTCTTTTAAACAACACCGTGGAGAGTACTTCTAAGATGCTTTTTTTTCTAGGTGATCTGAATTCTCTCATATGTATGTGTGCACTACAGCTTGATGATGAAGCTACCACTTCCCTCATATGTGATTTGCAGGAGGCTGAACGTAAGTATACCTGTTTTATATGCCTGTGACTTAATTTTTTATCTACTGTTTGCCTGTAGCACCTATGTGATCCTGCTTTTTCTTCTGTAGCTGCTACCGACATCGAGATGGTACAAGACATGATGCCATTCTGTAGCCAGAACTCATGCTGGATATACTGACCACTGAGGGGTGGGCAGGTAAATATTACTACTTATTCACCAAAAATAATTTACACTTGTATAAAGTTCACATGACGTGCAGATTTTTAGACGCACTTGACAACATAATAGACAGTGATGAGGAAGTTTCATTGAATGAGAAAATATCTGAATAAGTGTCTAATGACGTCCCAAATGACAGAAATGAGATGTGGCGGAAATCACTTTGTGAACCACAGTGTAGCTATCAGAGCTTATTAATACTGATGGATACGTATATCTATTTCATGTGTGTCTTTGTGTTGTAGCAGTATTGGAGCTGCCTCTAGGCAAACTAACCTCGCAACTGATGTCAATGTACTCATCACCCCAACCTGGACTCTCAAATTGACGACTGCAAGCATGACAACGTGGGTCAACATGCTCGCTGTGGCCCCTGATAGCGACACCATCACCACACACTGGACTGATTATATGCCCATCACCATCATCATCACCCATCCTGGACCACTCAACTGGTAGCTGCAAGCACTGATGCCACCATTGGAACTCTGATTAGTTTTGGTGAACTGCAGTGCATCAGAAATTATTATTATTATTGATGGATATGTATATCGGTTGTGTGTGTGTGTGTGTGTGTGTGTGTGAGAGAGAGAGAGAGAGAGAGAGAGAGAATCTCAATTCTTCCTTTGCAGAAGTATAGGAGTCATTTGGAGGCAGACTAACCACATCACAATGTCAATGTACTCATCACCCCAGCCTGCAACCTCAAGTTGGCGTCTGCAAGCACAACAACCCAGGTCATCATGCTCACTGGACTCACCACTTACGACTGTATAATTGCAGGCCAGGGTAATGATGTGTCCATCATCATCATCATTATCATCATCATAACTCTGGCCCAGATACTCAAAATGGAAACCCGAAGCACCAAGGCACAGACCATTTATCTCTAGCAGTTTTGCCGTGGTCACCGCCACATCGACCCTGTAACCTCATTCTGGAGCGCCATGTTTACATGTTCACTTTTCAGTCATTCACTATGAGAACGTCCAGGGTCTAGCAGCAGTAGGAGTCATCAAACCTGTCTTGTTAATGAGAACCTGGTAAATAATGTAGCTGTATTACACTACTTTGTGGTAATTTCAGGGATAGGATCTAGTATCAAGATACAGATATCTTTCTGCTTCGTGCTTGCCATGTAGTGATGGAAAGAGAGCTCCCTGAAATCATCAACACCGGATGATAACTCGCCATCAGGTGCAAAGCAGTTCTCCATTGTGAGCTGATACATTCCCACCAAAGAATGCAGTGTTATCAGAGAGAAAACCACCGTCAAAATTTGGGGGAAGAATGGTGTGATGTTGCAGGGTGAGTCAATTGCAGAGCGGTATGGAACTTTTACTGAGAGTGTAATACTGAGCCATTTTTCCGATAGGCAGGAAAGAGGGTCTGGTAGGGAGCTCAACTGCGCACTCCATCTAGATTTGTACTCGCATGTGTTTGACCAGTTAATGGGGGGAGGGGGGGGGGTCCAGTTTCATCCTTCTGGAAGATGATATTGTCGCTAAAAAGCATGTATTAAAGTCAGAAATTAGATGAGAAGGATGAATACTGCTTAGGATGGTCACTTCTGGTCTGTGACAGGCATTACCCAAACTCATTCAGCGTTCAGATATATAAAAGACATCTAACGTCTATAGACATTATAACTTTGAAAGTATCTCATTCCCCATTACAATCCCAGACCTACCAAAATTCTAGAGGCATAACTCTAAGTGTTCGGTTCACATTTATGGTCTGGATTTAGATAGGAAAAAAAGCAAGCCAATAGAAACGAGGTATAATGTAGTTAGAACCTTTTAATTTCCAAAAGTAGACAGAGTCCCAGATGTAGTTTTATTGCTATTCTCTGTATGTGAGAAGTATCACTATGTAAGAATCAAGAACATGTCCTACCTGCTCTCCTCGCAAGTGCCGAAACATTTTGGCACAAGGCATTTTTGTTGTAGATGCCTCTTTTATTAAATGTCAGTATTTAAAAAGACATCTAAGTGAATACTAGAGCCAGGAACCGATACACGTGAAATTGTCCAGGACAGATAAAAAGTTCTTAAAGTTTAAGAATGCCCACCACTGGGAACACTGTCTCTTTGTTGTATATGCTGACTTTGAGTGCTTACTAGATCTTTCCACATGTTGTGTAGGTTATCCCACAGCCTCTGACATCACTTTCATGGAAGAACACATACCACACGTAATGGTATATCAAGCTGTGTGCTAATATGAGTCCAATCACATCAAATTTGAATTAAGGGTTGGGTATAAATCTATACGATGACTGCTCTCTGCACGTGAGAAACTCGGTTGAGTGTTGATGTTCTTTATAGCAACAACATTCCAACGCCCAACTTGCAGAAGATGATGCATTATACAAGCAGGTAGTTGAGTGTCATATTTTTGGGCTGCCTTTGGATAGAAAAGCAGAAACTTCACTTTGATACCTCCCTCGTCTAACGCGAATTTCCGTGGTGCAGCTCACAATGCATCCAACTTCATACACGAGCCGTACAATATAACCGATATTCTTCTCTAATTTGAGTGGGCATGACGCTCACTTTCTCGTTGAGCATTTCAATGATTTTGGCTTGAATAACGAGAATGTCTGTGTCATACTTGACGATGTAGAAAAATAGATTTCATTCTGCACTTCAAGAATATAACTGCACTTCCTGGATTATTAACGATTCATCCACAAACATCTTCAGAAACGTGCTGAGACAATGTGTTGGGAGGATATGCGTATCACCAGAGCTGAACACCCCAATGATGCAAGGTTCCAACTGGTGACAAAGAAGGGAGTCTTTCCATATCAATACATGAATTTGATGGAAAGACTCTGCAAAACCATACTGCCCGATGTAACTGCAAATGTTCAAATGTGTGTGAATCCCTAAGGGACCAAACTACTGAGGTCATCAGTCCCTAGACTTACACACTACTTAAACTAACTTATGCTGAGAACAACACACACACCCATGCCCAAGGGAGGATTTGAACCTCCAGCGGGAGGATGTAACTGTATTCACCAGAAAACCCACAGGCACTGCCATAATGGATGCAAAATATCGCATTTTTAGGAAGAGTTCGACATCTCTAATTATGGGGGATACGCTACACTGCACATGAAGACAAATGTGCACTTACAGACATTTTTGAGAAATTGTCGAACGTATGTCTGGGCATATATCCATATATTTTTATTTATACAGAAGCATATACACGGGATGTTTGTAAATACTAGTAGGTGATATGAAAAAATAACACAACTTGTGTATAATACTTTTACTGTTTGTGTTAACAATTTCTTGCTGGTTTATAGCAGAAGAGAGAATAGTTTATAACATTATATTGGTCTAGATTCTTAGGAGCTGTACATCAACACCAAACCACTTTCCTATATTCTTATTGCCTGAGCTGACCAATTGTAGAATGAAGCAGTGACAAATATGTGCTTTGTTTTCGGAAACTCTAATAGGAAATGTTTAAAGTCTTCCTGAGATATTGTTTCTATTAGGTTTTATACTTCTGCACATAGAATTCCAGTGTGCAGTATATCACTTAACATTGTCTGGGATTGAGAAATATATGTTTCTCCAGCTTTAATACAGTACTGCCTTGTAATAGCAGATCGTTCACAATACACCTGTCAGCTCTTCTTCTAGTAGAGTATTGCTTTGTGGTACAGCCTTCAGCCTCTTGCACATAGATAGATGTCACGGTCTCGTGTTGAGTAGTCACATATATCTGTTTTGTCAAAAATTCCAACTAAGCCTTCCATTATATTCCATAAGGTGAGAACCCTTTACACAAAGCTGATGCAGTAGTCTAGACATTTGATCCCTAGCATATGCATTTTAACATAGGTCAGCTCCACTTTATATGACATAGACATATGTTTTGCCTATTGCTGATGCAGTATTGCCACATGAAGGTAAATATGACAGTTTTGTCTTGATACTATGTCTCTGGAATGTCCCATCTTCCCACTATTAAAGCACAAATATGTAATGTCATCGTTCTCCTGTATCTACATTAAAGTCCTACAGCTTACTTTATCCTATAGTAAACACACATAGCCAAATTCCATGTGTGTGTTTCTCTTTCTCGTGTGGTAGCCCCACATCCTACTCAAGACCTAACACTACTGAACATTATTCTGGATGTAACATGTGGGATCCATCTCCAAACCATAAGGTGATGTAATGCTGGGGGATTCACCTTCAAACACTATTCAGGATGTAACACTGATGTATCCACCACGAAACAGTATCATAGGTGTAACAGTTGTGATCCATCTCTGGACACTACCCCTGGACACTACCCCGGGCATAATAAGGATGGCTCCACCAGTGAACCCTACCCTGAGCCTTCCCTGGCCAATGCGAGACCCTAATGAGGTTGTGTGTTTACAGAAGGATACAGTCAGATCCTTGAAGATTATTTCCATCACATACACACATACATCCTTGAGCTATATAGATACAGACAGCTGCAGCTGATCAGTATTCTGTACTGGATGTCTTCATTCTTAAGTGGTCATGGAGATAGATTTTGTAAGAATCAGTAAACATAAAGCTGTCGTTTGGATATCTAAAATCAGTACACCACCTCCACTGCAATCCACGTGTATTTTAGCATATATAAGGGTTGCCTTTTGCAGTTAGCATTGTGTATTGGCAGAGGGTTTTTTCTGGTTTGAGAGTTTGAAGAAGAAAAGGAACACGTGATGTTGAAAGACACTGTAAGGTGGCGTGGTCTCCTGACCTTCATGTCTTACATATTCCGTCCTCACAATCATATTCTGCACATCAAGATGCTTCATTTGAACCCAAACTCGATAAGGTAGAGTCAATTTTGTATGACTTCATGTAAGCAATATGAAAATATAATAAGTAAATTGCAAGTGCGCACTGAGATTTAAAAAAGTCGAGGCTGGCGTACACAACATTATGGCCACAGGAATTTTCGTTCTAAAGAGGAAACCAGCCCGTTGGGAAGACTGTCCCTTCAGAGGGCTGGGTCAACAACATACCTACTTTGGCCGAAGTGACCGCCCAGAGAGAAGACAACTTTTGCCAGAGTGAAGGGATAACGACCGCCCGTGTTCGACTTAAAAGCAAAAATTTCGCTACATTGTATGGGAGCGCCCAGAAGAAGCATTTTTTCATGGACTGACTGCATAGTTACGGAGTTCTCACAGGAGGACAGTATACGCCTAATGGAGATGCTACAGATTTCCACATTGGTCGACTTAAACGAAACATCATTCTCCCATTTAAAAGAGCAACCCTGATTGGCGGAATATTTCTGATGCAAAGAGTGAGAGGAGTGAGGGAAGGCAGCGAATGATATACCCTTGCAACTCTGCTAGAAAAAGGGGCCGTTCCATTGTCGCTCTTGGAGCGGGAACACGTAACGAGAGCGAGTGCGCTCGTACATGTATGCAAAGAGCGAGGAACAAAGTATCTCCTCAGTACTTCGCTGGGAGAGCATCTCTGTCATTAGCGAATTGGAGTGACACTCTATATTGAGTTGCTCGTGATTAAGCATTGTTCACTGTGTTGGCCGCCACACTTATTGTGTGGTGTGAACACGGACAGAGTTCTAGTTAAACACCTGCGAGCAAGTATTGAGTGGCATCGCAGTGGAGTGGTTATCTGACCGGTGTATCACGCCAATAGTTAGATTAGGGGCGGATAGGAGTCCTTGACTTAATCAAGGCATAGGGAGAGTTTGATTGGCGGTCAATCCAGATAGAAAGAGATAGTTGTGTTATTTGTCAGCAACGAGCCACGCAGGCAGCAGTCGTCGCAGCTCACAGTATTGTGCGCTACAGTGTATGCGAGCCCCATCTGTCCTCCGCAACAGCACACTCCACTACATTTCTCACGCGACAGCCTTGACCGTACCTAGAAAAGTTATTCTAGTTGTGTAGGCGCAGCTCTCAGCCATTCTGCCGAGTAAATAACATTCTTAAAGAAAAGGGAGAAAAGAACCTTTCCACACTTTGTAAAATAATAGCATTCCTATCCATAAGAGGCAATCTACTATTCCAAAAAGAACCGGGAAATTTATTATTATTTTATAAGAAAAAGTTTCACTTGATTTCTCAGAATTTTTTGTAATAAATAATATTTTTCGTTCATTTAATGTTTTTCTTACACTAACAAGCAATACTCCCATACCCAAGTATTCCACTAGTTATATAAGAATATACAGAATATTTCTATGCCTTTTCCTTACAGCGGACGACTCCAGAAGATATTTTTTGCTGAATGTTTTTCAAGCAGTTCTTGTTGGTACATTAGGAGCGTCTGTCTGACTTCTGTAGTAGTGTGAGATGGAAATTGTTTCTTGCAGGAGCCAAAGGGTACTTGTTGGATCAATCCGTTGTGCAACTTGACAAAAATAAAACCCACACACTCACAGAACACTTAGTAGATTCACTCTGGCTTGGTGAGGAATCTGAATCACTGTTGGATGCCAGAAAAAAAAAAGAAACTTGGGAGGGCAAGCATAACAGCTCAAAAGTTCTTGCTCACCGAATGTGAAAGAAATATGGAAAATATGTAAAAATATGGAAAATATAGAAAAAGATGGAAATAGCCAGAATGCAAAATGGGAATACAGGATATCGTCATGTACTACTGGAGAGTGGTCATACACAGACACAATTCCACAAAAAAAATGGTTTTTAAGCTGTTTACTAAACCACATCTTAATTTACATGATACTTCAGATATAAGATAAGTAGACATTTTAGATACTGAGATATATAGTTTACATTGCAGTAAAGATGTTATGGCAGAGTTACCAAAAAATGCTGTATAACTATATATACACACCCAAAAGACCTGGCTCTTTTCTTTTAAAGTGACATACCACACATCGAAATTAAATATGGAGACATATAATACCTAAACAGGTCAATTCTTAATATGATTACATTGTGATCTTAACGCTTCCTTCGAAAAAACTGCTCAGCATTAAGAAATCATAATTTTTGAGCTTTATCAAAGATCTGATAGACAGTAGCACTGTTTATTGATGCTGACAGTCTTTGGTGGGGTTAAGAAGACGCCATTATGTTCCTTGCAGAGTGCTACTGGTAAGACATTTGGGTCTGTATAATCTGTTAACAAATGCTTTGCAATATGGCAGTAGCATATCAGAGGCAGCTTGTACTGCACACTCTGCTATGCTAGTAGCGACTTGATGCTGTTGCAAAGTGTGTTGTATGGAAACAATATTTGATTCTGTTGCAACAAAAACCATCTGTAACATATTAATTATAATTTCCTCCCATTCCAACCAGTCCCTAACCACTCCTCGCAAGCCACCCCTGCCAAATAAAAAGCCTAACACCTGAGTGCCAACCTCGCCTCCACCTCTCACCCAAAAAACTACCACCCACCCCCTCTTCCTTCTGATGCCCCCCCCCCCCCCATGGACACCACCTCCCTTCCGCCATTCCCAGCCTCCACCCTGCATACATTCATTCTTTCCAACCCTGATTCTAAATTCCTCAAAGTCCGCACCTCCATCATAGAAATCTGCAAGCATATCCCCAGCACCCCCATTGCTCAGCTTATGCCCCAAAGAGACTTCGTCCTTATGAAATTCCTGTCTCCCTCTTTCCACACTGACCTCCTCCAGAAACTTCCCCATAACACCTTTGGCCCACATAAACGTCTCACACCTTCCCTTATCTCCTTCTCTCCCCATCAGGCCCAACCCCCTCTTCATCTGCCAACCCTCACTGCCATGATCACAAAGCCCAACCT
Organism: Schistocerca nitens; assembly: GCF_023898315.1. Taxonomy (NCBI): domain Eukaryota; kingdom Metazoa; phylum Arthropoda; class Insecta; order Orthoptera; family Acrididae; genus Schistocerca; species Schistocerca nitens. The sequence goes on from NC_064616.1 coordinate 362,320,214, forward strand.
TGTGGTCATGGAGGCAGAGGTGTGGGTGGAATTGAATGCCCTTCCTGCCCTGGAAATCTTCTCAGCCTGACATGCCTACAACATCTCCAGCCCTACCTTCCTGATGTGTGTGTTAACAGAGTCCGCCTCCTCCATACATCAGCCTCTCACTCAGGGAGCCCTGATTTTCAACTGTCATCACTCTGTGGACCCCTTCTGTTTCCCTCCTCAATCCTATTGCTGCCAATGCTGTCTCCTCTACAATCACCACCTCACCCAAAACTGCAAAACCCCTCCCACCTGCCCCCACTGTAAGGCCTCCCACTTCCTCAAACAGTGTCCTAACCTCGACTCTCCTCATTCCTGCAACACCTGCAACGAACCTGACCCCACCTAATCCAAATGTAAGGCCAATGCCCTCCCAGCAACCCCGAGCTAATCATTCTCATTCATCCCATCGATCAGCCCATGCTCCCCAACAATTCCCTCTGCCCACCCCCTAGGGCCAAAGACATAATCTGTTTCCTGACCATCATCCTCCAGAATATCCACCTCTTCCTACGCCCCCACACCCTCCAGCAAATCTCCCTTGCTACCTGCTCCATCTTCCATTTGAATACTTACACCACATACTCCAACAAACAGGCCAACATCACTTTCATCCACCTAGACACCCTCATTTAAGCCTCTTTCCTCCTCCCTCTGCTCCCTTCCCCCCCCCCCCCCACCTGGCGCGCCAACAATACCATCTTCTACACATAAAGATTCGCTCCCTCCATGCCAACAAATACCTCTTCATGCATACCCTGTCCCAGCTCCAGTTCGACTCATTCATCCTTAATGAAACCATCCTCCACCCTCACCATGTCATCCGCACCTCTCCCGACCTCCTTCACTGCACTGACAATCCCCTTCCCTTACCATGATGTGGGGTCGCTATTGGCCACCTCTAGCATATCCCTGTCCGGCCACAACCCCTCGCCAATGACTTTCCCCTCTCCTGTACCTCATGTATACTCCAGGTATGCCCAAACCTCCCCGGTCAGTTCACCTCCTCCAATTTGCTGATGACACCACCTTCCTGGCCCTCTATCCTACTCTTCAACGTTCCCAATGTACCCTTCAAACCCACCTCGACCAGTCTACTACCTAGTGCCACCAATGCCTCCTTCGCATCAACCCTTCCAAGACCCAAGCAATCATCACAGATCATAGCACCTGCTCCTTCTGGCTTCAAAAATTTTACCTTACCGTTTATGGTCGTCCTGTTGCCTCACTCGTACCCTGAAATACCTTGGCCTCACCCTGGACCATTACCTCACCTGGATTCCCCGTCTCCTTATGATCCAACACAAAACCCACAATACACTCTGCCTCCTGAAACTCCTGTTCGGTTCTACATGGGGACTGCATCCTTCCACCATCCTTAACACCTACAAATTCTTGATCAGTTCCGTCCTTTGTTATGCCAGCTTTGCCTGGATTTCTGCCCCACTCAAATTCTATAAAACCCTCCAAATCCTTGAACACCATGCACTCTGCCTTGCTTTCCACATCTGTCTCTCGTCCCCCACATTTATCCTATATGACCTCATCCCCTTCCCTCATCTTCTCCTTTTCCGCAAACACATCCGCACCCTGTACACCGTTTGCAGACTCGATTGCCCCCCCCCCCCCCCACTCCCTGATGTCTCCTATCGTCTCTACCCCCAGCCCCGTGCCACACCTGTGCCAATGTGACCCGGGGTCTCTCCATCTACACGAACTTCAGCTCCTTTACCAACATACCTTGCTTGCCTACCCCTCCGAGATGATGAGCTTCACCTTGATATCTACCCTCCTACCAACTCTAACCCCACCTTCCCCCTCCCCCCCGGCAGTGCTTCTCCACCCCTCCTTATCCCTTCCCCTGAGTGGTTTTTTTCCACCTCCTACACCCCCTCCCTTTCCAGTGTATCCCTTCCACGTTTCTGCACTCTCTCCTGACTGTCCTTCTCTCTCCCTCTCCCACCCTGCCCCTCTCCTGCCCCTTGGTGCGTTTTAACTTTTTATTTAATGCAATGTCACTCGACTGAAGAGCGGCAGATAGTGCCACTGCCAGCCCTCCCCTGCTGATATTGGGACAGGGGAATGAAATTACAATAAAGAAAGAAAAACACTAGCAGTCTCCAGTGGCAGACACTCACCTGAAGATGGCTGAACTGTCGCCAGCCGAAATATTTTAGGAAGAAGTCAATGTGATCCGACTGCAATCCCGAAACCTGATAGAATATTCAGTAAGGCTGGGATCATAACGTAACACTTCACCACCAAAACGACCATTTGCCACAATGTTCTTAGGTGCATTACGTCTTCCCATCCATCGACATACGAGGATTCGTCCAGAATCACTACTGAGACTAAATCTGCTCTCATCCAAGGAAAGCATGCGAGCCCACTCCTCGTAGGTCTGGTCACTATGCTCGTGACACCATCGACAACGGTGCCGATGTACTGATGTCAATGGAACACAATGTACTGGTCGTCGAGGAAAGAAGCCATCCCCACGAGAGCGGTTCATTACGTGCACAGCAGTCCTGTTAAATGTGGTTGCAACTGCACACGCTGTTTGACGTGGGTCCCTTCTTGCCTGTTGCACAATGTAACAGTCATCTGCCGCTGTAGTTGACTGTGGTCAAACACCTCCTCTCCTTCGGGCAATCCTACCTGTGGTTCGGAAGGCATCCCAAATATGTGAAACAATTCTGTGAGCAATGCCAAGCTCTTGGGCTACACTCGTCACACTTCGTTCTTCTTCCACCTTGCCGATGATACGTCCCAGTTGTGAAGTCATCCAAGTGTTTTCTCCTAGCCACGCTGTAATGAAGATCACAGCCACAGTGCACCATAAATTCTTGCTGCTTGATACACACTGTCTTTTCTCGTTGCTTCAGCTGTCTCTCGTTGCGGAATTAGCGCCATTTGGCTCTCAGGCCATGTAACTTCCAGCTTTCTGCTCGTGGCTGGAAGATATCTGGTAATATGCTCCCTCACTTTCATTCCTTTTCATCTTGTTATTAATGTGTTATGTTACTCTGTCTCTCAGTATGAGCAGGCTTCTTCTTTGGAAAAACCACGCAAGAAACAAATATTAGCTGGATCAGTTAAGGCTTCCTATCCGACGTGTGAGAAATACGTTTAGATAGTTCTCTCTCGAAACATTTTCCTTTTGTTAAGAATTCTGGGTGTAGTCCAACAGCACACGAATGATAAAGCATTCAACGTGCAAGTTTGAAACATTTATTTGCTTCAGGCAAATTGTGCTCAGAGACTAAGGTTCACTATATCTGGTATCTCACAATGGTTCCCTCATTACTGTTTTCTGAAGCAAGTTTCACACCAGTGTGATGACTAAGTCACTCTCAGGATAAAGAAATTTTTTTTTTATAAAATTGGCTTTCAGGATGTGCCCATATAGCCATCTCAACGATAAGAGAATTAGGGCCAACACGTATCCTAGTACTACGAGGCCGTTCTCACTTCCCACGCCCGTGTTCCCGGGTTCGATTCCCGGTGGGGTCAGGGATTTTCTCTGCCTCGTGATGGCTGGGTGTTGTGTGCTGTCCTTAGGTTAGTTAGGTTTAAGTAGTTCTAAGTTCTAGGGGACTGATGACCATAGATGTTAAGTCCCATAGTGCTCAGAGCCATTTGAACCATTTTTTACTACGAGGCTACATAGCCTTAGACTTATCTTGTGACGCGATGCAAGTGCTTCTCGTGTCAGTTATGACGGTGTGGAGGTAAGGACAATACAATACCCAATTTCCGAGCGGAGAGATTAAGTAATTCCTATTCGCAAGAGTGTCCCCACCGCCATTTCGTACGGCTGTGCTTAAATGCTGTAGTCATAGCTACAACCAACAAAGCACAGACTCAGCGTAAATAAGGAAGCATGGACGCGTGTGCACGCAGACGTTTCCGCGTGCGTGCGGGAGTGCAGTTGTAATAACCGTGAGAAATGACCCAATAGTTAGCCCTGAGAAGGCATAACGGGAAGCGCGTTTCGTGACTTCCTGTGATGCAGTCAGCCTCTCTTCCACTCCACATTCGCTACTCTTTCCGCTTCAGCTATTCCACTGCTGTGTTTCCTTACGTTGTTCTTGCACTACTCATATTGTTTATTTCGCGTTCTGTCCATATCCGAAAAGTGTCTACTCTCGCGCTTAGGGCACTCTCTGGCAGCCTGTACCCTTCCTCTGGTTTGTAATGTCTGTCGCCGCACTCCCAAGTAAGTCACAATAGAAACTTCGCTAAAGAGTGGACAATTTGGCAGTATTAGTCGCAAGCTTTTTTGAGAAAGTTTTTCTTGTTTTATGAAGAGATGGACATGCAAAATGAACCCAGCATTCGCAATAATTATGAATAACCACTGAAAGATGTTAACGCAGATTGGACAGAATGTCATGATTTCTCGTGTGCTTCAAAAGTGAATTCGAAACAATGTAACTTACATATCCGCTTTTGATCCAAAATTTTTTAGCTGAGTATTGACGTCTATAAAAAAGTATTTCTATTTCTACAAGGTTACATGTTTTATAAAATAAGACCACCATAATGAAACATTTCCATTAAACCGAACTCATTTCTAATGAAGACGGCAACAATCTGTCTTTCTCGTATTATAGTTGCATATGTGGTTGTTTGGAAATAACACACACACACACACACACACACACACACACACACGCTCGCGCGCGCGCGCGCGCGCACGCGCGCGCGCAAACACACAGGGTGAGTCACCTAACGTTACCGCTGGATATATTTCGTAAACCACATCAAATACTGACGAACCGGTTCCACAGACCGAACGTGAGGAGAGGGGCTAGTGTAATTGTTTAACACAAATCATACAAAAATGCACGGAAGTATGTTTTTTAACACAAACCTACGTTTTTTTAAATGGAACCCCGTTAGTGTTGTTAGCACATCTGAACATATAAACAAATACGTAATCAGTGCCGTTTGTTGCATTGTAAAATGTTAATTACATCCGGAGATATTGTAACCTAAAGTTGACGCTTGAGTACCACTCCTCCGCTGTTCGATCGTGTGTATCGGAGAGCACCGAATTACGTAGGGATCCAAAGGGAACGGTGATGGCCCTCAGGTACAGAAGAGACTGGAACAGCACATTACATCCACATGCTAACACCTTTTTATTGGTCTTTTTCACTGACGCACATGTACATTACCATGAGGGGTGAGGTACACGTACACACGTGGTTTCCGTTTTAAATTACGGAGTGGAATAGAGTGTGTCCCGACATGTCAGGCCAATAGATGTTCAATGTGGTGGCCATCATTTGCTGCACACAATTGCAATCTCTGGCGTAATGAATGTCGTACACGTCGCAGTACATCTGGAGTAATGTCGCAGCAGGCTGCCACAATACGTTGTTTCATATCCTCTGGGGTTGTAGGCACATCACGGTACACATTCTCCTTTAACGTACCCCACAGAAAGAAGTCCAGAGTTGTAAGATCAGGAGAACGGGCTGGCCAATTTATGCGTCCTCCACGTCCTATGAAACGCCCGTCGAACATCCTGTCAAGGGTCAGCCTAGTGTTAACTGCGGAATGTGCAGGTGCACCATCATGCTGATGCCACATACGTCGACGCGTTTATCAGTGGGACATTTTCGAGCAACGTTGGCAGATCATTCTGTAGAAACGCGATATATGTTGCAGTGCTCTCCGATACACACGATCAAACAGCGGAGGAGTGGTACTCAAGCGTCAACTTTAGGTTAAAATATCTCCGGATGTAATTAACATTTTACAATGCAACAAACGGCACTGATTACTTATTTGTTTATATGTTCAGATGTGCTAACAAAACTAACGGGGTTCCATTTAAAAAAAACGTAGGTTTGTGTTAAAAAACATACTTCCGTGCATTTTTGTATGGTTTGTATTAAACAATTATACTAGCCCCTCTCCTCACGTTCGGTCTGTGGAATCGGTTCGTCAGTATTTGATGTGGTTTACGAAATATATCCAGCGGTAACGTTAGTTGACTCACCCTATATATATATATATATATATATATATATATATATATATATATATATATATATATATATATATATATATATGCTGCTAGAACATGTGCCTTTACAAGTACGACACAACATGTGGTTCATGCACGATGGAGCTCCTGCACATTTCAGTCGAAGTGTTCCTACGCTTCCCAACAACAGATTCGGTGACCGATGGATTGGTAGAGGCGGACCAATTCCATGGCCTCCACGCTCTCCTGACCTCAACCCTCTTGACTTTCATTTATGGGGGCATTTGAAAGCTCTTGTCTACACAACCCCGGTACCAAATGTAGAGACTCTTCGTGCTCGTATTGTGGACGGCTGTGATACAATACGCCATTCTCCAGGTTTGCATCAGCGTATCAGGGATTCCATGCGACGGAGGGTGGATGCCTGTATCATCGCTGACGGAGGACATTTTGAACATTTCCTGTAACAAAGTGTTTGAAGTCAAGCTGGTACGTTCTGTTGCTGTGTGTTTCCATTCCATAATTAATGTGATTTGAAGAGATGTACTAAAATGAGCTCTAACATGGAAAGTAAGCGTTTCCAGACACATGTCTACATAACATATTTTCTTTCTTTGTGTGTGAGGAATGTTTCCTGAAAGTTTGGCCGTACCTTTTTGTAACACCCTATATATATATATATATATATATATATATATATATATATATATATATATATATATATATATATATTCGGTAGCCATTATTCATATACACATATATAGAATGTAATAGAAGCAATTAGCTGCAATCACTCACAAAACTCTTTCTTAAATGAAAAATTATATGGGGTGTTGCGCCCAGTCTTTAACCTCAGATAGCTTTTGATTCGTGAAAGAGTTTTGTAAGTCTATTTCCCCCTAGACGAATAGTGGCCAGAGTATCATAAAACAAACAGTAACGCATGTTCACAACAACACTGATTACAAAGATACAGACATATTTTTAAAATAGAACTATGGTGCTTTTTTCCTTCAGAATTGCAGAGACGCAAGTTTTCGTACTCATCTGCAATCTATGTTTGCTGCACAATTTCTTATCAGACTGCAAAAGAGTTATATCACTTAAATTGTCTCATATTGATCTGCAGGGTGGGGAAAAACAAGCTGATAAGATCAGAGAAGGGTGGTCTCCCACTGAATTGAGCAAAATTTTCCAAATAAACAGCTACAAATGCACCTTTGTGGAGATATGACACAAAACAACTACTGATCACCAACGATGGCTTAGAAGTTTTCCTGTAAGCGAACATGTTTGGATGTGTCTAGCAGTGGGCGGTTGTCCGACTAACCTGTTGCTGTCAATCCTTCAACGATGTCAGTTTCATGACGATGTTCGAGGTATGAATTCCAAGCATTTACTGTAAAAATGTGATCTGAGAAAAAAATAATGTTAAACATTTAAATTCTGTTTCCTTTGCCACAACAGTCTTAGTTCACACTTACTGATCCACAGGGTGGACATAGTTAAAGTACCACTCTCCAAACGCTGTAAAAAAGAACCGCTGCTCAGAATAACGTCAAATTCCATCGGAATATTACTGAAGAAGCGAAAAATTTACGAAAAGTTTCCCATTAGATGGTGCTGTAAGCATCATAACGTAAATGGGTTCGGTTAGACATGACAGATGAATCACAATACGATGGCTAATGTGTGAGTCGCACATTAAACCAGCCGTATTGTGCAATCTGCGTGACCGCACAAGTTTGGCACTCGACAGTTGGGCACTGTTAGTAAGATAAGCCCACCCACCACGGCAAGTTCGCGAAACATCGGATGCGAAAAATCGGTTTTTGAATGTCCTGAGGCAAAAGACCGCATCAAAAGCAACAATGAAATCGGTTTTTAACTGTCTGAGGCCAAACATCGCCCTACGATCAACAGTGCCGTCAACCGATGCAACACGGTTAGCTTTGCAGATTGAAGCAGTACTGGTTGATGTGTGGGCGGACTTTCATTGCCTGTATTCTGCAATTATCGGTAATAATATATGTTTGGAGATGGAAATGGGCATCGTCTGTCCATAGAATGTGCCATGCACATTCATTTCCACTTCCATTAAGAAATTCTATAAGTAAATGTCTGTCTTACTCACTCGACAGCATGAAGCAATTCCTAAATGTGAGTAATGTTGTATGGATAGTACTGCAGGAAGTTTCGTAGAATTTTATTCGCCGTACTCACAGGCATGTCCAAAGTTCGGGCAAGTCCCCGCGCTCGGCATGTTTGCACACCACCATTTCCGAATCTTTTATGTGAAAACTCTTAAAGATTTTCATATAAAACAAACGTTATAGTCGTTATACATATTTACTCTTCATGTCTACAAATTAATTTCTCGACATAGTCACCCTGACGGCGAACACATTCCACCCAACCAGACACCAGATTGTTGATACCGTCACAGTAAATTGTTTGACTTTGTTAACGGAGCCACAACCTCAACTCTGCTTCCACCGCTTCATCACTATCAAAGTGAAGTCCTTGAAGGTGTCTTTTTAAGTTTTGGAAACAGACGATAATCGGATGGAAACATGTAGGTACTGTATGGGTAATGATCGATGACAGTGAACCCATGGCGTCAGATTGTTGCAGATGTCGCAGAGCTAGTGTGTTCTCTGTCACGCTGAAGGAGGGTGTTGTCCATGTGTGGACGAACTCTTCTAGTTCGAAACTCGATTACAGCACACTGTTTCTCACGCACCGCCATAGTCACATCATACATTGCCATGTTACACGCTGTAATTTGGAACCCTCTAGCGGCAGAGGTCAGGGTGCTTGCCAGATCCTACCTTAGCCAGCAAGGTTGCTGGATCTCCCCCCAACTGACAACGCTTGGAGCATCATGGGAAGGGCCCTCCCACCATTTCGGGATTATGACGGTCTAACGCTCCAATTGAACAGGAGTACCTCAAAATCATGCAGACAGTTCATAGACGCACGCACGATATGTGGACGAACATTGTTCTGTTGAAAACTGGCGTCACAATACGGTCGCGTAGAGGTAACACATGAGGATGCCGAATGTCTTATATATACCATTGTGCCGTCAGAGTTTCCTCAACCACTACCAATCGTGACCTGATGTATCCAATGACTTCACACACCATAACGCCACCGTTAACACGGGTGCAAAAAAAAAAAAAAAAAAAAAAAAAAAAAAAAAAAAAAGAAGAAGAAGAGGAAGGATGAGAGCTTTCCGCAGGCCGCCAGCATACTGTGATCATACAGGATAGTGCAGAACCGCGATTCATCGCTGAACAAAATGCGATATCATTCATCCGCAGTCCATGCCTCTCGGCCACGATACCACTTCAAATGCAGCCGTTTGGGTGGTAGTGTTAATGGCAGCATACACATAGAACAGTAATTACCTAGTATGGCTACTGCTAGTATCAGATGAATGGTACGGGATGACACAGAATGATCCAGGAAGCCCATTGCTTGTCCTGGGACGGAAAACGCAGATGTGAAGGAGCTACGATGTGCTTGGTACACAATACAGCGATCCTCCCTTGGGGTGGTCAGGTGCTACCCTCACGCTCACACGGGTCTGACGTATACAGCCAGTGTCACATCCGAATGCCCAGCCAATCTGGATATTGCACGAGTCGACTAACCGGTAAAATGGAGACACACAAAGAACCCCCCTTCAGACACAGTCAGTTGCTGATGACACGTCCTTACACGATTTCGCGGCATCTCTCGTTCACAGTGATCAGTTAGCATCTGACGCAGTTCACGTTACTTACATATCCTACCACTCCCGATAAGAACACTAGACACGAGCAACACTAATGCATCGTGGTGGTCGTTCTAATAGGCTAAGTTTAAATTTATTTATTTATTTTTTTCTTGGGTGTGTTTCAGTTAATAGCAAGAAGTCTATGTTGTTGGTGGATATGAAATCTTTAGCTCTCTGTTTTTCTTCTTGATTTTATTTGCTTCCCGTACGCAAATTTTTAAGTATCTCATATTTATTTTCTTCATTTTGTTTATCAGTCGACTATACTGACTAATTCTTTAACCAAGATAACAATGTTCATAGTTACATCTGGTGGTTTTTTATTCTTTCATAATTGACTTCTGTAACAGATTTCCGTGTTGTAAAGAGTGCAAAAGCTACGAGGGCCGTTCAGAAAGTAACCTCCGGTTCATTTAAAAAAATACACCAAATTAAATAAAAATATTTTAATATATACATCTTACAACTACATCTTTGCACTATTTTTCTACATAGTCTCCATAGCGATTGAGGCACTTATCGTGTCTCTTCACAAGCTTTGAAATTCCTTCTCCATAAAGATCACCCGCTTGTGCCTGGAGCCAGCCTGTGACCGCATCTTTGAGCTCTTCGTCGTCATCAAACCGCTGTGACCCGAGCCATTTCTTCAAATGCATGAAGAGGTGATAATCACTTGGCGCCAGGTCTGGGCTGTAAGGTGGATGGTTGATAACGTCCCACTTGAAAGGCTCAAGAAGGGCCGTTGTTCTGCGAGCAGAGTGAGGACGGGCGTTATCGTGCAAAAAAAACGATACCGGAAGTCAGCATACCACGGCGTTTGTTCTGTATAGCCCGTCGTAACTTCTTTATTGTTTCACAGTACACGTCTTGATTAATGGTCATACCACGTTCCATGAATTCAACCAACAACACCCCTTTGGCATCCCAAAACACCGTTGCCATCAGTTTTCTGGCAGAAAAATCTTGCGAGGCTTTTCTTGGTTTGGTAGGCGAATTTGAATGTGCCCACATCTTTGATTGTTCTTTTGTCTCAGGGTTCACGTACTTAATCCAGGTTTCGTCACCGGTCACGATTCTGTTTAACAATGGTTCTCCTTCGTCCTCATAACGTGACAGAAAGGCTAATGCAGAGGCCATTCTTTGAGTTTTGTGGTGGTCGGTAAGAATTTTGGGCACCCATCGTGCACAGAACTTACGGTAACCCAATCTTGCTGTCACTATCTCGTACAAGAGAGTCTTAGAAATCTGTGGAAAACCAGTAGACAACTCCGACACTGAGAAACGTCGATTTTCACAAACTTTTGCATCAACTGTCTGAACGAGGTCGTCAGTCACCAATGATGGTCTACCACTCCTCTCTTCATCATGAACGTTTTCTCGTCCACTTTTAAATAAACGTACCCATTCACGGACAACTCCTTCACTCATAACTCTTGGTCCGTACACGGCACAAAGCGCACGATGAATAGCTGCTGCAGAATATCCTTTGGCTGTAAAAAACCTTATGACAGCACGCACTTCACATTTGGCGGGGTTTTCTATTGCAGCACACATTTCAAACTGCCACAAAAACTAAACTAGCGCAGGTACGACGTTCACTCGACCACGGCTTGATGCCGACTGACCTGTTGAGTGCGTGAACGCACAGATGGCGTCGGTACTCCCCCCACAACCCGCACTGTGACCAATCGGAGGTTACTTTCTGAACCGCCCTCGTATAATGTCTTTGTGATTGGTCCACCCGCCTCCATTCTTTCTGTGCATGTCTGATGTGGTTTCCTTCTTTTCTTCTCTGTTACTTACTTTACTTGAGTAGCCCACATTCTCTTTTTGTTTGGCTTCGGCTTTGTCGATGCTCGTTAGGTTTTGTCCTGCTGACGTCTTGTGTTGCTTATTTATATCTTAGGATTTCCCATTTGTGTCTGTCCTTGTTGTTGTTGTTGTTGTGGTCTTCAGTCCTGAGACTGGTTTGATGCAGCTCTCCATGCTACTCTATCCTGTGCAAGCTTCTTCATCTCCCAGTACCTACTGCAACCTACATCCTTCTGAATCTGCTTAGTGTATTGATCTCTTGGTCTCCCTCTACGATTTTTACCCTCCACGCTGCCCTCCAATGCTAAATTTGTGATCCCTTGATGCCTCAAAACATGTCCTACCAACCGGTCCCTTCTTCTAGTCAAGTTGTGCCACAAACTTCTCTTCTCCCCATTCCTATTCAATACCTCCTCATTAGTTACGTGATCTACCCACCTTATCTTCAGCATTCTTCTGTAGCACCACATTTTGAAAGCTTCTATTTTCTTCTTGTCCAAACTGGTTATCGTCCATGTTTCACTTCCATACATGGCTACACTCCATACAAATACTTTCAGAAACGACTTCCTGACACTTAAATCTATACTCGATGTTAACAAATTTCTCTTCTTCAGAAACGATTTCCTTGCCATTGCCAGTCTACATTTTATATCCTCTCTACTTCGACCATCATCAGTTATTTTACTCCCTAAATATCAAAACTCCTTTACTACTTTAAGTGTCTCATTTCCTAATCTAATCGCCTCAGTCTGTCCTTCTTATACATTACACTTATTGCGCCAAGTTCCCATAACACCACCAAGCGGCATTCAGTATCGCGGTGGACAGTGGTCGTAATGTTTGGCTCATCAGTGTATTTCCCATTATAACAAAATAATGGAAACTTCAGTATCTCTGATACATGTAAAAAAACCCAAAATCAACAAGGAAATTATTATACATCTTTATATTTCACTACAAAAGCTTAAACTGCGCATTCGATAATTAAATAAAAGACTAAGTGAGATGCAATGAAGCAGACCGCGACAAAAGGAATTTGCTCTGGACTGTCCTATAATTTTAGAATGAAATTTCCTGTACAAACGCTATAAGTTTGGAAATCATTATCATTTTATTCGATAAATACGTCTGGTAAGAAGGTGAAAGCAAAATTGTAAAATATTTATAATAGTTACGTATTTAAACAATAAGGATAAATGACGAATATTGACAGGTAGGTTTGCATGCTAACAAATATTATCATAATTGCTATTATTGCTTAACAGTTTTCTTCCTTTATTTTACGTATTAATTCTGTAAATAAATGATGGAGCCCATCAGTATGATGATCCAAATCGAAAAAGAGGAAGAAATGTGGAAATGTGAGAGATGCTTCACGCTTGAGACGCTGGGGGGTCTTCCGGGCAGGCTGCCTGCCGACGTAGCACGTCGCTGACCAGTGAGAGCGCGCCGCCTACCTTTCTACACCCTGTAACTTGAGCAGTTCGTATCTTCTTATTGGAGCATCTGTACACCGATGGTCAAACGCAAGTCATCACAATTTCTGGATCTGGAGTTGGACTTAAAAACTCTGCTTTTGTGTGTTGTGTTTAAGACGGTTTTTCTTTGTTCATTGCCATTGATTTTAGTGTACGCTACGGTCGTTACTTTCGTTCGATACGACGTTTTAAGCCACTGAATTAGCGTCGATCGTATACTGTAAGTGTTACTCGGTTGGCAGAAGTGAGCTGCCTAGTGTGTGTCAGGCGACGACTCCAATCCTTACTTATTATTAATGGGTCAGGGACGCAAAGTTCATGGAACGGTGACCGCATCAACTGATACTCCAAAAGCAACAAGAGCAACAATAAGATCAAATCCAGAGACTGAGATACCAAAGTAACAGCAGAACGATTTGCTGAAGTACATAGCAGAGCGAGACAATGATCCACTAACAGCACTTACACCATGCGTATCAACGCCAGCACATGCGTTTCTTGCTTTTGCTGATTTAATGGAAATTTATGTATATACATCCCTGATGATTTCTGCTGTTTTGCAAGTCTATTAAAGTTTGAGCTATTCGTCTTCAATCTATTTTGTTGTTGTGTGCTAGTAGTCGCATTTACGAACTGGCTTGCAAATTACAACCATTCATAGAATGTAGCTTGTCATAGGACGTCTTGCGTAGCTTTTTGTCCACCCATTTCGAGATACAAAAGCGTTCAGTGTCTGCTAGAGCAAGTTTTAACTTGGTTCATAAGACAGTGAATCAGTAGTGTTAAAACTGGTTGGTCTATCTACAAAATATAAGTCTATAATGTAATTTTCTGTACTTAGAACGAATTACATCCAAGGTTGAATATTTAATTCAGGATGTGGTTTGGATCATACACTCCTGGAAATGGAAAAAAGAACACATTGACACCGGTGTGTCAGACCCACCATACTTGCTCCGGACACTGCGAGAGGGCTGTACAAGCAATGATCACACGCACGGCACAGCGGACACACCAGGAATCGCGGTGTTGGCCGTCGAATGGCGCTAGCTGCGCAGCATTTGTGCACCGCCGCCGTCAGTGTCAGCCAGTTTGCCGTGGCATACGGAGCTCCATCGCAGTCTTTAACACTGGTAGCATGCCGCGACAGCGTGGACGTGAACCTTATGTGCAGTTGACGGACTTTGAGCGAGGGTGTATAGTGGGCATGCGGGAGGCCGGGTGGACGTACCGCCGAATTGCTCAACACGTGGGGCGTGAGGTCTCCACAGTACATCGATGTTGTCGCCAGTGGTCGGCGGAAGGTGCACGTGCCCGTCGACCTGGGACCGGACCGCAGCGACGCACGGATGCACGCCAAGACCGTAGGATCCTACGCAGTGCCGTAGGGGACCGCACCGCCACTTCCCAGCAAATTAGGGACACTGTTGCTCCTGGGGTATCGGCGAGGACCATTCGCAACCGTCTCCATGAAGCTGGGCTACGGTCCCGCACACCGTTAGGCCGTCTTCCGCTCACGCCCCAACATCGTGCAGCCCGCCTCCAGTGGTGTCGCGACAAGCGTGAATGGAGGGACGAATGGAGACGTGTCGTCTTCAGCGATGAGAGTCGCTTCTGCCTTGGTGCCAATGATGGTCGTATGCGTGTTTGGCGCCGTGCAGGTGAACGCCACAATCAGGACTACATACGACCGAGGCACACAGGGCCAACACCCGGCATCATGGTGTGGGGAGCGATCTCCTACACTGGCCGTACACCACTGGTGATCGTCGAGGGGACACTGAATAGTGCACGGTACATCCAAACCGTCATCGAACCCATCGTTCTACCATTCCTAGACCGGCAAGGGAATTTGCTGTTCCAACAGGACAATGCACGTCCGCATGTATCCCGTCGCCACCCAACGTGCTCTAGAAGGTGTAAGTCAACTACCCTGGCCAGCAAGATCTCCGGATCTGTCCCCCATTGAGCATGTTTGGGACTGGATGAAGCGTCGTCCCACGCTGTCTGCACGTCCAGCACGAACGCTGGTCCAACTGAGGCGCCAGGTGGAAATGGCATGGCAAGCCGTTCCACAGGACTACATCCAGCATCTCTACGATCGTCTCCATGGGAGAATAGCAGCCTGCATTGCTGCGAAAGGTGGATATACACTGTACTAGTGCCGACATTGTGCATGCTCTGTTGCCTGTGTCTATGTGCCTGTGGTTCTGTCAGTGTGATCATGTGATGTATCTGAACCCAGGAATGTGTCAATAAAGTTTCCCCTTCCTGGGACAATGAATTCACGGTGTTCTTATTTCAATTTCCAGGAGTGTAGAAAGCCTGCTTTCAATTTTAGCAAGGTTCCTCACTTAGATTAGTTATTTGATATTAAAATTTTGCAATGTCTGTATTTTTCGGTGTACTGTGCAACGTCCAGACATGCATGCATGTCTGAAAGAACAGACACTGTTAACGATCTATGGCTAGCGCAACAAATATGTGCATGTGGCCGCCGTCTCTAAAAGGCATCCGCGGAGTTTGCCATATGAAAACTCTGCTCAAACTGTGAATACGATTAGACATCAGCTGTCCAATTTATTAGTGACTTATGAAAATTTGTACCAGACCAGGTCTCCAATCCGGATTTCCCACTTTTCGTGAGTAGTCGCCTTATCAACTTCGAATATCCCTGCACGCCTCTCAGATTGACCCAAGCCCTCATACATCACTATGAGTCCAAGTTCATCACTCGCATACTTTCTGTGTTTCCCGCAAAGAGAGAGATTTTAGTATTACTGTCCCCACTTATCTAAGCATGCAATAGTATTTTGCAGTGCCTGTATTTTACAGTGTACTATGCAGTGTCCTTCAGACAGTATTAATAAAGTCGCTCCCTGTGCGAGAATCACAGCAGGTATGCGAGTGTAGGAGGAGGACATACGGTAACATAATTATGGATGTTTGGGTCAGTCCAAGAGGGGCGCACAGATAGCCAACGTGGTGAAGGTGACCACTCGCATGAAGCGGGAAATCTGTGTTCCAGTCCCTGTCCAGCACAAATTTCCATGTCATTAATAAATTGTGCAGCTGATGACTAACCGTATTCGCAGACTGCGAATCATCTTTCACTTGATATTTCAGCTGCATTCGAAGAATCATCACCTGCGCAACGTGCATCCCACGTTAACTTAGGGGTAGCAAAATACACCCTAGATACGTACTACTGAGGCAGCAGATATACCAAAAACCGAAGTTTTTGAAGAAATACTGATGAGGAAAGTGGGATCGAGTAAGGAGTATAACTCAAATTACGAAAAATCAGTCTTTGATAAATACACTGCAAAAAGGCGGCTTGATGAAAGATTCTAATTTCTTGGACGTCTCAGCTTTACTTTATGAGACATTAATTTACTATACTAAAAACGGGCTTACCCATTTCATGTTCTGAAACCATTTAATTGGGTTCAGTTCAAATATCCTCCTTTTTCGAAGTCGGTCCAGCAAAGTTTCAAAACATTAGTAGAGTTTGATGAAAATATTCTGGAAGAAATATGTGAAGATAATATTTTTAAGGAAGCAAATCATGTTAAAATACGTGTGAAGTGAAAAATCATGCGTTATGAACAGTTACGTGTGTTGGTAAAAACGGTCCATCACTTTTAAACTTCCTCGCATCTCAAGGTAACTGCTGGAAAAATTAGCAGCTCATAATTGCGTTTGTGCTAGCTTTACCTGATACTAAAGTTACTGCTGCAGGAATAATGTTCTCTATCAAAAGTGCTTTGTGCACTGATGAAAAGACTCATTTTCAGGGTACTTCACGTGTTGATTTTCATAAAATTCAGTTGGAAAATATCAAACACTTGAATGACATACATTCTTCTGCAAGATATAACCAAAAATATTTTTCAAAAAATACCCACGGAGAAACTTCCAGATCAGTTGAGAGTGAGAAACACGTCCCCCGTCATTACATTACATTGGCTACCCTAGTCAAGTCCTCTTCATATGGAAGTGATGTATTGTGTTTCCGTGTGACAACAATAAAATATTTACTCTTTTAGTAACGCAAGGTATTTTAATGTTTTCTTAGTGTGAGTTTAAACAAACAGATACAATTATCTATTTAGTTGTGGTACAAATCAAATAATTTAATATAAATCTGCTATATAGACATAGTATTAACGAAAGTATCCACAAAATGGTGGTTAACTTCAACATACAATATGTGTCCCATACTTTAATTTTGGAAATATGGTCACGCTAATGTAACATGCCATTGGAGATTTAATGATTGCAAGAACTAATGCAATTTGTTGTTTTGTGGTCTTCAGTCCAGAGACTGGTTTGACGCAACTCTCCATGCTACTCTATCCTGTGCAAGCTTCTTCATCTCCCAGTACCTACTGCAACCTACACCCTTCTGAATCTGGTTAGTGTATTCATCTCTTGGTCTCCCTCTACGATTTTTACCCTCCACGCTGCTCTCCAATACTAAATTGGTGATCCCTTGATGCCGCAGAACATGTCCTGCCAACCGATCCCTTCTTCTAGTCAAGTTGTGCCACAAATTTCTCTTCTCCCCAATTCTATTCAATACCCTCTCATTAGTTATGTGGTCTACCCATCTAATCTTCGGCATTCTTCTGTAGCACCACATTTCCAAAGCTTCTATTCTCTTCTTGTCTAAACTGTTTATCGTCCATGTTTCACTTCCATACATGGCTACACTCCACACAAATACTTTCAGAAACGAGTTCTCTTCTTCAGAAACGCTTTCCTTGCCATTGCCAGTCTACATTTTATATCCTCTCTACTTCGACCATCATCAGTTATTTTGCTCCCCAAATAGCAAAACTCCTTTACTACTTTAAGTGTCTCATTTCCTAATCTAATTCCCTCAGCATCACCTGACTTAATTCGACTACATCCCATTATCCTCGTTTTGCTTTTGTTGATGTTCATCTTATATCCTCCTTTCAAGACACTGTCCACTCCGTTCAACTGCTCTTCCAGGTCCTTTGCTGTCTCTGACAGAATTACAACGTCATCGGCGAATCTCAAAGTTTTTATTTCTTCTCTATGGCTTTTAATTCCTACTCCGAATTTTTCTTTTGTTTCCTTTACTGCTTGCTCAATATACAGATTGAATAACATCGGGGATAAGCTACAACCCTGTCTCACTCCCTTCCCAACCACTGCTTCCCTTTTATGCCCCTCAACTCTTATAACTGCTATCTGGTTTCTGTACAAATTGTAAATAGCCTTTCGCTCCCTGTATTTCACCTCTATCACCTTCAGAATTTGAAAGAGAGTATTCCAGTCAACATTGTCAAAACCTTTCTCTTTTTCATAATCTATCTTCTAAGATACGTCGTAGGGTCAGTATTTCCTCACGTGTTCCAACATTTCTACGGAATCCAATCTGATCTTCCCCGAGGTCGGCTTCTACCAGTTTTTCCATTCGTCTGTAAAGAATTCTTGTTAGTATTTTGCAGCCGTGACTTATTAAACTGATAGTTCGGTAATTTTCACATCTGACAACACCTGCTTTCTTTGGGATTGGAATTATTATATTCTTCTTGAAGTCTGAGGGTTGTTCTCATATATTTTGCTCACCAGATGATAGAGTTTTGCCAGGGATTGCTGTCCCAAGGCTATCACCAGTTCTAATTGACTATTGTCTACTCCCGGGGCCTAGATTCAACTTAGATCTTTCACTGCTCTGTCAAACTCTTCACCCAGTATCATATCTCCCGTTTCATCTTCATCTACATGCTCTTCCATTTCCATAATATTATCCTCAGGTACATCTCCCTTGTATGTACCTTCTATGTACTCCTTCCACCTTTCTGCTTTCCTTTCTTTGCTTAGAACTGGGCTTCCATCTGAGCTCTTGATATTCATTCAAGTGGTTCTCTTTTCTCCAAAGGTCTCTTTAATTTTCCTGTAGGCAGTATCTGTCTTACCCCTAGTGATATATGCCTCTACATCCCTACTTTTGTCCTCTAGCCATCCCTGCTTAGCCATTTTGCACTTCGTGTCGATTTATTTTTGAGACGTTTGTATTCCTTTTTGCGAGCTTCATTTGCTGCATTTTTATATTTTCTCCTCTCATCAATTAAATTCAATATTTCTTCTTTTACCCTAAGGATTTCTATTAGCCCTCGTCTTTTTACCTACTCGATTCTCTGCTACCTTTACTATTTCATCTCTCAAAGCTACCCATTCTTCATCTACTGTATTTCCTTCCCCAATTCTTGTGAATCGTTCCCTAATGTTCTCCCTGAAGCTCTCTACAACCTCTGGTTCCGTCGGTTTATCCAGGTCCCATGTCTTTAAATTCCCACCTTTTTGCAGTCTCTTCAGTTTTAATCTACAGTTCATAACCAATAGATTGTGGTTAGAGTCCACATCTGCCCCTGGAAATGTCTTACAATTTAAAACCTGGTTCCTAAATCTCTGTCTTACCATTATATAATCTATCTGATACCTTCTAGTATCTCCAGGCTCTTCCATGTATACAACCTTCTTTTATGATTCTTGAACCAAGTGTTAGCTATGATTAAGTTATGCTCTGTGCAAAATTCTACCAGGCGGCTTCCTCTTGCATTCCTTAGCCCCAATCCATATTCACCTACTACGTTTCCTTCTCTTGCTTTTCCTACTATCGAATTCCAGTCACCCATGACTATTAGATTTTCGTCTCCCTTCACTATCTGAATAATTTCTTTTATCTCAGCATACATTTCATCCATCTCTTCATCATCTGCGGAGCTTGTTGGCATATAAACTTGTACTATTGTGGTAGGAGTGGGCTTCGTGTCCTATCTTGGCCACAATAATGCATTCGCTATGCTGTTTGTAGTAGCTTACCCGGGCTTTTTATTCATTATTAAACCTACTCCTGCATTACCCCTATTTGATTTTGTATTTCTAACCCTGTAGTCACCTGACCAGAAGTTTTGTTCCTCCTGCCACCGAAATTCACTAATTCCCGCTATATCTAACTTTAACCTATCCATTTCCCTTTCTAAATTTTCTACCTTATCTGTCCGATTAAGGGACCTGACATTTCACGCTCCGATCAGCAGAACGCCAGTTTTCTTTCTCCTGATAACGACGTCCTCCTGAGTAGTCCCCGCCCGGAGATGCGAATGGGGGACTATTTTACCTCCGAAATATTTTACCCAAGAGGACGCCATCATCATTTAACCATACAGTAAAGCTGCATGCCCTCAGGAAAAATTACAGCTGTAGTTTCCCCTTGCTTTCAGCCGTTCGCAGTACCAGAACGGCAAGGCCGTTTTGGTTAGTTTTACAAGGCCAGATCAGTCAATCATCCAGAGTGTTGCCCCTACAACTACTGAAAAGGCTGGTGCCCCTCTTCAGGAACCACACGTTTGTCTGGCCTCTCAACAGATACCCCTCCATTGTGGTTGCACCTACGGTACGACTGTCTGTAACTCTGAGGCACGCAAGCCTCCCCACCAGCGGCTAGGTCCATGGTTCATGTCCTGCCAACTGCAGGAGTCCTGTGGCCAATGTCGACACTCTCCTTGCACTAAGTTGTGCCTCCATACAGCTTACATAAATCTTAAATTCACTATTTTTACTCTTTATGAAAGCAATACAGCTCAGCAAATTTTGTACATGCTACACATAAAATTACGCTTAAATAAACACATTAAGACAGGCCGCGTTTTTCATTCACGAGGTGCAACTCTGCAACTGTTGCCTCTTATAACATTTTTCTCGCTAGTATGAATGTGCTCTGAATCTCACTTTTTCTGTTTTTTTTTTTCACTTTCTTGAATTTGTGCCCTCTTTCCTCTTTCACCAATGGACTCTTACGTTTACAGACAAAATTTTTGACTACAGCTTGAACACCATTTTTAGATTCGAGAAACGCACACTTTCTTTGTTCATTAACATCATTTATTTCACTTACGGGATGTATATTTTTAATTTCACGCTTCTCTGAACAGTAAAGCCTCAACATATAAAATATGAGAGCCTTTGAATAAAATGTGGAGTTGTAAACTTTAGGATGGTTTAGTAACAATGTAACATTTTTCCCCAGTTTGTGTTAATAATGCGAGACGTTTCGGAGAAATAATTCTCTGTCGATCAGAATTAGATTATTGAAACAGACAAGCTATCCATTAATTGAAAGTAAATAAAATTATAGTCAACATCTTAACAGCAATATCTTTTTCATAACAACTCACACTTTATGAGGAAAATTGCAGCCTTACGACAAATGGTAAGCTACCAGCCTGCAAGTTTATTTGAGACATGGAACCTGGTGAGAACAAGTATGTGCCAGTTATACCTTGAATCTACGTAACTCTAGGAATTAAATGTACAATTTACTAACAATTAAATACAGGGTATTTGTTCCTAATGTACGTAGAGTAAAATATACCATGATGATGCAATACTATAACCTAGAACATAGAAGCAGAATAACTTCAACTGTAAATTAATATTAAAACTTAAAAAGTATTAGTCAAATTTTTGCCTACATGTAATCCACATCTGAATATAAGGAGTCTTAGCGACAATCCTGCATCGACCAAGTACACCAGGTTGCAAGTGAAGCTCAGATATTCGCTTGTGGACAAGGAGTATCGCCACAAACCATGACCTGCAAATAAAGGTTCAAAAATGGCTCTGAGCACTATGGGACTCAACTGCTGTGGTCATAAGTCCCCTAGAACTTAGAACTACTTAAACCTAACTAACCTAAGGACAGCACACAACACCCAGCCATGACGAGGCAGAGAAAATTCCTGACTCCGCCGGGAATAGAACCCGGGAACCCGAGCGTGGGAAGCGGGAACGCTACCGCACGACCACGAGATGCGGGCTGCAAATAAAGAAAACGTCGAGTATACAAAAGAGCAGTTGAACCATAAAAAACGCAAATCTTTGACAAAAATGACAATAGAAATTTGGCTGCATGTAGGGAACATAAGAAGCATCTAGAATTCAACACAAAGTGGCAGTATCTCAACAACCTCGATACACAGAGTCCGCAACACGAACCTCAAAGCAATCAGAATTTGGTATTTGAAACCTGTATCAGCATTATTATGGACAGTGTGGCAAAGATGAAATCTGTTTTATTGAAGTGAGAAGACACTGCTCTCATATGTGTCAGGACGGCGGTTCAAATCACCGAAGGTTATGCAGATATAGGTTTTCCATGGTTTCGTTACATCGCTTGAGGGAACAACGTGATGGTGCCTATGAAAAGGACGTGGTGATTTTCCTTCACCAAGCTGGTGCATCGTCTCTAATGGCTTCGTCATCGACAGGATACTAAACCTTATTCTTTGTCCCTACATTTTTCTTTTCTATATAAGTCTTACGTTCATTTGGAGCCTAGTGTTGCCTGAGATGTTGTAGAACTGATCATCTCCTACGGGTCATTAACCAGGACGAATGCCTCAAGTTATTAGATGATACATCTGGACTGTGCGGCTGGTACCGGCGGAGGCTCGAGTCCTCCCTCGGGCATGGGTGTGTGTGTTTGTCCTTAGGATAATTTAAGTTAAGTAGTGTGTAAGCTTAGGGACTGATGACCTTAGCAGTTAAGTCCCATAAGATTTCACACACATTTGAACATTAGATGATACATCACTTGGTATCCTGCTCACTTCTGTGGGTGATCTCGGCTGTGACACTCTTCCTTCAGTGTATTGGAAGAACTGTGTAGATAAAACGACAGTGCACGTCCATATGTTGCGATCTACACTGAAGCGCCAAGGATACTGGTATAGGCATGCGTATTCAAATACAGATATATGTAAACAGGCAGAATACATTGCTGCGGTCGGCAACGCCAATGTAAAACAATAAGTGTCTGGCCCAGTTGTCAGATAGATTATTGCTGTCACAATGGCAGGTTATCAAGATTTAAGTGTTATAGTCGGTGCACGAGCGATGGGACTCAGCATCTCCGAGGTAGCGATGAAGTGGGGATTTTCCTGTACGACCATTTCACGAGTGTACCGTGAATATCAGGAATCTGGTAAAACATCAAATCTCCCAAATCTCCGTCATCGTTGCAGCCGAGAAAAGATCCTGCAAGAACGACGACTGAAGAGAATTGTTCAATGTGACAGAAGTGCAACCCTTCCGCAAACTGCTGCAGATTTCAATACTAGGCCATCAACAAGCGTCAGCTTGCGAACCATTCAAAGAAACATCATCGATATGGGCTTTCGGAGCCAAAGGCCTACTCGTGTACCGTTGATGACTGCACGACACAAAGCTTTACGTCCCGGCTGGGCCGTTAACACCGACACTGAACTTCTGATGACTGGAAACATGTTGCCTGGTCGGGCGAGTCCTATTTCAAATTTTATCGAGCGGATGGACGTGTACGGGTATGGAGACAACCTCACGCATTCATGGAACCCTGCATGTCAGCAGGGAACTGTTCAAACTGATGGACGCTCTGTAATGGTGTGGGACGTGTGTAGTTGGAGTGATATGGGACCCCTGGTACGTCTAGATACGAATCTGACTGGTGACACGTAAGTAAACATCCTGTCTGATCACCTGTACCCATTCATGTTCATTGTGCATTCCGACGGACGTGGGCAATTCCAGCAGGACAATGCGACACCCCAGAAGTCTGGAATTGCTACGGAGTAGTTCCAGGAACACTCTTGTGAGTTTAAACACTTCCGCTGTCCACCGAACTCCCCAGACATGAACATTATTGAGCATATCTGGGATGCCTTGCAACGTGCTGTTCATAATAGATCTCCACCCCATCGTACTTTTACAGATCTATGGACATCCCTGCGGGATTCATGGAGTCAGTTCCCTCCAGCACTACTTCAGACATTAGTCGAGTCCATGTCACGTCGTGTTGCAGCACTTTTGCTTGCTCCCAGAGGTCCTACACGATATGAGGCAGGTGTACCATTTTCTTTGGCTCTTCAGTATATTTTGGACGAAAGTATTTAATAATTTTACTGTACATGAGAAACACATGCATCTAGCCAAATCACTGCTGGACTTGAGACAGGTAACTGCCATTATCGGACTAATTTCTGACCGAGGGTTGTTCTAAGCTGCTGTTGCTGCTAATAAGTCACCACTTGTTGGCGTTAGTCGCATAGTCAGCCTGCAGCTGCTGGTCAAAACACAAGCAGAAACAGGGAAGTAATCCATTTTGCGACATTTTGCGAGTTTCTAACCAGGAGCGAATTGTATAGTTTCATCTGTTTTCTTTTGTAGTTTAGTTTCTTGAGTTTCTGCGTGTCAATTTCATATTTAATAGACACAGTTCCCGTGTTTTCGTTTGCGTCGGAAAGTAAACGGATTTTTTCAAGTTCCTAATCAAGAGCGAATTATTTAGTCTCACCTGCGTCCTTTGGTAGTTCTGTTTTTGAAGCTCTGCGCATTAGTCTAATTTACTAGACACTGTTCTTGAGTTTCCCTCCGTGTCTACAGCAGAATTCGGTAGCGCGTGTCGATTGTCCTTGTTTGTATGTGTAGTGTAGTTTTCCACGATCTTTAGTGTGGTTAGGGACTGTGATTGCTGTGTCCGGATGCGAGCCGAGTTGGTAAGACTTTGATCTCAGATCCAGGCTGCGATGGCTTCGGTTACACAGTCTGAAATTGCAGTGGGTGGGCATCATTGTTGTCTGTGGACAGTGGGTATCCAATGGATGTCCAGCACGTCTGAGGCCGCCGATCGGTCCGCACTGGTGGCCAGCCGAGTTAGCACTCACATTGAGATTGATCCCTCACCTGCTGTCGAATGGAAGGTCGCCTCGGGGCGTGACAGACTGCGAAAGATTTCCCAGGGGGCCACACATAAGGCCTCCATGGTTAGTCTGACAAACAGAGTCCAGGTGCTGTCTGTCGCTGACACTGTCCCTCAGCCAGATGCAGTCGCTTGTCCTGTTTCAGAGGAACCTTTCAGCCTGCAAGACCTGCGCGAACAAAGATGGTGGGATTATTGGTACTTGGGAGCTCAAATGTTAGGCGCGTTATGGGCCCCTTGCGGAGTCATTCCAGACGTGGAACGGGTCGATCCCGATGCCATGAAGAGCACAGGGTGCAGCCAGCTGCAAATGGTGGCTTACGTCGATACCAATGATGTGTGTCGCTTTGGATCAAAAGAGATTCTCTCTGGTTTCGATCGGCTAACAGAAGTGGTAAAGGCTGCCATTCTTGTTTACGAGATGAAAGCAGAACTCACCATTTGCAGGACCGATTGTGGACCTCTGGTACAGAGTCAAGTGGAGGGTCTGAATCAGAGCCACAGACGGTTCTGGGACCGTATAGGCTACAGATATCTCGACTTGCGCCATAGGGTGGTTGGGTTTGAGGTTCCTCTGAATAGGTCAGGAGTCCACTACACGCAGGAGGCAGCTACAAGCGTAGCAGGGGCTCTGTGGCGTGCACTAAGCGGCTTTTTAGGTTAGAGGGTCTCGGGGAAACACAAAAAGGGCTTCAGTCGCAAAGGGTACAGGTCGAATACAGAAGGAATGTAGATCCAGGAATCATCGGTATAACAGTTGTCAACTGTCGTAGCTGTGTTGGCAAAGTACCAGAGCTTCCAGCGCTAATAGAAAGCACTGAAGCTCAAATCGTTACAGTCACTGAAAGCTGGCTAAAGCCGGAGATAAGTTAAACCGGCTTTTTTGCGAAGAACTTAACGGTGTTCAGAAAGGATGAACTAAACGCAGTTGGCGGTGGCGTGTTTGTTGCTGTTAGAAGTTGTTTATCTTGTAGCGAAATTGAAGTAGATAGTTCCTGTGAGTTAGTATGGGCAGAGGTCATTCTTCACAACCGGAATAAAATAACAATTGGATCCTTTTACCGACTTCCCAATTCACATGGCACAACTGCTGAAAGGTTATTTTCATTTACCCTCGATATGTTTTAGAAAATTAATATTTACATCCGGAGCTACGTGTAAAACATCATCCGAAATTGTGCAAAAACGCATGCTCTGAAAATAATTTCGAGCCCTTACGTGGTGGCCCATGTGGTATCAATGACATGTGTTGCTCTGGATCGGAATAGATTCTCTCTGGTGTCGGGCGGTGTTGGAAAAGAACCAGAGCTCCAAGCCCTAAGAGAAAAAAAAAAAAAAAGATTCAAATGGCTCTGAGCACTATGGGACTTAACATCTGAAGTGATCAGTCCCCAAGAACTTAGAACTACTTAAACCTAACCAACCTAAGGACATCACACATATCCATGCCTGAGGCAGGATTCGAACCTGCGACCGTAGCAGTCGCAGGGTTCCATACTGAAGCGCCTAGAACCGCACGGCCATCGCGGCCGGCAATAGAAAGCACTGAAGCTCAAAAAGTTATAGGTACAGGAAGCTGGCTAAAGCAGGAAATAAGTTCATCCGAAAGTTTTTCAAACGACCTAACAGTTTTCAGAAAGGATAGATTAAATACAGCTGGTGGTTGAGTATTTATTGCTTTTAGAACCAGTTTACCTTGTAGTGAAATTGAATTAGATAGTTCCTGCGAAATAGTATGGATAGAGGTTATACTTGACAATCGGACTAAACTACACTTGAAAGATTGTAACTCTAATTTGCTTTGCTGAATAGCGTAAGATTGTGACTTGAATTTGGTATGCTGAAATCGGGTGCTAATTAGACCATGAAAGCGGTTTAAAACTGTGAGCTGTCTTGGGAGGTTAACCGTGAGTTTACTGGGCCACTGTTTCAGCAGGTAACTAGTCTAGGTTTACCACCTTACCAATCAGACTAACATTGATTATAATCTTTTACACTCATACAACAACCGGTAATATATCTATATAAAAGGAGAATTTAAATAAAAAGAAAGAAATCAGTTTATATTTGCAAATTTATTTTAAAGATTGTTCTTTGAAATTTCAGCATATTATACGTGAGTTATAACTGAGCTGGTGCCTTATTTACGATTGTGAAACTGTGAGATTGGAATATTACGGAACACATAAAATATGGAGTCAAGATTGGGAGACTGGATACAGCACTGCATTCATAAAACAACACACAAAGAACATTGAAACGCATGCAAGAGAAAGTTAATCACTACAAACAGATTCAAATTTTTAGTTAAGGAATTTACTTTCGTAGCACAATCCTGTCCGTCTTGTAATTACCCTTCACGTGGTCAACTTGGTTTACAGAAAGCGTATAACTCCGCAATAATTTAGATAATAAAAATAAATTAGATCAAAAAGCAAATTACAAAACAAAAACCTCGAACTGGTTACTAACGTCTTACTACTAACCTGATGGGTCAAACAGTTATATAAGCACGTGGTACTGGTCTCACAAAGTACACGCCACGTGGGTTGAACATAAAGAAAAGTTGGTATATTCAAAATCTTTTCAAGACGATACGTTATAATCACACAAGCATTTGCCTTTAAGATTGATCTTACTTAGAGTTACTGACCAACACGTGGTTCCACTTTACTCACAAAGTAGTAACAAAGCAACTACCGCAAATTAATCTGAACTGGACACGAGAATTACACTCCGCTGCAATTAAAGATAACCTTAGCTATTTTAAAGCTAACCCGAAATAAAATGATTAAATTCTCAGTTAAGCTGAACTTAACAAATCCATTGTCCTATGGACTTAACAGACACGCGCTTAGCCGGAGATCTTACCACTTCAGACGCTCGCTACCGCCAGACTGCTACTGCTGGACTGCCCTGCGCTACTACTGGACTCCAACTGCCGACTACCACTGAACTACCCAGCGTGCTCCTGAGAGTCGCTCACAAAGACAAACGGAAGGCGCCAGAGGGGCAGCTTCCTATACCAACATGACAGGGGACGGACCGGACCATACTAAGAATGGAAACCTCTCTGCTTTTAGGAACCGTAGCTACCTGTTTCAACGTTGGTCCTACTGTTCTCTAGCAGCATGCAGCTACAAACACATTTGATCATTCATCCTCTCACACAGAAGGGAAGGGGGATGACAGTATCTTATCATACACAGTATATAAAAGAAAGCGGATGTAGGTTCCGTATGAGACTGTGTGACATGAATTACATATAAGAATTACATATAAACTGTGCTTTAAAGTGTAGTAGTGTGAGAGATCGTTCTTGTTTACATGTAAAAGTAACACGTTCCACTACTCAGTCTCCTCCCAGATAGTCAGAAACGCCACAGTAAATTTAGAAGAGGAATTTATTCCTTAAAAGACAACAAATTTGAGAAATTAAACATGAAAGGAATCCAACAGAGACCTTTCATAACCCCAACGCTCCGGGAAAAGACTGTGCAGGGAATTTTCTGGCCATGCTAGGACATTCCCAAGCAGGCTTCTCACACCCTACTTAAACCAAAAGTGTAAAGAAAAAAGGCAAAAGGTCACCAGCTACTTGCTAAAACACAATAATTTCAAACATCTTTACAATCTACCAATTTCAAAGAGAGAAAAATAAAAACACACAATCTGTGACACCTATTTAAAAGATCATGTAGACCTAAATCGGTCAGCAAGTAAAAACAATGGTTCCTGTGTCATTAATATGAAAACAATTTCTGGTTGTTACCCTTATGGAGTTCACCAGTATTTGCTCATTGCAAGAGCCAACTGATCACAGGCAAATTTATGACTGTTTATTAACAGGCAAAATTTATGAAAATAGCAAAGGTGCCACAGCAATTAAAAAAAGGAACATCACATAACATCAGTATCATAAAGTAGAACATTACAATGCACAATTCGCAAAAGCAAAAAATCGACAAAAAAAAAAAAACATGTTTTACTAAGTGGTTATCGCAAAAAAATTCTATATCTTATAAAACTAATAGTCTGTAGGATTAACCTAACTATGTGGCACTAATTTAATCACTCTACAATATTTCAGTTAGTTAGCAAACAATGAGCAATGTGTCATTATACTGAAAGTACAATAATTGTGTGATTGTTACCCTTAAGGGGTTCCTCACAATGAATATGCCCCATGCAAAGGCTAATCGATCACAGTCCAATGAGAATGAATAGCTATCTGACTCATAAAGGAAGCAGTGCCACAGCAATGAATTTTCGAAACAAAATATCACAGATCTAATACCTAACACAAGAACAAACATTGATCAATAAAACAGTACAATAGTCAACATCTAAAACAAAACACCAATAAATAAAACACCTGCAAAATACAATAGTCAAAGTTTTTTAAAAAAATATAGAACACCTGCAAAATACAAGAGTCAAAGTTTAATAAAGACCAATAAATCGAGTCCCTGCAAAACACACGAGTCAAAGTTTCTGTGACAGAAACACACGTACACTCCTGGAAATTGAAATAAGAACACCGTGAATTCATTGTCCCAGGATGGGGAAACTTTATTGACACATTCCTGGGGTCAGAAACATCACATGATCACACTGACAGAACCACAGGCACATAGACACAGGCAACAGAGCATGCACAATGTCGGCACTAGTACAGTGTATATCCACCTTTCGCAGCAATGCAGGCTGCTATTCTCCCATGGAGACGATCGTAGAGATGCTGGATGTAGTCCTGTGGAACGGCTTGCCATGCCATTTCCACCTGGCGCCTCAGTTGGACCAGCGTTCGTGCTGGACGTGCAGACCGCGTGAGACGACGCTTCATCCAGTCCCAAACATGCTCAATGGGGGACAGATCCGGAGATCTTGCTGGCCAGGGTAGTTGACTTACACCTTCTAGAGCACGTTGGGTGGCACGGGATACATGCGGACGTGCATTGTCCTGTTGGAACAGCAAGTTCCCTTGCCGGTCTAGGAATGGTAGAACGATGGGTTCGATGACGGTTTGGATGTATCGTGCACTATTCAGTGTCCCCTCGACGATCACCAGTGGTGTACGGCCAGTGTAGGAGATCGCTCCCCACACCATGATGCCGGGTGTTGGCCCTGTGTGCAGTCCTGATTGTGGCGCTCACCTGCACGGCGCCAAACACGCATACGACCATCATTGGCACCAAGGCAGAAGCGACTCTCATCGCTGAAGACGACACGTCTCCATTCGTCCCTCCATTCACGCCTGTCGCAACACCACTGGAGGCGGGCTGCACGATGTTGGGGCGTGAGCGGAAGACGGCCTAACGGTGTGCGGGACCGTAGCCCAGCTTCATGGAGACGGTTGCGAATGGTCCTCACCGATACCCCAGGAGCAACAGTGTCCCTAATTTGCTGGGAAGTGGCGGTGCGGTCCCCTACGGCACTGCGTAGGATCCTACGGTCTTGGCGTGCATCCGTGCGTCGCTGCGGTCCGGTCCCAGGTCGACGGGCACGTGCACCTTCCGCCGACCACTGGCGACAACATCGATGTACTGTGGAGACCTCACGCCCCACGTGTTGAGCAATTCGGCGGTACGTCCACCCGGCCTCCCGCATGCCCACTATACGCCCTCGCTCAAAGTCCGTCAACTGCACATACGGTTCACGTCCACGCTGTCGCGGCATGCTACCAGTGTTAAAGACTGCGATGGAGCTCCGTATGCCACGGCAAACTGGCTGACACTGACGGCGGCGGTGCACAAATGCTGCGCAGCTAGCGCCATTCGACGGCCAACACCGCGGTTCCTGGTGTGTCCGCTGTGCCGTGCGTGTGATCATTGCTTGTACAGCCCTCTCGCAGTGTCCGGAGCAAGTATGATGGGTCTGACACACCGGTGTCAATGTGTTCTTTTTTCCATTTCCAGGAGTGTATATGCATTGAACTAAGAACCGTATAATCACTGTTCACTTATACACTCACTAGTTCCACTGTTCCGTGGCACAATATAAGGGGAGGGGGAGGGGGTTCGTCGCCGCAGCTGTCAGTAGGGATTTTTTGTCCATCTGTTGCGTGCGATCCCGCCGTCTCTGCCCTCTCATGAAGTTTCTCTTGTGTCACGTACATCTCGATTTTGTTCCATGTTTGTATTGTCAAATTCGTGTGGTATCCTCTATTGACATGCCAGGTTGATATTCTTGGGCAAGGATGACACTTAATGGCTCTTCTTTGTGTCACCCTTAGCGACCAGAGAACATCGAACCATGATTCACTGTCGCTTGACAGTAGGCATCCGTCAGGAAATGTCGATAGGCGTCGTTGACGTCTGCAAGTTTCTTTGGACAGTACCTGTCAAAAGGCTCCACGCCCCTTGTTTTGTTTCACCGCGGCCGTCTCGTCACGGTCGCGTGCGTGTGGTGCGTTGCCAGGAGATGGATTTCCGCGCGGTGGACCGCTCGCCCATCTCAGGTCATTCCCTTCAGGGGGGTCGCGCGGGGCGGCCGCCCATTAGCAGCAGGTACAAGGGAAAGTGTTTGCGGCGACCCTTCTTTTGTGGTTGACCGCGCACCCGAAGTGGCCTGGCTGACAGCGTGTCCCGCTGGGAAACCCGCCAGTTTACGACTAGTCCGGCTGCTCCCGCTGTCTCTTAAGAGTTTTGCCGGTTCGCTTTCACGTTCTCAACTGCACTCACAGAAATTTTTCATCATCCTTATGTGATTACACAATGTCATACATAATACCACTTAGTATTGTCTTTCACAATTTTTAAGAACAAAGTGAGACTTAATAAATTTTTTTAATAAAAATAATTAGATGAATCGACAATATAAAATAAAATTTAAATGACTTGACAATGTAAAAATAAAAGTGAAATGACTTGACAGTGTAAAATAAAAATTTAAATGGACTGACAATATCATATTTAAATCCACATCACTAATGTGGTTCACTTACGTTTTAATAAATCAAGTGCTACTTATTAATTCACTAAAATGAATAGGGTTATGCCTTGCGCAAGTATATGTCAGGACAGCATAGGGTTTACATGTTATTTACACACACACATGCACACCTGTTGTCTATTCTACAAACTAACTACCCATAAACATGCATTACTAAAAATTCTACTTCTATCCACTACTAATTAATCCAACAAGCTACTTCAATGCTATTTCAACACCGTGTATATACCACTACAACATTTTTTTACTTCGTACTCTTCTTGACGCTCGCCGCATATGTCTTGTCACATGATAAATGGAGAAACTTTCCTTAAACATACACAGTAAAAAGAACAATGGTTATTTACACGCAAAAACATTTATACCAGTTCACACACCTGAAAAGAGACTCGCAATTATACATTTATCATACTCATAGATTCACACATAAAACAGTAAGAAAATTTCATCTAAAATTACGTTATCACTAGAATTAATCACACAGATGGCTCTGAGAAGGGTAAATTATTTGCATTATACAGGTTATACTACTTTTCTTACCCAATTTGCTTCGATTTCGTTCCTTCTTTACGTTACCTTTCGCTTTCAAATCAGTTATTTCGCCTGTGGTGGTTATTCTGGATTCATTTCTCATGAATGGCAAAATTGTGGTCACCTCTATTCTGTAAAACAGTTTCATCTTAACATGTTGAACTTACAACAGACACAAAAGATCCGAATCCTCCTGTAGTTTAAATGACAAATGTTTTGCTTCATCCTTATTACCTTAAACCAAGCTTTCCTTCGGTCCCATAATCAAAATTATTTAATCATCGTCTACCTTCAAGAGGGAAACTTCCTCAGTACAAATCATATAAGCTGCAGTGCATCCCGCACCAGCGAAAACAGTAAGCTGCAATGCTCACAGCATCAGCAAAATCACATAAACGTCGCTTTTCTAGGACAAGTATTCACGCAGAATAATTTTTCGGGCTTTGGCTCAACATCAATCAAGACTACAAAAAAGGATCTATATTTCCGTTCCATTCTCCATTTGCTGAAAAAAAAACTGCTCGTATGACTACCACAATAATATTTCAGGGCCACGTAAATTACACAAACCACAATTCTTCTTTCACCTTGAAGGGAATCAATATACTTACGAAATCCACAGACAGCACTTTACGTACTCAGCTATAAAGAACAAAAAAAAAGACATATATCATCAATATTAACAAATCATCGCATATTGGGAAGCCAATGGTTAAACAATCGTATTATCGCATCCTGTTTTCAAGATTCTAAACTTACTCCTTCCTTTCTCAGAGTTCTCCTATCTTAAAATATTCATACAGCACGCATACTATAGTAAGAGATCCTCATTTATACTGACAGATATAGAATAGTAATAGATAGATAGTAGCACTGAAAGCAGAAAATCGGAAACAAGGCTACTAACAGCTGGGGACCTGGGTTTGCCAGACCCATAATACCCACAGATCGGATATTCCCCTGAGTTCTTGCACTAATTCAGCAACGATCTTGCTTCTCTCAGGAGCGACTCTTTTCAATTGACACAAAAAAACATAAACAGCATTTTACTCGTTCACAAAGAAACCTTTTCTCTTCACGTTTCAATCAAACTAAATCCTAATTGCACAAGGAAGGAAAAAAAATTAAAACATCACTTCAATCAATCACATAGAAACATCTTTATCATTATTTTTACCAACATATTATTCAAAATGCATATGTCACAAATTTAAACTAATCAATTCTTTCTCCTCATCGTCCTCTCTACTTCTCACTGTCCTTTCTACTCATTTGCCATGTCGCTCATTTGTTCCTATTTGGCGCCTTCTGGGCTGATCATTTGTCATTGCCGGTTTCGTTCATTTCCATTTACTGGATTATGTCTAGGGTTGGCCGGCCGAATTTCAACATCATGTGGTGCTCCGCCTACAATCCTATTCCCACCGTGTTCATCGTAGTGTCGATTCTGGTTGCCGTACCTGTAGCGTCCACGATCTTGTCCACGTCCTCGATCATTTCCGTTGTTCCACCTGTGTTCGCGACTGTTACCCCAGTTTCTATACGGCCGGTCCCGATTATTGTTCCGTTGGCGTCGCGACGACCAGTCACGCCGTTGATTAGTAATACGGCGGCCACGACTGCGATCGCGCTGCTGTGCCCCGTAATAACTTTGTGTCTGATTAGGCGGACATTCTGCTGTATTGTATTCCATCTCTTGGAGAAGCGTTTTAAACGTTTCCACGTCCTCTTTGCATCGTCCCGCAAGAATGACGTGCCGCAAGTGCATCGGCAATTTGGTGATGCATATCCTAATTAGTTCCGCAGGTCCGTATGGGTCGTATAAAAATTGATTTGCCTGCAGCATGTGGTCGAATAGGCGTGCAGGGCTGCCGAAACCAGACTGGTTCAAATTTGGCAGCATAATTATGCCATGTTTGACCCTATCTTGTGCCGCTTCCGACCAATAGGCGGAGAGAAAGGCTTGTCGAAACTCCCGAGTGGAGTTGCAGTGACGCGCTGCCGACCTCATACGACTCGCCGGTTCGCCTTCCAAATAGCCACACATATACTCTATTTTATGTGAACTTGCCCAGTCGGGAGGAAGACAGAACTCAAATTGCTCGAGCCATGCTCGTGGATGTATGCCTTTTTGAGAATTTCGGAATATCTCAAATTTTCTTACCGTAAGGAAATGTTTGAAATCAAATCCCCGCATTTCCTCCTGGCGAGGCCCTTGAATGTTTCTATTTGTCTCATGTCTGCCCCTTAAATTACATTCTTCCCTGTCGTCAAAATCTCCCTCGTGGCCGGAGTCCCTCTCTGCACTGTTCGTACGGCTATTTTTATTGCTATTGGCGAGTTCGGAATCACACGCCATGCGGTTTTCCAGATGCGCCACGCGTTCTTGTAAATCGCCTGTTACAGCTTTGTGCTGTCTGTTCACTTCAAACTGTCCCTTCTGGAATTTAAGAAGCGAACGCACTTCTTCGGTCTCTGCGGCCGCTACCTGTGTGATATTGTTCTCGCTTTCCGTCAGCTTCATCGTGCCTACAATGTCCGCTAATGCCGCGATCTTCTCATCTATTTGTCTCTTGTCCTCCGCCCCAGTCTGTTTCAATTGTTCGACCTGCTGTTCCAACGCGTGGATCGCTAAACTGTTGTCCGCTATTGTGTTGCTAACGGCCGTGGGACAATGCGTTTCAGCCTCTTGGACCCTCGAGAGTACCTGCTGACGATCTCTTTGGCATTGTTCTCTCAGCTCTTGGAAATTCCTAAGTAGCCGTTCTTCGCTTTCTTTAGATTCGGCCTCGCCACTGCGCTTGCTCTGTTCTAGGACTTGCAGACGGTCATCGATTTGTTCAAATGTACGGCCTAATTCTTTCATAATGTCACTTTTTATTTCACTTGCCAGATTGTTTATTCTTTGTGAGATATCATCGGACACTCTCTGCATCGACTTGTCAACTTTATTTGTCTGCTGGATTAATTTTTCGTCTATTTGTTCGCCTAGCTCGCGGATCGATTTTTCGGATTCTTTTTGTTCTCGGAACAATTTTTCTGATAATTCTTTTTGTTCTCGGAACGATTTTTCTGATGCTTCTTTTTGTTCTCGGAACGATTTTTCTGATGCTTCTTTTTGTTCTCGGAACGATTCTTTATTTTGTTGTAATAAGGCTTTCACGAGTTCTGCCAAATCAATTTGGTTAGTTGGAGGCACATTAATTTGTGGCTCTGATGTGAGGCCGTTCGTGCTGTTTTGCATTTCGTCTGAAGTATTCCCCATTGCATTTTCGGGACCGCCCGACGCGTTAACATTCGAAATTAAATTATCCCCTTGGTCCATGTTGCTTAGGTTGTCGGACCGCTTACTTTTAGTTTGGTTACGTGTCTGCATTGGTGCAATTTATAACCGGTATGCGACACACTAATCAAAATAAATGTGTCCCACAAAAATTACGACAGTCACACGAAAGATACTCAACCTAGTACGCACTTTTTCACACGCAAAACAAATTTTTATCTTAGATCGAAACAGTGGAATTTACAAGCGAGAGAAAAAAAAACACACACACACATATAAAACACACAAATATAGAAAACAAAACAAGACAAACAACGCAACGCCGATCAACAACGCCGTGAATCTTTTGAACGTCTGCTCGGAAACAACGCAAAAGTTGTTTGAGCGCTGTAGGGAAAAAAATTAAGATTATTCAACGCTTGCAATCTAACGTCTCAGAGATTCCAGAGTCTAGCGGAATCACAGAACAGGGTCGCCATGTGAAAGATTGTAACTCTAATTTGCTTTGCTGAATAGCGTAAGATTGTGACTTGAATTTGGTATGCTGAAATCGGGTGCTAATTAGACCATGAAAGCGGTTTAAAACTGTGAGCTGTCTTGGGAGGTTAACCGTGAGTTTACTGGGCCACTGTTTCAGCAGGTAACTAGTCTAGATTTACCACCTTACCAATCAGACTAACATTGATTATAATCTTTTACACTCATACAACAACCGGTAATATATCTATATAAAAGGAGAATTTAAATAAAAAGAAAGAAATCAGTTTATATTTGCAAATTTATTTTAAAGATTGTTCTTTGAAATTTCAGCATATTATACGTGAGTTATAACTGAGCTGGTGCCTTATTTACGATTGTGAAACTGTGAGATTGGAATATTACGGAACACATAAAATATAGAGTCAAGATTGGGAGACTGGATACAGCACTGCATTCATAAAACAACACACAAAGAACATTGAAACGCATGCAAGAGAAAGTTAATCACTACAAACAGATTCAAATTTTTAGTTAAGGAATTTACTTTCGTAGCACAATCCTGTCCGTCTTGTAATTACCCTTCATGTGGTCAACTTGGTTTACAGAAAGCGTATAACTCCGCAATAATTTAGATAATAAAAATAAATTAGATCAAAAAGCAAATTACAAAACAAAAACCTCGAACTGGTTACTAACGTCTTACTACTAACCTGATGGGTCAAACAGTTATATAAGCACGTGGTACTGGTCTCACAAAGTACACTCCACGTGGGTTGAACATAAAGAAAAGTTGGTATATTCAAAATCTTTTCAAGACGATACGTTATAATCACACAAGCATTTGCCTTTAAGATTGATCTTACTTAGAGTTACTGACCAACACGTGGTTCCACTTTACTCACAAAGTAGTAACAAAGCAACTACCGCAAATTAATCTGAACTGGACACGAGAATTACACTCCGCTGCAATTAAAGATAACCTTAGCTATTTTAAAGCTAACCCGAAATAAAATGATTAAATTCTCAGTTAAGCTGAACTTAACAAATCCATTGTCCTATGGACTTAACAGACACGCGCTTAGCCGGAGATCTTACCACTTCAGACGCTCGCTACCGCCAGACTGCTACTGCTGGACTGCCCTGCGCTACTACTGGACTCCAACTGCCGACTACCACTGAACTACCCAGCGTGCTCCTGAGAGTCGCTCACAAAGACAAACGGAAGGCGCCAGAGGGGCAGCTTCCTATACCAACATGACAGGGGACGGACCGGACCATACTAAGAATGGAAACCTCTCTGCTTTTAGGAACCGTAGCTACCTGTTTCAACGTTGGTCCTACTGTTCTCTAGCAGACAGCCTTGTCTGCTACCCTCAAGCATGCAGCTACAAACACATTTGATCATTCATCCTCTCACACAGAAGGGAAGGGGGATGACAGTATCTTATCATACACAGTATATAAAAGAAAGCGGATGTAGGTTCCGTATGAGACTGTGTGACATGAATTACATATAAGAATTACATATAAACTGTGCTTTAAAGTGTAGTAGTGTGAGAGATCGTTCTTGTTTACATGTAAAAGTAACACGTTCCACTACTCAGTCTCCTCCCAGATAGTCAGAAACGCCACAGTAAATTTAGAAGAGGAATTTATTCCTTAAAAGACAACAAATTTGAGAAATTAAACATGAAAGGAATCCAACAGAGACCTTTCACACTCCTGGAAATTGAAATAAGAACACCGTGAATTCATTGTCCCAGGAAGGAGAAACTTTATTGACACATTCCTGGGGTCAGATACATCACATGATCACACTGACAGAACCACAGGCACATAGACACAGGTAACAGAGCATGCACAATGTCGGCACTAGTACAGTGTATATCCACCTTTCGCAGCAATGCAGGCTGCTATTCTCTCATGGAGACGATCGTAGAGATGCTGGATGTAGTCCTGTGGAACGGCTTGCCATGCCATTTCCACCTGGCGCCTCAGTTGGACCAGCGTTCGTGCTGGACGTGCAGACCGCGTGAGACGACGCTTCATCCAGTCCCAAACATGCTCAATTGGGGGCAGATCCGGAGATCTTGCTGGCCAGGGTAGGTGACATACACCTTCTAGAGCACGTTGGGTGGCACGGGATACATGCGGACGTGCATTGTCCTGTTGGAACAGCAAGTTCCCTTGCCGGTCTAGGAATGGTAGAACGATGGGTTCGATGACGGTTTGGATGTACCGTGCACTATTCAGTGTCCCCTCGACGATCACCAGTGGTGTACGGCCAGTGTAGGAGATCGCTCCCCACACCATGATGCCGGGTGTTGGCCCTGTGTGCCTCGGTCGTATGCAGTCCTGATTGTGGCGCTCACCTGCACGGCGCCAAACACGCATACGACCATCATTGGCACCAAGGCAGAAGCGACTCTCATCGCTGAAGACGACACGTCTCCATTCGTCCCTCCATTCACGCCTGTCGCGACACCACTGGAGGCGGGCTGCACGATGTTGGGGCGTGAGCGGAAGACGGCCTAACGGTGTGCGGGACCGTAGCCCAGCTTCATGGAGACGGTTGCGAATGGTCCTCGCCGATACCCCAGGAGCAACAGTGTCCCTAATTTGCTGGGAAGTGGCGGTGCGGTCCCCTACGGCACTGCGTAGGATCCTACGGTCTTGGCGTGCATCCGTGCGTCGCTGCGGTCCGGTCCCAGGTCGACGGGCACGTGCACCTTCCGCCGACCACTGGCGACAACATCGATGTACTATGGAGACCTCACGCCCCACGTGTTGAGCAATTCGGCGGTACGTCCACCCGGCCTCCCGCATGCCCACTATACGCCCTCGCTCAAAGTCCGTCAACTGCACATACGGTTCACGTCCACGCTGTCGCGGCATGCTACCAGTGTTAAAGACTGCGATGGAGCTCCGTATGCCACGGCAAACTGGCTGACGCTGACGGCGGCGGTGCACAAATGCTGCGCAGCTAGCGCCATTCGACGGCCAACACCGCGGTTCCTGGTGTGTCCGCTGTGCCGTGCGTGTGATCATTGCTTGTACAGCCCTCTCGCAGTGTCCGGAGCAAGTATGGTGGGTCTGACACACCGGTGTCAATGTGTTCTTTTTTCCATTTCCAGGAGTGTATTAATTGGATCGTTTTACCGACCCCCTGACTCAGAACATATAGTTACTGAACAGTTCTAAGAAAACCTGAGTCTCTTTCCAAATAGGTACCACATTCATACAATTATAGTCGGTGGCGACTACAACCTACACTTGATACGCTGGGAAAATTATACGTTTAAAGCTAGCGGCAGGCATAAAGCGTCATCCGAAATTGTACTGAATGCTTTCTCAGAAAATTATTTTGAACAATTATTACATGAGCCCACTCGAAGTGTAAATGGTTGCGAAAGCATACGTGACCTCTTAGCAACAAATAATCCTGGACAAATAGGTAGTATCATGACGAATACAGGGATTAGCGACCGCAAAGCAGTTGCTGCTAGGCTGAGTACCGTAACACCCACAACCATCGAAAAGAAACGCAAATTACATCCATTTAAAAAAGCTGTTACTCCTAACGCCTTTTTAAGAGACCGTCTCCACTCCTTCCGATCTGTTCACGTAAGCGTAGAGATAGTATCGACGGCAGTTGAGAGATATACACCACATAAATTAATAGTAGATGGTACTGATACCTCATGGTACAGAAAACGGGTCAGATCGCTGTTGCAGAAGCAATGAAAAAAGTATGCCAAATTTAAAAGAACGTAAAATCCCCTAGATTGGAAAAATTTTGCCGAAGCTCGAAATATAGCTCGTACTTCAATGCGAGATTCTTTTAATAATTTTCACAACGAAACTCTGTCTCGGAATCTGGCAGAAAACGCAAAGAGATTCTGGTCATACATAAAGTACACCAGTGGCAAGACGCAATCAATACCTTCACTGCGCGATAAAAACGATGAAGCCACTGACGACAGTGCCACTAAAGCAGAGTTATTACACACGGTTTTCCGACACTCCTTCACCAAAAAAGACGAAGTAAATATTCCTGAATTCCTATCAAGAACAACTGCCAAGATGAGAAACATAGAAGAAGATATCCTCGGTGTAGCTAGGCAGTTTAAATCACTTAATAAAGGCAAAGCTTCCTGTCGGAATGTATCCGAATGTATATCAGTCAGATTCCTTTAGAGTATGCTGATACAATAGCTCCATATTTAGCAATTATATACAACCGCTCGCTCGCAGGAAGTTCCGTACCTAAACAATGGAAAATTGCTCAAGTCACACCAATACCCAAAAGGAAAATAGGAGTAATCTGCTGAATTACAGGCCCATATCACTAACGTCGATTTGCAGTAAGGTTTTGGAACATTTACTGTATTCGAGTATTATGAATTACAAAACGATTTATTGACACATTGTCAGCACAGATTCAGGAAACATCGTTCTTGTGAGACACAACTAGCTCTTTGTATTCATGAAGTAATGAGTGCTATCGACAGGGGATGTCAAATTGATAACATATTTTTAGATTTACAGCGTCTTATAAGCAAACTGTGTCCCTATGGAGTATCGCCTCAGTTGTGCGACTGGTTTCGTGATTTCCTCTCAGAAAGGTCACAGTTCGTAGTAATAGACGGAAAGTCATCGAGGAAAACAGAAGTAATATCCGGCGTTCCCCAATGAAGTCTTATAGGTCCTCTATTGTTCCTAATCTATCTTAACGACATTGGGGACCATCTAGTAGCCCTCTTAGATTATTTGCAGATGATGGTGTCATCTACCGTCTTGTAAAGTCATCAGATGACCAAACCGAATTGCAAAATGATTTAGATAAGATATCTGTGTAGTGTGGAAAGTGGCAATTGACCCTGAATAAAGAAAAGTGTGAAGTTATTCACATGAGTACTGAAAGAAATCCACTAAATTTCGATTTCGCGATAAGTTCAAAAATGGTTCAAATGGCTCTGAGCACTATGGGACTCAACTGCTGAGGTCATTAGTCCCCTAGAACTTAGAACTAGTTAAACCTAACTAACCTAAGGACATCACAAACATCCATGCCCGAAGCAGGATTCGAACCTGCGACCGTAGCGGTCTTGCGGTTCCAGACTGCAGCGCCTTTAACCGCACGGCCACTTCGGCCGGCTCGCGATAAGTCACACAAATATGAAGGCTGTAAATTCAACTAAATACTTAGGGGTTACAATCACAAGTAACCTAAATAGGTACGATCATATAGATAATGTTGTGGGTAGAGCAAATCAAAGACTGCGATTCATTGTCAGAACAATTAAAAGGTGCAACGGATCTACCAAAGAGTCCGCTTACACCACACTTGTCCGTCCTGTTCTGGAGTATTGCTGAGCGGTGTGGCATCCGCATCAGGTGCGACTGACGGATGACATCTAAAAAGTTCAAAGAAGAGCGGTTCGTTTTGTACTCTCGCGAAATAGGGGAGATAGTACCACAGACATGATAACGTGAATTGGAGTGGCAATCATTAAAACAAAGGCGTGTTTCGTCGCGACTGGATCTTCTCATAAAATTTCAATCACCAAATTTCTCCTCCGATTGCAAAAAAGTTCTGTTGGCACCCACCTACGTAGGGAGAAATGATCATCACGATAAAGTAAGAGAAATCAGGGCTCGCACAGAAAAAAATTTAAGTGCTCGTTTTTCCCGCTCGCTGTTCGAGAGTGAAACGGTAGAGAAACAGCTTGAAGGTTGTTCATTGAATCTTCTGCCAAACACTTAATTGTGAATAGCAGAGTAATCACGTAGATAGATGTAGTTCATGAGCTTACGCGCCGAGCGGTTCTAGGCGCTACAGTCTGGAACCGCGCGACCGCTACGTTGCAGGTTCGAATCCTGCCTCGGGTATGGATGTGTGTGATGTCCTTAGGTTAGTTAGGTTTAAGTAGTTCCAAGTTCTAGGGGACTTATGACCTCAGAAGTTAAGTCCCATAGTGCTCAGAGCCATTTGAACCATTTTTTGAGCTCACGCGAATAGTAAACGGTTGTGAAAACACACTTGACCTCTTAGAA
The DNA here is from genome assembly GCF_023898315.1 of Schistocerca nitens. Classification (NCBI taxonomy): domain Eukaryota; kingdom Metazoa; phylum Arthropoda; class Insecta; order Orthoptera; family Acrididae; genus Schistocerca; species Schistocerca nitens. The sequence goes on from NC_064616.1 coordinate 362,362,400, forward strand.
GCAAATTATCCTGAACTAATAACGAGCATCAAAACGGATACAAGGATTAGTGAACACAGCACTCCCGTAGCGAGATTGAATATTGTAACCCCCAAATCCTCCAAAAATAAACAAAAAATATATGTATTCAACAAAGCAAATAAAAATTCACTTTATGCGTTCCTGAGAGACAATCTCCACTCCGTCCAAATTAACAATGGAAGCGTAGACCAGATGTGGCTTGATTTCAAAAAATAGTATCGACAGCAATTAACAGATTTATACCAAATAAATTAATAAACGACGGAGCTGATCCCCCTTGGTACATAAAACTCGTCAGAACACTTCAACAGAAAGAACAAAAAAAGCATGCCATATTTAAACTAACGTAAAATCTCCGAGACTGGCGATCGTTTACAGAAGCTCGAAATTTAGTGCGCACTTCAATGTGAGACGCTTATAAGCGTTTCCACAACGAAACTTTGTCTCGAAACCTAGCAGAAAATCCAAAGAGATTCTGGTCATATGTAAAGTGTGCTAGCGCCAAGACAGAGTGGATGACTTCTCTACGCGGTAACAATGGAATTACTATGGACGACAGTACTGCGAAAGCAGAGTCACAAACACAGCCTACTGAAATTGCTTCACCAAAGAAGACGAACTAAATATTCCAGAATTACAATCAAGAATAGCTGCCAACATGAGAACTTACAAGTAGATATCGTCAGAGTAGTGAAGCAACGTAAATCACTCAATAAAAGCAAGGCTTCCGGTCCAGACTGAATACCAATTAGGTTCCTTTCAGAGTAAGCTGCTGTAATAGTTCCATACTTAGCAATCATTTACAACAGCTCGCTAGGCGAACGACTAGGAAGTTGCGCAAGTCACTCCAATATTCTAGAAAGGTAGTAGGAGTAATGAACAAAATTACATATCCATATCATTAACGTCGATATGCAGCAGCATTTTGGAACATACACTATGTTCGAACATTATTAGTTACCTCAAAGAGAACCGTCTGTTGACACAAAGTCAACACGGATTTAGAAAACATCGTTCTTGTGAAATGCAATTAGCTCTTTACTCATATGAAGTAGTGAATCCTATTGAGAACGGATTTCAAATTGATTCTGTATTTCTAGATTTCCAGAAGGTTTTTGACACTGTGTCACAAAAGCGGCTTGTAGTACAAATGAGTGATTATATAATATCGTCTCAATTATGTGACTGGATTCGTGATTTACAATCAGAGGTGTCACAGTTCGTAGTAACTGATGGAAAGTCATCGAGAAAAACGAAAGTGATTTCTGCCGTTCCCCAAGGTAGTGTTATAGGCCCTCTGCTGTTCCTTGTATATAAACGATTTAGGAGAAAGTCTGAGCAGCCGTCTTACGCTGTTTGCAGGTGATACTGTCGTTTATCGTCTAGTAAAGTCACCAGAACATTAAAAAATTGCAAAACGAGTTAGAAAAGATGTCTGTATGGTGCAAAAACTGCCAATTGACCATGAATAATGAAAAGTGTGAGGTCATCCACATGAGTGATAAAAGGAAGCCGATAAACTTCGGTTACACGATAAATCAGTCAAATCTAAAGGCCGTACATTCAACTAAATACCTATGAATTGCAGTTAGGAACAGCTTAAATTGGAAAGGACACATAGAAAATATTGTGGGGAAGGCTACCGAAAGACTGAGTTCTATTGGCAGGACACTTAGAAAATGTAACAGATCTACTGAAGAGACTGAATATACAACGCTTGTCCGTCCTCTTTTGGAGCACTGCTGTGAGGTCTGGGGTCCTTACCAGATAGGATTAACGGAGTACATCGAGAAAGTTCAAAGAAGTGTAGCAAGTTTTGTATTATCGAGAAATAGGGAGAGAGTGTCACTGATATGATACAGGATTTGAGGTAGACATAATCAAAACAAGGGCTTTTTCGTTGCGGCGGAATCTTCTCACGAAATTTAAATCACCAACTTTCTCCTCCGAATGCGAAATTACATAGGGAGCAATAATCATCATAATAAAATGAGGGAAATGAGAGCTCGCACGGAAAGATATAGGTGTCCGTTTTTTCCGCGCACTGTTCTAGATTGGAGTAATAGAGAATTATTGTGAAGGTTCGGTGACCTCTCTGCTAGGCACCTGAGTGTGATTTGCAGAGTATCCATGTAAATGCAGAATTCTCACTGTAAATTATCAGCATGAGGCATTCAGATAACTGCCGTTGTGACTGTATCTCTGAAGCACAGGGTGAGGGTTGTGCTTCTGTCGATACTAACTCTGGACCTCGATCAGCTGCTCGAGTGGAGACGGCAGCTCACAGTAATCTGCTCTTGTCTCCGTCCCCAGACGAACTCAGATTTCTAACCGAGTTGTACAGGCTGCTCTTTCTTTCCTTCCAAACAAGACATGACCACCAATCGCTGTATAAGGCCACTCAGCCCGCCAATGGTGTGGCGGCTTCTTCCACAAAAATCGTACCAAAGAAAATGCGTCGCTTTAAAACTTCGATGACTTTTAGATCCACCACTCTTTTCTAAAAACACTTCACCTATGACACGTGTTCCTGAGATTACAGGCATTTTTAACGATAACGTGTTTTCATGCCCAGCAGCTAGCTGTGCATTGGGAGTGTATCAAAAAATAAATAAATAAATAAAAAATTAAAAAATTAAAAAAACTCGCCCAGCAATGCAACTTCCACGGAGACAACACGTTATGCTACCTGCCCTGCGTGTCAGAGTCCCTATTGTCTGTGGTAGCCACTTTTTCGTTACGTGGGACACTGTCTTGCCTGCCCCAGATCCAGTGTATACGATGTTAATAAGTGCTGTCAGCAAACAAAGAAAAAGACGACCTGCACCATGTTGAATGTAGTTAAGATATGACGTTAGCTGGAGGCCAGTACGTACAGTCACTGCAGTCTAATTCTCTTTTATAAGCCACTGTTGTAATATTCCGCCTCCTCATTACCCTCTTAGTAGAATGTAATTCTCATAATAAATGGAAAGGGGCATGCCAAATGGCTTGTCGCTTTTCGATAGAATCTGGGACCTCATGATATAGAGAAAGCAACGCTTTTTATCTTTTTGTCATCTTTCTTTCCATCTGTTTCTTATTTGTACTTTTGTCAGTGGTTTTTTGTGGACGTCGATGATATCTTTCATATTATGTCAATGTGAACTTCACTTGGTTTTTATATTATAGACGCTTGTTAGTCGTCTGACTGAACATTCTGCATTTCCGCACTAGCACTGCTAGGTCACTAGCTGTACACTTCAAGCTGAAGACATCATTCAACCCGTTAACTACTGAACAGTAACCCTAACCATCGTCCACCACTTAATTTTCGTCTCTATAACTTCTCCAATACTCATACCACACCCCTCCTCATGTAATTTCGTTTATAATCTACATCCAAATCTCTCAAACAGATACTTTTACCAGGAGTCCGAATCGCCATAATCCTTTCAGTTTTACGACACACATCACCATTTCGTCAAATTAAGATAATCGATCTTTACTCATGTCAGTGTTATTTTGTTTGTTTTAATTACACAGCCCTCTCCTCTCAAACGAATAAAAAAGAAAAATCATCTTCACTGAAGTAAATGCATTGTGTGAAGAGATAGTTCATCAATATTTGACTAAAACTGAGGGCACTTAGAGCTTCGGCGGGAAGATTTTTACTGTAGGAGGATCTTAAAGTACCAACAAAACGGCTTGTCTGATACTATATGCTGAGCACCTTGTAGTGACCACTTTCTTTTGAAACGCTTCACTACGCAGTCTCTTATATACCTTTGATAAGGTAACAAGTATTTATGTTTTTGTTTTGAAGAACCATTTTAAATGTATCTATACCAGAAACAAATTGAGTGGCTCAATGTTACGGTAATGATTGTTCCATTTAGAGACATGCCATGTATGACGACCAAATGTTGCAACTAGATTCGGCGAATCACACGTGGCAGGTGAACAGAAAAGAACGTCGTGAGGTAATCGTCTTTGAACGTCGGAGATCACAAAGTAATTTGGGTTTCCAAGGTCTACAATGTCTAGGGTAAATCTTTAATATCGCAGAGATTTTTCCATATACATAAACCGGCACACAGGGTGACCACTAGTGTTTGACGAAAGGACGTCACGTCTTGTCTATAGTGAGTGGATCTAACAATACCAGGAACAACTCAAGAACCTACAGAAAATGGCCGACCGGACAAGGGCCGTCTACAGCGAGTTTCCGGGCATGGACAGGAGGACACCGGCACCGGAGACAGCACAGCAGGATAACAAGTCCAAACGAGTAATCCAAGAGTGAAAACAGAAGGCGTAGCGAATCGTAAGACCCAAACAGCAAAAATGTTCAAATGTGTGTGAAAGCTTATGGGACTCAACTGCTAAGGTCATTAGCCCCTACCAAAACAGCAATCTGCAGTGAGACAGATACAAGAGTGCAGCGAAATCACTTCTGAAAAGAAAGCCGCTGCGCTGCTAAATTCACAGTGCGGCCATGAGTTGGCAAGATGGGCGGGGACACTACGGTCAAAGCTGCAGGGGCGACTCTAGTGATCACAGATGTAGCAGTGCCATCTAGCGGCTGTCATCAAGATCAATGCCCTCCAGTGGGCTTTCGAAATAACTGGGTCGAGATACCAGAAAGGTAAAGAAGGCCTAAAGCGTTTCTCATGAAACACAAAATAGTATTTCCCAAAGTAAGCTTGTGATGCGTGTCGTTATAGTCAGTGAGAATTGCCGGTTTTAACTTATAGCCGGCCGGTGTGGCCGTGCGGTTCTAGGCGCTTCAGTCTGGAATCGCGTGACCGCTACGGTCGCAGGTTCGAATCCAGCCTCGGGCATTGATGTTTGTGATGTCCTTAGGTTAGTTAGGTTTAAGTAGTTCTAAGTTCTAGGGGACTGATGACTATAGATGTTAAGTCCCATAGTGCTCAGAGCCATTTGAACCATTTTTTTAACTTATAGCTGTGGCACATGGATTTTTAGGCAAAAAACCTCAGAGAGTAACGTAAGGAGGCATGTTGGGAACTGCTGAGAGGGACAAGAAGCCAAATAAATGGTTCGGTAACGGACTAGTGAGAGGTGTATTAGAAGCATAATGCTAGTGGGTGGGACTTGTTGACAGGCAAATGAGCGGCAGATGCACCAGACAAACTCTTTCCTGTATTCCACGAAACAAGGAAAGGACGAGGCAACGACTTACAAGGGTGGTGGTGGTGGTTAGTGTTTAACGTCTCGTCGACAACGAGGTCATTAGAGACGGAGCGCAAGCTCGGGGTAGGGAAGGATTGGGAAGGAAATCGGCCGTGCCCTTTTAAAGGAACCATCCCGACATTTGCCTGAAACGATTTAGGGAAATCACGGAAAACCTAAATCAGGATGGCTGGAGACGGGATTGAACCGTCGTCCTCCCGAATGCGAGTCCAGTGTGCTACCACTGCGCCACCTCGCTCGGTGACTTACAAGGGAACCTCCCCATCGCACCCCCTTCAGATTTAGCTATAAGTTGCACAGTGGATAGGCCTTGAAAAACTGAACACAGATCAATCAAGAAAACAGGAAGAAGTTATGTGGAACTACGAAAAAATAACAAAATATACAAACTGGTTAGTCCATGCACAAGATATACAACATTAAGGAGAACGTAAGCGCAGGAGACCCGTTGCCGCGTGGTTAGCGTGAGCAGCTGTGAAACCAAAGGTCCATGGTTCAAGCCTGCCCTCTAGTGAAAAATTTTAATTTTTTATTTTCAGATAATTATTATCTGTCTGTCCGTTATGTTTTCATCACTTTTTTGGGAGTGATTATCACATCCGCAAGAAATCCTAAATCAGAGAAGGTAGAAGAAACTTTTTACCCATTCGCCATTCGACAACATATTCCTGTCATGTGACGCACATGCCGTCACCAGTGTCGTATAGAATATACAGGGTGTTTCAAAAATGACCGGTATATTTGAAACGGCAATAAAAACTAAACGAGCAGCGATAGAAATACACCGTTTGTTGCAATATGCTTGGGACAACAGTACATTTTCAGGCAGACAAACTTTCGAAATTACAGTAGTTACAATTGTCAACAACAGATGGCGCTGCGGTCTGGGAAACTCTATAGTACGATATTTTCCACATATCCACCATGCGTAGCAATAATATGGCGTAGTCTCTGAATGAAATTACCCGAAACCTTTGACAACGTGTCTGGCGGAATGGCTTCACATGCAGATGAGATGTACTGATTCAGCTGTTCAATTGTTTCTGGATTCTGGCGGTACACCTGGTCTTTCAAGTGTCCCCACAGAAAGAAGTCACAGGGGTTCATGTCCAGATAGCGTGATGCAGTAATCGTTTCGGATCTGAAAAATGGGCCAATGATTCCTTTGGAAGAAATGGCGGCCCAGACCAGTACTTTTTGAGGATGCAGGGACGATGGGACTGCAACATGGGGCTTTTCGGTTCCCCATATGCGCCAGTCCTGTTTATTGACGAAGCTGTCCAGGTAAAAATAAGCTTCGTCAGTAAACCAAATGCTGCCCACATGCATATCGCCGTCATCAATCCTGTGCACTATATCGTTAGCGAATGTCTCTCGTGCAGCAATGGTAGCGGCGCTGAGGGGTTGCCGCGTTTGAATTTTGTATGGATAGAGATGTAAACTCTGGCGCATGAGACGATACGTGGACGTTGGCGTCATTTGGACCGCAGCTGCAACACGGCGAACGGAAACCCGAGGCCTCTGTTGGATCACCTGCTGCAATAGCTGCGCGTTGCCCTCTGTGGTTGCCGTACGCGGTCGCCCTTCCTTTCCAGCATGTTCATCCGTCACGTTCCCAGTCCGTTGAAATTTTTAAAACAGATCCTTTATTGTATCGCTTTTCGGTCCTTTGGTTACATTAAACCTCCGTTGAAAACTTCGTCTTGTTGCAACAACACTGTGTTCTAGGCGGTGGAATTCCAACACCAGAAAAATCCTCTGTTCTAAGGAATAAACCATGTTGTCTACAGCACACTTGCACGTTGTGAACAGCACACGCTTACAGCAGAAAGACGACGTACAGAATGGCGCACCCACAGACTGCGTTGTATTCTATATCTTTCACATCACTTGCAGCGCCATCTGTTGTTGAAAATTGTAACTACTGTAATTTCGAAAGTTTGTCTGCCTGAAAATGTACTGTTGTCCCAAGCATATTGCAACAAACGGTGTATTTCTATCGCTGCTCGTTTAGTTTTTATTGCCGTTTCAAATACACTCCTGGAAATGGAAAAAAGAACACATTGACACCGGTGTGTCAGACCCACCATACTTGCTCCGGACACTGCGAGAGGGCTGTACAAGCAATGATCACACGCACGGCACAGCGGACACACCAGGAACCGCGGTGTTGGCCGTCGAATGGCGCTAGCTGCGCAGCATTTGTGCACCGCCGCCGTCAGTGTCAGCCAGTTTGCCGTGGCATACGGAGCTCCATCGCAGTCTTTAACACTGGTAGCATGCCGCGACAGCGTGGACGTGAACCGTATGTGCAGTTGACGGACTTTGAGCGAGGGCGTATAGTGGGCATGCGGGAGGCCGGGTGGACGTACCGCCGAATTGCTCAACACGTGGGGCGTGAGGTCTCCATAGTACATCGATGTTGTCGCCAGTGGTCGGCGGAAGGTGCACGTGCCCGTCGACCTGGGACCGGACCGCAGCGACGCACGGATGCACGCCAAGACCGTAGGATCCTACGCAGTGCCGTAGGGGACCGCACCGCCACTTCCCAGCAAATTAGGGACACTGTTGCTCCTGGGGTATCGGCGAGGACCATTCGCAACCGTCTCCATGAAGCTGGGCTACGGTCCCGCACACCGTTAGGCCGTCTTCCGCTCACGCCCCAACATCGTGCAGCCCGCCTCCAGTGGTGTCAAAAATGGCTCTGAGCACTATAGGACTTAACATCGATGGTCATCAGTCCCCTAGAACTTAGAACTACTTAAACCTAACTAACCTAAGGACATCACACACATCCATGCCCGAGGCAGGATTCGAACCTGCGACCGTAGCAGCAGCGCGGTTCCGGACTGAGCGCCTTAACCGCGAGACCACCGCGGCCGGCCCAGTGGTGTCGCGACAGGCGTGAATGGAGGGACGAATGGAGACGTGTCGTCTTCAGCGATGAGAGTCGCTTCTGCCTTGGTGCCAATGATGGTCGTATGCGTGTTTGGCGCCGTGCAGGTGAGCGCCACAATCAGGACTGCATACGACCGAGGCACACAGGGCCAACACCCGGCATCATGGTGTGGGGAGCGATCTCCTACACTGGCCGTACACCACTGGTGATCGTCGAGGGGACACTGAATAGTGCACGGTACATCCAAACCGTCATCGAACCCATCGTTCTACCATTCCTAGACCGGCAAGGGAACTTGCTGTTCCAACAGGACAATGCACGTCCGCATGTATCCCGTGCCACCCAACGTGCTCTAGAAGGTGTAAGTCAACTACCCTGGCCAGCAAGATCTCCGGATCTGTCCCTCATTGAGCATGTTTGGGACTGGATGAAGCGTCGACTCACGCGGTCTGCACGTCTAGCACGAACGCTGGTCCAACTGAGGCGCCAGGTGGAAATGGCATGGCAAGCCGTTCCACAGGACTACATCCAGCATCTCTACGATCGTCTCCATGGGAGAATAGCAGCCTGCATTGCTGCGAAAGGTGGATATACACTGTACTAGTGCCGACATTGTGCATGCTCTGTTGCCTGTGTCTATCTATGTGCCTGTGGTTCTGTCAGTGTGATCATGTGATGTATCTGACCCCAGGAATGTGTCAATAAAGTTTCCCCTTCCTGGGACAATGAATTCACGGTGTTCTTATTTCAATTTCCAGGAGTGTATACCGGTCATTTTTGAAACACCCTGTATCAGACGTGTTTTCCTGTGGAGGAATCGGTTGACCTATGACCTTGCGATCAAATGTTTTCGGTTACCATTGGAGAGGCACGTCCTTTCGTCTACTAATCGCACGGTTTAGCGGTGCGGTTGCAAAACAGTCACTAAACTTATTACAGTGAACAGAGACGTCATGAACGAACGGACTGATCATAACTTTGCGAAAATAAATAAAGCAAAGTTATCGATTGAGGAAACACTTGAACCAAGAACCTCTTGTTCCGCAGCTGCTCACGCTAACCACGGGACCATCGCGTTCCTGGGCTCAGACTATCCTTAATGTTGCCTATCTTGTGCATAGGCTACTCAGTTTGTATATTTTGCTTTTTTTTTCATAGTTCCACACAACTTCTTCCAGTTTTCTCGATTGATCTGTCTTCCGTTTTTCAAGGCCTATCCACTGTGCCAACTTATAACTAAATCTGAGGGGGGTGCGATGGGGAGGTTCCCTTGTTAGTGGAGGGTGAGAAGATGATATCAGAAAACAACCTGGATGCTTACAGTTAAAGACCATGACGCAGGAGAAGTCTACAAGATACCGTCGTCCAGCAGTGGATATCAAACAACTGCTGCTTATTTTTAGACCTCTCTAGTGTCGAAAAATCTTATTGAGGCAAATAATCGGGTACGTCTAGAATGAAAATGAACTTTGTTTTGGAGATCAAAAACTATCTATGAAATAATGAAAAACCGTTGACTGACTGTGGATCCTAATAATGCGTCCCTTGTTCGTCTAAAGCGCTTAAAGCAGATACGGGTATAGTGTTTTTGAATAGGGAACGGCCGATTTCCTTCCCTGTCCGAGTGTTTGCCTCGACTTTAATTACGTCGTTGTCGATGAGATGTTAAACTCTAATCTTTCTCCCTTATTGATGAAGTTAAGTTTAACCCTTTACGTTGAATTCGTGTTGGACGCCCACTGCCCGACATAACGTGTTAAAGCACCAATCAAACTCTCGGTCGTTCTTTGTTTGCCGTAGTTGTATATGCACATTCAGAAAATAAAAACCAACACCCTAAGAGTTTTGCAGATATCCTCTGTTTCTTTTATCGACCTCACGTCATAACTCGTGAATATGCTAATTTAACGAGTGGCTCCCTTTCTCTGGCCACACAGGATGCTGACCAGTACTGTTATTATAACGAGTTCCTCTTCCAGGATGTGAAAAGCCAAGGGATGTCTACCGGCAGCCGTGTCACCCTCTGCCGTGTGGCATCACACGGATGCGGTATGGAGGGGCATATGGTCAGCAGATCGCTCTCACGTCCGCCTGCGCAGCTAATGAGTCACGCGGTTGGCCGTCATGCAGGAGGCCCGGGTTCGATTCCCTGCCGCGTTGGAGATTTTCTCAGCTAGGGTACTGGGTGTTGTGCTGTCATCATCATTTCAACATCATCGACGCCCAAGTCGGTGAAGTGGCGCCAAATAAAAAGACTTGCGCTTGTCATAAGATCATTTCATTTCACCGGTCTCCAGGCAGTTTTGCAGACTTCCCAAACCATAGAGCCGCTACTGTTTGATGAATTAGCTCCTTAACTGGCATCACGAGACTGACCACTCAGCTACGATAGCGGACATAATGCTGTTACTGGCGGCCCATTAATAGCGAGCGTAGCGATAAACCCACACTTCATTTATAGAACACATAAAAATCCAGTTGGAAACGGGTTATATGATTCCGATGATCGCTGTTTGAGGTTAGGTAACACACTTTCCGAACTGGTGGAAGAACTTTCGCAACGGCCACGCAACGTTACGCGTGAAACTACTGTATTGTTGTGGAAAAATTGCGCTCATTACGCACTGGAGCACGGTCACGCAATGAGTTGACCTTATTTTCCAGCTACTGTTACGGACCTGTATTACTTTTTCCGTTAGGGCGTTAGTCAAATTACAGCTTACGTCACTGAGTCATGACAGGAAAAAGATCAACAGACTTTTAAAACGGAAAAAAGTCAGTTCTAACACATGTACTGAGAGACTTGTATTTTGTTCTATAAGCTGTCCAAATCCTAAATGTAAGGTACACAATGAACATTTACTTATCCTCCAAAATTACTGTTAGAAATTGGTCTCATACTTCTGGTATTTTATCACAAAATTCTCTCTAAATAAGTATACATTAAAGCACGGGCGCTATTGTAATTTCTTCTATCTGCTGCTCCGTACCTAACCAATGGATTCGAAACATATGCAGGTAGAAATAAATGTCTGAGTCGGAATAAGAGCCAGGTGATGTGATTCTGCAGCACAATCATTATTTGAATAAACACAAATTCTTTAGTAATGTCAGGATAGTTACTGTTACTGTTGCCATTTATGTTTCAGATGCAGGCTCACGTTTAGGATTTTTACGCTTCTAAAAGACATGATATGTGTAAAATTCTCTTCTACCTAGGATATTATAATGTAAAAAATAGGAACTGTTCTACAGAGCGTACATAGGAAATGCCATCGTGATTTACAATGGCCACTAATCATCTGGAGGTCTCTTATCCGATTATATGCCAAGTAGAGTTTACTACATTCTTCTGTCAAACTCCTTTCAACACGTTGTCTATTCTATTCAACTGACATTCCAACTCCTTTGCCGATTCTGACCGAATTACAATGTCATTGGCAAACATTAAATTTTTTTTTCTTCTCTCGGGACTTTAATTGCACTGCCAATAACTCCTTGGTTTTCCTTACTACTTGCTGCATGTACAGATTCTTCAACAGAGGTGAAAGACTACAACCCTGTCTCACATCACAATTACTTTCTGCCTTTCAATTGTTTTTATATGATTTGTAGATAAAATTTCTCTCCCTGTGTTTTATCTCTGATACCTTCAGTGTAGTGCAGTCAACATAGTCCACAGATTTTACTAAATCTAAAAATGCTATGTATTTGGGTATTTTTTTCTTTAACCAATCTTCTGAGATGAATCGTATGGCCAGTTTGGTTCGCGTGTTCCAGCGAAAGTAAACTTGCGCAGTTGAGGAAGAAACTATATTAAGTGAGGAATCTACGAATACATTGCAGCAGCCTACATATCGCTCCCATACGGACCGCGAAGACAAGATGAAGCTAATTCTAGCCTGTAACCTGTCATTCGTCCCGTGAATGTAGCGGCAAAAACACCCTCTACCATGAACTGCGCTGTGTTTCCTAGATTTCTGCAGAACCCAAGCTGAACTTCACCGCGGGTCGGCTTCTGCCTGACTTTATTACCAGAATAACCTCCATTCCCCGCAGTCACAATATAGCCACTTCGCTAAATACTGACGTATTTCGTATCTTCTGCTATGATGAACAGCGACTAATTTAGCCGTGGAAGTAGCCCATGTCTTCCCAACACCTATATTTCACAAAAATTATTTTTTTCAATGTGTTCAGTGTCGAAGTAAGGTGCGATCTTGTGACACTGAGTACACGATGTCGTCTCTCTTGTGTCTATGTAAGTTTATGTTTCTCAGTGCTAGATGACTAGACGAGACAACATGAAAAACTTTCTGAATTTTCAAAAGCATCATAAATGTGGTTTGAAACACAACGACCAGGAAAAAGTCGCAACAACTAAATAAGTATTTTAGAGTGATGAAACTTCGAGAATGCGTTTATCTAGGTAACGTATTTAAGGTATTAACATTGCAAGATCACAGCTTAATGTAAGCGAGTGATAATCTATCGCAAATGTGAAATTCTGGTACATTAATAACCGACGTAACTGCCAGAATGTTGAATTTAAGCATGCAGACGTGCATACATTGTGTTGTACAAGTGGAGAATGTCAGTTTGTGTGATGGAGTTCCGTGTCTGTGGCACTTGGTCGCTCAATACAGGGACATTTAATGTTGTTTGTGGATGACGCTGGAGTTGTCGTCCGATGATGCCCCATATGTGCTAGACTGGAGACAGCTCTGATGATCGAGCAGCCTAAGGCAACGCGTCGATATTCTGTAGAGCATTTTGGATTTCAACAGCGGTATCTGAGAGAGCGTTACGCTGTTCGAAAAAACCCCTGGAATGCTATTTATCAATGGCAGCTCACCAGGTCGGATCACCAGATTGAGGTACAAAATGGCTCAAATGGCTCTGAGCACTATGGGACTCAACTGCTGTGGTCATTAGTCCCCTAGAACATAGAACTACTTAAACCTAACTAACCTAAGGACATCACACACATCCATGCCCGAGGCAGGATTCGAACCTGCGACCGTAGCAGTCGCACGGTTCCGGACTGCGCGCCTAGAACCGCGAGACCACCGCGGCCGGCGATTGAGGTACAAATTTGCAATCAGGGTGCGTGGGGTAACCACGAGAGCGCTCGTGCTGTCATAAGAAATAACATCTCAAAACTTAACTCGAGGTCCAGTGTGCCTAACACACAGATAGGTTGGTTGCAAACCCTCAGCTGGCCTCCTTGTAACCAACACATGGCCATCACTGGCACCGAAGCAGAACAAGTTTGTTTTCATGAGACAACACAACAGACCTCCACCCTGCCCTCTAATGAGATCTCGCTTAACAACTCTGAAGTCGTAAATGGTTGTGATTTGCCGTCAGTGGAATGCACAGGGCGACTAGCTCGGAGCTGTCATTGACATAATCGATTTGTAACTAGCGCCATCTGCTGCTCGAATTGCTGCTACAGACGCAGTATGATGCGACACAACCAAATGTCGAACTTGACAGTCTTCCCTCTCGGTAGTGCCATGTGGCAGTCCGGAGCCATGTCTTCTTGTGACTGTACATTCCCGTCACCACCGTCGCCTTTGACGCCTTAAAGGCATTCTTGACTATCATCAACTGACCACGTCCAGTCTCAAAGGTAAGTAACGCCTACGACCGTTACAGCGTGTATTTGAAGGAAACCTGATTTGCATCCTCATAGTGGCGCTATTAGTGCCAGTCTTATGCGACTGGCGTGAAATTTTAATAGACATCATCTTCCAGATGTAGAAACACACTTACCAACTTTCATTTATGTCGCACAAGTCATTTTCGGTGTTGCGATCTTTTATTCTCGTCAGTGTATACATGGAATGAGTAAATGTAAAAACCATAAGAAAGATATAATGATTATAAATGGTTCAAATGGCTCTGAGCACTATGGAACTTAACATCTGAGGTCATCAGCCCCCTAAAATTTAGAACTACTTAAACCTAACTAACCTAAGGACCTCACACACATCCATGCCCGAGGCAGGACTCGAACCTGCAACCGTAGCAGCAGCGCGGTTCCGGACTGAAGCGCGTAGAACCTCTCGGCCACCACGGCCGGCTATAATTATTATAAGTAAGTGTTTGTACTAATTAACGCTGTAAATCTTAAAAATGATATTAACTGAGTGGAATCCATGAGCACTAGTAAAGGGTGAAAAATGGCGCCGGTGGTATGTGGCAGAAGTATCGCGAGTGGGCTGTAGACGTAATGATGTGTGTGATTGCGCAGTTTTTTTGTGTAACGGAATCTAGCTGATTATTCGACAAATTGGTAAACTGAGTTATGTGTTACTACATTGTCCACAATACAATGAACATCTCGCAAGGTAAAGATGCACGAAACAGTGCTACGTCAATGATAATGCATGAACAGTACGTACACATGCAGTCCGCGCGGTAATGTCGTGTCGCTAAAATCCGGGTTACGGGGACTTCTTACCTTGTTAATAAAAGCTTCTGAATCCAACTCGATCGGAAGATACGCAATTACTATGATGACATCTTTATCATTAAACCGGTAGAATGACAGTCGATAGGAATTTACTCTTGTGTTCAAAATTAAGGCAACAAACGGAAATTTTGTAAAGTTGCTTTTATTTTGCCTATAAACAGTATAAACCGAAGACAGCAAAGTAGAAACAATGTAAAGAATACAGAAAGTAAACAATTGCAATATGCATAACGCTACACAAAAATGTTCTTCTTTTTTTCCAACTTAACAGATTTGCACACATATTTCGACTACTGGTTAATATGCTCAGTATGGGGTGTGACCACCTCTAGGAGCAAAACAGCCCTGAAAACGACGGCACATGCTGTGAATGATGTCATCAATCTCGTGTTGAGGTAATATGACACCCGTCTCCCTAACGCATCCATAGCCGGCCGGAGTGGCCGTGCGGTTCTAGGCACTACAGTCTGGAACCGCGAGACCGCTACAGTCGCAGGTTCGAATCCTGCCTCGGGCATGGATGTGTGTGATGTCTTTAGGTTAGTTAGGTTTAAGTAGTTCTAAGTTCTAGGGGACTGATGACCTCAGAAGTTGAGTCCCATAGCGCTCAGAGCCATTTGAACCATTTTTGAACCTAACCCATCCAAGACATGCTGTATGGGATTCAAACTGAGAATGTGAGCAGGCCACGCCATGTGTGCAATTATCTTCCATTTTCAAGAAAATATCAAACATCCTGCTGTATGAGTTTGAGCATCGTCATCCATTAGTACGAAGTCTGGGCCCACAGCACCCCGCAACAACCGCACTTGAGGCGCCAAGATCTTGTCACGATACCTGCCATCAGTTAAACCTTGATAATTTCATGAAGAAGTGTTCGAGTGGTCAACATAATCCCTGCCCACACCGTTAGGTATTCACCTCGAAATCCTTCTCTTTCCACAATGTTTGGGTTCCAAAATCGCATTCCACGTCCCCTCCAGATGCGAATCCGCCGAGAATCACTCTCCAGACCCAATCAGGACTCATCTGTGAAAAGATCATTGGCCCACTGTTCGACCGTCCAGGTGGCATGTTGATGACTCCACTCTAGACGTCAGAGATACACATACAGCGGGTTTCTGAGATAAAGGCCACTCTGCCAAAGCCTTCTGTACGTCGTTTGCCTCGATACAACACGTGCAGTGAATGCTGCGAGGTCAGATGTCAGTTGCCGTGCAGTGCTAAGGCGGTACCATCGTGCCCTTACAGTCAAATAACCGTACTCTGTTTCTGATGTCACACGCGATCGGCCCTTTCCTCGTCTTCGGGGTACTGTTTCGGCCCATAAACACTGCCGCCACATTCGAGAAACAAAAGAACGATTCACGTTAAGCCATGGGGCCACACGAGTTTGCTGCTGTCCTGCATCCATTCTTCATATGGCCCTCCACCGCAGAGAGTGTGATAGACATCTTTCTGTGCCATACTGCACATCTATGACTGTCTACACAGCGATTGTGGCTGTGGGTCTACCCGGCAAACACTACCCCTTTTGATAGGTGCCGTGACGTCATCGTTAGCGTGATTGTTGACCGGAATGTGTTCTTCCTTGAAAAACACGACCGTACGGACATCTGTTGACAGTTTGCATGATTATACCGTGAATTAGACTGGACGGGGTCATGGCGGTTTGATGTTTTAATTTTGGTCATCAGTGTAGTTCCCGATTTTGAGTGGAGATATCTGGTAATCGAATGGGCAGCATATTTCTAAGCCATCGTCAATTAACGTCATTTTGAAGATCCATGGCGAATGTTTTAAATGGGACAATGTTTAACATGAGATTCTATATGTTTCTGGCTTTTTTTTCTACAAACCTCATCCCACCGCAATGGAAAGTCAGCTTGGCCACATGTCTGAAATTCCGTTTATTCCTACCAAGCGCAGTCAAGAATGATGAGGAATGGAAAAGGTAAGGAAGCTACGGAATGCAGGACCATGCTGAAAACATCAAGACAGTGGTGCAGTTACACAACGTCAGAAAGTGAGTACTATTACAGCATCAGGAGGAGAACACACACCAGTGCTCAGTGGTATGTGGTTTAAATTCACATAAGGTTCAAATGGCTCTGAGCACTATGCGACTTAACTTCTGAGGTCATCAGTCCCCTAGAACTTAGAACTACTTAAACTTAACTAACCTAAGGACATCAAACACATCCATGGCCCTGGCAGGATTCGACCTGCGACCGTAGCGGTCGCGCGGTTTCAGACTGAAGCGCCTAGAACCGCTCGGTCACAAGGCCGGCTTTACATAAGGATGCGTTACTTCAATAAAAATACATTTTTACGAACTTAATGTGGGTATCTTGCGAAGCATTTTTGTTTCTTCTTCTTCTTTTTCATGCTAAGTATTTTTCCTAGTTGAGTCCAGTAACATTTTCAGATAAAACTTGCACATAAATTACTTAACCAAAAATGGAACTCTTTACTTTCTAACCAAGTTAGATGCTACTGTAGTGCTAGTGTAGAAAAAGCACTGGAATACTTTTAACTTGAATAGTACGAAGGTGTGCTGAAAAGTAAAGTCTCCGAATTTTGTGTGTCAGAGCCCTTAAAGATTTTTAAATAAAACAAACTTTATTGACATTCCACATCTTTATTCTTCATGTCTACATATTTATTTCTTAACATAGTCACCCTGGCGACGAACACATTTCTCCCAACGAAAGACCAGTCTATTAATACCGTCATTGTGGAATATTTGACTTTGTGGATGGAGCAACAATCTCATGTCTGGTTGCACCACTTCATCACTATCAAAGTGAAGTCCTCGAAGGTGATTCTTAAGTTTTTGGAGCAGATGAAAATCGATGGGACCAGGTCTGGACTGTATGGAAGATGATCGATGACAGTGAACTTAAGGGTGAGAGGTGGCAGAAGCCCCCTCTTATATTTCTAACTTACTCTGAGTAATTCGATTTTCCTCTCTAATTGCATGTGGTGAAAAGTTGCTATTCCTTCACATGCGGACCTCCCACGCAGCGTCTCTCGTCACCCGGGTGGTCCGGTGACAGGCGGGCACTGCTGATCTTGAGAGGGTTAAGCCGACAGGTGTGAGGGAGTCGAGTGAATGCTTTCCAGACGCCAACATTGTCATAATAGCGGTGGAGACACGCCCGCAGGGGCCTGAAGGAGCAGCTGGGCTAGAGATTCCGTTACTTCGCAGAAACTTAGCGAAAACACTTTCTGGCGGGCTATCAGCGAGGCATGGGAATGACTTGTGTCCCCAGGCAGTCTTGGCGGGCAAATTCCCGCGTTTTCTGCAAAATCGTAACTGTGATTCGCTTGCTCAGTGCATAGCTCCGTGACGTAGCAAAATCGGCGCAGAAATTGGGGCCAAGAATGTCCATTGGTGGAATGGTAGTACTTCGGCAATAGAGTGGAATTTTCCGCCGGTTTTCGAGTTGCTGATTGGAACGTTTAACCACGGCCTCTGTCGTGGGGGCGGGAATGTTCTGTGTTCGGTTTGTACGGGTGCTTTTGCAGAAGTCGGCTCTCGCCTTTCGGTCGGAGTAGGTTACAAGACTGAGCTCTCGCTGCTCTGGACAGCCTGTCTTCCGTTGGCTGTCTAATATACTTTTATTTGATTGTAACTGTTTAACGAAGTTGCTGATGTTTCGACTTCAACGTAACTTTCCGAGTACAGTTGGCAATTGAGCGTTCTGCGTACAAGCAGCCTATGTTGTCTGTCTTGGGCAGTTTTGGCTAAAGTTGACTGTATCAGAGTTACTGTGTGACTTCGCTTGTTGAAATCAATCACTGTACCGTCAGCCTTCTTCGTCTCTCTCAGAGGCGCATTTGTATTGATAGGAAGTCTTTAGTCTGGAACAACCATACCAGGACAATTTGTTTCGGGCTATACTCACGACATTATCATCACCACTACGGGACGTCGAAGCAACCAGCCATCGCTTCCGGTATGCCAGATCGTGTCCTTGCAGTTAAGAAGACAGCTTGGTAATGTATGTCCACACAACCGGCAGATTAGGGAATTTGCACTGTGATAATCAGAGCTCAGCAGAGCGCGCCTGTTCGTCTTTTTCTAACTTTGTTCTGTCTTGGGTGTTCATTGTCTGAGTTCTCACTACTGGAGGAGCAAGTAATGTTGGGTTGGTTGTGTGTTTCTCTTAAGATTTGAGTTGCAAGGGATTGGCTCCACATACCACTTCATCGTAAATGTCACAATCTAGTTTATGGACAACTTCACCTTCACAGCATTTATTTGAGTATCCAATTTGATCCATTTTAATGTATTGTAAATGTTTCATGTGTTTTGTTTATGATTTTGAGTTTAGTCATAATAAATCAAATTGTTATTTTGGACAGAACTTTCATTCTGTTAATCGGTAGAGCAACCCTTTCATTTCTCACTACGTTACTGAAACTTTCCTTTATTTAATTAATGTCTATCAAATTAAATCATTGCAGGTGCCAAACTCTTTTCTACTCCACTTGCAGGGTCGATTACAGTCAGTTCGCGTTTATTCTTAATCTATGTGCAACAGCAAAAGTAGGAGTTAGAAAAGGGGGGGGGGGCTTAGAGCATCATTTCCATATGAAAATTCGAGAAGAATTTAGTGTTAAATACACTACTAGCCCCGGCACCTCGCAAGGGGTCGGAATGTTGCATATGTCGCAGCGCTCATGAGGGGTCTGACACTGTCATTCTGAAGGAGAGAATGCTCAATGTGTGGACGAGGTCTTCGAATTCGTGCGTGTGACTGTGGCGCTGTAGAAGGCACTTACGACAACAACTACCCAACCATAACACCTTTTCTTTACTAAGACGCAACGATACCTTTCGTATACTCAACACCTTGGCAAACGAGGCATCACAAAATATTCTGAGGGAGTTTATAAGGGACCAAAATGGTCGCTGAATGAAAGGAACGGACTAAGACTGAGATGCACCTGCCCAGTACTGCCGTGCGCGGAATTGCCGATCGCCGTTACGGTCGAGATCCGCTGCGCTCCTGGATTAGGGAGGCAGGTAGCAACATCGATCTGACATAGGCACTTATATAGTAGTTATTAGGTACTAGTAGTTTTAGAATAGAATGTAGACACCAATTAGCAACCACTAACACGATAGGGACTGCAGCGAATTCAAGTAATTTGGGCCAGCCCAGTGCCAGGGGCACGCCCACTGGGATTAGCTCGGTGGGGAGGCCAGTAACAGTACATCTACATCTACAGCTACGTTTATACTCTGCAAGCCACCCAACGGTGTGTGGCGGAGGGCACTTTACGTGCCACTGTCGTTACCTCCCTTTCCTGTTCCAGTCGCGTATGGTTCGCGGGAAGAACGACTGCCGACAAGCCTCCGTGAGCGCTCGAATCTGTCTAATTTTACATTCGTGATCCCCTCGGGAGGCATAAGTAGGGGGAAGAAATATATTCGATACCTCATCCAGAAATGCACCCTCCCGAAACCTGGAAGCAAGCTACACCGCGATGCATAGAGCCTCTCTTGCAGAGTCTGCCACTTGAGTTTGCTAAACATCTCCGTAACGCTATCACGCTTACCAAATAACCCTGTGGCGAAACGCGCCGCTCTTCTTTGGATCTTCTCTATCTCCTCTGTCAACCCGACCTGGTACGGATCCGACACTGATGAGCAACACTCAAGCATAGATCGAACGAGTGTTTTGTAAGCCACCTCCTTTGTTGATGGACTACATTTTCTAAGGACTCTCCCAATGAATCTCAACCTGGCACCCGCCTTACCAACAATTACTTTTGTATGATCATCTTCAAATCTTTCCGTACACATACTCCCAGACATTTTACAGAAGTAACTGCTACCAGTGTTTGTTCCGTTATCATATAATCATACAATAAAGGATCCTTCTTTCTATGTATTCGCAATACATCACATTTGTCTATGTTAAGGGTCAGTTGCCTGCACCAAGTGCCTATACGTTTCAGATCTTCCTGCATTTCGCTGCAATTTTCTAATGTTGCAACTTCTCTGTATACTACAGCATCATCCGCGAAAAGCCGCATGGAACTTCCAACACTATCTATATATATTGTGAAAAGCAATGGTCCCATAACACTCCCCTGTGGCACGCCAGAGGTTACTTTAACGTCTGTAGACGTCTCTCCATTGAGAACAACATGCTGTGTTCTGTTTGCTAAAAACTCTTCAATCCAGCCACACAGCTGGTCTGATATTCCGTAGGCTCTTACTTTGTTTATCAGGCGACAGTGCGAAACTGTATCCAACGCCTTCCGGAAGTCAAGAAAAATAGCATCTACCTGGGAGCCTGTATCTAATATCTAATAAAGTGAGTTGGGTCTCACACGATCGCTGTTTCCGGAATTCATGTTGATTCCTACAGAGTAGATTCTGGGTTTCCAGAAAGGACATGATACGCGAGCAAAAAACTTGTTCTAAAATTCTACAACAGATCGATGTCAGAGATATAGGCTTATAGTTTTGGGCATCTGCTCGACTACCCTTCTTGAAAACTGGAACTACCTGTGCTCTTTTCCAGTCATTTGGAACCTTCCGTTCCTCTAGAGACTTGGCGTTACACGGCTGTTAGAAGGGGGGGCAAGTTCTTTCGCGTACTCTGTGTAGAATCGAATTGGTATCCCGTCAGGTCCAGTGGACTTTCCTCTGTTGAGTGATTTCAGTTGCTTTTCTGTTCCTTGGACACTTATTTCGATGTCAGCCATTTTTTCGTTTGTGCGAGGATTTAGAGAAGGAACTGCAGTGCGGTCTTCCTCTGTGAAACAGCTTGGGAAAAAGGTGTTTAGTATTTCAACTTTACGCGAGGTTTATAAGATCTTCTTGCACACCTGTAACGCTGCAGAAATTACAACTTCTTGCAGACTTGTAGAGTAGAATAGTAAACATACTAACCTTGTCCATAGTAGCAGCCACTTATGAAAGTATGTAGCTGCAAGTGTTAATGTATTAATTATAATGCCCACTAATTATCTTAGGTATAATTATTGTATCGTCATAATGTATAATTATTGGACTGTGTTTGAAATTAAGATTTTTTTTTAAGTAGAGTGTAAGCCTAGGGACCGATGACCTTAGCGGTTTGGTCCCATAGGAACTTACCACCACCACCTGCATGACGACTATATGTGAATACTGCGTATTATTGTCACTGCTCGCTTTTGTGATATCTATATTTTCTTTATAAGTTATGAATTACCCCAGAAAATTATTCTGTAGGATATTATTGAGTGGAAATGTGCAAAATATTGAGGAGGTTGATTCGTTTGTACCCAAGAGTAGTAGTTATATGAAGACCAAAAGCAGTTGAGCTTAATTGTTTGAGCAGCTCAGTAATGTGCTTCTCCCAGCAAGTTTTCATGAGTATGTACACCCAATCATTTAGAGCATTCTATCCTATTTAGTGAATCTCGTTCATGTGCTACATCAATTTTTGGTATGATTCTGTTTATTCTACAGTGCTGAACACAGCGTCTGTTCTCAAAGTTTATGGAGAGCCCATTCACAGAGAGCCACTCAATAATAAATACTTTGAAAAACATCTGTATCAATCTCTTCTGTTGATTTCTCTCTAATGGGATTTATTATAAAAGAAGTATCGTCTGCAAAAATTATTCTTGTTGAATGTCAAGTGTAAGGTCATTCACATAACAGGGACGTTTAGAAAGCAATTTTCGTCACTGTTGTTCAAACGGAAACTTTATTGCTAAAATAAAATACACCAGGGTATTAATAATTATACGTCTTGCACTATTTTTCGGCATAGTCGCCACTGGGATTGAGACGTTTGTCATAGGGTGCAATCAGCGTGAAGAAACCACTCAGGAAAAACTGGTGCTGGACGCCGACTTCGACCTTCGTCCTCTCCACTCTATCTTTCTTCTCTAAGCATGTAACACCAGCATCCATCCATATAACGAGACATGACCTCTTCACCATGCATGCTCTGTAAGCGTCTATGGATGAAGGACACACTAGACACTTCTGCCCATTCATACTGGATAACAGCACGCAATTCTATTGGCGACCATGCTGTCATTACACATCCGTGATGTGTACTCGGGTACCCTTGGGCACGCCAATCTGCTGCTATTCTCCCATCTTCGGTGCTCGGCGCATGTCATTCCTCTTCTGCTGACATCCCTTCAGTCGTTGAAAGAGCAACGGGTGAAGATTTATGTGGCGTTTGAGTGTGGCACATGGTGTAAAATATTCTCTTTCAAAAACAATGACGAATCTTACTTTAGGTACGTCCCTCGTATGGAAAGAATAGGAGTCGATCCCAAACTGAACTCTATGTAATTTCTTCAAATGGTTCAAATGGCTCTGAGCACTATGCGACTTAACTTCTGAAGTCATCAGTCGCCTAGAACTCAGAACTAATTAAACCTAACTAACCTAAGGACATCACACACATCCATGCCCGAGGCAGGATTCGAACCTGCGACCGTAGCGGTCGTTCGGCTCCAGACTGTAGCGCCTAGAACCGCATGGCCACTCCGACCGGCTGTAATTTCTTCCTAGACACTAAAATTCTCTGTCGTTCGTACATTATTGGAATTATTCAGCACAACGTTTTGTATTCTGTTTGTTAATTACGATTCAAACCAGCTGTGTGTAAAGCCGTCAATTACATAAAACTTAAACTTTTCTAAGGGAGAAACGTGATGTATCCAAACAAACGCTTAGGAAAGCTTACAGAAAATACAAACGCGATATTTTATTATTTTAAGACTTGTATTATTTAACCAATGAGTATATAGGATGATTTTTTCCACCGTGACAAACTCTAGGGATTGATCGATGAGGGAACACGAAACAAGAAAGGTCAAACGAACTTATGTCCGGAAATTCAAGGTTTCAATGCTGGAGACCATTTATCGAATGATACATTGGTACAAAAACCGCGGTCTAATACCCGCTGTAACAGGCAGTCGCAGTTACAGTATATGGTGAAAATGGTTTCCATGCGCCACAACGCTTACGTGTACGCGCCGTAGCACGTTGTGTCTCACACGTTCTCGTCGGCCAGGCTGCATCCGAAGAGTGTCAAAGGTAGCGTATATACGCTGCTCCAGTGTCTCCACATCTGCAATGGGCTCTGCATACACGATACTTTTGAGATGGCCACACAACACGAAATTTCACGGATTGAGATCCTATGAACGAGCAGGCCATGCAACTGAACCCCCTCGTCCTATCCATCGACCAGGGAGACACGATTGAGATGCGTCCGGACGTTAACGGCAAAGTGGGCAGCCATATAACGTTTCGAATCATCAATGGCACTTCTTCCAGCAGGGGAGGCAAAGTCACCCGAAAGAAACGCCGATAGTTCCAGCTTGTTAGGAGACGTGAATGCAAGACTGTTCTCAAAATACGGTCACCAATTATCGCGACCCATACTTTCCGACTGCAGCGATGCTGATGATTCGCAGTCACCGTACCATGGGGTTGTGCATACTATCCCACACGTGACTGTTATGAAAGCTGAACATACCACTCCGCGTAAACGTGGTCTCAAATGTGAATAGGTTAGATGACGTAAATACCTGAATCGTGGTTGCGTGGTGAAGAAACCAGTGACAAAACTGCTCCCGACGTTGAAAGTCTGCCGCTAGTAAGCACTGCACACGCTGTAAGTGATAAGGATAGTAACAATTTTCTCGGAGAAAGTTCCACTCGGTCGTCTGGTTTACCACCTACTGGCGGGCCAACTGCCTGGTACTGACATGGCCAGGCCTTCCACAGTGTTAATCACATTTTCCTCCATATCTGGTGCCCGAACATTCCTGGTGCGTCCTTCATGATTTCCTGCTTCCCGAAACGATCCTATTTTAGACAAACGGCGAAACACTGTTGCAAACATTGAATGCTGTGGTTTTTGTCGGCGGAGATAGGTCTCCTGATACAACCCTGCTGCCCGCCGCCCGTTGCCATTTGCCTTTCCATCAGTAAACACCATGTCAGCAAGATCTTGATTCGAATACGGAACCATTTTGTACAGCGCTGTATCACATCCGCTACAAGGTGAATCAGCAAGAGAAGTGAATCGGACACAACATTACCAATTACTACGGCAGGAGATGGTGCTCGTGCATGACATATGAGAAGCAGTACCACCCGCTAGGAGGAAACCATGCAGACTGTAACTGTGGCTGCATGGTACAGCACACGTTAGACCGCAGTCTCTGTAACGAAGTATGATTGAATAAATGGTCACTAATTAGACCTTTTTTGTTCCGTACCCTCTCATCGATCAGTCCTTACATTTATTTCACGGTGGAGAAAATCATGCATTCTCAGTCAGGCAATCCTTCTGGAATGCGAACTGTAATGTTCCAAGTAAATTGTTTCTAATAAAATATGACACTGTTCTTGAGCGCTTTACTTTTTCGACTATATTTGAAAAAGACACTGCTCTTGAGCACTTTACTTTTTCGAATTTTTGAAAAAATGTCGGTATATAAACTGGATGATAGTTACTTAAGTATTTCTTGTTCCTTTTCTTATAAAGAGATTAAAATTATGTTGAATTAACTTCTCAGAATGCTGTTTGAAGTTCCATAAATGCCATAGCAGCTTTCGTTTCCTAGAATTTTAATAATTCTGTTGACTTCTGAGAAAGATGTTTGTGCTACTTCTAGTTGCTTAAAGTTTTGTGGAATGACATTTTTAATATATTTTCTTGCTCCTTCGACTGCAACACTTATTCCTTATTTTGCTGCAACATTTAGAAAGTGACAGTTAAAAATACTGACAATTTGTGAATTATTAGTAACAATGTTTTCATTTAATGTAATCGTCACATTATTCTGTACTCCGACTGGTTGTCATGTTTGCTGTTTCACAACACTCCCTATAGTTTTAATTTTGTTATCTGCATTATTAATAAAATATTACAGTATTTTTGCAGAATGCAAGTTATGTGAGATCTTGACTTATTCTGACCATCCTTTTTCTCGTACAGGGAATTTTAATCTCTTTAGCTAACCATGACTTATTTATTCTTTAATGGATTTTATGGATAAATTTCTTGGAAAGCTACTTTCAAATATTTACACAAATGTATAATGGAACATATTGCATTTCACATTAGCATATCCTTCTATATATAATCCCATATCACATCTTATAACTTAGACTTAAAACACTGTACCCTGTTCTCATTGCTATGTATGAACACACATGAGAGTTGAGATGTGCTAGATTGTTTATTTACATTAATTATGCACCATGATCAGATAAGGGATCTGTAAGCTGTTACAATTACAAAAGACGTATTCTTCAATAATCACTGACAATCACACGCTTCTGGGTTCTGACATGCACAAAACTGCTTTTTGCAGTATTTTTGACTTTGTGTCGAACTTGTACACATGCTCCAACTTCTTTTTCCATTAACTCCACACGGAAATCATGCTACTCCATAATCCCATATGTTTAACTTCTCTATTCGTGTGGTTACATGGTATTCAGAGAGGCAAAGAACATCTTTCACTTGAGAATCTGCCGCATCTTCTACACACAGAAGCTCCATAATCTTGTTTGTAGCCTCCTAATGTGTTGATGAAAAAAAGTAATTTCCCTTTTCTGGAAACTGTTGCATATATTACGGAAATGTTCCAGACTGACTGTTTATATCCTGACTCTAACTTCGAAGATAAGCGCCAATAATTTACGTAATCACAGGGGTTTTGCCTTGAGTATTTGTACTCCCCTTCCCTCCCCCTTACATTTCGTTCAAGATGTACAGCTAATCTCTCCTGCCTGTTCCTGTTCAGGTGCAGACCATTATTTGTGTATCCCTATCTTCCAAATGCAGCAACAGGTACCGCATAGACATGAGACTGTTTCAGTCAAAAGGAATCCACTCAGTTATTTGTGTAAGAGCTGATAACTGAGTCTGCGATACCTCCCACAAAAGAAAGTGTGTGAACTGTTGCTACTCTTGGTTACCATAAAGAGTCAACGGCCGTGCCGAGGTGTATACACCGGTATCCGCCAGATGACCGAAGTTAAGCACCATCAGGCGTGGCTAGTACTTGGACGGGTGACTGTCCAATTACGCCGTGCATTGTGAAATTTTCCCCTTTGACTTTGCGGTAAGAGGCAAGAGAGGTGGTGGCGCGGAGTCCCTGATTACAAGCCTTTGCGTCAGTTGCCCTGCATTCAATTCCAAACCTGTCCACAGTGTCTCATTAAGCGAGCGCGTGTGACACTGTTGGTGGTAATCCGTCCGCCGTAGCGGGACGTCAAGCTCACAGTCACCTATACTTCGTTCATCATAAGAACAAACCTGATGTAAACAAACACAAAGGCTATGATTGTCCAGCAGTCGTAGCTCTCGTACATTGGTGTTACTCCGATTTTGGAAGTAGGCTCAACTTATGTATTAGATATCTTATTGCTACGTCACTGCAAAAGAACCTTTAAAGCATTCAGATTTAATAAATAAAATGATGTCGTGTGACTAGGTCCACCCGTAGTGTACTCAGTTAGCCGCGTGCAAATCTTTCGATTTGACGCCACTTCGGCGACTTGCGCGTCGATGGGAATGAAATGATGATGATTAGGACAACACAACACCCAGTCCCTGAGCTGGGAAAATCTTCGACTTAGCCGGGCCCTTAGGGTTGACAGTCTGTAACGCTGACCAACATTTTTTGTTTAAAACTGTATGCCGGACCTTTTTTTTAAACTCTTTGTTGATCTCATTTTGTTCTATTTTGTTCGTTGTGCTAGGGGCGGAGGTCTCATGACACCCGTTCAGGTTGTTCGTTGATCCGTTCACTCAGTTTTTTTATTACACAGGGTAGCTAAACCTCTGACCAAACACGCTGAGCTATCGTGCCGGCTACCACTCAGCTACCGGAGGCGGACATTCAGAACAACCATTGATGTTTTTCTTAATCATATTTTATCTGCATAATTTTTATTTAAAATATTGTGTCTCTGTAAACGCTGCTTGTGCTCCGATTGTCTCGTTGTTCACATGTACTGTGAAACTGGATGACACTACTTCCTGCTTCGTAGTGAAACACGCGCGCGGAACACCGTTAATGGCGAGAAACAAGTCGTTGTTACTGATTTGCACAAGATTATAGAGAAAAACTAGCTTTGATGTTTTTAGAGAAACGCTTATATTTATTACAAGGATAGACATTGCCCTTTATGTGTGGGGCAAACACTAGTGTCGTAGAATGACGATCGTATAAGCTAGCGGGTGGCGGTTCAAAACACGTTTTTCTGTTTTCGGTCCTTGCTTTTTTGTGCGGTTTGAATACCTAAATCATTTAAACATGAAATTCATCAAATATATGATAATTAACACATACTTAACCATCATTTTTCTAGACAAATGTACGTCTTCTAGTTTTTAATTACATATCGCACGCTAAATTCTGGTATTAATCACAAATATACATTCTTAATAATCGATATTTTATAAAAGATTGTTGAAGTTAAGAAAACATTACACAAACCTTTTGGAGAAAAATGAAAAATCAAAGACTCTTTATATCAATACGCCCAGTGTTTTGTAGGACAGATGTGGTCTCATAGGAGCCAATGTGATAAGCGTCGTAGAAACATGTAAAACAATTTTCGCGCCATCGAGCACACTGAACAAATGTCACATATTTACAGTTGTCACCGTAACACTGCAATCTGAACCCAATAGAATTGATATAGAGCCAAGTCAAGGGATTTGTCGCGAGTAATAACAAGACACTTAAGTTGCCAAACGTACTGGAACTAATGCACGAAGCTTTGTGACACGTCACTGCCGAACGATGACGACATGCACAACACCACGTCATAAAAGAAGAGGAGGAAATGTGGATTTTTTGGTGGCTTGGGATTCTGTTGTTGATCGCCTCGTTATCAACGCACCAGTAACGACATTTACCGTATTGCTCTAAGTCCGATATGAAAGGAATTCAGACATTACTACACGACTGACTGTAATACCTTCAGTGGCTTCAACATTTAACTATATGGGAAATCTGCAGTGTACTTTTACGCCACACATTGCTCATGCAAAAAAATTACTGTTGTTTATGTCAGAAATTTTCATCACTTGTTTTTAATTACAGTACTATGTTAGCTAAGATCGAGAGCATGCCACGTTTTCCGTCCAGTCACCAAAGAAGTATATCGCCTGAGTTTTGCCATATATAATTTCCTTCTGTTTAAAAACTGGATGACATTCAGAGCTATATTGTGTCTCTGCTCTTCTCGTTTTACGTCTTTACTGAAACTGTTCACATCACTGCAGGTTAGTTGGATCACTTGCCTAGCCAATGCTGTCTGAGTTAAATGCACCGGTAAAGCCGTTATCCCGTATCATCGCTGAGTCGATGTACGCGTAATGCACAGCATAAAACGCTTCCTCATAATCATACTTGACTGTACGCTCCACGTGAAACGAAATCCAATGAGGTTCCAGCAATCGCGGAAAAATACATAGTGTAATGTTTCTTCTTCTTCTTCTGTGGCGCTACACTCCAGCATAAACCTTGGCTTTCCAAACGAGCTTCTGCTATTCATCACGGTCACATGCTACCCTTCTCCAGTTTCTGCATCCGAGCCTGCGTAGGTTTTCTTCCACTCCATCCAACCACCTCGCTCGAGGTCGATCTCGCCGTCCTTGTCCTCCTGGATTACCAAAGAAAATCTTCTTTATCACGTCAGACCTCCATTCTTGCCACATGACCTGCCCATCTTATCCTTCCTGATCGTGCGATTTTTGGTACAGGAGCATCGGCATATATAGTGTACAGTTCTGCATTGTACCTTTTCTTCCACTGTTCTCTGTCATACACAGGGACAATTATTCTCCTCAATAACTTTCCTCTCAAATCAGTCGAGCAGCCTTGCGTCGGTTACCGTCAAGGGCCATGTATCCGAAGCATAAGTGTGAACTGGTCTAACAAGGGTTTTATAAATAGTGAATTTTGTTGGGCGACTGAGGAGTCTTGATCGGAATAAATTACTGAAGGTGAAATCTGCCTTATTTGCTGATATCAGCCTAATCTTAATTTCAGTTGAGATGTCATTAAAGCAAGTGACTGTGGAACAAAGGTACTTGAAGCTATCAACTCTTTCAGTTGTATACCCATTCACACTGAAAGTTGACGGCATATTGGGTTGATATGCTTTCCCACAGGCCATGTATTTAGTTTTATCTTCATTTATCATGAGACCCGTCTTGTTACTTGCCTGACTTAAGGCTGTAAAAGCTTCTTTCAGTGCTGGTACTATCCGTGCTATGAAGTCCACGTCATCTGCATATGCTAAAATCTTATTCCATTATCATTAGTGGATCCATGTTTACTATGGGCTCCAATTACGGGCTGGAACATGTCTTCTCTTCCAAGTTGTGAATTAAAATCAGCCAGCGTGATCTTGATGTTATTCCTTGAATACTTATCATAAGCTTTTTCAAGGGCATCATAGAAATCATCTTTTAGGTGTTCAGTAGATTCTTCTGGTGGTGCATATCCATTAATAATACTATAATTAAAGAATCTTCCTTTAATTCTAATTACTGAGAGCCTTGGATTAATGGGTAAAAAATTCGTCACCAAATGTTTCAGATCTTGATCAACAAGGAAACCTGTACCAAACTCATGTCTATTATCATCACAGCTATAGAACATAGTGCCCTCTTTCTTTTCCAATACTCCACTTCCTGTCCATTGGATTTCTTGGATGGCAATAATGCTCTCCTTGAGCTTCCCCTGCTCGTCTAATAACTGCTTTAGAGAGCCTGGGCTACATAAAGATCGAACATTCCAGGTACCAATTCGAATATCAGTTTTCAACTTTTTAACCATTCGTTGTCTAAGATACGTGCCATGTCGTCGTCTATTAATCAGTCCGGCTTCTGCTCTTTGGGTTCTCGTACCTTTACTTTTTTTTTTTTCAGGAAGAGGGTGTTAGCCCCGAGCCCAAACCCCAACCTGCAGGGCCAGGATTTGTATTAGATTTATTCCTCTAGGGAAGCTGACTTCACTACGCCTCTAGAACCCTCCCTGCCCTGTGTTGTGGGACACACTTCGTCTGGCTCCTTAGTCGAGATCAATCCGGCTTCGGTGACCCTGCCAGCAGCTACGCTACCGCCGGCACAGCTCTAGACTTCACGGAAGCACGCAAGCCCTCCCGCCCGGCACTGAAGGTGTCTACTACAAGGCGGTGTCCCCTGGGAGGGAGTGTAATGTTTACATGAGATTTACCTACGTATACGGCCCTCGTACTTCGGGAAGGAAAGGTGACTACGAGCGCTAAGGATAGGGAAAACCTTTATAATTGGGAGGATGAACCTGCGCTTCGGGATCTTCCAGCCATTCGTGTCATGCGACTTAATTTAACTTAACTTTTAATATTACACTTGAAGTTGCTAGCCAGGCTGTTTATAACTCCTCCTATTACAAGTACCAGACCTTCTTCATCAAAATATCTGCACAAAGCCCATATGTTTCCTACCACCTGGCTAAACACGGCACTAGGTTTCACAGCGCTTGTGACCTGGTAGTCTACACCTAGCTTTTCCTTACCAAATGGGCTACACCCCTCCCACGACTGCTATCTAGCAACAGGACTCTTTCCTTTCGGCTTCACTCGTCTGCTGACCCAGCCTTGAAGTTGTTCCTAGGGGTCTGCTGCTCTCGAATTTCCTTAAAAACCCGTTGACGTTATTCTCCTATTTCGGGTAATAAGTCAAACCGATTTCTAACCCGAATTTTAAATGGAATTTATGAGGTTTTCACCTTTTGATAATTACTGGTTACCTTTACCTAGCTGCCACTGTTTCTTTCCTCCTTCAACCTATCTAATGCCAAATATGCCATTTCTAATTCTGTCTGAAGGGCACACATCTTTTTTCCCCCTTCCAAAATTCTCCCGTCTCGACTGTACACTCTACAATGCCATGGTAGCGCCTCATCTGATACTCGGCCTCCCCTCTTCAGTCACCAAATAAAACAGCACCCCACAGTCCTGAAATGTTTCCCCCATATTCACCTAAGGGAACATCCACACTTATCACACATGGGTCTGCTTCTAAAGTAAAGGAAAAAACAATAACACACACTTGAAATGCAATAAAGTAAGAAATAGTGATTACCTATCTTCACATGAGATTCATAGTTATCCAACAGACAGTGGGCCGACGTAAACCCTAGAATGTATAAAGCACACTGATATTTGCGGATCGTAAATTTAAGGTCGAAAAAGACATGAAATGAATGAAAATTAAAATAGACAGCTATTTAAACACACTCTCAACAAACGCTATCAGCAAATTATAAAAGCCGCTGTAATGTATCCAAACAATGCATAATGATTGGATGACTGGCGCCCACTTCCAGGACACGTGGGAAGTCCACCGGTCCTGGCTCGAATTTGACCGGAGGATTAACGGAGAGGCTGAAGTGCTGGCCTACGCGGAAGTAGGTTTCACGCGGTTTTTCACATCTTGCTTGGTCAGTGGTTCCCGACCTATCTGAGACAATTACTCGTAAGGTAAAATGATACTATATAATATCCGCAACAAGGTCTGCCGCCTAACTGAATTATACATTAAAAATAAACAGCTATTTATACAGTGCCGAATGGTAAATAATAAAAATGATTCAAATGGCTCTAAGCACTATGGGACTTAACATCTGAGGTCATCAGTCCCCTAGACTTAGAACTAGGTAAACCTAACTAAACTAAGGACATCACACACATCCATGCCCGAGGCAGGATTAGAACCTGCGACCGTAGCAGCCGCGTGGTTCCGGACTGAAGCGCCTAGAACCGCTCGGCCACAGAGGCCGGCTGGTAAATAATACTTAGTTAATGAGTAAAAAAATAAATTTCACATGTTTTATGGTTTTTGCCTTTATTCAATCAAGAATTAATGAAGTTGTGAGATAACTGATACTGATTATTTACAACAATTCTTATTTTTGTGTTTGGTCTCACATAATAGGTCATGCTGAAATTTCATTAGGTTACTTGCTTTTCTTTAAGCTGCAACCATAGTCGAATGTCTACGTTCCCACGTGTAGGTAGAGGTGTAGTAGTAAGTGAAAGTGGTACTCACAAGACTTTTTCCGATTGTAACGAATCAAGCCACTGTCCATTCGCCAAAAGAATGGACTTTCTGTTCTGTCAAAATGGGTTTTTAATTTGCTCTATCCGCAGAGTCCAAGACATTGTACTTTGGTTTTAATTTCGCTATTAGAAGATATCCCTTCATTCATTCAAAACTGACTTAGACGCAAGAGTTTTACTCATCGATTTTTAAAATTAGGAACATAGCTGCTGAGAGAATGGCAAATAAAGACCCCTACGCATGGATTTACAGCAAAGGAAGTAAAAATGAGCATATAGATGTCTTAGAGTGCTTTTAGTAAACTAAATTGGTTTTCAAAACGAAGCTTTCAATGTGTGTGAAACTGATAATTAGAAATCCATGTGTATTAGTAGTTGATGATAATAGCTCTGAGAATTGGACGATAATGGAGATCATTTTAAATCTTGGAGGTGGTCAGTGATCAGAGAGGACGTGCGTGTTGGGAAATACTAGAAGAGACAGGGACACCAACAAGTAGATGAGGGAACAACCTGGAGTAGAAAAATATGTAATGAAAAGGACATGGAGGTGAGTAACATACGCAGACAGATGAATGGATGAAAAATGAACTGAGGAAATAGTTTGCTAAATTGCAAGAGAAAAGAGAAAACCGAGAAGCTAACTTGATGGAAGGTAGGTAGATTATTAATAAATACTCTACTGGCTATTAAAATTGCACCTCCAGAACAGATACTAAATAACTTAATTTCAGTTATTGTGAGTATATAATATAGTAGGAAGAATACATGATTAAATATGTAGGTACCTATACAATGAGCAAACAGTAAAGAAAAAAAAAAAAAAAAAAAAAAGCTCCGTCTTTAGGCCACAAGTGGCCCTTCCGGGACCGTCCGGCCGCCGTGTCATCTTCCGAGGAGGATGCGGATAAGGAGGGGCGTGTGGTCAGCACACCGCACTCCCGACCGTTAGGACGGTATTCTTTGACCGAAGCCGCTACTAATCGGTCGAGTAGCTCCTCAATTGGCATCACGAGGCTGAGTGCACCCCGAAAAATGGCAACAGCACATGGCGGCGGGATGGTGACCCATCCAAGCGCCGGCCACGCCCGACAGCGCTTAACTTCGGTGATCTCACGGGAACCGGTGTAGCCACTGCGGCAAGGCCGTTGCCAACAGTAAAGAAAACCAAGTAGAAATTTGGATCGAGAATTGCAGTTTAGGGAGGAGAAATAAAAACTCTCAGGTTTGTCGATGACATTGCAATTATGCCAGAGACGGCAAATGACTGGAAAGAGCAATCGAACGGAGTAGGTAATGTCTTGAAAGTAGGTTACAAGACGATCACCATCAACAAATATAAAACTGGGGTAATTAAACGTAGTCGAATTAAATCAGGCGCTGCTTATATAATTAAGTAGTAAATGAGACATTAAAAGTAGTAGATGAGTTTTACTATTTCGGCATAAAAATTAATGGTGATGGTTGCAGCGGAAAAGATTGGCTGGAGACCGGCTGTAGCAAGAAAAATATTTCTGAAAAACAGGGATTTGTTAACACGTGATATAAATTTAAGTTTAGGAAGTGTTTTAGTAATCTATTGGGCTGTAGAGTAGGTTTCTGCAGATGTGAAACACGATTGATAAGCAATTCATTCAAGAAGAAAATATGAGCTTTTGAAAGTGGTGCTAAAGATTAGATGTGTGAATCAAGTAACTAATGAAGAGGTATTGAATGCAATTAGGAAAAAAAAATATAGCACACTTGACTAAAAGACTGGATCAGCTGACAAAAGATATTTTATGGCACTAATTAACTGTCAATTTGGTTCAAAAATGGTTCAAATGGCTCTGAGCACTATGGGACTCAACTGCTGTGGTCATCAGTCCCCTAGAACTTAGAACTACTTAAACCTAACTAACCTAAGGACATCACACACATCCATGCCCGAGGCAGGATTCGAACCTGCGACCGGTCAATTTGGTATTAGAGGGAAGTGAATGTTTGTGTGTATGTGTTGGGGGTTGGGGTTGGGGGAAGGGGCTGTTAAAATTGTAGAGTGTGACGAAACTATGAACACAGTACGCGGATTCAGATGTATATAGTTTGCTGCACTAATTCAGGGATGAAGAGGTTCCGCAGGATAGACTAGCTTGGAGAGCTGCATCAAACCAGGTTGCAGACTGGATACCACATCTACAACAACAGCGTGTGAAATTTAGTACTTACAAGGGAACCTCCCCATCGCACTCCCCTCAGATTTAGTTATAAGTTGGCACAGTGGATAGGCCTTGAAAAACTGAACACAGATCAATCGAGAAAACAGGAAGAAGTTGTGTGGAACTATGAAAAAAAATAAGTAAAATATGCAAACTGAGTAGTCCATGTCAAAGATATACAACATCAAGGATAGTGTGAGCTCAGGAGCGCCGTGGTCTCGTGGTTAGCGTGAGCAGCTGTGGAATGAGAGGTCCTTGGTTCAAGTCTTCCCTCGAGTGAAAAGTTTACTTTCTTTATTTTCTCAAAGTTATGATCTGTCCGTTCGTTCATTGAAGTCTCTGTTCACTGTAATAAGTTTAGTGTCCATGTTTTGCGACCGCACCGCAAAACCGTGCGATTAGTAGACGAAAGGACGTGCCTCTCCAATGGGAACCGAAAACATTTGATCGCAAGGTCATAGGTCAACCGATTCCTCCACAGGAAAACACGTCTGATATATTCCATACGACACATGACAGGAATATGTTGTCGACCCAACTAACTTGTAAACTTGGCGAATGGGTAAAAAGATTCTTCTACCTTGCCCGATTTAGGTTTTCTTGTGGATGTGATAATTACTCCCAAAAAAGTGATGAAATCACAAGAGTTTGTCTCATAAACTGCAACAAATGAATGCAACAGTTTCACAGTCGCACAGTTTTCCCTGTACTCTGTCAAAACATATGTTTTTAACGTTTTCAAATTTTTCCGTGTGTACACCGTCAAATCCTGCATATGTCCAAGCAAATCTGAACATGTCCTGGAACTTTGGAGAGCGAAGTTGATTGTGTGTGTGTCCCTGAACTTTGATAATTGTCTGAAAATAAAAAATTGAAATTTCCACTCGAGGGAAAACTTGAACCAAGGACCTCTCGTTCCACAGCTGCTCACGCTAACCACAGGACCACATCGCTACTGAGCTGCTGCACTCCTTAATGTTGCTCTTCATAAGCATGGACTACTCAGTTTGTATATTTTGCTTATTTTTTTCACAGTTCCACACAACTTCTTCCTTTTTTCTCGATTGATCTGTGTTCATTTTCTCAAGGCCTATCCATTGTGCCAACTTATAACTAAATCTGAGGGGGGTGCGATGGGGAGGTTCCCTTGTTAGAGCTGTCACGTCCGGCACCAAATGGCTCTGTTAAGGCTAGGTTTCGAGTCGAACTGGGCTTGGATGGCAGATATGAGTATAGTATTCCGTATTGCTCCAAATCTATGCCAGAGATCATCAATCATAGCGGTTGGCTAGTAGGGACATCCCATCTCTCAGCAAGCCTTCACTAGATGGAGATGGAGAACTTGCTGGCTAGGGTAGCTGTCAACACCCTCTGTATCAAAGTAGGTCAGGACAGCATGGGCAACATTCGGTGTTGCGTTATCTTGGTGGTGGTGGTGGTGGTGGTGGTTAGTGTTTAACGTCCCGTCGACAACGAGGTCATTAGAGACGGAGCGCAAGCTCGGGTTAGGGAAGGGTTGGGAAGGAAATCGGCCGTGCCCTTTGAAAGGAACCATCCCGGCATTTGCCTGAAACGATTTAGGGAAATCACGGAAAACCTAAATCAGGATGGCTGGAGACGGGATTGAACCGTCGTCCTCCCGAATGCGAGTCCAGTGTGCTAACCACTGCGCGTTATCTTGTTGAAAGGTAAAGAAATGGTGACCAGGGTTTATAATGTGATAAATATAACGGCTGCTATCCAAATGATAGGTCATGCGAAACAGAGGTGACTATGGCTTATACATAGTTGCGTTCCGTACTGTTCTGTATGACGATGAAGAATGCTGTCTGGCAAGGTGTGTTCTCCTCTGACACTTCATACACGCGTACGTCCATCGTAATTCAGTACGCAGATCGGGAACTCATCTGAAAAGATGACGTGGTGCCACTCCTATGTCCGGCGTCACCGTTGGACGAACCACTGTCGGTGCGCCTGTCTCTGCCGCCGTGTCAAGGGAAACCATACAGTGATCTCCGCGGTGCTCCGCACATTGCCCATACTTACATTGCTGCAATCAAGCCCATTTCCTGACCTGAGATACGAGACGTGGTTGTGCGAATCTTCACGGCAGAGCGAACAATATACCGTTGGTCTCATGGGTGACGTTTAGTATGACTCTCCTGAACTGATCGATTCCATATTCGCATTAGAGTCGTGAGATCCTGACCGAAACGAGCAGCAATGTCGCAACATGAGAAACCGCGCTGTCGACAGGGCCACTCCCGTCGCTGTCAACTTCCCGTACGTGCTGAAGATGTTTCTGCGAACACGATGCGTAGCACGATCTTCTCGCAAACAAACAACATTCAAATGCGAATTGTGAATGAGATATCCGCTGTGTAATCTTTCCTTATGTACAAGATGTAACTAAATTCTGTTTACAGACTTTGAGGACAGGTTTCTTCCACCAAAACAAGACAAAAAATGTCGAGTAAACATGACAATCTGAGCAGTTCTCTTAGGTTGTTCGCAGATGATGCTGTAATTTACCGTCTAGTAAGGTCATCCGAAGACCAGTATCAGTTGCAAAGCGATTTAGAAAAGATTGCTATATGGTGTGGCAGGTGGCAGTTGACGCTAAATAACGAAAAGTGTGAGGTGATCCACATGAGTTCCAAAAGAAATCCGTTGGAATTCGATTACTCGATAAATAGTATAATTCTCAAGGCTGTCAATTCAACTAAGTACCTGGGTGTTAAAAATTACGAATAACTTCAGTTGGAAAGACCACATAGATAATATTGTGGGGAAGGCGAGCCAAAGGTTGCGATTCATTGGCAGAACACTTAGAAGATGCAACAAGTCCACTAAAGAGACAGCTTACATTACACTCGTTCGTCCTCTGTTAGAATATTGCTGCGCGGTGTGGGATCCTTACCAGGTGGGATTGACGGAGGACATCGAAAGGGTGCAAAAAAAGGGCAGCTCGTTTTGTATTATCACGTAATAGGGGAGAGAGTGTGGCAGATATGATACGCGAGTAGGGGTGGAAGTCATTAAAGCAAAGACGTTTTTCGTCGCGGCGAGATCTATTTACGAAATTTCAGTCACCAACTTTCTCTTCCGAATGCGAAAATATTTTGTTGAGCCCAACCTACATAGGTAGGAATGATCATCACAATGAAATAAGAGAAATAAGAGCTCGAACAGAAAGGTTTAGGTGTTCGATTTTCCCGCGCCCTGTTCGGGAGTGTAATGGTAGAGAGATAGCATGATTGTGGTTCGATGAACCCTCTGCCAATCACTTAAATGTGAATTGCAGAGTAATTCATGTAGATGTAGAAGTGGAAGACTTGTATTTCAAAGTATCTAAGATGAACAAGTGCTCATAGCTCTTAAGTAAAGTCCGTGCTTACTAGATACTTTTTCTTGTTTTGTGTGAGGAACCTGTTCTCAAAGTATATAGAGCAAATTTAGTTACATCCTGTATAGATTACAGACGACGTTATTCCCATCTGTCGTGTGTGCTTATTTCCATATCCAAGGATACAATACACTTCGCGGAAGTTTGATATTTGTTGCATGCTGCCTTCATGGCGTTGCAGTTTTAATTACGATCACTGTACTACATTCCAACGAAACGGTTATAATAGAAATTACTTTTGAAGGTAAAGTTTTTACTAAATCTTAATAGGACCCTCTTTTTTGTTTTACCTCTCGGAAAATTTCATTTTATCCCCCTGAGGGTAATTACGGTCAGGATGGGAACCACTGCAGTAAGTGAATACCAGATTGGTACCCACGTTGCGCCTCTGATATATTCTACGCAAACAGTTAGAAAACTTTGTCACACTTGCACACAGAATTTGCTGTAAACGCAGACAGATTGGGTGCAATGATTCTATCCTTGAGGGTGAAGAGGATTCTGATGACCTTAAATTTTTAGTCTCCTTAAAACTTAGAGCATAAACATTAAGACGCAAGGGAAATCTACGGAATCACAGCAGCAGCAATGATTTGCACCGCCTTACTTTGTGTACGTCCATTGTCACATGTTAGAACTATTTTGTGCGGGTTACACACATTTGCAGAAAATGTTAGCATGGATCGCATGAGTGTTTTATAAGCAATTTCGTTTGTGAAGTAATTGCATTTTCCTTGTATGCTACTAATGAACCTGTGTCTGCCACCTGCTACATCTACTACAGGGCCTAAGTGATCGTTACATTCCGTATCCCTACAGAATGGTACACCATGTGTTGACTGATAATAATTATCTCACTGATACTGTAGTTGTGTAATAGTACGTTTTTCCGTTTTTTGAAGTGCACAATTTTGCATTTCTCAACATTTAAAGCAAGTTGCCAATCTCTGCATCACTTTGAAGTCCAACCAAGGTCTGACTGAATATTTTGTGCAGCTTTTTCAGACAGTACTTGATTACTGATAACCGCATCATCTGCGGAAACTCTGAGGTTTCTGTTAATATTGTCAGCCAGGTCGTTAACATTCAACATGAACAACAAGGATTGCAAAGTAGTTCCCTGAGGCATACCTGAAGTTATTTCTGTATCTGTCGCTGATGCTCTCGGTTCTAAGACACTCTCGATCCAACCACAAATTTCTGTGTGGTACTGAATAAAATGATTTTCCGAAGTCGAGAAATACTGCAGATACCTAACCGACCCCATCTATGGAGTTCAGGATATTGTACGACAAAAGCGGGAGCTGGGTTTCGGAAGACCGACTTTTTCGAAACCGATGCTGATTGGCACGAAGGAGGTAATACAAAAAAATGGCTCTGAGCACTATGGGACTTAACATCTGAGGTCATCAGTCCCCTAGAACTTAGAACTACTTAAACCTAACCAACCTAAGGACATCACACACATCCAAGCTCGAGGCAGGATTCGAACCTGCGACCGTAGTGGTCGCGCGTTTCCAGACTGAAGCGCCTAGAACCGCTCGGCCACCCCGGCCGGCGGAGGTAATACAGTTCGAGGCAACAGGTTACGTCTGAGCTCAGAATATGTTCTAAGTTTCTGCAACAGATGAATGTCAAAGAGGCTGAAGAGTAGTTTTGTGGGTCACTTGTGTTACCCTTCTGGTAGATGAGTGTCACCTGTCCAACTGCTGGGCACATTTTTTTTCAAGGCTTCTTCAGTATATTACGGTTAAAAGAGTGGCTTACTAATCGGAAAATTCTGTGTGTCATCTAACAGGTATTCCATTAGGCCCTGGAGCTTTGTTCGATTTCAGTGATTTTAGTTGTTTACCAACACCAGTGCCACTAATATCTACACCATGCAGCCTTATAGTTGTACGAGAATCAGACTAAGGAAGTATTCCCACATCTTTCATATAAAGGAACATTTGAGAACGGAGTTCAGCATTTCTGCTTTTACTTTCGTCATCCATGAGTCACCGGACTCTAACTTTGGTGCTGCTGACTGCCTCTGCATATGACATAATTACTTTGGTTTTTATAAGAGGTATTTCAATAAGATTCTGCATCGAGGGTCGTTAAAGGCTTCATGCATTAGTATTTTGACAGCCAAAACATTCATTTAACATTTTTCGCAAGGCTACACTGGACTTGCGGTATGTTTTGGAGGGGGACAAGGGGACTCTGAGCTACTGCCCTGACATCAATCATTTTAACTAGTAAACCTTCCACTTGACTATCTGCCCCAAACGTCCTATAAACTGATTTTTTTTTTTTTTTTTTGCCCTTTGACTGCGTTTGTTGTTGATAGCCTGCGTTACAGGTTATCATATTTATCAGGATCTAAATGAACTTGAATGCTGAAATAATATTAATGAAATGGTGGCCTTGTCATTATTTTAGTCAATTGTTGACGGGTTATTAATATATCAACACGGGGTTGATATTTTATAAAAGTTATGACACAAGTTTACTGATTATAAAATAGGAGAAAAAGATACACGCTAAGCGAGATGACAAAAATCAAACATGACCCGATGGCAACACAAATATGCAAGAAACAGTTAATACTCCCCCAGGTGGCGGCTGATTGGTAAAGACTAACGTTTGTCTGATGGAACAATTTAGTCTGGCTCAAAATACAGGGTGATTTTTTCCACCGTGTACAAACTCTAGGGGCTGGTCGATGAGAGAATACTGAACAAAAAAGGTCTAGTGAACTTATGTCCGGTAATGCATGGTTTCCATGCTAGAGACCATTTATTCAATCATTCATTGTTACGGAGACTGCGGTCTAATACCATGTAGCCACAGTTACCTTATGTGTTGAAAATGGTTTCCATGTGCCTCAACGCATGCGTGTACGCGCTGTAGCACGTTCTCCTGTATCTCCACATCTGGAATGGGCTCTGCATACACGATGCTTTTGGGATGACGCCATAACCAGAAATCGCACGGTTTGAGTGCTAGTGAACGAGCAGGCCATGCAACTGGACGCCTTCGTCCGATTCATCGACCAGGGAAGACACGATTGTGATGCGTCCGGACGTTAACGGCGAAGTGGGCTGGACTACCACCATGTAGCAGCCATATAACCTTTCGGATCATCAATGACACTTCTTCCAGCAGGGAAGGCAAAGTCACCGCAAGAAAGAAACGTCGATAGTTTCACCCTGTTAGGCGACGTGAATGCAAGACTGATCCCAAAATACGGTCACCAATTATCCCGACGCATACATTCCGGCTGCACCGATGCTGATGATTCGCAGTTACCATACCATGGAGGTTGTGCATACTATCACACAGATAACTGTTATGAAAGTTGAAGACACCACACCGCGTAAAGGTGGCCTCATCTGTGAACGGATGACACAAATCCGGGAATCGTGGTTGCCTGATGAAGAAACCAGTGACAAAACTTTTCGTGTGGAAAGTCGGTTGCTAGTAAGTCGTGCAATCAGTCCCTAGAGTTTGTACACGTTGGAAAAAATCGTCCTATGTAGATAACGCAATCTAAAATTATCTAACACTGAGTAGACTTAGTCGGATTTTTTCTACACAGACGTTGTACTACGTTGGTGCAGATGAGAACAAGTCCTCTCTCTGGGTTTAATTGCCCTGCGCTGTGTTTACACTTGTTAACCTGTTACACAGTAGTCACTATTTGTTTAGAAGTTTCTTTGCAGAGACTGTATAACACGGAGGGTCCTTCTCTTCACGGACTATTCTGTTAGCTTCATACATATCTAGTGTTTGGTCGACTATTCTTTTAAACTTCAGCCACATTTCCTTTACATGCTCCTATCCAGAGTTCAATGTTTTAAGTTCCTCACCGAGAATGATACTATTGCCTCTTTATGTAGTTTCCTTTGCATATAAATCTCTGTATTTGTTTTAGTTGCCCTCTGCATCTTGGTAATCATCGTCGCTTCAACTGCCTAATAGTCTCTGTTACGAATTTCAACATGGACATCCTCAAAGAGGTCAAGCCTATATACTACCATTCTATCTAACACAATTCAAACGTGAATGGTCTTACAAACTATGTGTTCAAGGTAGTTTTCAGGTAAGGCATTTAGTATTTTTTCATGTGAAGTCTTATCACGCCCACCACTTTCAAAATTGTTATTATGCCAATTGACTGTAGAATGATTAAAGTCTCCTTCGACGATGACAGTATGATTGTACAAATTATTTCGTAGTGAAGTAACGTTTTCTCGAAAGTTTTCGGTTATCTGGTGTCATCTTCTACTTTTTTAGTCCTGTGATCCTCAGTTGCGTGTAACATTAACGTCTGTTGATGAGTTTTACTTTTGGATAGTCGGCAACACCAATCAAAAAATAGTATCAAAACAAGTGTTCAACTACTTAAATCTAACTAACCTAAGAACATCACACACTCCATGCTCGAGGCAGGATTCGAACCTGAGACTGGAGCAGCCGCGTGGTTCCGGACTGAAGCGCCTAGAACCGCTCGGCCACAGCGGCCGGCTTTTGGCTGGAATTTCCCTTTAAACAATGCGCTGTATACAGGGTGAAAAATATTTAAACCGACAAACTC
Organism: Schistocerca nitens; assembly: GCF_023898315.1. Lineage (NCBI taxonomy): Eukaryota > Metazoa > Arthropoda > Insecta > Orthoptera > Acrididae > Schistocerca > Schistocerca nitens. The sequence goes on from NC_064616.1 coordinate 362,405,310, forward strand.
TGGGAAGTTGTAGGGGACATCAAAACAAATATTTTTCCCTAATGTCATTTCCTCGTATGAGGAGTATTTAAACCGGTAGAGGAAGATTTCTCTGGCGGCAAATTAATTAAACCGACAAACACGTTTCCATTTTTTATGACCAAGAGACAACACATTAACACAACTCAATTTCAATTACAGTAGATTTTCAAAAATGCATCCGTTGACACGTAAACAAAGGTTACACCGTCAGATCATGTTCTGTCTGACACAGGCAAAAACCCCAAGAGTATCCTGAATGGTTCCTGCTGCTGCTACTATCCTGGCAACCAGATGCTCTTCTGATGCAACAGGAGTTGCGTAAACAAGGTTGCGCATCTCCCCACACAAAAAAATTCGGAGGGGACTGGGGATCGAGCAGGCCATGGTATAGGACCAACTCTGCCAATCCACGTTTCTCGGAACCGTCGGTCCAGGAATCGACGCACACGACGACTGAAATGTGCCGGCGGCCCGTCATGTTGGAACCACATGCGTTGTCTTGTAGGGAGCGCGACGTCTTCCAGCAATTCTGGCAATGCTCTGGCGAGAAAATTGTAATAGTGCATGCCTTTTAATGGCCTAGGTAGTAGATACGGACCAATTAAAGAGTCCCCAACAACACCGACCCACACATTAACGAAGAACCGCGCTTGATGAGCGTTAGTAACTGTGGCATGTGGGTTATCCTCACTCCAAACATGCGAATTGTACATGTTGAAGACTCTATCACACCCAAACGTAGCTTCATCGGTAAACAACACAGAGGATGGAAATGTAGGATGCATTTCACACTGTTCCAGGTACCACTGCGAAATCTGTGACCTGGGTGGATAATCAACTGGCCCCAGGTTGTGGAAACGCTGTAAGTGAAATGGACATAACAATTGCTCTCGAAGGACTGTTCTTACATTCATCTGATTCGTCCCCATGTTACGTGCAATTGTACGAGTGCTGATTGAAGGATCCCGCTCCACATGCGTCTTACCGTGCGACGGCGTTCCTGTCCAGGTAATCTGCTAAATGACTCAGTCTCACGCAGACGTTGGTACACAGCAGCAAAGGTCGTATGATGCGGGATACGGCGATTAGGATATTGTTGTTGATAAACCCGCTGTGCAGCTCATCCGTTGTGGTGCGCTACGTAGTACGCACCAAACATGTCAGTGTACTCACTCCAGGTGTATCGCCCCACTAGTAAACAGAGACAAAGCACTACTACACTGGTGGACAGCAGTTGCATTCAACTGAAGAGAGTAACACATCCTCTAACAACTGAAGATCGTAATACGGCCTCTAACAACTGAAGAGCGTAATACAGTGTAGGGAAGCAGCCTACTCACGCATTATAAAATTCACATCAGTCTTTCCATTGTGTGCCAGCCAGTCCGCTGTAACTAGCTCTGACGTCAAAAAGTTGCGCAATACTTTAAAAATCAAGTAAATAACCTGAAACGTTTCTAACATGTCAGGAGTAATACAAAATCAATATGTGTTGGATATCAGTTCAATAACTTTAACCATTTTCGAAATTTGGATGTTTCTGTGTAAAAATCATTGGCGCAACAGAAAAGAACTAGAAACTTAAAAATTTATATTTAGATTCCTTTTGCATAATAATTTAGTAGAAACAGTATTTTGGATCTCACAAATTAAAATTTTAGTTGAAATTCGTGATTTTCTGGTTTTTGTCTTAGAAATTAAGGAGGCAAGATAGATTAAGTAGGCGAATAAATAAAGCTAGATGTTTAAATTTAAGTAGAAGGGAGATCCGCTATAATCATAAATATGTGAGAAGTTTGAACTGAATAACTATAAAAAATGGTTCAAATGGCTCTGAGCACTATGGGACTCAACTGCTGTGGTTATCAGTCCCCTAGAACTTAGAACCACTTAAACCTAACTAACCTAAGGACATCACTCACAACCATGCCCGAGGCAGGAGTCGAACCTGCGACCGTAGCAGTCGCACGGTTCCGGACTGCGCGCCTAGAACCGCGAGACCACCGCGGCCGGCAATAACTATAAAACTATAGCGATAGCGTATCTCCAAAGTGTAAGTTCAGAGCTTGTCTACTGCGTGTAGTGTAATTAAATTAATTCTCTCGCCCAAAATATTTGACTTAGCGACGTCAGACTTTTATTATGATTACTTACCTGTGTGCTGATTGCACATTTTAATTGAGAGCTTCATCGGCCATCAGCAAAGGAAGCAATGATTTATTCGATAACTTAAAAGTGGTGCATTACTAGCCCAGCGGCTAGTCGGGAGAGCAGATTTGATCAGGCGTTCGCTTAGCCGTCCGCACCGCGGCTTTATATGTAAGAACGCTGCGCGAGAGGGGGAAGGCCCCAGTTCTCTCCAGACGCTGATTGGCGCACCACCTGTGCCTTTGCTATAAACAGCCTCGGATGCCGTAATAAGTTACTCGGGATACGCGTAACCATGAAATCGTTTTCGAGTGAAGTGTTAATTCTGGGATGACTTTAATGATCTATCTTCAGTTTGCGTATGTCGTATTTTCATGTGCCGCTGCAGGACAGACATTCTACCATTATTTAGCGTGGCGTTTGATGAACATTATCATCAAATTATGACGAGCATTCACTTAAACATTTAATTTGAGCAGTTATAGTGGCATCAGCGTATTAGACACTGAACTGCTCTGGTAGTTGGATTGTGTGGAATTCTTTGTGGTCTGTGACTTTCAGAATATAGTGAACATTTTAGAGAGAATGGTTTTTGATTATGAATCCCAGACAGTCTCCTAATTCCTCAGAGCTATAAGCTGAAGCTATAAATGTATTTCTCAGATGAAGTGGGCACTAGGAATTCTAATTACAGGCTTCACGTTTTGCTAATCACTTTCTGGTTGCCAATATTGTAGTTAGAGAGCCAGTGTTGAGAACGGCAAACAGCATAAATACAAAACATTTATTCTATTATTTTCCACCCGCCGCCCCACATATGGTGCATCGGCCAGGAAACAAACTGAGTAAAAGTGAAAGTGATTTTTAAATATTCGGATTCGGAAGTGAAATGCGACATGCAACTGAGCAATGGAACAGTGATAGACAGTGTTACGTGTGCATGTGAATGACGCAATTGGATTAACAACGCATCTGGATTTACGGAGCTGGCGCTGGGTCTAGCTGCACTGCTGGCATCGCGAGAAGTCAATCTCGCTGCACCGCAGTCATCCGTCGGAGCGACCGGAGCCGCGTCTGCTGTTGCGGGCTACGGCCACAACACAGCAGTTGTCGAGGTGCCGTCTGCAGTTCAACGCGCCGCTTCACATCAGTAATCCTGGTACGCCGCGCCGGCAACGCCATACGTCGTGCAGAAGGAACTAAGTTAAGTGAAAAGCTGTTAAAACTTTTACTAACCTGCATTAAAAGACTGTCGGTGATGGAACCGCAAAAAGAAATAGAAGTTAAACCTAAATCTGGACCTATGTCTGTTGAAGGAACTGTAAATCCAGACAACGGTTCAAGTGTAAATGTGCATGAAAATAGTAATGTTAAAGTGAAATCCGAACTAATGTCTCCTGACAGTAGTGTGAAAAAGGGCAACGATTCAATAGTAGAGACCCCTGTAGTATAGCAGAAATCAGAAAGTGTTAAGTTATTGGTTGATAGTTTCTCTGATGAATTAAAAATGAAACAGTCATCAGAGATGGTAGAGTTTAAAAAGGAGAAGTTAGATATGATTGATCAATCAGAAGCTTCATGTAGTATTGATGATTCTGGTGTTGGAGCTAGTTTTTCGTCACCTGAGTGTGATAAAAAGCCAGCTAGTGAGCTACCCAAAGATACTGGGGCTATTGATTTAAATGTAATATTACAAGCAATAGCTGCCAGTAATGCAAAAATGTCAGCCAGTAATGCTAGAATGACAGCTGAGTTAAAATCTGATATAATTGAGGTAAATAACAGGATCGTGGCCAGCCAAACCAATTTTAATAAACGGTTTGAGGCAATGGACAATAAATTAGAATCCAATAAAGCTGAATTAGAAACTTCCTTCAAGACTGGCTGCAATAAGTTGAAAGAGGATCTGGACAGTTTAAATTATAAAATTGATTACAACCATGAGGATATTAAGAAAAAGGTTGCTCAACAGTTATCTGAGATGTATAAAACAGTAAAATCCGAAGTTGCTGAGGTCCGCAAAGACTTCCAAATGGAAGATGCGAAGCTGGAGCACAAGTTAACAGAAAAGATCGTGTCGGAATCTGAACTGTGCTCAGATAGGTTTACAGATGTTAATATAAAAGTAAACATATGTCAAGCAGAAGTAGACACCATCAAAACTGATACTACTCATATTGTGCAAAGAGTAGATAATGTTGAAATGAGAGAAGAAAATATTAGTACTAACATTGCTAACATTGAGAGTAAAGTAGCTTCAGTAACTTCTGGTAATGGTAGTATGCAACAAGTTGTAGCTGCAAACGCCGCTTTTATCGGGTGTCGGCAGTTCTTGCGGTTCGATCCAAATAAAAATATCCACCCGCTAGATTTCTGGAACGATTTTGAAGATGTGATTCCACCAACTTGGTCTGAACGAGAGAAAATCTCATTTATTAGAAGCCATTTAGCGGGTGACGCCATGCGTTGGTCAGCTGATGTTATGTTGAAGTGTAAAACATTAGCGGAATTTAAAACAGCTTTCATTAATGAGTATTGGTCTAGCAATAAGCAAAATGAAGTGTTGAGAATTTTGGAGTTGAAAACGCTTCAATGCAGGCAAGGAATCTATTAAAGAGTTTGCCAGGTCATGGATCTCACGTTTGTCACATTTGGGCGAAAAGCTAAAACCGGAAATGATTATACTAGGTCTTGAAGCCAAACTGCCATGGTATTGGCAAACTAGAATTATATCTGCCCCTAGAGACAATCTGGATCGTTTCATTGAATATTTGGAACGTGTAGAGCGTGTGGCGGCCAATGAGGAGCACGCACGTAATAACAGAAATGCTAATAACACTAGTAGTAATTTTAAGAACGAGCAGAATGGCAATGTAAACATCAGAACAGTAGGCGTTCGCCATCCTAAGAAAGGTAGGAATTGGAGAAATAATTACCAGAACCAACAACGGCATCCAAATGATAGTAATTTTGTTCCTAACAAAAATGTGCATGTAAACAACAGTGTTGAAAGCAATGCTGTGCCTGTTAACTATAATGCAAATAAAGGTAACAGTAGTAGGCAGAGGCTGGAAAACTAGTTCCCGTCTATGAGGATACTGGCGCTCACCACGCGGTTGCTTTTCCTAAGCCAGTAATTACAGTAATTAGTATACAGATCAGAATACTCAAACTGAGGATTCGGATGATGGGTCGGTAGCATCCAATGATACTGCTCAAATATTAAACCACTCACAGTATTTGATAGATACCGTGTTAGAGACGCTTTCTAAGTGGGAAGAGAAAGAGAAGGCGCAGCAGTGTAATGGTAGGGAAGAGCTACAAAATACTGAATTGTCAGGTGAAGAAGCAGAAGAAATTCATGCTTATATTTACGATGAGGATGATGTGCTCTTATCTAAAGTGCCTGTGCAGGATGTTGATACTGTACTAATAGATTTAGGACAGGAGGAAAGTGAGAATGTAGAGGATAGCCTGTTGGGGGTCGATGAACCCAGTAGTTGTGACCAGTTGTCACTGGAGAAGGAACCCGGCGATAATAGTGAAAGTGGTTTAGCTGTAACTAGTGTTATGCCCGGTCTGGAGGCGAAGAATCGCTCAGACTACAGTAATTTGGGTCATGTTCAGCAAACTAAATGTAATGAAGTCGTGCGGTGTTTCGATTTGAAATTAATAGACCGACTGGAAAAGGCAGCTGAAAATGTAGTTCAGGAAACCCCTACACACTTTGACCTAAATGTAATGAAGACAGATGTCGCTCACTTTAGTTGGAGACAAATCCAAAAGGAACTAATGGATGAGTTTGAGGAACCACCTGTACAACCTAGAATAAGCCACCCTATAATAATAGTGAATATGTTGGATATCAATGTACGTTGTCTCTTAGACAGTGGAAGTGAGGTGAGTGCGATATCTCAGTCCTTCTTTGATGCATTACCTGGTAAAGACATGCTTACAGTAATGAGGGTATCAGGACTAAGAATAATTGGTGCTACTGGCAAGGTGTCAAAAACGGTAAAGCAAGAAGCTTTACTGCCCTTTGATATTAATGGTAATGTAATTGATCATCCATGCTTATTTGTAAACAATCTCAGTATTGAGGTTTTAATGGGCATTGATTTCTTGTCGAAATATCAGAGTGTTGTTGACTTTGAAAGAAGCCAGTTAAAATTGGTCTTGCCGATAACCGGAGCAATTACGGTACCTTTTATTGATAAACATGTAGTAACTAATGATGAAACTTGGGAGCTGAAAAATAGGAGATATTGGGACGAAGGTGTTAATCTTAGTAAAAGTAAGCTAAACACAGAAGAAGAAGAAGCAATTATTTTGGACAAAATAGAAGCTAAATTGCAGGAAATCGATAAAATTTCAGCTAACCAGAAGGAAGAACTGAGACAGGTTTTAAAAAGGCATCATAAGGTATTTTCAAATCAACCTGGCGTGGTCAAAGGTTATGAATGTCAATTAAAGGTGAAACCTGGCCAAGTGTTTTTCAGGAAGCCATACCAAATACATGTAGCTAGGTAGGAGGCGGTTCGAAAGGAGATACAGAGAATGCTAGAGTGGCGTGTGATTGAAAAAGCGGTCAGTGAGCACAATAATCCTCTTGCTGTTGTACCAAAAAGAGACGGGAGTGTCAGATTGGTCTTGGACGCTCGTTGGTTGAATGAAATAGTGGTTAGGGAAAGTGATAGACCGCAGAACATGGACGAGTTATTGCAAAAATTCCGGGGAGTAAAATTCTTAACCTGTATGGATATCACGTGTGGATATTGGAAGTTGCCACTGGCGGAAAGTTCAAGGAAGTACACAGCTTTCTTATACGAAGGAGTTTGTTACCAATACCGTGTGGTGCCTTTCGGACTTAATATCTCTGTTTGTGCCTTCGTACGTGTGATATGACATGTTTTAGGACCAGCCTTAAGTAATAAAATAAGTCTACGTAGATGATCTGTTAATAGCAACTCCTACCTGGGAAGAACACATAGTTTTATTAGAGGAAGTGTTAGAGGCTATTGAGAGAGGTGGCATGAAATTAAGATTGAATAGACAGAGTGCGTTAAAGAGGAAATAGGTTTCTTGGGATATATGATAAGTGGAAAAGGTATTCCGCCTGACCCAGGCAAGCTAGCAGTCATTGAAAAATTTGAGGCTCCCAGAAACAAGAAGCAGTTGAGATCGATGTTCGGTTTTTTCGGCTTCTATAGGCGTTTTGTTAGTGATCAGGCTTTTAATGCACCCTGTCTTCACCTCCTGCTGAAAAAGAATACCCCTTGGGTTTGGACAGCAGAATGTCAACAGGCGTTCGAGGTGCTTAAACAATCTTTAATTAATAGTCCTATTTTACATCATCCTGATTTTGAAAAACCATTCTGTATGTCTGTTGATGCTAGTGGCTATGGTATAGCTGTGGAGATACTCCAAGTAGAAATAGAGAACGAACAAGAAGTGCACAAGACTATAGCTTTCACAAGTCGATCTTTACAGGCAGCAGAGAGAAATTATGGCATCTCAGAACTGGAAGCATTGGCAATTGTATTTGGGATACAGAAATTTGAGCAGTATCTATTAGGACACAAGATAATTGTTTACAGTGACCATAAGGCGTTTGACCTTTTTAAAGACCTGTAAGTTGAGGAATGCTCGTTTGGTAAGATGGTCATTGTATCTCCAGCAGTTTGACCTTGAGGTTAGATATATTCAAGGGAAAGATAATTTGGTAGCTGATGGGTTATCTAGAAGTGCGGAGCTCTGTGATGACGCGGGAATTACAGCAACAGACCTAAGTGAAGTACGAATCTTTGCATTGCACGAAGTAAAGGAAGAAAGTGCATTAAAGAGGGTGATTAAGAACTTGAGACGTGAGCAGAATGCAGATGACCAGCTGAAATTAGTAAAGAGCTATTTGGGAGATGCGAACTATCATAGGGTTCAAATGGTTCAAATGGCTCTGAGCACTATGGGACTCAACTGCTGTGGTTATCAGTCCCCTAGAACTTAGAACTACTTAAACCTAACTAACCTAAGGACATCACACACATCCATGCCCGAGGCAGGATTCGAACCTGCGACCGTAGCAGTCGCACGGTTCCGGACTGCGCGCCTAGAACCGCGAGACCACCGCGGCCGGCTCTATCATAAGGTTTCGCAATACTACTGTCTGCATGAAGGTATCCTGTTTAGGAGGAAAAAGGTAGGTGTTTCTGAGTGGAAGCTGTGCTTTCCCTCACAACATGTAGACTTACTAATCGACTATGTACACCTGAGGTATGGGCACTATGGTGCAAAGAAGTGCATTGCAAAATTAAAAGAGAAAGTTGTGTTTGACAACATGTACCGCCGTGTTGCCAAGCGTCTAGCATCTTGTGTAGTGTGCCAGAAAGTCCGTGCTGCTAACATCAGAATACAGGGGGATATGCATTCAGTAGAGCCAACTGAAACCCTAGAATTACTGGCTTGTGATTTGTTTGGCCCTCTTCCTGCTTCGAGAGGTGGGTGCACCCATGTTTTTGTTGTTGTGGATGGATTTAGTAAATATGTTAAGCTATACCCAATTAAAAGAGCAAATGCAAAAACGTTGGTAGAAAAGTTGGAAAAAGATTTCTTCGTGACAGTTGGCGTTCCGAAGAATTTGCTGTCAGACAATAGGCCTCAATTTACTTCTGATAGATTTAAAGAATGTCTGGATAAGGCCGGAGTGAAACATCTGAAAATATCTGCGTATTTCCCCCAAGGAAATATGAGTGAAGGTATTATGAGAGAATTGAATAGGCTTTGCAGGACTTATTGTGCTCGGAAACACTCAAGTTGGGCAGAGCACATGAAGTATTTTGAGAATGTAATTAACAACTTAAGGATGATGCAACTGGTTTTGCGCCTTGCGAATTGATGTTTGGCCAAGAACCACACAATGTGATTGCAGATATGGTAGAATTCCCTATTCTACCGCAAATATCCACAGACGAGAAGAAGTTAAAGGCTAGGGTAAATATAAGAAAAAGAGCATTGGAAAGGAAGAAGCGTCATGACGCAAAAGCTGTGCCCATCAGTTTTGAAATAGGTCAGTTAGTCCTTGTCAAAACCAAGGAAAAATCAAAGAAAATAAATGCAGAAACAAAGAAATTCATAAAAAATTGTTAAGGCTTTCGTGGCCACTTGTTGACAAACTGCCTATTGGCTTCTGTCTCGGGTTCTTCGGCCGACGTTCATCTAATGATTTTTCTGACATCTTGGTCAGCTTTGATGTTGTTTCGTTATTTACGAAACTGCCACGCAGTGACGCTCTGGAGCACATCGGTTCCATTTTCCCACAGGACATCAGAAAGCTCTTCCATGCATGTCTCACCACGAGCTATTTCACGTGGAATGGCGATTTCTATGAACAGTTGGAAGGCGTCGCCGTGGGTAGTCCTCTCAGTCCAGTGGTGGCCAACTTCTTCATGGAACAATTCGAAGCACACGCACTGGACTTGGCGACTTGCAAACCTAAGGTGTGGTACAGGTACGTCGATGATACTTTCGTGGTGTGGAGACATGGTGAAGAACAGCTCGGTGACTTCCTAAGACACTTGAACAGCCTCCATGCCAACATAACATTTACCATGGAAGTAGAAAAGGACAAGAAACTGCCATTTCTAGATGTGCTGGTCACAAGGGACGGCGAAAACCTGGGACACAGCGTGTATCGAAAACCGACACACACGGACCGATACCTGCACAAACTGTCAAACCACCACCCGAGCCAGAAAAGAGGCATGATTAGTACGCTCGTAACGAGAGCAGGACGAATATGTGAGCCGCAACACCTCAAACGAGAAATGCAACACCTGGAAACTGTCCTGAAGAGCAAGGGGTACTACACAAATTATATTAGAAGTGTAACAGAGCCAAACACTCGGCGAAGTAAGGAAACAAAAAAAGAAATGTCGGGTACGGCCTTTCTGCCATACATTCCCAGAGTGCCGGACAGAATCGGCCGTATATTGCGCAAACATGGCGCAAAGACGATTTTCAAACCGACAAGGAAGATCAAAGAGTGTCTTAGATCGGCGAAAGAGAAAAGAGACCCACTTGCAATGTCGGGAATATACCGTATACCATGCACATGCGGAAAAGTTTATGTCGGAATGACTGGACGATCCATCAACACGAGGATCAAAGAGCATAAGCGACATTGCAGGTTGGGGCATGTGGAGAAATCGGCTATGGCAGAGCACGCACTGAATGAGACCGACCACGTAATAAAATTCGCCGACACGGAAGTTCTGGCTGTAGAGAAGCATTATCACACGCGCTTGTTTAGAGAAGCTGTAGAAATACAAAAACACGCGAACAGTTTGAACAAGAAAGAGGAAAGCCTTAAGGTAAACGGATCCTGGCTTCCCTTACTGCAGCGAACGACCGTCGCAGGTAGCAAGAGGAGAACCCCACCGGAAATGACCGCGGAGAAGCCCTCGGACGTTGGCGCGCCAGGTACATATAGTCTGCGCCCGCGAGCTCGGCTACAGGAGACAATGGCAGCGCACCAGGCGTCCGTACTTCAAACGGCACATTAACAGACTACAGGGCATCATACACGATAAAATACAAACACATAGAACACAACAGTGGAACCAAAAACTCGAAGGGCTGGACACCACACGACCTGGCGTGTGGCAACTAGTCCGACACTTCACCAGGGAGAAAATATACACCCCAACGCTTCAAGGGCCCGACGGACCTGCATACTCAGCGGAAGAGAAAGCAGAACTAATGGCCCGAACACTTGCAGCGTCATTCACACCGAACCTGGTACCATCAGATCCAGTGTTCACACTTGCTTCTGACCAAGAGGTTACACGCATTCTAGCCCAACCATCGCGCGACGACATTCGACATGCTAGCACAGCCGAAGTCTCCTGGGCTATAATGCATTCCGCTGCTAGGAAAGCCCCTGGTCATGATGGCATTCAAAACCGTGTCCTCCAGGAGTTCACGGATAAAGCAACTGAGTACCTAACACACATAACGAATGCCATACTAAAACACCAACACTTCCCCGCCTTTTGGAAGACGGCCAAGGTCCTGATGTTCAGGAAGCCGGGGAAAGACCACAGCCTCCCACAAAATTACCGACCCATCAGCCTTCTGAGCTCGCTCAGTAAGATTGTTGAGAAGGTGATTCTCAAACGCATCACTAGGCACTGCATAACAAATGACATCCTGAGACCGGAGCAATTCGGCTTCAGGAATCACCACTCCACAACACAACAACTCCTACGGGTCGTTGAACATATAACACATGGCTTCAACATAAACAAAGCTACAGGGGCAGTGTTCCTGGACATCGAAAAGGCTTTCGACCGTCTATGGCACAACGGCCTCATCCGCAAACTCAGCGACGCGGGATTCCCCGACGGGCTGCTGCGTGTAATACACTCATACCTCACAGACAGGAGTTTCAACACTGACGTGCAGGGAAAACAATCAACACGACACGGTATACACGCGGGAGTACTCCAGGGAAGCATCCTAGGCCCCCTACTGTTTAACCTCTACATAAACGATCTCCCAACCACACACAACACAATGATGGCAATCTACGCGGATGACACAGCCATCCTTGCGCAAGATTGGAAACCATCAAACATTACGTCACGCCTACAGACTGCACTCAGAGTGGCCGAGCCTTGGTTGGAGAAATGGCGTGTTAGAGTAAACGTCGACAAGTGCGAAGCCGTTCTGTTCACTAGAAGACCGAAGCAACTGCACAAACACCGCTACTGCAGACCAATAACCCTACATGCACGTCCAATACGTCAAATACCTCGGTGTCTGGCTGGACCGGAAATTACTCTGGGGGGACCACATACAACACATGACCAACCGAGCTAGCGCGAGGCTCAAACAGCTCTATCCTATGCTCAACAGGCGTAGCACACTGAACAGAAGGGTGTCGAGGTCCATGTAAATGACACTTATCCGACCCCTGATGACGTACGCAGCTCCTGTCTGGGGATACGCTGCGCCTACACGCCTGCGCCGTCTGCAGCTCATACAAAACAAAGTACTCAAAATCATAAGCAATGCTCCACGATACACACGCATCGCGGACCTTCACCGGGAATACCGACTTGAGACTCTCACGGAGGTAATCCACAAACTCACCACAAGACTATACAGAAACTCCAGACATTCGCAGAACCCGTTTATTCTGAATCTGGGGAACTACGATCACAACCATAGATGGAAACATAAAAGACCAAAAGACATACTTGTAAGGGCATAACATCTATGGCCAAGCATACGCAAACATAACGGCACAGGTGAGCCCCTGTTAATCAGACGCCATTACTGGATATCCAGCTGAAATATACTGCCGAATAACTGGCACCACACAGGGAAGCCGTACCGTACACTGCATGCAAACAAGCTCCACACATCCCCCACACAGTGAGACGATCTATGGCCGATCTCCCACTACTGTATAACGATCTTGATTGTTCCAGGAATGTAGCAGCTGCAGCCACTGGGACACATCTCCATCGCTTGTCACGGTAATGATGCATGATACCCATACTAACAAATCCAACCTTGCATGAGCTATCGCAGCTAGTAAGCCACTACTGCTCTTACTACCCATCCCACTGTCGCAGAGGTTTTTTTCCCACGGCACGAGCCATGGCACTTTTTTCCCTCTGCTCTTCAAATCGCTACCCTCACTCGCGTTTCGTCCACTATCTATCACCTGATGGACCGTGTTAATGCGTAGTCTTACCCAGACGCACGGACAACATCACAGCCCAGCATCCTGTGATCCACTTACTAGATAACTAACATGTTTACGGAGGTGACAGTAGAACTTTTGGTTTGGTCACCACGTTGGTGCGGGCGTGGAGGGGCCCCATCTCTATTAGCTCGGCTACAGTTCTCCACCGGCAATGGAGGGTGAAGCTTTGATAATGCCAGCCACTCATGCTGGCGAAACGTCAGAAAAATCATTAGATGAGCGTCGGCCGAAGAACCCGAGACAGAAGCCAATAGGCAGTTTGTCAAAGAAATTCATGTTCATATACCAAGGACCTTTCAGGATCATAAAAAAACCACATGCCAATGCATATAGGCTAGAGTACCCTAAGAGTAAAAAGCTATTCGGTCTCAGGAACGTGATCGACTTAAAGAAGTTCATAGGTAGTGAATGAATCCTGTAGGGAGGAGGTTGTTCTGTAACCTCTACACAGTGTGGCAGCTGTGCAGTCCCAGCTGTGTGAGATCTTCTTTCCTTTTCAGGTCTCACTCATTCTTCATCTTTCCTATCTACCAAAGTTTCGACTCCTTCTTTGCAATACTAAATTTTCTGTCATGGCTATCAAGCCATGAGTTCTGTAATCATTCTATCCACCGATTAGTGAAGAAAATACCTAATGTGACAAACCTAACAGTGACATAAACAATAAAGAGGTATGACGTAATTAATATACAAATGTATTTGAGTAACAAGTATGTATAGAACCCTGGTAATATTGTAAGTACAAAGTGTTGTTTTATTGGAAATGGTCCCACAATAATATTTAAAAAAGATATACAAGTTCGTTTATAAGCAGGATCTGAAGTGGCAATGAGACCTAGTGTATGCATTAGAGCTAACTAATAAATAGTAAGAGAGAGTGCTTAGTGTTATGAGAAATAGACAGATGAGTTGTAAAAATGAACTCACCTTGTGTAGCAAGGAATGGCAGTGTAATAGAATTGAGTAGTGGTTGTGACAAAAAGGACACGTCGCTGAAGTATTTATAAGGTTGGAGCTGGACATTATTTTGGTGTTGGGTGTGCGGTGACACACCTACATGTATTGAGATTATGAGTTGGAGACGTGATGCGACCATAGGTACCCTTATGTTAGATGAGACAGAGCAGCTCATGGTGTCCTATAGGTTTAAGGAATTTAGCATTACGCTCGTCCATAATTACTTAATGCACTTTAGCGGTAGGTCGAGAGAGACTACCTGTGGTTTCAGCGTCCGATCGAGAGGAAATGGATTGCCACGTGAGCAAACTGATCAGCTCCAATACACTATAGAGATGAAATAAATGTGCTATCCTATGCTTTAAATTTTAATGGAGTGAGTATTACTTAAATTCATACACTAGCAAAGTAAGTAAGTACATAATTGCAGATGTGGAACTGACACATCAGCAGAAGACCAATAAGTGGGTTTAGTAGTCAACTAAACGTAGTGTGTTTTGAACACTCAGAACTGTACTATTACCACAAGTTACTCACATGTACAAAGAGGCTGAGAAGACAACTGCTAATCAAATATACTCATACTATCTCTAAGAACAAGGTAATCGAAGATGAGTCAGCTAAGTAAATAAAATACAAATGTATCAGAAATGTACCGAGCATTGGTTCAGTGTTCTGGCCCAGAGATAATAAATTGAGATTAAATAGGATTCATGATTGTATGCATTGAGCATAAATTTTCTCTAGTACGTGACTAACGGCGTTTTGAGCCATTTGTTTACCGATTTTATGACAGTTAAGTAACCGCGAGAGTAAAATTGAAAAAGTTCTGTTAACTTTGTTCCAGTAACATATTGAAAGATAAAATGTATATATCCCCATTTCATTGTGACCCACCCTTAGATATTAAGTGAACAGAGTCTGAGGCACTCTTCTTGTTTGTTCTACAGGACAAACCAGATAATGGCAGCCTGGTAGCTGCGTGAAAGCGTGGAGTGACTTGGACACAACTCACAGTGACCCCTCCCCTTTCCCCCTTGTAATTTAGAGTGAACGTGAAGGACGCACACCATAGCAACTTCCCCTCCTCTACCCTTGAGAATGGAAGTGTAGAACGCCATCCAAAGCGGCTACAACCACGTGTGTAAAAATGAAATTGTCATAATTTGTGAAATTTTCTTTCAGGTTTAGAAAAGACTACTAAGATATAATTATCTGTTTATGTATCATGAATAACTGTGTTATTTTCTTTGAATTTGTGTATGTAAAAATATTTACAGACAATTTAATGGATTTAAGATTTTCATAATTTTACATATTTTTATGTGTCTGTCTGTCTAAGGCAATATGTATGCCAAAGTGTTTCATTGATTTTGCTTAAATTTTGAGGGATAATGTTGCTTAAGAGGCAGCAATTTAAATAATTGAAGTAGGTAATAAGTTTTCTTTTAATATTTCTATATGTTTACATTTCAGTTTTAATTTTCATAGGGAGTTAAGCTATACTCCTGCTTCCCTTTTCGTAATTAATTTTTTTTCATTTACATTCAAAAAAATTAAGTAGAGGGTGATGCAGGGAAGCAGCCTACTCACGCCTTATAAAATTCACATCAGCCTTTCCATTGTGTGCCAGCCAGTCCGCTGTAACTAGCTCTGACGTCAAAAAGTTGTGCAATACTTTAAAAATCAAGTAAATAACCTGAAACGTTTCTAGCATGTTAGGAGTAATACAAAATCAATATGTGTTGGATATCAGTTCAACTTTCGAAATTTGGATGTTTTTCTGTAAAAATCATTGGCGCAACAGAAAAGAGCTAGAAACTTAAAAATTTATATTTAGATTCCTTTTGCATAATAATTTAGTAGAAACAGTATTCTGGATCTCACAAATTAAAATTTTAGTTGAAATTCATGATTTTCTGGTTTTTGTCTTAGAAATTAAGGAGGCAAGATAGATTAAGTAGGCGAATAAATAAAGCTAGATGTTTAAATTTAAGTAGAAGGGAGATCCGCTATAATCATAAAGATGTGAGAAGTTTCAACTGAATAACTATAAAACTATAGCGATAGCGTATCTCCAAAGTGTAAGTTCAGAGCTCGTCTACTGCGTGTAGTGTAATTAAATTAATTCTCTCGCCCAAAATATTTGACTTAGCGACGTCAGACTTTTATTATGATTACTTACCTGTGTGCTGATTGCACATTTTAATTGAGAGCTTCATCGGCCATCAGCAAAGGAAGCAATGATTTATTCGATAACTTAAAAGTGGTGCATTACTAGCCCAGCGGCTAGTCGGGAGAGCAGATTTGATCAGGCGTTCCCTTAGCGGTCCGCACCGCGGCTTTATATGTAAGAACGCTGCGCGAGAGGAGGAAGGCCCCAGTTCACTCCAGACGCTGATTAGCGCACCATCTGTGCCTTTGCTATAAACAGCCTCGGAATCTCCTAATTCTTCAGAGCTATAAGCTGTAGCTATAAATGTATTTCTCAGATGAAGTGGGCACTAGGAATTCTAATTACAGGCTTCACGTTTTGCTAATCACTTTCTGGTTGCCAATATTGTAGTTAGAGAGCCAGTGTTGAGAACGGCAAACAGCATAAATACAAAACATTTATTCTATTATTTCCACCAGCCGCCCCACAACGGCCTCCACCGGTTTAAATAATCCTCATAGGAAAAAATGACATTATGGAAAAATATTTGTTTTGATGTCCCCTACAACCTCCTAGAGTTTGTCGGTTTAAATACTTTCCACTCTGTATCCTGTATGTTCGTATCCAAGGCTACGCCGAGTCTAATTATGGTTATTCCTCTGATTGCAGCACATTGTTTGTACTTCTGCGCTACCAGTCGGCCGTGCTGCGTTACGCAACGTCTAAGAGTCCCGTTTTACCGCGAGTGCTCACAACACAGGAGGCGAGCGAGGGTGGCAGCTCCCGCTCGCCTAGCGCATGCTCTGCAGGCCTGCTGTGTTACTAGAAATTAGTTTTAACATATGTTGGAACATTTCAAAATTGCAATCAGTCACTTTTTATGACAATTTATGTTGTCTTTGCTAATTTCATGCTGGTTTGATCGTTTTCTAACGCAGGAAGAAAGTATGGATTTCACCGCATGACATTTGCCTGCGTTTCCGCTGCCAAGATTTTGAATTTGGTGTCCGTCCTTACAGATTTTGATTCTAATAACCTTCCAAGGCGAGTGATGCCAGTATTCCCTAGAAAAAGCTTCGTCTTTGAGATAATCTTGTCAGTCTTCATTAGGGAATATTACACAAATTTCAAGAGATATTTAGCTGACTTTTTGTCGTTTCCAGAGAACACCACGAGGAGGTAGTATCTTTTCGTCCCCCATTAAATTTATTTACGATATTTAAAAGAGTGCGAAGCATTACATTAAACTTCTTTGCAATATTTACAAATGTTTCAATGATTATGACGTTTTCTTCGTCATAGTAACTTCTGTGAGTAGGCCACGCAAGTCAGAAACGTTTATAAGTTCTCATCAGTCTGGTGTTTCTTTAAAGCCTTTGCCTTCATTGCTGACTCTTTTGTTCTGTCCCCATCAAGGTTTAAAATTAGTCTTTTAAAGTGGTGGCCATGGTACTCTGCATCTTCTCGAAGGTTCTCACTCTTGCTCTCCTGAATACACAGCCAACCATTACCCAACATTTCCAAGCAAAGATGTGCTAGAGCAGAACACATTATTATGAGGTAGCGCATTTCCTCATTTTCCTTATCGACTGGAACGAGGCCGCAACACTGAACTTGTTTCCACAAACATTGATTAAAATGTAATTTCTGTTCCAGGAAGCAAACTGATAACTTCTTGGACGATGGCAATTTCGAAGTCCATCGCCGGCCGGTGTGGCCGAGCGGTTCTAGGCACTTCAGTCCGGAACCGCGCTGCTGCTACGGTCGCAGGTTCGAATCCTGCCTCTGGCATGGATGTGTGTGTGATGTTCTTAGGTTAGTTAGGTTTAAGTAGTTCTAATTTCTAGGGGACTGATGACCTCAGCTGTTAAGTCCCATAGTGGTTCAAATGGCTCTGAGCACTATGGGACTTAGAACTACTTAAACCTAACTAACCTAAGGACATCACACACATCCATGCCCGAGGCAGGATTCGAACCTGCGACCGCAGCGGTCGCGCGAATCCAGACTGTAGCGCCTTTAACCGCTTGGCCACCCCGGCCGGCTAGGTCCCATAATGCTCAGAGCCATTTGAACCATTCGAAGTCTACCATCAGAGATTCAGGATTCTATCTAGGCAAGTTAGTTTTAATAGCTTCAAAAAAAACGTTCAAATATTCCTTGCTTTTTATTTGGGAACAAAGACTTAACAACTGGAATAGTGTTTGTTTCCCCCAAAAACTATGAAGTCGGCGTGGAGTATAAAAGACTGTCCAAACTGCTTGCTCAAACTCTTGAACGTTCCATCCACACAGAATGATTCGTACTTCTGGCAAACATCAGTATTCTGTCACTCGGTCCCCTGTTACCATCTGGAAGTAAAAAATTGCCACCATCCTTCATCAGCAAATTATTTTCTTGGAAGTATATTCCTCCAGAATCGGTTGGATCTTGCGTAGTGCCCATATATTTTCGCCTAATACGAAGTAACGACTGCTTCGTACTTCTGTATGATGATAACGATGTTAGTAACTCGTAGCCTCAATTGAAGAGCTGCCCTATCTCTTCAACGTAAACTCATGAAACTGTAGCGTCTGTTCCTTTTACCAGCTTATTCTTTGCGCTGACAAAATGTTTTCGCACTTCATTTTCTGCTTCATCTGGAATACAAACATGGTTGCCTTCCCCGAAAACTGTGTTACTTTTTGTATATGGTCTTCCTATGGATTTATTCTTTTTAAACTTTACACGACGTCAGTAAGTCACTTCAAAAATGGTTCAAATGGCTCTGAGCACTATAGGACTTAACTTCTGAGGTCATCAGTCCCCTAGACCTTAGAACTACTTAAACCTAACTAACCTAAGAACATCACACACACCCATGCCCGAGGCAGGATTCGAACCTGCAACCGTAGCGGTCGCGCGGTTCCAGACTGTAGCGCCTAGAATCGCTCGGTCACCGCGGCCGGCTAAGTCACTTCCTGTTTCTTTGTATAGTCCACTATATTCTGATGCCCGTTGCAAATCAGTAAAAGCTTCCCTTTGATGGTCTGGGTGGTTTCTCAACACTAAGACACAGAACGCTACTTTCCAGTAAGAGGTCAACTGCAGTACTGATCTCTGGGAGAATCCATGCACACTACGAACTGGTGCGGGGACAGAGAACTTCTCGCAGGCTTTGGCCTTTCCCAGAAAACGTCGCAGGTAGCGGCGGACAGGCCGTTGTACCGTACTTTGGAACACCCTGTCCACTAACTGCAATGTCTTGGGGTCCGTTCAAATGTCAACAACTCATTCCTCCAAAAAAATGGGTCAAATGGTTCTGAGCACTATGGGACTCAACTGCTGAGGTCATTAGTCCCCTAGAACTTAGAACTAGTTAAACCTAACTAACCTAATGACATCACAAACATCCATGCCCGAGGCAGGATTCGAACCTGCGACCGTAGCGGTCTCGCGGTTTCAGGCTGCAGCGCCTTTAACCGCACGGCCACTTCGGCCGGCAACTCATTCCTCCGCTGTGTAAGTGTCTCTCCGAGCAAGTGTCACAAACTCCGACTGGACACCTTTACAATTTTACAAAGAGTATGCGACTGAACTTAACCCTCTTCTAGTAACAGTCTATCGCAGAGACGAAGCGTTCCAAGTAATGGGAAAAATTCATTTGTAGCGATATGAAAGTTATGATTAGTCACCACTAACCTACATGTTCGATACTGAGGCAATGTTAGGTATCTAGAGACGTATATTTTTTTTTAACTGTCTATGAAGTGAGGCAGGTAGATGAGAGAGGAAGAGCACATCGCATATTTGGTGTCAAACGACGTTTGGTTACGTGTCGGGCCGATTTTGCACAGTGGCGGTTTCTTCGGACAGTAAGTGAGAGCGAGGCCGTTAACTTCAAATTCAGTCTCCGTTCTCGTAGAAAATGGACCTTCCCAGGAAACTTAACAGAGACTAGTTCTTATGTCGTTCCTGTGGAAGGAGCGTGTCTGCGACACGAATTGCAACGACAACCTGCAATGAGCCAGTGCAACAGGTTCTCTGGAAACAATAGTCGACGAAATTCGTTATGGCACAAGAGCTTACGGGATGGACAGTGTTAGAGAGGAGACGTGTCTTGAAAGATGCGCTTCTGCTACCGATGCCGGTCCGTGCGGCACTGAGGCACTGACGCCGCGGTAAACCTCATTGCAGTATGCAGGTAAATTTTCCGTGCGTAGTAAAATCTGGCACAATTGTTTGTCTGATGTCTTCCGACTGATCTGATTTTGTGTGTTCTTATCATTACAGCTTTTGAACTGAAATTCATTAAAAATATATGCATTTTTGCCAGGATTTCTCTGTTCATAAATTATTTTACATGATTAGTGCAAACAATAGATTGCAAGTTGCTAACCCCCCCCCCCCCTCTCAATTTTCACCTCTGGACTCGAACCATGGTCACAATATTTCTGTTGAATTCTGCAAGTGGGACCCAACCTATTCCCTTCAATACAGAGTATTTTACTTTCGATTAACGTGCACGGTTACTAGTAGTGGGATTGCAGAGTTACATTAACTTGACGACCGTGTTTTAAGCAATTATTTCAGTTAGAAACACAGGTGCAGTTGGCCTCTTGGGCGATTAATTGTTCTCAAGTGGAGATGGACAGAGGGATCCTACCACATCTTATAGTAGCAGTCTACCGCAGGTCACCGGAGAGACGAAGCGCGCCAAGTGATTGGTAATATGCGTAATCATTCTTGTTTTCAGAAGGGTCTTCAGTCAGATCCACACAATACAAGCCTAATCGCTAACGTCAGTATGTTACACTGCTGTGGAACACGCTTCATGCTCGCGCATTATGACATTTGTGTGACAGGTTAATCCCATCTGTAGGAATCAACATGGATTACGCAAGCATCGATCTTGTCAAAACCCTGTTCGTTATGTTCATCCACGACACACTGAACGCGGCAGATACCCGGGCACAGGTTGATGCTGTGTTCACTGACTTCCGAAAGACGTTCTACACGGTTTCGCACTGTCACCTAAACAACAGAATATGAACGTATGGGATATCAGACCAGCTTCTTGACAGGATTGAAGAGCTCGCAGCAAGTAGAACGCAGCATGTCGTTATTAACAGATAGATAGATAGAGACAGAAAGACAAACAGAGAGAGAGAGACAGAGAGAGATCTTCACAGATTAAAGTAGTTTTTGGCGTACATCAAGGGAATCTTATAAGACGATTATTTTCCACAATATACACCGAGTGAGTCACGTAAGACGTAACACCCCTTTTATTTCGTGAACGGTTCCAGATATCTAAACGAGGTTTCCCGCGATTGGTAGTATGTTGAGAGGCACATAATGTTTTTTGTTGATAATGCTCTGAATTCTGGTATCAACCGAGTTATCGAAGCAAGTCGATTTTTTGTCAATAGAACCGTGTATCTTTCATGAGTGCATTCAGTTGCTCCTGGAAAGACAATCACAGTGGCCTCGAACGCTAGGAAGGGCACGAAACCACTCTTAGAGTAACACTTGGCTGTGAAAACAACAATGGTCTGCGTCATTTCCATGCAAAACTCCACACTTGTCTGCTGGCGCCATCTGGCGGTGTTATGTTATAACTGCACTTATAAGTGCTCGAGTTGCGTGAATAGTATAGGTGCAGTATGAATGTGTCTCTTGGAGTGTTTCGCATGCGGGTTACTGTGTAAAATGATGTCAGGAAGAGAATTAATCTTACGAATGTGCACCAAATATTAGGGAAAAAGCTACGATGCGCTGAATGGGGAAAGTGACCGGAGTCGAGGACAGTGAGTTCGTGGCTGTATTATACGACATAATAATTCATAAATATATTGGGGATAGATGACGCTGTGCTGGCAAGGTATACTGATTATGAAGGACAGGGAGAACCTGAACTTGAAGGTGGCTGTTCAAGCAGGACACGACGTTCATTTCCAGGGCAACAGGATCAGTCCAGTCAGAGTGAGTACGAACTATCTCCACTCAAACTGCTGAGATCCAGTCTATTAGAAGATATTGAGACAACGTACTAGAGAATATTTATGAAGACTATTATAATCGTCACTTCAAATTTCTATAGCAAACTAATGAGGCGCTATAAGTGCATAAAAGTAAATGAAATTACAGATTAGTTCTAAATTATGTGTTATCAAAAGGCTAGCAGGAGCTCATTTCAAAGGTAATATGTAGAATGTCGCAATTTCAAACTATAAAATAAAATGTTATATCGCAGTTGGATAAAGCATGGTCATATGGATCTACAGTTCACTATTGGCATCTGCAAATGTGGGCACTAGCAGCGTCTAAAATAGATGGCTTGGACAATTTCAGAGCTTAGATTTCTTTTACCGACATTTTTAAGGCTGGCTATGAGATTTTATCCAGGCATATGACTACATTTGTCACACTTATGGACGTAGATGACTGTAATAGTGTACGTAAGAAAGCATAACTGTTTGTGGAGGTGGTGTACATGTTTGTGACAGAGCATGGTGTGGAGAAAGGGAATGTTTGGAACAATGACCAGAGTCCATACCAGTACGAGATGTCTTCATCATCAACACTGTCTCACAAAGGACAGAAAACTACAGCTAGTGTGTTGAAGTCTGTACCCACAGCTACCAATGACAGGCAGACCAACAAATAGTTGTACATCGGTTTTCAAGAGGCATAAGGCACTTTCTGCCCAAATATTTAAATGAAATTTAAAACAAACTGCCCACGAAACATTCATGTGGTGACAGGCAAAAGTGGAAAAATGACTAAAGAATAAATGAAACGTTTTCTAACTTCAGAACATGTAACCAGTAAAAAGAGCCTCTTGCTGTGTGATTCCTGCTAAGGTCAAACATATCGTACCCTTCCAGATGCATGTTTTCCAAATAAAGATGTTGTGCTAAGGATATTGCCACCGAAAACAACGAAGTATTGCCAATCTCTTGATGTTTACTTCTTTCGGCAATATAGGCTCTATATCTGAAGGATTACTGATTTTGTGAGAGTACTGTGATTCACAATAAATTTTCTGCATCGTAGTACACGTCACAGTTGCAACATGCTTGGCGAGAGGCAGGTTATGTGGTTGACTGCAAATGTAATGATGCACTGCCGTCATTGGGTTAGTATACTGGAGTCGCATTCGGGAGAACTACGATTCAAACCTGCGTTCGAACATCCTGAATAGCTTACGGTAAATGCAAGGATAGTTCCTTCGAGAGGGGCAACCGCTTTCCTTCTCTACCTTCCCGAGCTTGTGCTCCGTCTCTAATGACCTCGCTGTCGACGGGGCGTTAAATACTAATCTCCTCCTCCCACTGACGTCATTGAGTTATGTATAATTTACCTCCTATGGTACTGATACATTGTTACTTTGTTTCTCTCTTTTAAAATATCACATGTGGTAGAATGCAACGTTTTGCATAGAAATGTCACAGACCACTGTTTTTATGATCGAATGTTGTTTTGAGCATGATTGCGAGCGTACGAGATCAAAGATGTCCATTGTAAGGCTCTGTCGTTATATGGTGGAAGACAGGCCTACACTACTACAATAAAACCTCATTTCCTATATGACACACAGTCTCAGCTACGATTCTTGTTTTGTAACTATGGCATACGCTACCTTCTGGTGCATTAGATGGGTCTTAGGAAAACTATTCCGAATGTGTGTGCGTTTCCGGGCTTTTATGGAAACAATTAGACTTCCGTCAAGTAGTTTTTCATTTTAAAACTTCTCGTTACTGCTTACTTGTCAAAGCCGAAACACAAACGTCGGTGGTTCATAATTCGGGATCAACATCCCTATTCACGAAAAAAAGGAAACTACTGTATTAACTTTCTTAGATTTGAAAAACAGTTATACCTGACCTGTCTTTGCCTGGAGACGCCAAAATGCTTCTTAAGGTAAAACACCTGCTGTCGGACAAATGTGTCTTCAGATACCACAAAAAGTTGCAGTTACACGGAATATACTTTAAATAAATTAAACATTTTATTCACAATGACTGAGAACAATTCACTCACAGAATAAATACTTTTCTTAATGAAAAATAGTTTAACACTTTACTTAAGCATGCGCTCAAATTTTTTACCATGGACTGCACGGCACTTTTGAACCGATGTTCGAGAGACAAATGTACAGACGAAAGTGCACTGGATGATATGCAGTTTCATGCTATGGTGATTCGACGTCGCATATCATTTGGCCTAGTTTCTACATGTACTCGATTACTCTGCTATTCACAATAAAGTGCCTGGCAGAGGGTTCAATGAACCACCTTCAAGCTGTCTCTCTATTGTTCCACTCTCGAGCAGCGCACGGGAGAAACGAGAACTTAATTTTTCTGTGCGAGCCCTGATTTCTCTTATTTTATCGTGATGATCACTTCTCCCTATGTAGGTGGGGGCCAACAGAACGTTTTCGCAATCGGAGGAGAAAACTGGTATTGAAATTTATGAGAAGATTCCGTCGCAACGAAAAACGCCTTTGTTTTAAAGATTGCCACTCCAATTCACGTATCATGTCTGTGGCACTATCTCCCCTATTTCGCGATTATACCACACGAGCCGCCCTTCTCTGAACTTTTTCGATGTCATCCATCAGTCTTACCTGATGCGGATCCCACACCGCACAGCAGTTCTCCAGAATAGGGTGGATAAGCGTGGTGTAAGCAGTCTCTTAAGTAGATCTGTTCCACCTTCTAAGTGTTCTGCCAATGAATCGCAGTCTTTGGTTCGCTCTACCCACAACATTATCTATGTGATCGCTCTAATTTAAGTTATTTGCAATTTTAATCCCTAAGTATTTAGTTCAATTTACAGCCTTCAGATTTGTGTTACTTATCGCTTAATCGAAATTTAACGGATTTCTTTTAGTACCCATGTGAATAACTTCACACTTTTCTTTATTCAGGATCAATTGTCACTTTTCGCACCATACAGATACCTTATCTGAATTATTTTACAATTCATTTTGATCATCCGATGACTGTACGAGACGGTAAATGACAGCATCATCAGCAAACAATCTAATAGGGCTACTCAGATTGTCTCCTATGTCGTTAATATAGATCAGGAACAACAGAGGGTCTATAACACTTCTTTAGGGAGCGCTGGATATTACTTCTGTTTTACTCGATGACTTTCCGTCTATTACTACGAACTGTGACCTTTATGATAGGAAATCACGAATCTATCAAACAACTGAGGCGATATTCCATAGGGACGCAGTTTGCTTAGAAGACGCTTGTGAGGAACGGTGTCGAAAGCCTTCAAGAAATCTAAAAATTTGGATTTATTTTTAATGCATTGTGGGAGCAACCAGTGATCAGTGTTATTACTAATCTTTATTATCAAAAACAGTCTTGATCACAAATTATTTATTCCGGTGACCGGTTTCGACCACAACTGTGGCCATCTTCAGACCAATGAGCTAGAACCACCTTCTGGTAAATCAAGTAGTGATCTACCAGAAGGAGGTTTTTGCTCATTGGTCTGAAGATGGCCACAGTTGTGGTCGAAACCGGTCACCGGAATAAATAATTTGTGATAAAGACTTTTTGATAGTAAATATTGCTAAAAATATGGAATCAGTTTGACATCCTCTTTGGATAGCACTCATTACTTCATGAGTACAAAGAACTAGTTGTGTTTCACAAGAACGATGTTTTCTGAATTCTTGTTGACTATGTGCCAATAAATCGTTTTCTTCGAGGTAATTCATAATGTAATTCTGTGGATTACTCCTGTTTCCCTTTTTGGGTATTGGTGTAACTTGGGCAAGTTTTCAGTCTTTAGGTACGGAACTTTCTGTTCAAAATGGTTCAAATGGCTCTGAGCACTTTGGGACTTAACTTCTGAGGTAATCAGTCCCCTATATCTTAGAACTACTTAAACCTAAGGACATCACACACATCCATGCCCGAGGCAGGATTCGAACCTGCTACCATAGCGGTCGTGCGGTTCCAGACTGAAGCGCCTAGAACCGCTCGGCCACCCCGGCCGGCGAACTTTCTGTGAGCAAGCTATTGTGTCAGCATATTCTGAAAGGAACCTGACTGATATACATTCGGACTGGAGGCCTTGCCTTTATTAAGTGATTTCAGCTGCTTAGCTACACCGAGGACGTCATCTATGTTTCTCATCTTGGCAGTTGTTCTTGATTGGAATTCAGGAATATTTACTTCGTCTTTTTTGGTGAAGGAGTGTCGGAAAACCGTGTTTAATAACTCTGCTTTGGTGGCACTGTCATCAGTGACATCATCGTTGTTATCGTGCAGTGAAGGCATTGATTGCGTTTTTCCACTGGTGTGCTTTATGTATGACCAGAATTTTTTTGTGTTTTCTGCCAGATTCCGAGACAGAGTTTCGATGTGGAAATTATTAAAAGAATCTCGCATTGAAGTACACACTTTATTTAGAACTTCAGCAAGACTTCGCCAATCCTGGGGATTTTGCATTCTTTTCAATATGACATGCTTTTTCATTGCTTCTGCAACAGCGATCTGACCTGCTTTGTGTACCATTAGGGATCAGTACCACCGTTAATTTATTTATGTGGTATATATCTCTCAATTGCCGTCGATACTGTCCCTAAGAAACCATTTCCCATTTTTTCTACTCTTACGTGATCAGATCTGAAGGAATGGAGACTGTCTTTTAAAAAGGCGTTAAGAGCATTTTTATCAGCTTTTTTAAATAGATGTACCTTACGTTTCTTTTTGATGGTTGTAGGTGTTACGGTACTCAGCCTAGCAGCAACTGCCGTGTGGTCGCAAAATCCCTGTCATGATACTCCTTATTTGTCCAGGATTATTTGTTGCTAAGAGGTCAAGTATGCTTTCGCAACCATTTACGCATCGAGTGGGCTCATGAACTAATTGTCAACATATTTTTTCTGGGAAAGCATTCAGTACAATGTCGGATGACATTTTATGCCTGGCGTCGGCTTTGAACGTACAATTTTTCCAGCATATCGATGGTTAGATTGAAATCACCACCGACTATAATTGTATGAGTGGGGTACCTATTTGAAATGAGACTCAAATTTTCTTTGAGGTGTTCAGCAACTATATCTACTGAGTCGGGGGGGTCGGCAAAATGGTTCAAATGGCTCTGAGCACTATGGGACTTAACATCTATAGTGGCTCAAATGGCTCTGAGCACTATGGGACTCAACATCTTAGGTCATAAGTCCCCTAGAACTTAGAACTACTTAAACCTAACTAACCTAAAGACATCACACACACCCATGCCCGAGGCAGGATTCGAACCGGCGACCGTAGCAGTCCCGCGGTTCCGGACTGCAGCGCCAGAACCGCACGGCCACCGCGGCCGGCTAACATCTATAGTCATCAGTCCCCTAGAACTTAGAACTACTTAAACCTAAATAACCTAAGGACATCACACAACACCCAGTCATCACGAGGCAGAGAAAATCCCTGACCCCGCCGGGAATCGAACCCGGGAACCCGTGCGCGGGAAGCGAGAACGCAACCGCACGACCACGAGCTGCGGACGGGGTTCGGTAAAACGATCCAATTAATAGTTTAGTCCGGTTGTCAAGTATAACCTCTACCCATACTATTTCGCATGAACTATCTATTTCAGTTTCACTACAAGGTAAACTAACTGTGACAGCAGTAAATCTTCCACCACTAACTGTATTTAATCTATCCTTTCTGAACACTGTTAGGTCGTTTGAAAATATTTCGGCTGAACTTTAGCCAGCGTACCGTACGTATAACTATTTGAGCTTCAGTGCGTTCTATTAGGGCATGGAGCTCTGGTTCTTTCCCAGCACAGCTACGACAATTTACAACTACAATACCAATCGTTTCTACAACTACCTTACTGTGTATTACGTGCCCCCTTTTAGACGGTCGCCCTTTCTGTGGTTTCCTAAGACCCTCTAACCCAAAAAACCGCCAAGTCCCTACCACACAGCTCCCGCTACACGTGTAGCCGCTTCCTGTATGTAGTGGACTCCTGACCTATTAAGCGGAACCCGGAAACCCACCATTCGATATCTCAAGTCAAGGAATCTGCAAGCTGTACGATCACAGAATAGCCTGAGCCTCTGATTCAGACCCTCCTCTCGGCTCTGCAACAAACGACCACAGTCGGTTCTGTCGACGATGTTACAGGTGAGCTCCGCCTTAATCTCGCAAGCAAGACTGGTGCATCATGATAGACTGAATCTTTCAGTGCTCCCCATAGAAAGAAATCAAGAGGAGTCTGCCATTTTACTGCAGCATTCCGTTCTATTCAATTGTCAGGACACTTTTCATTCAGTATTTGCGTTGAAACACGCGAAGAGTGCACTGGCCAGCCGTTGCATTTGAATCACATATACTGTCGCTTATCCAGAGGTATGTCTTCTAGAACAAAAGCTAGAATGTTGGTGTGTGTGTGTGCACGCAATTCCATTCAACATCCCTGGAATGAAGTAAGGCACTACAATGGAATTTCCTATGATGCCACAGCATGTGTTTACTCTCCATGGTCGTAGGTATTGTACCTGACGAAGCCAACGTGGGTTTTCTACCTAAATTTACATTACCATGGTTTGTATACCTATCTTCGCCGGTAAGGAGGACAAATTTGGAAAACATAGTGATGTCACCAAGCCACTGCAGAGGAAGCCGACAAAATTCTATATGACATACGAAATCACGTTCTTGGAGTGCCTGATGTAGTGACAGATGATAATGGTAGAAGTTACGTTGATGTAAGATGTGAATGACACTCGTATGGTTGATACCACTTTCCTTGACAGTACAACAGTTGTAGGGCAACTTGCGTTCTAGCGCATTTGGTTTGTGTGGGTTGCATACATTCGCATTATACCCTTTTCATTAACAGGTCCTTAACCTGTTGTTCTACTAAGCGGATTATGACCCCCTGGGGATAGTCCGTCCTTCTGAGACCCCCACCCATCCACCTCCCCATCCTCCTCCCCTACCCCTCCCCATCCTCCTCCCCCACATCCCTGGCAACTCCTCTCACCAATACAAGTACACTTCGACATTTTTGTTAATAAGAAACACTTTTATTTCAACCAGCTTGCATGTTGTGAGAGCAGCATAGCTTACACCATGCAATGTCCAGCTTTCTGTGAGAGCCAGTGGGTCAAAACGTGTTAATGTCAGTTTAGTACCTGACACAGGCCTTGAAGTCGTTGTGGAAAAAACAAAATGTATGGTGGTGTACATACTATAGTCATACACTGCCTGAATGTGTCTGTGGAGCACATGGTCCTCTTACAGCACAGGTGACAAGACTTAACACAGGTATGTGCAAGCAACCTCGATCACTGGGTACCTGCTCCAATGGACCAATACCTGTATATTCAATAGGATCGCAACATATCCTCGATGTCAGCACAAAGACGGTATTTGTTTTCGATAAATCGGAAGAGAGGGATGTGGTAATATCTTTTAGAGTTCTTTACTGGCTGAGATTAGCAGAGCTTTTATAGTTCGTAGTTTTTCTCTGTTGGATGGTAAAAAATAACGAGGATAGAGAGAATGCTTCGGTGACAGATATGCATGCACCGTGAGGGAGACAGTTCTCCTTTGGACTGCAGTACCTGCATGTAGTTTGGGGATGCACCGCAGTGCAGTAGCAAAATTCTTCTGCTCAGTTCTGACTTAAATTGGAATGATCACATGTACAAAGCTGCAGGGAGGGCGGGGCTGAGACTGAGTAACAGTTACAACATGCAGAGGGACTGTCTAAAACTATGCTGGAGTTTTGCTGTATAGGGTCGCTAGCAGATAGGTTCGAAAAAGGTGACTCAGTTTGTAATATGAGTGTGCCACAAATATGTTTCACCAGTGTCTGTAATCTTAAGAGACATTCCATATGATCTGAGCAAGTATGTGGTTAAATGGAGAGGCTTGATTCCAAATCACAGTCAGCATTTCTACCAGAAAGCGTAACAGTATGGATCTGAAAAGCCAGTGAATTGGTCATAGAATTTTGTACATTTCTTATGACCTCAATCCAGTGTTGCATTTTCAAGTGATTCCTCACATAGCACACCATCTACTGTATATGATCATTCTCTATCAACCATCATCCTCCTCCCCATGGATGTATTGCAGAACCAGTGTTACACTGTCTACGTGGTAATGAGATAGAATGCATTACAAATACTGTTTGTTAGTGTGGGAAATATCTAGCAGCGGCAAGAGGGAGCTGCAAATATTGGCTTAATAACACTTTCCTTAGCCGAATCACTTTCTCAGCTCGGTGGTGATGGTGATTTTATTATGAGGCTACACTAATGACGAAGTGCACCCATACTTTTGGTCTGTCAATGCACACCCTGACATCACCACATACTCAATGTTGCGGAATTTCTATGGAAGATCTCTTCATTCGGAAGCAAATACCATACTTCGATTTATAATGCACGTATAGTTTTTTGACATGAATATCGTCAGCGACTCTTGTGTGCACCAGTAGAACAACAATCGTGTTTTATGCACGGTGACAGTAACACAGTCGTTGTGATCATATTTTTAATACCGCAGTCCTTACACGAAATGTTAGTTCTTTGTAGTGTTCCTTGGAAAGAACATCGTCTTCCCTCCAGGGATTCCCGTTTCAGCTACCTAGTCAGTTAACTCCGACTGCTGAAAAAAAAAAAAGGAAAATTACTCTCCGGCCGGGGTGGCCGAGCGGTTCTAGGCGCTTCAGTCTGGAAGCACGCGACCGCTACGGTCGCAGCTTCGAATCCTGCCTCGGGCATGGATGTGTGTGATGTCCTTAGGTTAGTTAGGTTTAAGTAGTTCTAAGTTCCAGGGGACTGATGACCTCAGATGTTAAGTCCCATAGTAATCAGAGCCATTTGAAAATTACTCGCCATGCAAAGTGACTCTCATCATCAACTGAATTAAGTAGGCTATCAATTTGATATTAATGACGTGCCATCTGGCAGGTAGAAGAGTTGGCTAGGGTACCACGGATATGATTCGGGAGTGGGAGCAATAATCAGGCATTTTGTTCTTGCAGTGGTATTTTTTAACGAAATTTCAATCTCCCATCCACACAGGGAGAGATGAGCATCACAATAAAATCATATGTACTACCGTATTCATAAAGTGATATTTACAATTTCTCTATGCTGTTACCTTGAGAGACTTCATATCTGATGAGACATTTGCTTACTTTAAGAGAATTCGAAAGTGAGGAGGTATCCTGTGACAGAGGTAGAACACGTTCTTGGGGCTTGGTGTTGTACCAAAAATGAATTTAATATTCTAGTCATGTGATGCAGGATGCAGCAGCTGATTGGCACAGATATTTTCCTACCTGACGAGAGAATACTTAGAGGAAATATAGTCTACGCCATAGTGTTCTACAGTATTTTCACAAAACGCGTGTATGCCTCGATTTCTTCTTTCTTCGAAAATAACTAGTATCAAAGAGAGAAATCTACATTTCACGTGAGAAATTTGAGCTGTATAAACAACAACACTGCTGTATCAGGTTGGGTAAGGTGGATTTTTTAAACTGGTTGCTCTATATCGTTAGAGCTAGTGTATAAATCCAAGCCACAGCTGTTTGCTTCGAAGTGCACTGTGGCTGGCGGCAGAAGTGGTCATTAGGCTTTGACGACCGTATATTGTGAATTAGCTCAGTCTGTGAGGGGTGGTTAGGCACAAAGAATGTGCCGACATGTCTGATCTTGGCCATGGCAGCACTGATTGGAAAAGTGTCCAGTGAGTGGTGACAGAAGCGGACGTGTGTGTTGACGGATGTTTGTGATGGACAATTATACCTCCCCACGTAAACTGATGGTTGTCTGCCTGGTGACATTCACTCCGACCTCTGAGCGTTAAGTACAACTGGCATGTGAATGGCAGAGGATGAGTGTGCAGCTGCCGTCATGGCTGGGATGGGTGCCAGTTTCTCTTGGCCAGCATGGACCCTGCAGTCGGTGGACGGCGTGCACTTTGCAGTGGTGAGTTTGTGTGATCTGTAGGATTTCTTTCACAAGATATGCTTAGTGGGAAAGTTGTGGTGGAGTAGGGTGTTTGTGTTCTCAAACGTTGGTGCATACAGAACCTCAGATATTTTTTTTGCTACGATGTATTTGTGGCGGAAATTTCATTACTTGATCTGCATAATGCTTGCAAGTGAAACTCAAACGCTGTAAATATGTTTTATTATGAAGAAGGATTATCGTAAGGTAGAGGTGAGTGTTTTAAGATATCTATTTGACACATGTAAATTGTTAAACAATTAATTTTATAGGATAATGCAAATGAATTATTTGACCCTATTTTTGATATAGAAATTGCTTCTGCCCTCCCTTTGTCTCCAGTATTACCCAATAGAAACACAGTATTCTGAGGAGAGATGAAAACCTCTGTTTGTGTTTTTGGAGACGTTGGCTGACACAGACAAACGGGGAGTGGCCTCTAGAGAGAGACTGAGACAGGAGGCAAGTCTGGAATCAGATCAACAGAATGCAGCTATTTGATGCTTTGTTTGGAGTCTGTGTGATCAAAGGAGGCCAATATCTGGTCCGTGGTTTGTGGTATATAGTAATGTGGTCTGTAATTAGGGCACCTGGCGGTTTTGAGCTTTGCGGCGGCGCCCTGATGATAGATAAACACTCGGGAGACCCCAGACAGTGCCTACTATACCACACTTCATTCCATTCCTTGGTGATTGCAGTTATTACGTCATGGGAAGCGAGAGTGGGGGTTGCACATGTGAGGTCTACCTAAGTGAGGGAGCCCTTTTAGAAATTCTATAGTGCTTTAAAAACCCAGTGACAATGTCAAACTCCTGACTGATCAATTTATTGTTTCCGTTAGTGGAACTGTGAGCACACACACGTCATTCCAACTCCTCTGCAGATTGTTTAGGGACATAGCATGCAACTGAGGTGAAATTCGAAATTTTCGGCTACTCCAGTATAATGGATTTCCTACCAAATGACCTAACTGTGCCAGTATCCACCAACAGGAGGCAAGGGAAAAAATCCAGCAGTATTTGGAAACTATGTGGTTGGAGGATTGAATCCTTTCAAATATTCCAATCCTAGTATCAACCAATAGGAAGCAAGGAAACGCGACAGGAAGTGGCCAATTGAGAGACAGAGAATATGTATTTCGAATGGAATCTCTCAGGTAACAAAATCAAAGGTTTACCGCCACCTGACACTTTTGTTAAGGGATTAGCACAACATTCGATCTGAAAGTTGCGGGGCCTGAGCGGACATAGTGTGGCCTGCACATACCGAAATACGCAAAGCCATCATCCCTGCAAAACAGTTGGGGGAATAGATGCTCAATATGCTGTGGTAAGTGTGAAATATTTTTAACAGTGTAATTACGTGCAGTGAGTTATGTTGACTGTATTCCTTGCTCAATGATGATAAAAAAGTGCTGCAATTATTTAAGTATTTCATATTGCCTTCTCACCCTCAAAATGTAAATAACCAGTATTCCACACACTGCAGTCAGTTTTCTGACAAATTCTTTAAGTGAATTAAAACTATAATCCAAACACTGCATTGTATCCCATAAACTTTTTAAATAAACAATATTCCTCACTTTGTCTTGTCCACCAGAGATTTTTTACACAATATTTCATTCAGTGCGATCGATTTCCCCTCCAAATTCTATAAATAAATAAATAAACTGTGTTCCATATACCTCCTTGCATCCTGTAAATTGTTTAAGTTAACTACACTACTGGCAAATAAAATTGCTACACCAAGAAGAAATGCAGATGATAAATGGGTATTCATTGGACAAATATATTATAGAACTGACATGTGATTACATTTTCACGCAATTTGGGTGCATAGATCCTGAGAAATCAGTACCCAGAACAACCACTTCTGGCCGTAATAACAGTCTTGATACGCCTGGGCATTGAGTCAAACAGAGCTCGGATGGCGTCTACAGGTACAGCTGCCCATGCAACTTCAACACCATACCACAGTTCATCAAGAGTAGTGACTGGCGTAATGTGACGAGCCAGTTGCTCGGCCACGATTGACCAGACGTTTTCAGTTGGTGAGAGATCTGGAGAATGTGCCGGCCAGGGCATCAGTCGAACATTTACTGTATCCGGAAAGGCCTGTACAGGACCTGCAACATGCGGACGTGCATTATCCTGCTGAAATGTAGGGTTTCGCAGGGATCGAATGAAGGGTAGAGCCATGGGTCGTAACACACCTGAAATGTAACGTCCACTGTTCAAAGTACCGTCAATGTGAACAAGAGGTGACCGAGACATGTAACCAATGGCACCCCATACCATCACGCCGGGTGATACGCCATTATGGCGATGACGAATAAATGCTTCCAATGTACGTTCACCGCGATTTTGCCAAACAACGATGCGACCATCATGATGCTGTAAACAGAACTTGGATTCATCCGAAAAAATGTACCCAGGTGCATTAAAACTATAATCCAAACACTGCATTGTATCCCATAAACTTTTTAAATAAACAATATTCCTCACTTTGTCTTGTCCACCAGAGATTTTTTACACAATATTTCATTCAGTGCGAGTACACCATAGGCCTTCAAGTATACTTGTATTGGCGAGGAGAGTTGCCAGAGAGGTGTGGGAGAAGGACGAGTTGGAGGAGGAGGAGAGTGAGGGTAGGATTTTGGGGGGGGGGGGTTCTCAGGAAAATGGATTATTCCGAGGAGGTCATAATCCACTTAGTGGAACAAAAGTTTAAGACCTGTCAATTATAAGAGAACAATGGGTTTGCCTCTGAACGTATGCTTGTGCCTGGATGAATGCAATCCACACTAACAAAATGTGCTGGAACTAAGATTGCTCTGCTACTTGTGTCTCGTGCCATCATGCGGATTGATAAGCGTTGTAGCCAGAAGAGCTTCTTCATGTGTTCCCAGATTCGCAGGACAGCTTCTGTAAAGTTTAGAAGGTAGGAGACGAGGTACTGGCATAAGTGAAGCTGTGAGGACGGGGCGTGACTCGTACTTGGGTAGCTCAGTTGGTAGAGCACTTGCCCGCGAAAGGCAAAGGTCCCGAGTTCGAGTCTCGGTCCGGCACACAGTTTTAATCTGCCAGGAAGTTTCTTCATGTGTGCTGACAATTGAAGTCTTCCACCTCTTCCTCTGTTTGATGTTGAAGCTGCCAGTTTGCACTAGTGACCTAACAACTCTTGCAAATTCCTGGCGCGACGGTCAGCGAGGATCAAGATTGACGCCTCTATACCGCCGTAGCGTTTCGACAGCATTTATATGACATTTGCCGTATAAAAGTAGCATGTTTTCTTCTCCTCATTGGTGTACATGTCAGCATGGAAGGAATGTTAAAGCAGAAACGTCCTACTGATAGGCAACAAAAAAATTGGTTCAAATGGCTCTGAGCACTATGGGACTTAACATCTGAGGTCATCAGTCCCCTAGAACTTAGAACTACTTAAACCTAACTAACCTAACGACGTCACACACATCCATGCCCGAGGCAGGATTCGAACCTGCGACCGAGCGGTCGCGCGGTTCCAGACTGTAGCGCCTAGAACCGCTCGGCCACTCCGGCCGGCGATAGGCAACACAGTGCCTGTTATTACTGCAGTGCAGACATGTAAATAGTGGAAACACTTGACGCCACGACATAGTCCTAGCATGGGAATTTTTACAATGCAATAGCCGATTCCGACTGACTTGCCTTTCGGTTTTAAAATATTTCTCGGATTCTTATGCGAAGGGTTTCAACATCAAAATTAAGAAGCATTATACCATTGTACACCGTTTTTCAAACACTTTCGGATTAAGTAAGATAAGTATATCATTCTATTTAAAACTCATACTTGCTTCAATACTTCCATCTGTACTAGAGTTGAGACTCTTTATCATATAACAGAAGTACATGCCCCTTAGCGTACTCTCATTTACCGAAAACCTCGTTTGGATATCTTGAACCGTTCATGACATAAAGTGGTGTTTAATCTTACATGACTCGCCTGTATACATGACTTGTGGATAATCTAGAAAGCACCATGAAGTCTTTCACAGATGGTGCTGTTGTACATGGAGAAATCGCAATACTAGAAAACTGTAGTGAAATGCAGGGCGCCCTGCATAAATTCGAAGTTTGGTATAGTGATTGACAGTTGACTCAAAGCAAAATTAACAATTGTTTTCTATAGCACAAAAGTAAGCTTATAGACCCACTATCGTTAGATTACACGATAGCAAAACAATCACTGGAAAAGGTAATCTCCGTTAAATATCTAGAAGCATGCGTCTGGAGCGGTTTAAATGGAAAGTTTACATAAAAGTAATCCTATGTCAGAAAGATGCCAGATAGAGATTCACTTACGTAAGTCTGGGACACTTACCAGCAAGGAGTGAGAAATAGAGAAGATCGAAAGAAGAACAGCGCGTTTTGTCACGGGGCTCTTTAGTAAGCACAAAAGCGTCTCGGAAACTCCAGTGCCAGACGCTTTAAGAGAGACGTTGTAAGTCGCAGTGTGGTTCACCGTTATAACTACGGAAATTACGTTTGTAGAACAGTCAAACAATATATAGCTTCTTCCTACATATATCTAGCGAAAAGACCAGAAAGCTAAAATGAGAGAGATTCAAGCTCACACAGGCTCACCAGTAGTGATTCTTCCTGCGCGCCATATGTAACTGCAACAGGGACGTTGGAAAGTGACAGTGCCAAAGGAAGCACCCACCACCACACACTGTATGGTAGCTTGCACAGTATATATATATATATATATATATACTCCTGGAAATTGAAATAAGAACACCGTGAATTCATTGTCCCAGGAAGGGGAAACTTGATTGACACATTCCTGGGGTCAGATACATCACATGATCACACTGACAGAACCACAGGCACATAGACACAGGCAACAGAGCATGCACAATGTCGGCACTAGTACAGTGTATATCCACCTTTCGCAGCAATGCAGGCTGCTATTCTCC
Organism: Schistocerca nitens; assembly: GCF_023898315.1. Lineage (NCBI taxonomy): Eukaryota > Metazoa > Arthropoda > Insecta > Orthoptera > Acrididae > Schistocerca > Schistocerca nitens. The sequence continues at coordinate 362,442,316 of NC_064616.1, forward strand.
CATGGAGACGATCGTAGAGATGCTGGATGTAGTCCTGTGGAACGGCTTGCCATGCCATTTCCACCTGGCGCCTCAGTTGGACCAGCGTTCGTGCTGGACGTGCAGACCGCGTGAGACGACGCTTCATCCAGTCCCAAACATGCTCAATGGGGGACAGATCCGGAGATCTTGCTGGCCAGGGTAGTTGACTTACACCTTCTAGAGCACGTTGGGTGGCACGGGATACATGCGGACGTGCATTGTCCTGTTGGAACAGCAAGTTCCCTTGCCGGTCTAGGAATGGTAGAACGATGGGTTCGATGACGGTTTGGATGTACCGTGCACTATTCAGTGTCCCCTCGACGATCACCAGTGGTGTACGGCCAGTGTAGGAGATCGCTCCCCACACCATGATGCCGGGTGTTGGCCCTGTGTGCCTCGGTCGTATGCAGTCCTGATTGTGGCGCTCACCTGCACGGCGCCAAACACGCATACGACCATCATTGGCACCAAGGCAGAAGCGACTCTCATCGCTGAAGACGACACGTCTCCATTCGTCCCTCCATTCACGCCTGTCGCGACACCACTGGAGGCGGGCTGCACGATGTTGGGGCGTGAGCGGAAGACGGCCTAACGGTGTGCGGGACCGTAGCCCAGCTTCATGGAGACGGTTGCGAATGGTCCTCGCCGATACCCCAGGAGCAACAGTGTCCCTAATTTGCTAGGAAGTGGCGGTGCGGTCCCCTACGGCACTGCGTAGGATCCTACGGTCTTGGCGTGCATCCGTGCGTCGCTGCGGTCCGGTCCCAGGTCGACGGGCACGGGCACCTTCCACCGACCACTGGCGACAACATCGATGTACTGTGGAGACCTCACGCCCCACGTGTTGAGCAATTCGGCGGTACGTCCACCCGGCCTCCCGCATGCCCACTATACGCCCTCGCTCAAAGTCCGTCAACTGCACATACGGTTCACGTCCACGCTGTCGCGGCATGCTACCAGTGATCAAGACTGCGATGGAGCTCCGTATGCCACGGCAAACTGGCTGACACTGACGGCGGCGGTGCACAAATGCTGCGCAGCTAGTGCCATTCGACGGCCAACACCGCGGTTCCTGGTGTGTCCGCTGTGCCGTGCGTGTGATCATTGCTTGTACAGCCCTCTCGCAGTGTCCGGAGCAAGTATGGTGGGTCTGACACACCGGTGTCAATGTGTTCTTTTTTCCATTTCCAGGAGTATATATATATATATATATAGTGCCCGCATCTCGTGGTCGTGGCTATATATATATATATATATATATATATATATATATATATATATATATATATATATATATATATATATATATATATATATATATATAGTGCCCGCATCTCGTGGTCGTGCGGTAGCGTTCTCACTTCCCATGCCCGGGTTCCCGGGTTCGATTCCCGGCGGGGTCAGGGATTTTCTCTGCCTCGTGATGGCTGGGTGTTGTGTGTTGTCCTTAGGTTAGTTAGGTTTAAGTAGTTCTAAGTTCTAGGGGACTTATGACCACAGCAGTTGAGTCCCATAGTGCTCAGAGCCATTTGAACCATTTTATATATATATATGTTGTAGTGACAGATTAATCTCTGGTGTAGCGAAAGTCTATGTAAGGTTGCTACGTGACATTCTGATTTTCAGTAGAAGTCAACGAACGGGAATAATTACAGTCCTTGTTAAGTTTAACGTATATTACATTTCGATTTGTGCTTAATGTCCATTATGGGTCAAAATAGACGGTTAGTATCAGCAAGTTCAATATCTCCGTTTCTCGGATACACTGAGGTAACAAATGTTATGGGATAAAAATGTGTCGAACCTCCTTTTGCCCGACGTAGTCGACGTGGCATGGGTTCAACAAGTCGTTAGAAGCCCCCTGAACAAATATTGAGCCACGCTGCTTCTATAGCCGTCCATAATTGCTGAAGTTTTGCCAGTGTAGGATTTTGTACACGAACTGACATCTCCAATACGTGCCATAAATGTTTGATGGGTGGCCAAATAATTTGCTCGAATCGTCTACATGTTCTTCAGACCAATAGCAAATAATTGTGAATCAGTGACATGGCGCATTGTTCAAATGGTTCAAATGGCTCTGAGCACTATGCGACTTAACTTCTGAGGTCATCAGTCGCCTAGAACTTAGAACTACTTAAACCTAACTAACGTAAGGACATCACACACATCCATGCCCGAGGTAGGATTTGAACCTGCGACCGTAGCGGTCACGCGGCTCCAGACGGTAGCGCCTAGAACCGCTCGGCCACTCCGCACGGCCATGGCGCATTGTCATCCATAAAAATTCTATCGTTGTTTGGGAACATGAAGTTCATGAATGGCTGTTAGTAGTCTCCCTTTAGTAGAACATAAGCATTTACAGTCAACAATCGTTTCAGTTGGACCATAGCACCCAGTCCATTCCACATAAACATAGCCCACACCATTATGGAGCAACCACCAACTTACAGACTGGCTTATTGACAACTTCTGTCCGTGACTACATGGGATCTGTGCCATACTCGAACTCTACCATCAGTTGTTACCAACTGAAACCGGGACTAATCTCACCAGGTCATGCCTTCATAGTCGTCTGGGATCCGACCGATATGGTCACGAGCCCAAGAGAAGCTCTACAGACGATGCCGTGTTGTTAGCAAGGGAACTCGCGTCGGTCGTCTGCTGACATAGCCCATCAACACCAAATTTCGTCGCACTATCCTAACGGAAACATTCGTCGTATGTCCCACATTGATTTCTGTGGTTACTTCAAGCAATGTTGCTTGTCTATTAGCATTGCCAACTCTACTCAACAGCCGCTTCTCTCACTTATGTTCACGTACCTCTGCAATGCCCCTGCGATGAGGCTATCGTCGGCGTTGGCGGCGCAGTGTTCCTGTGTACAAGTCATTGTAAGCAATAGAGATTGAATTGGCTGGCCAATTCAATAAGCAGCAGCTTATTCGTGGTCCAAATGTTTTTCGTGGGCTAAGAATGCGGTTCACGTGTGATGTTTCTGCTGTGTTTGGAGGCAGCACATGATTGACCTTGGCTGTTGTATGGGGGAACCATGCTGACTATGGCGGCCTTGAAGCTTTCCCTGATATAAACATTTTGGCTTGGAAGACATGGAGTATAGCGGAAAGTACAGGTCTACTCGCTAAGGTTCCCTTGTGTTAACGTACCTCTGAAATGTCCCTGCGACGAATGGGGATAGTTACAGTCCTTGTTAAGTTTTATGTATATTACATTAGTTGTCCATGGTGTGAGGTAATGCCTGAAATATGGTATTTGGCGGCACAATCTTGACACTATGGAACTCGAAACATTGAATGTCGTAACGATTTCCGAAATTAAATGTCCAATGCGTCAAGTTGCAATTATCATTCCGCGTTAATAGTCTGTTAATTCACGTCTTGCGGCCATAATCACGTTGTAAAGCTTTTCACGTGAATCTCTTGCGTACAAATTACAGCTCCGCCAATGCGCTGCCCTTTTATATCTTGTATACGCCATACTATCTCAATTTGTGTTTATACGTATCGCTATCCCATGACTTTAGTCAGCTCATTGTATCTTTCATTAAGGCAGGCAAAATGATGAGTCTCATTGATGCCATTCAAAGTAATCGTCTGTCACAGCAAAATAACCTTTGGAAATGGAAATACTTGGTTAGAGGGGAATGAAAAGGAGGTGCAGAGGAGCACTGAGGTGAGGGACCTCCACGGAGTGCTGAGTCCGTCGGGCATAAAGCGGACTGCGCGACCGTAAACCTCGCCGGCACAGCACACTTACTCTTCTGGAGAGAGCGCGACGCAAAAAATCGCTTCCGCTGGACCATTATTGTAATTGTAAGCAATTACAAACTTCCTTAACTGGAAAATTGTTGACATAAATTATGAAGGGAATATGGCAAGTCTCAATAATTCTGTAACACTAGCGAACAAGGAGAAGGGTGAGCAATTTACCAAAGTACAAGTAAGCTGCTCATCAGATTAAGAAGCAATATCTAAGTAAAAGTGATAGAGAGGAAACGTTTTCGAAATTTAATCTATAAACTTACCTCCATGGTGGTATGAGCCGGTTGCTAGGTAACTCACTAGAATTACTCTGTAACTGTAACAAAGGGGACACTCTTTCACTACACGCTCTATATCTTACTATATTTTATCATCACTGTAACGAATACATGGGGTGCTCCTGGTAATATTTCCTTCATTGTTATTTATATTCCTTAAAGAGGGGAAGACGAGTTCTTCTTTCAGTCATAATTAGAGAACTGTATTCTAAGATTATTTATTTATTTATTCATAGCTAGTTCATATCCAGGGTAAGGTATTTAAAACTGGTTTCTGGAAAGCTACAAACCGGATTAAAAGGTGTTGCAGTAAGTTGTTTGTCTCGAAAGGGGACATTGAATGATATCAAATTCAACCCCCTCCCCCCACCCCCATGAGACGGGAATGGGGTCAACGTTGAAATCTTAAATGGGAACCCTTAGTTTTTATTGCGGATTCGGATTATTCGGAAAAAATTGTGTATATTTTGTGTTTAACTTTTTTCGCTGCGTGATAGGTGGTACTGTAATCAATAAAAATTAAAATGGGTTTAAGGCAGTTGAAAAAGGATGATATCTCAAGAAATGCACATCAGATTAGAATACCAGGAGATTAGAAAGGGAGTTATTCTAAGATTTTTAATGAGAAACAATCTTTATAGCAAAAAACTTGATTCTCCAGAACATAATACATTACCTTGCGCACAATATTCGTGTATTTTCTTTCACAGATTATGCTAGACTTTGCTTAAGCAATGGGGTTTAGCCATTGACAAATAATACGTACTATGCCGATTCGGTTGACCACGATTCGTTAAAGCTAATTCATCACAGAAAAGTATCATGAAATAAAATCATCATGGGTTGCTAGTTGATGTATCCAATTGCAAAAGTTCAAATAGCTTTGTAATTCGTCCCTATGCAGTTCTTCACGTAACGACAGGTGATATGGATGGAATTTTTGTTCATGCAGTAAGCGTAGAATACTTATTTGTGAAATTCCTGAACCTCGTGCGATATGCTTGGAATTAATGTAATTTTTCCCATAAAAAATCGGGCATCAAAGATTTTAGAATTTACATCTACATCTACATAGAAACGGCGCATGGTGGACAGTAACCTATAACACTACAAGTCATTTCCTTTTCTGTTCCATTCGCAAATAAAGCGAGGGAAAAACGTCTGTTTATATGTATGAGCCCTAATTTCTCGTATCTTATCTTCGTGGTCCTTATGCGCGATGTATGTTGGCGGCAGCAGAATCGTTCGTCAGTCAGCTTCAAATGCCGATTCTCTAAATTTTCTCAACAGTGTTCCTCGAAAAGAACGTCGCCTTATCCCGGAGGGATTCCCTTTTGAGTACCCGAAGCATCTTCGTAAGCCTTGCGTGTTGTTCGAACCTACCGGTAACAAATCTAGCAGCCCGCTTCTGAATTGCTTCGATGCCTTCTTTTAATCCGACCTGGTACGGATGCCAAACACTCGAGAATTAATCAAGAATAGGTCGCACTAGCGTCCTATATGCGATCTCCTTAACAGATGACTCTCACTTTCCTAAAATTCTCCCAATAAACCGAAATCGACAATCCGCCTTCCCTACCACAATCACACCGAGCGAGGTGGCGCAGTGGTTAGACACTGGACTCGCATTCGGGAGGACGACGGTTCAATCCCGCGTCCGGCCATCCTGATTTAGGTTTTCCGTGATTTCCCTAAATCGCTCCAGGCAAATGCCGAGATGGTTCCTTTCAAAGGGCACGGCCGACTTCCTTCCCTAATCCGATGAGACCAATGACCTCGCTGTCTGGTCTCCTTCCCCAAAACAACCAACCAACCAACCCTACCACAATCCTCACATGCTAGGGTTTTCGCTACACCGTATTAACTTCCTCTTTTTTCCCCTTACATTTAGAGCTAGTTGCCACACATCACATCGACTATAAATTTTGTCTAAGTCATCTTGCATCCTTCTAGAGTCACTCAACTTTGACACCTTACCATACACCACAGCATCATCAGCAAACAACTGCAAATTTCTGACCATCCTGTCCGCCAAATCATTTATATATATAGAGAACAACAGCTGTTCTGTCACATTTCCCTGGGGCACTCCTGACGATAACCTTGTCTCTGATGAAACTCGCCGTTGAGGACAACATACTGGGTTCTATAACATAAGAAGTCTTCGAGCCACTCACATATCTGTGAACTCATTCCATACGCTCGTCCTTCGTTAACAGCCTGCAATGGGGCACCGTGACAAATGCTTTCCGGAAGTCTAGAAGTATGGAATCTATCTGTTGCCATTTATTCGTAGTTCGCAGTTTTTCATGTGAGAAATGGGCAATCCGCGTTTCGCACGAGCAGTTCTTTCTAAAAGCACGCTGATTCGTAGACATAAGCTTCTCGGTTTCAAGAAAATTTATTACATTGGAACTGAGAATATTATTTACGAAAATAACTGCTTTTCTAACCTCCTGGGATCCCAACTTGAAGTGTATTTTTTGAGATGCTATCATTTTTTGACCCTTTTTAAACCATCTACTACACATCGAAAGACATGTTAAGTGCAAAAGTTACGTATTTTTCTCCCAGACAATCCGAATCCGCAATAAAAATTGGGATACCTTTTGAAGGTTTCGATGTTGACACGCGTTCTGCCCTCTGGGGTGGGGGAAGGGGATCGAGTTTGGCGTCATTAGCTATTCCCCTTCGAGAAGAACAACTTTTATTACAATTTTTTCTAATCAGATCTGTAATTCCCAGATATATCCAAAACAGTTTTAAACTGTTCATTCTGTATATGTCTTCTGCTTAGAAACTGAAGCAAACTATAACTTGGCCGGCCGAAGTGGCCGTGCGGTTAAAGGCGCTGCAGTCTGGAACCGCGAGACCGCTACGGTCGCAGGTTCGAATCCTGCCTCGGGCATGGATGTTTGTGATGTCATTAGGTTAGTTAGGTTTAACTAGTTCTAAGTTCTAGGGGACTAATGACCTCAGCAGTTGAGTCCCATAGTGCTCAGAACCATTTGAACCAAACTATAACTTGTTATTGTGTATAATGACTATTAGTCTATAACTTAATTTAGTAATTATTTCAAAGAGATAAGTTTATAGCTAATTCACTGATTACTAAAATAAAAGTATTTTTCAACTAAACTTGTTAAGTTACTAATTAATTAATTAGTTTTAGTAAGTTTTCAGTTCTCCCTTATTGAATTTTTTTCAAAAATAGATACTGCCAGGTTTATGGTATATTATTCCTGTCTACGGTGTGCAGTTCAAATCTGGTAACATTTGGAGTTGTTTAAAAGTTTGCACTGATATTAGATGCCACAGTGATATGGTAACGTGAGAACTATCTGTAATTAATTTCTGCACTGGAATGACCCCCTGAGACAGAACCACCCTTAAGATACACTACTCAAGTCTGTGTGAAAGTGTCTATCTAACCACATATTAGCCGGTCGGGGTGGCCGTGCGGTTCTAGGCGCTGCAGTCTGGAGCCGAGCGACCGCTACGGTCGCAGGTTCGAATCCTGCCTCGGGCATGGATGTGGGTGATCTCCTTAGGTTAGTTAGGTTTAATTAGTTCTACGTTCTAGGCGACTGATGACCTCAGAAGTTAAGTCGCATAGTGCTCAGAGCCATTTGAACCACATATTAATTATGGTGGCCATAGTAGTGAATCCTAAGCTGGAAAATTCGTAATAAAACAACTAGTTATCAAGTGAACAAGGTATATCTTCTATTGCAATGAGAAAGATTATTCGTTGAAATGATGGATTTATTGAAAAAGAAACGTGCGTGGAATATAATGTTCAAACACAATAAACGCAGATCTTCACCGCTGAACGAATTCTCTGTTCTTCACATCACACCGTCTCTGGACGAACTCTTCGAAAAAATTCTCGTGAATACTTCCTCTTCCAAATCCGCTCCACGTGGATCACTTAGAAGACGTCTGTCAATAGAATGCAACAAGATTTCACCACGCCAGTCACGTAATCATATATCAGTACACACTCTCCCTCCGGGAGATGGGCAAAAGTCACTTTCCCAATGGAATAGCTTGCTACCAGATATTACAGTCATCACCAGTATGTCTCCTGATGTCACCGTCTGATTCCCAGTCATAACGCTTATTTGCAGCCCATGGGAGAAATCGTTTGACGTGGGAACTCATAACCCAAAATATACACTGGCTACTCTGGGAACAAAAATGTCAGGCAGCCAGCAGCGGGGGGGTATCTCAGAGTCTGAGGAGAAGTGAATTACAATGCTAACAGATGTGGTTCTCTTTAAAAAAGCTCGTCTGAAAGCTAGTCCGCAAAATACCTCCAGATTCCGGAGAAGTTTTTTCTCCCAACAGGATAATATTTCCAGGGCGCCAGTCCATCGTGCGATAAGGTCTGAAAACTGTAAAAATCATTACAGCTAGCATTTGGAACAATGCGCCGCAGTGCTTTAACAGTAGCACATTGCATGTGCCTGCACGACTCCCTTGCAGCACTGGCCTTCTCTTCATATTCCCTCTGACGTGAACGTGGACACGGACCCCCACATGTCTCATAGCATTGCACCTACAGCCTAGCCCGGCGCTTCTGCCTTCCAAGAAGGGCCATCATTAAGATGTCTCTGCAGTAACTCTCCGAGCGGCATGTCTCTTCCCACACAACGGCAACACTAATAATTTACAAGATTTTAGTTCACAGAAAGAAAGACACGTCATCTCCAATTACCGAGTGCAAATAGATACTGAGGCAGTGAGTACACAACCACTGGAAACCCACTTTATTAAACATCATAACTGCCCCAGTGCCTTCTCGTTTAGATAATAGTGCATTAAATGTGCACATAATCATGAGCTGTGTTGTTGTTGTGGTCTTCAGTCCTGAGACTGATTTGATGCAGCACTCCATGCTACTCTATCCTGTGCAAGCTTCTTCATCTCCCAGTACCTACTGCAGCCTACATCCTTCTGAATCTGCTTAGTGTATTCATCTCTTGGTCTCCCTCTACGATTTTTACCCTCTACGCTGCCCTCAAATACAAAATTGGTGATCCCTTGATGCCTCAGAACATGTCCTACCAACCGATCCCTTCTTCTGGTCAAGTTGTGCCACAAACTCCTCTTCTCCCCAATTCTATTCAATACCTCCTTATTAGTTCCGTCGCAGGTTCGAATCCTGCCTCGGGCATGGATGTGTGTGATGTCCTTAGGTTAGTTAGGTTTAAGTAGTTATAAGTCCTAGGGGACTGATGACCACAGATGTTAAGTCCCATAGTGCTCAGAGCCATTTGAATCATTTTGTCAGTCTGCAAATGAAGTAAATACTGATGTAATATTGTTCAGTACTCTGCCTCAGTCACCAATAATAATTTCTGCACTTACGCACCTAACCCCTGTATAGTGCTAAAAGTGGTAGTTGACTCTATACTACAAAACGTGTGAGGTCCTCCACATGAACTAAAACACAAACTCCGTTAAGTTTATGTTACAAGATAAATAACACAAATTTAAAGGTTGTCGATGAAACTAAATGCCTAGGGATTACAATTACGAACAACTTAAGTTGGAACCATAAATCAGGACATTTTGTGGGGTAGGCGAAACAAAGACTGCATCTTATTAGCAGAACACTTATCAGATGAAAAAAAAAAAAAAAGCCTACAGAAGAGACTTTCTGCTCTACGCTTGTCTGTCCTCTTCTAGAGTTTTGTTGCATAGTATGCGATCCTTGCGTGATATGACTGAAGAAAGATTTTGAACAAGTTTAAAGAAAGGCAGCTCGTTTTATATTATGGCGAAGCATGGGAGAAACTGTCAAGGATATGATAAGTAAGTTGAGGTGGCAACCATTAAACAAAAGGTCGTTGTGACGAGTTTTTTCAGGAATATCAATCACCAACTTTCTCCTCCGAATGAAAAATGGGGAGAAATTAACACAAGAGAAATGACCATAACAGAAATCAGAGCTCACACAGAAAAATTTAGGTCTCGATTTTTCCCACGTGCTATTCGCAAATGTAATGGTGAGCAGTACTTTGATAGTGGTTCTATGAGCTCTCTACCTACTGGTTAATGTCACAGTAGTCGTATAGATTTTAGAGGGTCACATTACCTCGGGGCCGGCCGCGGTGGTCTCGCGATTCTAGGCGCTCAGTCCGGAACCGCGGGACTGCTACGGTGGCAGGTTCGAATCCTGCCTCGGGCATGGATGTGTGTGATGCCCTTATGTTAGTTAGGTTTAAGTAGTTCTAAGTTCTAGGGGACTGATGACCTCAGATGTTAAGTCCCATAGTGCTCAGAGCCATTACCTCGGGGTGCAAATTACATCGTCAAGAACCGTGCCTAGTTGGGTACACCGGTTCTCGTCAGATCACCGAAGTCGAACACCGACGGGCGTGGTTTGTACTTGGATGGGTGAATGTCAGGTCCAGCATGCGTCGTTGATTTACAGGGACGCACTCAGCTGCTTGGGCGCGTAGTAGTGGCTCCAGTTTACGAAAACTGACAACGGTCGGGAGAGGGAATACAACGGGCCTCCATATCTGCATCCAATGCTACCAGTTAGCAGAGAATGACACGGCGGTCGGTCTGTTTTGTTGGGCCTTCCGAGACCTGCTCGGATGAAGTTACTAGCTACACCATATACAGGGTGATCGTGAACGGGCCAAATATCTCACGAAATAAGCGTCAAACGAAAAAACTACAAAGAACGAAACTTGTCTAGCTTGAAGGGGGAAACCAGACGGCGCTATGGTTGGCCCGCTAGATGGCGCTGCCATAGATCAAACGGATGTCAACTGCGTTTTTTCAAATAGGAACGCCTATTTTTATTACATATTCGTGTAGTACGTAAAGAAATATGAATGTTTTAGTTGGGCCACTTTTTTCACTTTGTGATAGATGACGCTGTAATAGTCACAAACATATGGCTCACAATTGTAGACGAACAGCTGGTAACAGGTAGGTTTTTTAAATTAAAATACAGAACGTAGGTACGTTTGAACATTTTATTTCGGTTATTCCAATGTGATACATGTACTTTTGTGAACTTATCATTTCTGAGAACGCATGCAGTTACAGCGTGATTACCTGGAAATACCACATTAATGCAATAAATGCTCAAAGTGATGTCCGTCAACCTCAATGCATTTCGCAATACGTGTAACGACATTCCTCTCAACAGCGAGTAGTTCGCCTTCCGTAATGTTCGCACACGCATTGACAATGCGCTGACGCATGTTGTCAGGCGTTGTCGGTGGATCACGAAAGCAAATATCCTTCAACTTTCCCCACAGAAAGAAATCCGGGGACGTCAGATCCGGTGAACGTGCTTCGACGACCAATCCACCTATCATGAAATATGCTATTCAATACCGCTTCAACCGCACGCGAGCTATGTGCCGGACATCAATCATGTTGGAAGTACATCGCCATTCTGTCATGCAGTGAAACATCTTGTAGTAACATCGGTAGAACATTACGTAGTAAATCGGCATACATTGCACCATTTAGATTGACATCGATAAAATGGGGGCCAATTATCCTTCCTCCCATAATCGCGCACCATACATTAACCCGCCAAGGTCGCTAATGTTCCTCTTGTCGCAGCCATCGTGGATTTTCCGTTGCCCAATAGTGCATATTATGCCGGTTTACGTTACCGCTGTTGGGGAATGATGCTTCGTCGCTAAATAGAACGCGTGCAAAAAATCTGTCATCGTCCCGTAATTTCTCTTGCGCCCAGTGGCAGAACTGTACACGACGTTCAAAGTCGTCGCCATGCAATTCCTGGTGCATAGAAATATGGTACGGGTGCAATCGATGTTGATGTAGCATTCTCAACACCGACGTTTTGAGATTCCCGATTGTCGCGCAATTTGTCTGCTACTGATGTGAAGCGACAGCAGCTAAAACACTTACTTGGGCATCATCATTTGTTGCAGGTCGTGGTTGACGTTTCACATGTGGCTGAACACTTCCTGTTTCCTTAAATAACGTAACTATCCGGCGAACGGTCCGGACACTTGGATGATGTCGTCCAGGATACCGAGCAGCATACATAGCACACGCCCGTTGGGCATTTGGATCACAATAGCCATACATCAACTCGATATCGACCTTTTCCGCAATTGATAAACGGTCCATTTTAACATGGGCAATGTATCACGAAGCAAATACCGTCCGTACTGGCGGAATGTTACGTGATACCACGTACTTATACGTTTGTGACTATTACAGAGCCATCTATCACAAAGCGAAAAAAGTGTTCCAATTAAAACATTCATATTTCTTTATGTAGTACACGAATATGTAATAAAAATGGGGTTTCCTACTTTTAAAAAAACACAGTTGATATCCGTTTGCCCTATGGCAGCGCCATTTAGCTGGCCAACCATAGCGCCGTCTGGTTTCCCCCTTCAAGCTAGACGAGTTTCGTTCTTGTAGTTTTTTCGTTTGATGGTTATTTCGTGAGATATTTGGCCCGGTCACTATCAATGGACCACCCTGTATAGCACTCCAAAGAGACTAGTGTACTCTCTAAACTGGTGACTAATATTGAGTGTGATGAGCTTCTTTACCACTTTTCATTTTTAAAACTTTAATAGAAAATTACAGTTTTCGTGATTTGAGTATCAAAATCGCAGATAGCCCATAGTAGTGAATCAGGCTATGGAGGAGGTCAGAATGGTATGCATACAATGGAAATTTTAAGACAATCGCTGTGAAACCTAAACCATCTTTGAAGCAACATCCCAGAACGCTAGCAGCCACAGCGAGTTTGGAGTAAGTAAACCGTCAACCCCAGCAACGGTCCATAACAGACAAAGGGAACGAACGAGCCACAGACGTCGCTTTCGTTCGTCTGCTGGGAGGCATCATGACTTCAAAACATAGGTAGAAAGTGCGACAAACACATTGTACTGTGTTGCGTTGTGTTTGACGTTCTTTTGGCTTTAATAAGAATATAAAAATGAATCATTTCGAGGGTAACTATGACCTCCAGCTATATCTAAGTGCAAAACCAATCAGCTTGGAGACAGCTCTCGAGGATGAGAGTGCTGGCATACGAGCATTATCAAAATGTACAGAATATAAGATTAAAGCTGCATCCATCAAAACGCAAGCGGTCCTCGTTGGTTATTCTAGGCTCATTAGATTAAAATATAGGGAATCAATACCATAATTATTGCTATACGGGACAAATATAAATTTATCTCCATCAGGAAAGAATATAGAAACATGACTGATGGAAATCCAAACTTGACTTATCACGTAGCTACAATATGCTAAAGGATATCAGCTGTTCACCATGACCTACAAAAATATAAAACGCTTTTCCCTTTTGTCCTGAAAAAATGCTTGTACAAACTCCCGTATTTCTAGTTGTTAATTATAGCAATTTTATCTTTCTTTCCTTCCTTCTCGGGAAATCTCGTGGGGATTGGAAATTGTGATGAACGCCTGCATGCGATATATCTGTGACGTTCGACTTTTTGATCATACACTATGTGAAAAAAAGTATCCGGACACACTCCAAAAACAAACGTTTGTCATACACTACTGGCCATTAAAATTGCTACACCAATAAGAAATGCAGATGATAACCGGGTATTCATTGGACAAATATATAATACTAGAATTGACATGTGATTACATTTTCACGCAATTTGGGTGCATAGATCCTGAGAAATCAGTACCCAGAGCAACCACCTCTGGCTGTAATAACGGCCCTGATACGCCTGGGCATTGAGTCAAACAGAGCTCGGATGGCGTGTACAGGTACAGCTGCCCATGCATCTTCAACACAATACCACAGTTCATCACGAGTAGTGACTGGCGTATTGTGACGAGCCAGTTGCTCGGCCACCATTGACCAGACGTTTTAAATTGGTGAGAGATTTGGAGAATGTGCTGGCCAGCACAGCAGTTGAACATTTTCTGTATCCAGAAGGGCCCGTACAGGAACTGCAACATGCGGTCGTGCATTATCCTGCTGAAATGTAGGGTTTTTCAGTGATCGAATGAAGGGTACAGCCACGGGTCGTAGCACATCTGAAATGTAACGTCGACTGTTCAAAGTGCCGTCAGTGCGAACAAGAGGTGACCGAGACGTGTAACAAATGGCACCCCATACCATCACGCCGGGTGATACGCCAATATGCCGATAACGAATACACGCTTCCAATGTGCGTTCACCGAGATGGCACCAAACACGGATGCGACCGTCATAATGCTGTAAACAGGACCTGGATTCATCCGAAAAAATGACGTTTTGCCATTCGTGCACCCAGGATCGTTGTTGAGTACACCATCGCAGGCGCTCCTGTCTCTGATGCAGTGTCAAGGGTAACCGCAGTCATGGTCTCCGAGTTGATAGTCCATTCTGCTGCAAACGTCGCCGAGCTGTTCGTGCAGATGGTTGTTGTCTTGCAAACGTCCCCATCTGTTGGCTCAGGGATCGAGACGTGACTGCACGATCCGTTACAGCCATGCGGATAAGATGCCTGTCATCTCGACTACTAGTGATACGAGGCCGTTGGGATCCAGCACGGCGTTCCGTATTACCCTCCTGAACCCACCGATACCATACACTGCTAACAGTCATTGGATCTCGACTAATGCGAGTAGCAACGTCGCGATATGATAAACCGCAATCCCGATAGGCTAAAATCCGCCCTTTATCAAAGTCGGAAACGTAATGGTACGCAGTTCTCCTCATTACACGAGGCATCACAACAACCTTTCACCAGGCAACGCCGGTCAACTGCTGTATGTGAATGAGAAATCGGTTGGAAACTTTCTTCATGTCAGCACGTTGTAGGTGTCGCCACCGGCGCCAATCTTGTGTGAATGCTTTGAAAAGCTAATCATTTGCATATCACAGCATCTTCTTCCCGTCGGTTAAATTTCGCCTCTGTAGCACGTCATCTTCGTGGTGTAGCAATTTTAATGGCCAGTAGTGTATTAAGTGCATTGTGCTGCCACCTACTAGCAGGTACTCCAGATCAGCAACCTCAGTAGTCATTAAACGTTGTGAAAGAGCAGAATAGGGCACTCCGCGGAACTCACGGACTTCGAGCGTTATCAGGTGTTTAGGTGTCACTTGTGTCCTACGTCTGTACGCGAGATTTCAACACTCCTAAACATCCCGAGGTCCACCGTTTCCGATGTGATAGTGAAGTGGAAATGTGAAGCGACACGTACAGAACAAAACCGTACAGCCCGAGCTCGTCTGTTGACTGACAGAGGTTCAAATGGCTCTGAGCACTATGGGACTCAACATCTTAGGTCATAAGCCCCCTAGAACTTAGAACTACTTAAACCTAACTAACCTAAGGACATCACACACACCCATGCCCGAGGCAGGATTCGAACCTGCGACCGTAGCAGTCCCGCGGTTCCGGACTGCAGCGCCAGAACCGCTAGACCACCGCGGCCGGCGACTGACAGAGACCACCGGCAGTTGAAGAGGGTCGTAATGTATAATAGGCGGACATATATCCAGACCATCACATAGGAATTTCAAACTGCATTACGATCCACTGCAAGTACTATGACAGTTAGGCGGGAGGTAAGAAAACTTGGATTTCATGATCGAGCGGCTGCTCATAAGCCATACATCACGCCGGTAAATAACAAACGACGCCTCGCTTGCTGTCATGAGCGTAAACGTTGGACCATTGAACAGTGGAAAAACGTTGCGTGGAGTGACGAATCACGATACACAATATGGCGATCCCATGGCAGGGTGTGGGTATGGCGAATAGCCGGTGAACGTCATCTTCAGCGTGTGTAGTGCCAACAGTAAAATTCGGAGGTGATGGCGTTATGGTGTGGTCGTGTTTTTCGTGGAGGGGGCTTACACCGCTTGTTTTTTTGCGTGGCAATATCACAGCAGAGACCTATATTGATGTTGTAAGCACCTTCCTGCTTCCCACTGTTGTTGTTGTTGTGGTCTTCAGTCCTGAGACTGGTTTGATGCAGCTCTCCATGCTACTCTATCCTGTGCAAGCTTCTTCATCTCCCAGTACCTACTGCAACCTACATCCTTCTGAATCTGCTTAGTGTATTCATCTCTTGGTCTCCCTCTACGATTTTTACCCTCCACGCTGCCCTCCAATGCTAAATTTATGATCCCTTGATGCCTCAAAACATGTCCTACTAACTGATCCCTTCTTCTAGCCAAGTTGTGCCACAAACTTCTCTTCTCCCCACTCCTATTCAATACCTCCTCATTAGTTACGTGATCTACCCACCTTATCTTCAGCATTCTTCTGTAGCACCACATTTCGAAAGCTTCTATTCTCTTCTTGTCCAAACTGGTTATCGTCCATGTTTCACTTCCATACATGGCTACACTCCATACAAATACTTTCAGAAACGACTTCCTGACACTTAAATCTATACTAGATGTTAACAAATTTCTCTTCTTCAGAAATGATTTCCTTGCCATTGCCAGTCTACATTTTATATCCTCTCTACTTCGACCATCGTCAGTTATTTTACTCCCTAAATAGCAAAACTCCTTTACTACTTTAAGTGTCTCATTTCCTAATCTAATCCCCTCAGCATCACCCGATTTAATTTGACTACATTCCATTATCCTCGTTTTGCTTTTGTTGATGTTCATCTTATATCCTCCTTTCAAGACACTGTCCATTCCGTTCAACTGCTCTTCCAAGTCCTTTGCTGTCTCTGACAGAATTACAATGTCATCGGCGAACCTCAAAGTTTTTACTTCTACTCCATGAATTTTAATACCTACTCCGAATTTTTCTTTTGTTTCCTTTACTGCTTGCTCAATATACAGATTGAATAACATCGGGGAGAAGCTACAACCCTGTCTCACTCCTTTCCCAACCACCGCTTCCCTTTCATGCCCCTCGACTCTTATAACTGCCATCTGGTTTCTGTACAAATTGTAAATAGCCTTTCGCTCCTTGTATTTTACCCCTACCACCTTCAGAATTTGAAAGAGGGTATTCCAGTTAACGTTGTCAAAAGCTTTCTCTAAGTCTACAAATGCTAGAAACGTAGGTTTGCCTTTTCTTAATCTTTCTTCTAAGATAAGTCTTAAGGCTAGTATTGCCTCACGTGTTCCAACATTTCTACGGAATCCAAACTGATCTTCCCCGAGGTCCGCTTCTACCAGTTTTTCCATTCGTCTGTAAAGAATTCGCGTTAGTATTTTGCAGCTGTGACTTATTAAACTGATAGTTCGGTAATTTTCACATCTGTCAACACCTGCTTTCTTTGGTATTGGAATTATTATATTCTTCTTGAAGTCTGTGGGTATTTCGCCTGTCTCATACATCTTGCTCACCAGATGGTAGAGTTTTGTCATGACTGGCTCTCCCAAGGCCATCAGTAGTTCTAATGGAATGTTGTCTACTCCCGGGGCCTTGTTTCGACTCAGGTCTTTCAGTGCTCTGTCAAACTCTTCACGCAGTATCTTATCTCCCATTTCATCTTCATCTACATCCTCTTCCATTTCCATAATATTGTCCTCAAGTACATCGCCCTTGTATAAACCCTCTATATACTCCTTCCACCTTTCTGCCTTCCCTTCTTTGCTTAGAACTGGGTTGCCATCTGAGCTCTTGATATTCATACAAGTGGTTCTCTTCTCTCCAAAGGTCTCTTTAATTTTCCTGTAGGCAGTATCTATCTTACCCCTAGTGAGACAAGCCTCTACATCCTTACATTTGTCCTCTAGCCATCCCTGCTTAGCCATTTTGCACTTCCTGTCAATCTCATTTTTGAGACGTTTGTATTCCTTTTTGCCTGCTTCATTTACTGCATTTTTATATTTTCTCCTTTCATCAATTAAATTCAATATTTCTTCTGTTACCCAAGGATTTCTATTAGCCCTCGTCTTTTTACCTACTTGATCCTCTGCTGCCTTCACTACTTCATCCCTCAGAGCTACCCATTCTTCTTCTACTGTATTTCTTTCCCCCATTCCTGTCAATTGTTCCCTTATGCTCTCCCTGAAACTCTCTACAACCTCTGGTTCTTTCAGTTTATCCAGGTCCCATCTCCTTAAATTCCCACCTTTTTGCAGTTTCTTCAGTTTCAATCTGCAGTTCATAACCAATAGATTGTGGTCAGAATCCACATCTGCCCCTGGAAATGTCTTACAATTTAAAACCTGGTTCCTAAATCTCTGTCTTGCCATTATATAATCTATCTGATACCTTTTAGTATCTCCAGGATTCTTCCAGGTATACAACCTTCTTTTATGATTCTTGAACCAAGTGTTAGCTATGATTAAGTTATGCTCTGTGCAAAATTCTACAAGGCGGCTTCCTCTTTCATTTCTTCCCCCCAATCCATATTCACCTACTATGTTTCCTTCTCTCCCTTTTCCTACTGACGAATTCCAGTCACCCATGACTATTAAATTTTCGTCTCCCTTCACTACCTGAAAAATTTCTTTTAACTCGTAATACATTTCATCAATTTCTTCATCATCTGCAGAGCTAGTTGGCATATAAACTTGTACTACTGTAGTAGGCATGGGCTTTGTGTCTATCTTGGCCACAATAATGCGTTCACTATGCTGTTTGTAGTAGCTAACCCGCACTCCTATTTTTTTTATTCATTATTAAACCTACTCCTGCATTACCCCTATTTGATTTTGTATTTATAACCCTGTAATCACCTGACCAAAAGTCTTGTTCCTCCTGCCACCGAACTTCACTAATTCCCACTATATCTAACTTTAACCTATCCATTTCCCTTTTTAAATTTTCTAACCTACCTGCCCGATTAAGGGATCTGACATTCCACGCTCCGATCCGTAGAATGCCAGTTTTCTTTCTCCTGATAACGACGTCCTCTTGAGTAGTCCCCGCCCGGAGATCCGAATGGGGGACTATTTTACCTCCGGAATATTTTACCCAAGAGGACGCCATCATCATTTAATCATACAGTAAAGCTGCATGCCCTCGGGAAAAATTACGGCTGTAGTTTCCCCTTGCTTTCAGCCGTTCGCAGTACCAGCACAGCAAGGCCGTTTTGGTTAATGTTACAAGGCCAGATCAGTCAATCATCCAGACTGTTGCCCCTGCAGCTACTGAAAAGGCTGCTGCCCCTCTTCAGGAACCACATGTTTGTCTGGCCTCTCAACAGATACCCCTCCGTTGTGGTTGCACCTACGGTACGGCCATCTGTATCGCTGAGGCGCGCAAGCCTCCCCACCAACGGCAAGGTCCATGGTTCATGGTTCCCACTGATGAAGAGTAATTCGGGGATGACGATTGCATCTTTCAATACGATTGAGCACCTGTTCATAATCCACGGGCTGTGGCGGAGTAGCTACACGGCAATAACATTCCTGTTGGACTGGCCTGCACAGAGTTCTGACCTGAATCCTATAGAACACCTTTGGGATGTTTTGGAACGCCGACTTCGTGCCAGGCCTCACCGACCGACATCGATACCTCTCCTCAGTGCAGCACTCCGTGAAGAATGGACTGCCATTCCCCAAGAAACCTTCCAGCACCTGATTGAACGTATGCCTGAGTGGAAAACTGTTATCAAGGCTAAAGGGGGCCAACACCATATTGAATTCCAGCATTACCGATGGAGGGCGCCTCGAACTTGTAAGTCATTTTCAGCCAGGTGTCCGGATACTTTTAATCACTTAATGTATTTCACAATTTTACACGCAGCTTCCTAGTAAAGTTCACATGCACATTGATTTACACACATTCTGTCTCCTCTACTTTCTTCTCAACGTATAGAGCCCCTCATATCTCTCCTCGACATTG
Source organism: Schistocerca nitens (assembly GCF_023898315.1). NCBI lineage: Eukaryota > Metazoa > Arthropoda > Insecta > Orthoptera > Acrididae > Schistocerca > Schistocerca nitens. The sequence continues at coordinate 362,462,164 of NC_064616.1, forward strand.
ACAGTCTTGTCTGAACAATACAGCAGAAACACACGTTCCCAAGAGAGGAAAATCCTTCATGTCGCACTCCATCATTCAGACGCCTTCTCTAAATCTTTTTCAGTTGCAGGAATACGTTTATTCAGGTAACATGTCCAAGAGATTAAGGTCGAAAGACCACAGGTTCATGTAAGCGCGAGATAAGCCATTGCAAATGTGAATTGCTGATACATTAATAACCGGTGTAATCACCAGAATGTTAAATACAAGCATCAAAAGTGCAATACATTGTGGCGTACAGGTGCCGGTTGTCAGTTTGTGGGATGGACTTCCGTGCCTCTTGCACTTGGGCGGTCAATAAATAGACGGTTAGTACTGGTAGTGGTAGACGCTGGAGATGCCCCGATGATGTCCCCACACGTGCTCTATTCGAGACAACTATGGTCACCTAGAAGGCCAAGGCAACACGTCGACACTTTTAAGAGTATGCTGGGTTACAACAGCGATGTGTGGGCGAGCGCTATCCTGATGGAAAACACTCCCTGGAATACTGTTCATGAAACACAACACAACAAGTCGAATCAACAGATTGAAATACAAATTTCCAGTCAGGGTGCGTGGGATAACAACGTGAGTACTCCTGCTGTCATACGAAATCACACCCTAGACCATAACTACAGGTGTAGGTCCAATGTGTCTAGGCCACAGAATGAGTGGTTGCAGGCACTAACCTAAACTCCTTCGAACCAACACACGGTCATCACTGGCACCGAGGCAGAACCGTTTTTCATCAGAAAACACAACAGATCTCCACTCTTCCCACCAATGACCTCTCGCTTGATACCAGTGACGTTGCAAACGGCGGTGGTTTGGTGTCAGTGGGATAAACGCTACAAGACGTCAGACTCGTACCTATCCTTGAAGTAATCGGTTTACAGCAGTTCGTTGTGTCACTGTGATGCCAACTTCTGCTCAAATTGCTGCTGCAGACGCAGTATGATGCGACACGGCCATATGCCGAACCTGACGGTCTTTCCTGTCGGTAGTGCCATGTGGCAGTCTGGAGCCCAGTCTTTTTGCTACCATACATTCTCCTGACTACTGCTGCCAGCAATCATGTACAGTGGCCGTAGTTCCTGCCAAGTCTGAGTGCAGTATCGCGGAAGAACCATCCAGCTTGTCGTAGAATTATTACACGACCTCGTTCAATCTCAGTGATGTGTTGATAATGACATCTTCGTCTCCTCAGAGGCATTCTTAACATCCACTCACTACGTCCAGTCTAAAAGACCATTACAGCAAGACCATTACAGCAAGTATTTAAAGCAAACCTGATTCGCATCCTCATAGTGGAGCTAGTAGCGCCACTATGATTTGACTGGTGCCAAATTTGAATAGACATCATCTTTCAGATGCAGAAACACACCTACCAACTTTCGTTTATGTCGCACACATCCTTCTTGGTGACGGGATTTCTTTTTCCGTCAGTCTATTTTCTCAAATAACAATAATGTCCATATTTGTCCTGTACACATCACTTATCCCTTCACAACTGCGTATCCATTTTTTCTACCATACCTTCCTCATTTTCAAAAGCCCTTGTCCAGTGGGATCAATCTAAATTTCTCTTCCTCAGAACGCACTGTGCCAAGAAACATCACTTTCGTATATCCATAAATTCATTTAATTACACTACTGTACTGTTATTATTAACGATACACTATGTGATCAAAAGTATCCGGACACCTGGCTGAAAATGACTTACAAGTTCGTGGCGCCCTCCAACGGTAATGCCTCGATGACAGCTTCCACTCTCGCAGGCATACGTTCAATGTCTGAAGTAGTGCTGAAGGGAACTGAAACCATGAATGCCGCAGGGCTGTCCATATATCCGTAAGAGTACGAGGGGGTGGAGGTCTCTTCTGAACAGCACGTTGCAAGGCATACCTGATAGGCCCAATAATGTTCATGTCTGGGGAGTTTGGTGGCCAGCGGAAGTGTTTAAACTAAGAAGGGTGTTCCTGGAGCTACTCTGTAGCAATTCTGGACGTGTGGCGTGTCGCATTGTCCTCCTGAAATTGTCCAAGTCCGTCGGACTGCACAATGGACATAAATGGATGCAGGTGATCAGACAAGATGCTTACGTACGTGTCATCTGTCTGAGTCGTATCTAGACGTATCAGAGTTCCCATGTCACTACAACTGCACACGCCCAACACCATTATAGAGCCTCCACCAGCTTGAATTGTTCCCTGCTGACATGCAGGGTCTAGATACTTTAGGTTGTCTCGATACCCGTACACGTCCATTTGTAACGAGACTCGTTCGACCAGGTAACATCTTTCCAGTCACCAGCAGTCCAATGTTAGTGTTGACGGGACAAGGCAAGGCATAAAGCTTTGTGTAATGCAGTCATCAAGAGTACACGACGGACCTTCGGCTCCGAAAGCCCATATCGATGATATTTCGTTGAATCGTTCGCACACTGACTCTTGTTGATTGCCCAGCATTGAAATCTGCAGCAATTTGCGGAAGGGTTGCACTTCTGTCACGCTGAAAGATTCTCTTCAGTCGTCGTTGGTCCCGTTCTTGCAGGATATTTTTCCGGCCGCAGTGATGCCAGAGATTTGATGTTTTTTCCAGATTCTTGATATTCACGGCACGCTCGTGAAATGGTCGCACGGGGAAATCCCCACTTAATCGCTATCTCAGTGATGCTGTGTCCCATTGCTCGTCCACCGACTATTAAACCACGTTCAAACTCACTTAAATCTTAATGACCTGCTATTGAAGCATCTGTACGCGATCTAACTTGTTGTCTTATATAGGCGTTCCCGGATCCTCCTGCAGTGCTGACTTGATCTCATCGGATTTTCATCTCTATCTAAAACTTGAAGAATACCTTCGAGGACTTCACATTGACAGTGATGAAGAGATACAAGCTCCGACAACAAAGTCAAACCTTCTATGGTGAGTACATCAACTAACCGGTCTTTCGGGAGAAATGTGTTCATTACCAGGATGACCATATTGAGAAAGAAATGTGTAGACATGAAGAATAAAAATGTAGAATCTGTTAATAACATCTGTTTAATTTAAAAAACCGTAAGAGTTTTCACATAAATGATTTGGAGGCGTTACTTTTCACCATGACAATGTACAAATATCTAAAAATAATTGTATTAAAATGATTCACGAATTTAAGAAGAAGAGCAATAGATGATTTCTGTATTAGCAAATGCGACGAGACTTAGGGGACCTGCAATATGAACTCGCCATCCTGTCCATCATCTGCAACACTGGTGGTACAGTGACCAATGCTTGGATGAAATCTATCGGATATTTACTCCATACTCTTTTGCCAAATGAGTGCATGGGAGTAGCGGAAGAAGGGCGATGTGCACCCCCTCTGAAATGTTGCCGAATTTATTCCAGATGGCGGATACAAGATGGCGGCGATAGATATCGCAACATCACCATAACGTCATGGTGGGAAGTTCAAACTCTGGTGGGAAAATAGGTTACTTAGGCTACCTCTACTAACCTTAACTCCTACCTTCTCCCCCTCCCTCCTAACAACCCCACCCCTCCCAAGAAAATGGCGGGAAAAGTTTGGCAGGAAAAAATGGGTGTGAAGAAAGGTCACTTGGGCTACCTGCACTAGCCTAAGTCGTCCAACCACCACCTGTTTCTTGGAATTGGCTGGGAAAGGACTCAGTCTGTGTTGAGCTGCTGGATAGGATGGTCATAAGCCTTTATTTTGTGTGCTTTGTTTATTTAAGCAATTTGAGTTGTCATAGGAAGTAACTCCATCTAGTATGCTCATCAAAGGGTCTGGAGTTCAACTGACCCAGTACACAGTACCACCACCAGAGAGTGCTTTTATCCCTCCCATGATGTAATCCAAGATGGCGGTCTAGAGGAAAAATGGCGTGAAAAGAACTCAGTCTGTGTCCAACTGCTGGAGAGGAAGGAGTGTACTTTATTTGTTTTCAGTGGGAGGTTGGAACAATATCTTTGGGGATGGATTTCACGTAGTGTATTTATTATGTTGAAACAAAACACTTGCCCTGACGTGCTTGGGGTCACAATAAACAGCCTAGAGAAATGAAAACAACACATAAATTGTGAAGTTAATGCGTGTAAAACTCTCTGCAAACACGCTGGCTAATTGTAAACTGTTGAAATAACGCATTGTACAGCCTATAGACATGTTTACAAAATAATGCAGTACACTGATGTACAGACACGCAAACAACTCGTAAATTTTCGAAATAATACATGTATAATGTTTGGGAAACACGCTCACTAATTGAAGACATGTGTACAAAATAACCCTATATGCTGATGCACACAAACCTTCACTACACGTAAAACTATCAAAAAATAATGCTTGAATAACGCTCTGCAAATCCAAAAAGTTGACAGTGTTGTACTGACGTCTAATGTCTATGTAAATGACAGCCAAGTCTCCCTCTGGACGTCCTATAGAAATCTTTTGCAATGCTTTCAGAAACTGTTAACAAAAATATACCAGAATAACACAGAATACTTTCTACCCAGAGATCTTAATGGGAAAGCAAATCCATTACTAATTAACCATTCCCAGAAATTCTGAAGTACTATCGCTTTTGTTTTTGTAGGAGCTTTCGTAATGTCACAGCTTGTCTGCATGGAAATGTTTGTAATAACAGGACCTGTTTCCGAAAAGAACCCAGAATAACAGTAAGATGGCGGCCACTGAGTGACGCGCGTTTCTTTGGCTCGTGAGTTTTTCCGCTCATTGAAGGTGTTACAGAGAAGTGCGGCAGTCCACAACGTGTGCGTCCGCAGCTCGTGGTCTCGCGGTAGCGTTCTCGCTTCCCGAGCACGGGGTCCCGGGTTCGATTCCCGGCGGGGTCAGGGATTTTCTCTGCCTCGTGATGACTGGGTGTGTGTGTTGTCCTTAGGTTAGTTAGGTTTAAGTAGTTCTCAGTTCTAGGGGACTGATGACCATAGCAGTTAAGTCCCATAGTGCTCAGAGCCATTTGAACCATTTGAACCACAACGTGTGCATCCGACTAAACAAGTGTTACTTGCCGTGGTGTGTTGTTCTCCGTTGATTACCACAAGTGATAAGTGAGTGAAAAATGGGAAGAGCACGAGTAAGCGGCAGCAGGCGAAGCTACAGGGGCGCAGGCGGCGCGGGCGCCCGGTCTCCGGCGGCAGGTGAGGCCTCGCTTCCCGACATCGGGGAGCTCGTCCGGTCCCAGGTGAGTGCGGCGCTGCACAGCAAAGACACGCTAGACGTAATCGTGCAATCCATCACGGACTCTGTGACGGCCGCGGTCATGGACAAACTGCAAGAGTCTGTCGGGCGCAACAGCACCGAAATCCAGTCTCTTAAAAAGTCCCTGGCCGCACAAGAGAAAAAAGCCGCCGACCTAGAAGCTAAACTGTCTGCGGCCACCGATGAAATTGAGCAGTATCAGCGAAGGAACAGCTTGCGCTTGTTCGGGGTAGCTGAAAACGATCGTGAAAACACCGACGACCTGGCTATTAGCCTCGTGCGTGAAAAACTTGGCGTGCAGATCGACGTGGCCGATATTGACAGAAGCCACCGTGTTGGGCGCAGGATACCAGGTGCCATGAAACCCAGGCCCATAATAATTAAATTTGTGTCATACCGGAAAAGAGCTGAAGTGTTTGCTCAGAAAAGAAAACTCGCCAAGAAAAGAAAACTCGCCAAGAGTGGTGTTACCCTGAGGGAAGATCTGACGCGCGAAAGACTAAAAGTTTTGAACACTGCGATCACACAGTTCGGCCTTCAAAATGTATGGACCCAGGATGGCAGGATCGTAGTCAAGACGGAAGGAGGGAGGAAAACGGTGACGAACATGTCCGAACTGAAAGACTGAGCTAAATCTCGCGAGACACAAATTCTCATATTGTACTCTGTCTAATATAAGTTAATTTTTATTCTTTCTTTTCATTTTTTTACGTAAATATTGCTTCGTTATTTCTATAAGTACCATAAGTACTCTATTTAAAATCAGTCAATTGTTTCACATAAATATTGCTTCTTTATTTGTCTATCATAAGTGCTCATGTATATTCATATTGTCAGTCAAACGGGAATTAACATTCTCCATTAACAGGAATCTCCTTAAAACCGCCTTTCTATATCTGTTATTTTCATCCTCGTCACTACCACTACTACTACTATTATCTTTTCGTAACCACTACTGCCACTTTCCATCTTTCTTTTCGCTCCCTGCTCAAATACCTCCAGCTTGTCTTTCACCTTTAGCCCACAGACGCTTGAGTCAGTCACGACCTTGGACACACCTATAAATATGTCTTCCCCCGCGAAATCCAGCTTTTGTCCCTCTTCCGGCCAGCAGGTAAAAGGAGCGCGCTCGGTCCTACAGGCGGCCACAATGGGACGGACCGGTTCCGGCGGCGGGCTCTTTGTGGCCCACGCGAACGCTCAGTCGCTAACGGCTCACTTCGACGAGTTCTGTGACCTGTTCTGCCAATCGCTGTTCCATGTTATCCTCGTCTCTGAAACTTGGTTGAAACCAAACATTTCTTCCGACGCTATCCGAATCACTGGTTACTTTCTCCTAAGGGCAGATCGTGAAACACGACGCGGGGGTGGTGTGGGTGCCTATGTTCGCTCTGATCTGAGACCTACTATACTATGCACATCGGATGCAAAGGGCGAAGGAGAAGCAGAGTTCTTGTTTTTCGAAATAAATACAACAAATCAGAAACTGCTAATTGGAGTAATCTGTAAACCTCCAAACGTCGGTGCTATGTCCTCCTTTCAGTCTGCCCTGTCCTCGCTCGTGACACTGTATGAACACATAAACATTATGGGCGACACAAACATCGACTTACAGTTAAAATCTCCCTCTGCAGAATAACTAAGGAGACTGTTCCACTCCAATGATATGAGTTTAACACCACTGGACCCAGCTCATCACACGCCACACAGCCATACACTCATAGATATAATAGCAACAAAGCGACCAGATAAAATAATTCGCGCCAATCAGACATCCGCTCCGGGACTCTCTGCTCATGACGTGATATTCTTAAATTACTCAGTGCATACTACCAAAGAAAAATCTCACCTGGTAACCTACAGAAACCTAAAAAATGTTAACCATGACGCTCTTCAAAAGGATTGCTCAGACATCCCTTGGCATGATATAAGCAATGAACCGACTTTAGACGGAAAAATTCGGGAATTATGTCGCAAAATTATTGCACTGTATGATAAACATGCTCCTCAACGCACTGTCAAGGTAAAGAGAGCTCCCGCTCCGTGGCTCACCACTGCATTACGCCAGTTAATGAATAAACGTGATGCTGCACATAGGGCCTTCAAACGTAACCCAACTCCCGAGGCGTACGAAGCTTATAGGAAACTTCGGAATAGAACCAAGCAAAGCGCGAGGAATGCCAAAATCAGACATGCCCGCTCTGTCGTATGCGGCATATCAAAACCTGCTGCACTGTGGAAAAAGCTGCGCAGTTTCGGTATAGGGAAGCGAAGAGCTGACGCTGTTTATCAAGCGTCTGCAGAAGAATTAAACGATTTCTTCTCAACAGCTGCAAACTGCCACGCAGCGACAAATTACCAGCCCCAAGATATCAATCTCTCGAGAGACAAGTTTTTCCTAAAACATGTCACTACCGGCACAGTACACAAGGCAATTATGAGAATCTCATCCGAGGCAGTAGGAAATGATGGAGTGAGCATTGGCATGATTAAGAACGTCGTAGACACTATTACTCCAGTTATCACAGACGTCTTCAACCTGTCTCTTGTCAGTAGTACATATCCTACTGAGTGGAATGAAAGTTTAATTCAACCTATACCCAAGACTGACAACCCTAAGTCGCCTGGTGACTACAGGCCGATCAGCATACTACCTGCAATATCTAAAGCCCTAGAATACATCGTCCATGAACAGCTGACGGATTACCTCAAAACTCATAACATCCACGACAAATATCAGTCAGGCTTTCGAAAGCACCATAGTACAGCAACTGCATTAATCAAAGTAACTGATGACATTAAACATGCTATGGACAGACGTGAAGCTACCATCCTAACACTGCTTGACTTTAGCAAGGCTTTTGATACAGTTGACTTTGATATATTACTAATTAAAATGAAGCAGCTGAATTTCTCAAACAGCGCAATACACTGGTTCGACAGCTACCTCAAAAACAGAAGTCAACAAGTCATTTGTGGGTCGGAAAAGTCATCATGGAAAAACGTGAGCTCTGGAGTTCCCCAAGGCTCCGTCCTTGGTCCATTACTCTTCTCACTGTACATTAATGATATTTCTTCAGTGATTCACTCCTGCAACTACCATCTATATGCTGACGACATCCAACTGTACATAAGTGCAAGCCCCAAGAACATTGCTGACGCAGTAGCGAGTATGAACGAAGATCTTTGCTCTGTTTCTCGATGGGCACAGAACCTAGGTCTGAAACTAAACCCCAAGAAATCCCAGGTCGTACTTATATCTCATCCAAAGTTAATCAGTTGGTACTTTCGCGAAATAGTCCCTCAAATACTCCTCAATGGTACCCAACTACCATACCAAAAAACAGTAAAAGACCTTGGAATAATCTTGGATGAACACCTAAACTGGGAAGAACAAACAGTCACAGCTTGCCGGAAATCGTTCTCCTCCCTACATGCAATTCAAAAATTTAGAAAAATATTTCCAACCCATGTTAAACAAAAATTTGTCCAAACACTAGTCTTGCCTAATCTTTACTACTGTGATGTAGTTCAACACGGCACAAATAGTGAAAATTCGAGATGCCTCGAGCTAGTGATGAATGCTTGCGTTAGATACGTATGCAATATACAGTTGTATGATCATATTAGTCCTTCATACTCCCAGCTAGGTTGGATACGCCCACATAAGGCACGCGATCTCCACACGATGTGCTTACTTCATCGATTTCTTAGCCACTGGTGCCCCCAATACTTATCTTCTCACATTAAATACCTATCATCATTCCACAACCGCAATATCAGATCGGATACGTCTAGCATCTTGGCTGTACCTTTACATAACACAAAATCTTTCTCCGTGTCATTCTCCATCTCAGCCATACGACTATGGAACGCGCTCCCCTGTGATCTGCGTCTTATCCAGAACCACTCAACATTCAAGAGGGAACTCAAGACTTACATATTAGGGACGGTATAGCCACCATTGTTGTGCCCCTCTCATCTCTTTCTTTCTCCTCTCCATCATAGCTTCGAATTTTACCACTCTATTTCTCTTCCTCTAACCTATCTACCTCTTCTATATCTCTTTCACCCCATTCTATCGTCTTATGACTGTGCTTGATGAGAATAACTCACAAGCTGCAAGAATATAACGAGAAAATTCCCAACTAGCAATAGGACTGACATTCATAAAAGACAAATATGTTTACTTTCATATACATAGTCACTATTATTATTATTATTATTATTATTATTATTATTCTTAATTGTTATAATTATCATTGTACTACGTTTATAATCTCTATTTTTTTCTTTAACATAAATACTGTATAACATGTTATATGTCCTTAATGTTCTGTAGAAACTGAAATTTGTTGAATCTGAGTATGCCTGGTTAGGTGTAAGAGAGGGCCTGAAGGCCCTAATCTTGCCAGGTAAAATAAATGCATAAATAAATAAATAAATAAATAACACAAAATGCCTCCTTCCTGATGGTCCTAATGAGTCACCCCATCCATCACATGTTACCCATCATGTGTTACCTCCCTCTGCATAGTTGCCAAAATTACTGAAGATGGCAGATCCAAGATGGCGACGATAGATGTGGCAACATCGCCATAATGTCATGGAGGGGAGTTCAAATTTTGGTGGGAAAATAGGTCACTTGGGCTATGCCCACTAACCTAATCCCCTTCCCTCACTCCTCCCCTCTCCACTTCCCACCCCTCTCCAAGAAAGTGGCGAGAAAATTTTTGTGTGAAAAAAATGGCATGAAAAAAGGTCACATGGGTTACCTCCAATAACCTAAGTAATCCAGCCACCTCCTCCTCCTTGGAATTGGCTGGAAAGGACTCAGTCGGTACTGGGCTGCTGGATAGGATGGACATCTTTACTTTGTATGCCTTGTTTATTTAATCAATTTGAAGTGTCAGAGGCAATAGCTCGGTCCAGTGTGTTCTCCATAAGGCCCGGAGTCCAACTGACCTAGTACACAGTAACGCCACAGAGAGTGCTGTTATCCCTCACATGATGTAATCCAAAATGGCGGTCTAGAGGAAAAATGATGGAAAAAAGACTCAGTCTGTGTCCAGCTACTGGAGAGGAAGGAGTGTACTTTATTTATTCTCAGTGGGAAGTTCGAACAATTTATTTGTGGATGATTTTCACATAGTTTATTTATTATGCTGATACAAAACACTCGGCCTGATGTCCTTGGGGTAACAATAAATACTCTACAGACACGCATACAACACGTAAATTGTCAAAGTAATGCTCTGCAAACACGCTCACTAACTGTAAACTGTCGAAATAATGCATTGCACACCCTACAGGCATGTTCACAAAATAATGCAGTAGACTAACGTACAGACACGTTCATTACACGTAAGATTTTCAAAGTAATACGTATATAACGCTCTGCAAACACGCTCACGACGCTTAAACAGTCTAAATAATGCAGTACAGTGATGTACATGCACACAAACAACTCGTAAATTGTCAAAATAATGCATCGAAAACGCTTGGCAGACACACTCACTATTTGAAGACATGTTCAAAAAATAATGAAGTACGCTGACGCGCACACACCTTCACTATGTGCAAAATTGTCGCAAAATAATAGACGTATAACGCTCTGGAAACCCAAAAGGTTCTCAGTGTTATACTGACGTCTCACGTCTATGTACATAACAGCCAAGTCTCCCTCTGGATGTGATACAGAAATCGTTTGCAATGCTTTCGGAAACTGTATACGAAAATATTCCAGATAACACAGGATGCATTCTTCCTAGCGATCCTAATAGGACGGCCCATCCATTGCATATCAACCCTTTGCGGAAATCGTAAAGTGCCGCAGAAATAGTTAATGATCTCTTTTGTTGTTGTAGGAACATTCGTGCTGCCTCAGCTTGTCTGTACGGAAATTCTTGTCCTAACAAGAACTGTTTACGAAAATAACCCAGAGTAATGCCAAATGCATTCTTCCTGATGCTCCTAACGAGGCATCACTTCCTGGAACTCGTAACGTCCTGTTTTCAACATACATCTCAGAAACGGGAATCGTTTCGCTCATGTTCTCACCGATAAAAGCCCTCGTCATCTCTGTGCATGCTTGCAAATCACCGTTAATCATAAAAGCATTCTTGTTGTTTGGAAAGAGAGCACTGTCAAAGCACAGACGGGAAAATAAGAACAATTAAGCAAACAGAATTCGGAGTACTGTCCTACAGAAGAGAAAAATGGCTGGAATTTTTGGTGCCCTATAGCTGCTGATCGGGAGATGTCCTAATCTACATCTACATCTACATTTATACTCCGCAAGCCACCCAGCGGTGTGTGTCGGAGGGCACATTACGAGCCACTGTAATTCTGTCCTTACCTATCTTTTCGCCGGCCGAAGTGGCCGTGCGGTTAAAGGCGCTGCAGTCTGGAACCGCAAGACCGCTACGGTCGCAGGTTCGAATCCTGCCTCGGGCATGGATGTTTGTGATGTCCTTAGGTTAGTTAGGTTTAACTAGTTCTAAGTTCTAGGGGACTAATGACCTCAGCAGTTGAGTCCCATAGTGCTCAGAGCCATTTGAACCATTTGAACCTATCTTTTCCTGTTCCAGTCGCGTATGGTTCGCGGGAAGAACGAATGCCGAAAAGCCTCCGTGCACGCTCGAATCTCTCTAACTTTACATTCGTGATCTCCTCGGGATGTATAAGCAGGGGGAAGCAATATATTAGATACCTCATCCAGAAACGCACCCTCTCGAAACCTGGACAGCAAGCTACACCGCGATGCAGAGCGCCTCTCTTGCAGAGTCTGCCACTTGAGTTTGCTAAACATCTCCGTAACGCTATCACGGTTACCAAATAACCCTGTGACGAAACGCGCCGCTCTTCTTTGGATCTTCTCTATCTCCTCTGTCAACCCGACCTGGTACGGACCTCACACTGATGAGCAATAATCAAGTATAGGTCGAACGAGTGTTTTGTAACCCACCTCCTTTGTTGATGGACTACATTTTTAAGGACTCTCCCAATGAATCTCAACCTGACACCCGCCTTACCAACAATTAATTTTATATGATCATTCCACTTAAAATCGTTCCGTACGCATACACCCAGATATTTTACAGAAGTAACTGCTACCAGTGGTGGTTCCGCTATCATATAATCATACAATAAAGAATCCTTCTTTCTATATATTCGCAATACATTATATTTGCCTATGTTAAGGGTCAGTTGCCACTCCCTGCACCAAGTGGCTATCCGCTGCAGATCTCCCTGCATTTCACTGCAATTTTCTAATGCTGCAACTTCTCTGTATACTACAGCATCATCCGCGAAAAGCCGCATGGAACTTCCGACACTATCTGCTAGGTCATTTATATATATTGTGAAAAGCAATGGTCCCATAACACTCCCAGAGGTTACTTTAACGTCTGTAGACGTCTCTTCATTGAGAACAACATGCTGTGTTCTGTTTGCTAAAAACTCTTCAATCCAGCCACACAGCTGGTCTGATATTCCGTAGGCTCTTACTTTATCAGGCGACAGTGCGGAACTGTATCGAACGCCTTCCGGAAGTAAAGGAAAATGGCATCTACCTGGGAGCCTGTATCTAATATTTTCTGGGTCTCATGAACGAATAAAGCGAGTTGGGTCTCACACGATCGCTGTTTCCGGAATCCATGTTGATTCCTACAGAGTAGATCCTCGGTTTCCAGAAATGACATGATACGCGAGCAAAAAACATGTTCTAAAATTCTACAACAGATCGACGTCAGAGATATAGGTCTATAGTTTTATGCATCTGCTCGACGACCCTTCTACAAGACTGGGACTACCTGTGCTCTTTTCCAACCATTTGGAACCTTCCGTTCCTCTAGAGACTTGCGGTACACGGCTGTTAGACGGAGGGCAAGTTCTTTCGCGTACTCTGTGTAGAATCGAATTGGTATCCCGTCAGGTCCAGTGGACTTTCCTCTGTTGAGTGATTTCCGTTGCTTTTCTATTCCTTGGACACTTATTTCGATGTCAGCCATTTTTTCGTTTGTGCGAGGATTTAAAGAAGGAACTGCAGTGCGGTCGTCCTCTGTGAAACAGCTTTGGAAAAAGGTGTTTAGTATTTCAGCTTTACGCGTGTCATTCTCTGTTTCAATGCCATTATCATCCCAGAGTGTCTGGATATGCTGTTTCGATCCACTTACTGATTTAACGTAAGACCAGAACTTCTTAGGATTTTCTGTAAAGTCGGTACATAGAATTTTAATTTCGAATTCACTGAACGCTTCACGCATAGCCCTCCTTACGCTAACTTTGACATAGTTTAGCTTCTGTTTGTCTGAGAGGTTTTGGATGCGTTTAAGCTTGCAGTGAAGCTCTCTTTGCTTTCGCAGTAGTTTCCTAACTTTGTTGTTGAACCACGGTGGGTTTTTCCCGTCCCTCACAGTTTTACTCGGCACGTACCTGTCTAAAACGCATTTTACGATTGCCTTGAACTTTTTCCATAAACACCCAACATTGTCAGTGTCGGAACAGAAATTTTCGTTTTGATCTGTAAGGTAGTCTGGAATCTGCCTCCTATTACTCTTGCTAAACAGATAAACATTCCTCCCTTTTTTTATATTCCTATTTACTTCCATATTCAGGGATGCTGCAACGGCCTTATGATCACTAATTCCCTGTTCTGCGCTTACAGAGTCGAAAAGTGAATAATAATTCACAGGAAATATCCACTTCTATTTCACTACAGGATAAACTACTACTAACAGCGACAAACACGCCACCACCGGTTGTATGCAATCTATCCTTTCTAAACACCGTCTGTGCCTTTGTAAAAATTTCGGTAGAATTTATGTCTGGCTTCAGCCAGCTTTCCGTGCCTATAACGATTTCAGCTTTGGTGCTTTTTATCAGCGCTTGAAGTTATGGTACTTTACCAACGCATCTTCGACGGTTTACAATTACAATACCGATTGCTGCTTGGTCCCCGCATGTCCTGACTTTACCCTGCACCCTTTGAGGCTGTTGCCCTTTCTGTACTTGCCCGAAGCCATCTAATCTAAAAAACCGCTCAGTCTACGCCACACAGCCCCTGCTACCCGTGTAGCCGCCTGCTGTGTGTAGTGGACTCCTGACCTATCCAGCGGAACCCGAAACCCCACCACCCTATGGCGCAAGTCGAGGAATCTGCAGCCCACACGGTCTCAGAACCGTCTCAGCCTCTGATTCAGACCCTCCACTCGGCTCTGTACCAAAGGTCTGCAGTCAGTCCTGTCGACGATGCTGCAGATGGTGAGCTCTGCTTTCATCCCGCTAGCGAGACTGGCAGTCTTCACCAAATCAGATAGCCGCCGGAAGCCAGAGAGGATTTCCTCCGATCCATAGCGACACACATCATTGTTGCCGACATGAGCGACCACCTGCAGATGGGTGCACCCTGTACCCTTCATGGCATCCGGAAGGACCCTTTCCACATCTGGAATGATTCCCCCCGGTACGCACACGGAGTGCACATTGGTTTTCTTCCCCTGCCTTGCAGCCATATCCGTAAGAGGCCCCATTACGCGCCTGACGTTGGAGCTCCCAACTACCAGTAAGCCCACCCTCTGCGACCGCCCGGATCTTGCAGACTGAGGGGCAACCTCTGGAACAGGACAGGCAGCCATGTCTGGCCGAAGATCAGTATCAGCCGGAGACAGAGCCTGAAACCAGTTCGTCAGACAAACTGGAGATGCCTTCCGTTCAGCCGTCCGGAATGTCTTTCGCCCCTTGCCACACCTCGAGACGACCTCCCACTCTGCCACGGGTGAGGGGTCAGTCTCAATGTTGGCAGTATTCCGGGCACCCACAGCAGTAGTCCGATCGGGGGATGCGTGGGACGAGTTGGCCGTCCCCGACAAACCTCCGTCTGGATCCCCACAGTGATGCTCATTGGCAACAGCCTCAAGCTGTGTGACCGAAGCCAACACTGCCTGAAGCTGGGAGCGAAGGGATGCCAACTCAGCCCGCATCCGAACACAGCAGTCGCAGTCCCCATCCAAGCTAAATACTGTTGTGCAATGAACGCCTGAACTAATCTACAGAGAGTACAAACAATTCTACACAAAATTTAAACGGTTATTAAAATACAAGATTGCCTAGTAAATGCAGTAATGCTGCTACTTGCGCACTGTTGACACACTGCTCGGCGGCAGAAGGAGACTACGCGAATTTACAGTGTTCAGGTACTAAAAAGCAATGCTACAACTCTCAAATACTATAATACGCCCGAAATTTAAGAATTAAACAATGCAAGTACCCTAAAACACGCAAAGAAATTAAGAATTAAACTATGTAACAAATAAGTGAGCTAAGAGTACACGACTTGCTTCTGGCAGCTGCTTATCCAACAGCGGCAGGGAGCACACTAATGCCACAATGGTGGATGAGGATCAGCCAGAGATGGATAGTCTGCTTTAGCTCGTCTTTGGACACTTGAGCAAAGAAGACATCATGTTACTCTCGGAACGTTCCATAGATATCTTGCCCCCATCTTGTTCGAACCAGTCTGTAGAGGCTCCTACGTCCCTGCACAAAGGACGTCTTGTGAATGAATGGAGCACTCTGATTGGTTCTTACTGAATTTATCCACCAAATTACTGACGCTTTCAGTGTGGGAGCACTGTATGCCATTTCTTCTGCATATGAGACTTACAGTGGCAAAACTATTTAGCACAGATCACCATATTGCGCTGACAGTTAAACCCTGCAAAACTAGTCTACAGATAGTCAAATACGGGCTCGAAGGCACACCAACCACGCCTTACGTCCGAATATATGTTCCGTGTTCGAAATTGGGTCCACCAGCAGGAAGACCGGGTCATGGCCTTCATCCGCGACACATGCACAGACGCAGACATACAGAAAACAGATTAAACACATTGCAAGTTTAGAATATATTGGTGGAGGTGATTGGATGCATTCGAGTACTGAGCTATATTATGCCACCCGACCACAAAAATAGTGCATTGGCGCTAGGTGTTGGCAGCTGTACTACATTTACGAGCAATTTTAGAACACGGGACGAGAAATGATGTCATGATCTCATGGTAGATGTGACATAAAATCGATAAAATTACGAAAAATGGAAAATATGTATAAATCGATGGAAAATACACCGAAATGCAGGGAAATTGAGGAAGTAGTTGCATGTCTTCTGGCTGGCTCAGAACTATTCCTGTACATTGGAACGAGTATGCGTCAGCAAGAGGATAACGAGAAAAGGTTGAAATGGAAGCCACGGGAACCAGGGATTCAGTCTTTTATTTCGTCGAGGCAGCACTCTACTGTATATCTATTGAGGTAATAGTGATGCACACAAGTTGACTGCTGTCTTAGATGCTTTCCTGGAAAAACAGAGAACCATCTGCCTCTGAAGTTAGTTGCATCTGCGTTAAAGGACGACAGAGAGTGAATGAAGTGATCGGTTCAGATGGAATTGTAACGAGGTACGATTTAATGGTAGACAGATGATGCGTTCTAGAGAGAGAGGGAGATGTTGCTGCAGATCATTTGACCATTTGTTTTCGTTGCTCTGTCAGGATACATCAGTTGTGTGACATAGCCTGTGCTTTACTCGTATACAACCGCATGTTCTGTGTGTCTACTTGCTATCATTAATAGCAAACCTCTCGGTCATCAGAGGACTTCCATCTCATGTGTGATGAAGTGTGACCATCCTGTTTCGACACATTCTTCCAAATGAACGAAAGTCAGTGCTTTGAACTAGATTCCCCTGTCGCATCTTGGGTATAAAATCGACTCTTCAGTTTCATAACTACAGTGACTGTAAGTTAGCGACAGGTGTTTGTGAGGTACTGCAAATCCCCTTGTATACATCTGCAAGACAGATGTCCTGTTTAAAGAGTTAGTGCCTGCATGATGTGTAATTTCACATGTCAACCGCCGCTGCTATGCGTATATGTGATTCCTTGTAAGAGGTATTCTCTGTTACTAACGATCATTTTATAGGACTGATGCAAGCATAGTATAATTTATGAATTGTGATTGGATGTGAACAGTAGATGCTATACACCTCTGGAAATCTATATTGTGCATGTATCACACAGAATCGATGTTTTAAGGATGTAGTTTTTTTTATATTACAGTTTGTCACCATAGTTTATCGTAGAGAAATCTGCAAGGAGAATGTATGTCATGCACTGGAAATATATTTCTTACATTGGAATATTAACTGCATTGCATTCCACATGACTAATGTGTCGGAAACTGCAACGATCTAACATTATAGCCTGTTTTAAGGCCAGAACCGTGTTGCCTTATCTTTATGTTCTCTCTTAAGAATACCTTACTGGTACTGATCCCAGACACTAGAACAATACTTTCGAATTGATAGTGTAGTTGTTTTATGTAAAATTCTTCGAACTTCGTCCGTCTGGAGCTCCATCATGCGTAAAAACCACCCTTTCTTGTTCTTCTTAAGCGTCTGCTATTACATCACAACACTTTCATCTCTGCCAATATACACCAATAAGGGGTGTTAAACTCCTAGATAAGTGCGCATCTGGAGAAATCTTGTGCACTTGGATGGGTGCAGAGCAGCAGTTATGGACTTGGCACGCTCCATTCATTCACGAGACGCGGAATGTAGCGGTCTCATTCTGCTGCTCAGCTGCAGATTAAATCGCTGACAGTGCTGCAAGAGGGGTTGGTCAACGACGGTGCGAGGGGATCTCTCAGTCTCTAACTGTATCCTAAGAACGCAAGAATGCCCTGTGACTCCCATCCGCATATAGAAAGATCATAAATTACATACTATGCTCGAAGTGCTAGAAACATGTAGATCACTGTCTGGAATACTTTGATGTATATGGTACTCGCAAAGTAGAGGAGGGGTGGTTTATCGATGATACTGAAATTGCGAAGTATGCTGCCGCATCATTGGTTGGTGTTGGAATAACTGTTAAATTGCTAAAATTGTTTGCATTATCCATTGTGATGCTTCTTATTACAGTACATCGGTCCCATCCATTCACCAGTACGCTGCTGATTACCACATAATGACTGACTGAGATCGCTTGTTTGAGGTGGAGAAAGAGTCTTGGTGGAGGGGAAACACCTTCTGGGTATGGTTAGCACCGGAAGAGTGATCGCATGCATGACTACAATACAAGGAATCAATTGAAATGGAACACTGAGCCCTCAGCTATTCCGTCACCGTGAAAGATGAGTTTAAATGTAGAGGCCGCCAATCACCTTTGGACAGTGGTTTGGAAACGCTTCACAACGTAGCAAAACTCTTGCAGTTTCCATATTTTGTTACTATCTTTTATTTAAAATCATCCTGTGTGGGTTTATTTGTTGTCATAGCAGCAGCAACAATATGATTTACAATGTGCGACATCTAGTTTTCTGTGAGAGGCAATGGGTCAGAACGTGTTAATGTCAGTTTAGAACCTGACACAGATCTCGAAGTCGTGGAGGAAAAAAAGGCCGTGTACAAAGCCATGTCATATGTTACTTGGACGTGTTACCCCAGAAAAAAACAATGTTTCAAAGAAAGAATGACACAGGGACCTTTTATTGCGACTGATAATATAGTCTGTGGGATATGGTCATCCTCCTCCAGTACAGGCGATGAAACTTTACACTAGTCTGTGCAAGCGACTTCGATCACTGGCCGCTTGCTCGAATGAATCAATAGCTGTATATTTAATAGGATCGTCACATGTGCTCGATGCCAGCAAGCAGACAGTATACATTTTTTATTGGAAGAGAGGAATGTGGTGCAATTCTTATCTATTGGATAAAGTTGGTGGAGCTTTTACAGTTCGTAATTTTCTCTGTTGGATGGTACAGAATAACGATGATAAAATGTTGGGGTGATAGATGGGAATGGACCCTGAGGGACGCGGTTCTGCTTCGGACTGCGGTACCTGTATGGCGTTGAGTCTTCCTAACTTTCCCGATAAGAAACACCACCGTAACTGTTCGTACTGTCTTTATACTACCTAGTGATGCAGGAGTGGGTTTCGTTTGGCCCTGACCTTACACATCATACATGTTTGACGGAGCTACGATAGCACGTTCCCATTTCCACTGAATGGCCAAAACTCGGTCCTATCCCACTAACTCAGCTTAACCTGTTTCTACATGGGGTTGCTGAATGTGGTAGGTATAGCTCTCTGACTTCTGCTCAGTTCCGACTT
Source organism: Schistocerca nitens (assembly GCF_023898315.1). NCBI lineage: Eukaryota > Metazoa > Arthropoda > Insecta > Orthoptera > Acrididae > Schistocerca > Schistocerca nitens. The sequence continues at coordinate 362,481,592 of NC_064616.1, forward strand.
CAGGGATGGCAGGGCAGAGTCTGAGGAGCAGTTACAAGATGCAGAGGGACTATCTAAAACCATGTTGGAATTTTACTGTAACAGACAGGTCCGAAAAAGGTGACTTGTTTCGAGATATGAGAGTGATATGAATATGATTCACTAGTTGCTGTAATCATTAAAGGATTTCTGCCCAGGATCCAACGCAGATATGTGGTTTGATTCCAAATTGCAGACAGCCTTTCTACCAGAAAGCGTAACACTACAGATCTGAAAAGCTAGCGTACATTTCTTACGTCAATCAGCACACCATCTACTGCATGTGATCATTCTCAATCAACCATCGCCTATAACCCAGTGAATACATCACAAAACCTCTGACGTGGTATCGAGACAGAATGTGTTACAAATACTGGAGAAATATCTAGTGGTGGCATGAGGGATCTGCAAATACCGGCTTCATATCACGTCCCTCAGCCCAATCACTTTCTAAATTCGGTGATTTTATTACGAGCTTAGACCGTCGGCGACGTGCACCCACACTTTCGATCTGTTAATACACACTCCAGCGATCACCATCTACCTTCAGTGCTGCGGTTTTTGTGTGGAAAAACCACTTCATTTGGAGGTAATGCTATGCCTCGATTTATAAGGTTTGTGTAGATTTTAACATGGGTATCGTTAGCGATAATTGTGAGCACCTGTAGAACCGAGACCGATTGTGACAGTAAACCGTCATTACGATAGTGTTTTTAAAGTCTCGCCGCTTGTAAGACAATTACGTTTTCCTTTCTGAGACACAAAGGTACCACTCCCAAGACAAACTTACGAGACATGTCCACCTAACGCTGATTATCGCTCAGTATAGTTTCGTATTGTCAGCATTCAGTTATTGGTCAATTATTATACTTAGTAGTAGGGGATGTATAATAGAGTCGCCTTGAGCATCAGGCTTATAAAGTATGTGTGTGTCTGTGTTCCAGCATGTGCAAAGAAAATGGATATGTCCTCTCGTATGGAAGGTATGGATTTGACGTGGAAAACTGTGATAGCCACAAAGGAAATGAAATACTTTTTTTTTTACTTTGTAAATTATGTCAAGTCATAAGAATGGTACAGATATTTCTATTTTCAGAGCCACAACTTTAAGGGGGGGCTATTGCAGATAATTTGCTCATTGTCGAATGTCGTCTGATTGAGACTGCAATCGAAATATCTAACTGTAACTACAGTGATGTTGCCGGTTTCCTAGGACGATTCTGTCTGGGGGGTGCGTGGCGCGTGGCGGTGGTGGCCTGTGGCGGGAAAGATTCACGTTTCTGGCTAACGGCAGGAGCCGTCTGAATGGAAAGGCTGGTTGGGGTACAGGAATACAGGGAGTACATAAAGTCCGGGAACACTTTCAATTATTTATTGCACAAGAACTAAACATTGTACAGATGTCATACATATTACATTTTGAAGAGAAACTCTGAAAGCAAATGGCTCTGAGCACTATGGGACTCAACTGCTGAGGTCATTAGTCCCCTAGAACTTAGAACTAGTTAAACCTAACTAACCTAAGGACATCACAAACATCCATGCCCGAGGCAGGATTCGAACCTGCGACCGTAGCGGTCTTGCGGTTCCAGACTGCAGCGCCTTTAACCGCACGGCCACTTCGGCCGGCAAACTCTGAAAGCATTTTTAGAAACATTCGATATGCGAACCACGGGTGACCCGGCAGACATCAGTACGGTAATCGAATTCTTGCCATACCCGTCCCAGCATGGCATCGTCGACTGTGGGAGCCGCTTCCCGTATTCGCTCCCACAGCTCCGCTACATCACGTGGTGGAGGTGGTACATACACCAGATCTTTAATGTGTCCCCACAAAAAAGAGTCACATGGGGTGAGGTTTGGTGATCGGGGAGGCCATTTCATGAAACAGCTGTCACCTTCTGTAACACAGCTGATCCATCGATGTGGCAGCTCTGTGTTCAGGAGCCCACGAACCTCATTATGAAAATGAAGTGGAACCCCAGCCTGCTGAAAGAGGAATGGAGAGTCCGATTGCATTTGAGGCATCAACCATTGCTGCAACACGTCCAAGTAGGAATATCCAGTGACAGTGCTCTCGGCAAAGAAGAATAGCCCGTATAGTTTTCGATGTGACGAGCACAGAAAACATTTACCGTTGGGGAATCACGCTCAAATTCAGTGCATTCGTGTGGATGCTTTGTACCTGAGATTCGACAATTATGCCTGTTCACTTTCCCATTAGTGTGAAAAGTGGCTTCGTCGCTAAAAATTAAGCGATCAACAATGCCATCCCCATCCTCATTCAATTATTGCAACTGCGAACAAAACTCAAAACGCTTGTCTTTATTGTCGACATTGAGCTTCGGCATTATCTCCAATCTGAATGGTTTCATAGACACCTTCTGTCGCAGGACCTTCCACACTGTCATTGGAGCCATTTCGACTCCTTATGAATGTCTATTGTACGCACTATACATTCACTTCACTCACATTGGGATGTCCGCTTCTCTTTGCCGGGCACAAGCAACCCGTCTTAACGAATTTGTTGTGCTAGTGGTTAATGCCCTTCCTTGTTGTTGGCTTCTTACCATACTTGGTTCTAAACATCCGTTGAACAGCAGCATCACACTTGCTTTTGTCGAATTCGCAACACAGAGCTCGCTCCGCACATGAACTCGTCATGCGCTGATTATCGGCAAATTACCAAACTTCGCTGTGTTGGTATACATGAAAAAAAAACTTTCAGTGTTTTTCTTCAAAATGACATATATATGATATCTGTACAATGTTTGGTTCTTGTGCAATAAATAATTGAAAGTGTTTCCGGACTTTATGTACACCCTGCATAGCTGTCTCAACCTCGTTGCCCTCTAGACGGCTGAATAGCAAACTAATATTCAGTATGTGTTGGGCAGCCTTCGTGATCATGCGTGTTCTCCGTGGAAACTTGAGAAGATTCAATATGGATGAGTGTTTGCGCTGGACGGTTATTCCCTCCCGTGTAAGTTGTCCAGTTGACTGCCTCTGCACATTTCCTGTCTTTATTTGGTTCAGAGAACATCGATTGTGGTTATCTTGCATGCATCTAGCAGATGAAAGGCGGCTGGAAGACACGGTTGCTGCTTCTCTAGACATGAGAAACACCTTAGTTGACATCTTAAATTATATGGATGATTCTGAATCTGTTATATCACCGCCGGCTGAGGTGGTTGGTTGTTTTGGGGAAGTAGACCAGACAACGAGGTCATCGGTCTCATCGGGTTAGGGAAGGACGGGGAAGGAAGTCGGCCGTGCCCTTTGAAAGGAAGCATCCCGGCATTTGCCTGGAGCGATTTAGGGAAATCACGGAAAACCTAATAAATCAGGATGGCCGGACGCGGGATTGAACCGTCGTCCTCCCGAATGCGAGTCCAGTGTCTAACCACTGCGCCACCTCGCTCGGTGCCGGCTGAGGTGGTCGAGAGGTTCTAGGCGCTACAGTGTGGAACCGCGCAACCGCTACGGTCGCAGGTTCGAATCCTGCCACGGGCATGGATGTGTGTGATGTCCTTAGGTTAGTTAGGTTTAAGTAGTTCTAAGTTCTAGGGAACTGATGACCTCAGAAGTTAAGTCCCATAGTGCTCAGAGCTATTTGTTATATCACCAACATCGGTATTTGCGAGTGAAAATATCCGTTTCCTCTATTTTTTCGAGTTTACACGTAAAGGTCTTGCAGATGCGATAAGTTTTTAGCTACTCAGTGGTTTACAGCACGCTGCACCTCGCTAAGGTTTCGGGTTTCTAGAGAAATAATGTCCCGTCCTTATCTTCAGAATTATACTGTGCAAGCGATACTGCTATGTAAGCGAAATTGCCATGTGCTGGATATCGAGAAGTATCGCGTAAATGGTATGATATTTTGGTAAACCATGTGAAAATACATGTGTTCTTGTAATCCCAGAGTATGGAGATGATTGTAGAAATCAAGCAAGCAAGCAGGTCAAGGTCAGGAACAGTAACGTCTTTGTGACGAGGGGAAGCAACCCAGCCATTGTACAATAGTTCAGGGAGTGACCTCGGTCCACTGAGGGATCTCTGGTCACGTGTCGGGCGTGTGTGGGCAGATGAGTTGTGATCGTCGGCGGTGGTGGATGATTGCGGGAAATATCTAGAAGTATATAAGGTGCATACCCTTTGCTATTTGTCTTCGTGGTATATGAACGAGTGTCTGATGGTCGGTAGCTATATTCAGGGTGCAGAAGTGATAATTTTGTATGGTGCAGTATACAAATTGTGTGTTTACTACATCAATTCGGTATGTGGCGATGCATAGCCGGATTGGAGATCGGCTCCACATCGAAATATTCAAACTTCCCTCGACGATAGCAGAGTAGTGTAATTGAGGAAGTCTCTTTCCATGTTTCATGATCTGTAGACCAGTTTTGCAGGGTGTAACTGTCAGTGCAATATGGTAATCTGTACTAAATAGTTTTGCCACTGTAAGTCTCATATGCAGAAAAAATGGCACACAATGCTCCCACACTGACAGCATCAGTAAATGTCATTTATGATAGTGCCTGTTTCAGCAAACCTATTAAATGAGGCAGTGAGACAGTGCAGGATATTGGGAACCTGGAGGTCAGAATGTGCAGTTTTCATAAAGAGCTGACTCGATAAACACCCTGAGAAAAAATGAGTTTTGTACCTGTGTAAATACATCTTCAGAACTTAAGATGGCCAGTGCTGTTCATTCAGTCAACTAATCTGCGGATCACAAAATATAAAAAAACCAAATTCAGCCTACAGCACACGTTACGTAGACCAGTACTGCGGAACACTACTTCTTAACAGCTCTTATAGCGTGTGTGTAACTGTGTACACGTGCGCGTTTCTTTGTTTGCTACCAATGAACAACTGTTGTTTATTGACACTTGTAAATCGTTATATCAATGTACAGACGACAGAGCATTACTTAAATAGTTTAATGGGCGACTGCAATTAAACTAAGCACAGTGGGGCATGTCTGTGTTCAGAATTGTTCTTCCAGGATGTAAACTTGTTACTTGCAAGTCGGCAGCGCAGCGCGTTATTGAAATTAAATGAGAAAGGATCAGCAGCTACAACAGCTTGCAAAATACGGTGTTACGGAATCTGCTGGTAACAAACTTCTGACCTGAAGTCAAATGTCCAACGTCTCCGTAATTTTGTAATGTTGCAATGTTGTGACTTTGTCCCTCCCATTGTGACCTCTTAAGAAAGACAGTACTGTGAATTCATAGGATGAGGAATTCCACCATATGCAAGTCACCTTTCTAGTTTCGTTTTACCCAGACACAATTTCAGCACTTTTTGTGCTATCTTAAGTGGGTTATTTTATTTTCTTACGGTAAAATTGTTGTTAACATATTAACAATTTTACAGTAAGAAAATAAAATAATCCACTGAAGATACCACAAAAAGTGCTGAAACATGCCTGGGTAAAATGAAACTGAAAAGGTGTCTTGCATGAGGCAGAAATCCTCGTCCTATTTTCATAGCAAGCACAGGCATAAGCAGAACTGCAACACGACAAGATAACTATGAATTCGTATTGCATCTGGCTCGGTCTCTTAAAAAAGGAAGAGGTAATCGTCTCGGCGACATCCAGGTCGTTTGGAGCAGGCCAACAAATCTACATCTATAGCCCGTGTGGTATGTGGTGAAGAGTACATGTAGTGCCAGATTAATAGATTTATCTCCTCCCACCCCCCCCCCCCCCCGGCCCCCTTCTTATTCCACTCGCGAAAGGTACACGCAAAGAAAATTTGTCCGGGCATCTCTGTATAAGCACAAATACACAGAGTACCAAGTAATTTTACGTGAGAGAGTGCAGAAAAGTAATGCATCCGAATTTCATATGTGAAAACTCTGAAACCTTTTTTAATAAAACAAGCATTATTAAGATTCGACATATTTGTACTTCATATCTATACATCCGCAGCCCTCTGCCGCAAGAGGACTCCCAATTGTAGCGTGTAACATGGCGGTATGGAAACTAACTATGTCGGTGCGTGAGAAACAGCCTGCTGTAATCGAGTTTTGAATTCGAAGAGTTCATCCACACATGGCGCACCCTCTCCTTCAGCATGACAATGGCGGGCCACACACGAGTCCTACGACGTCTGCAGCAATCCGACGCCATGATTTCACTGTCATCGATCATCCACCATACAGTCCCGACTTGACCTCATCCGATTTCCATCTGTTTCCAAAACTCAAAGAACGCCTTCGAGGACTTCACTTTGATACTGAGGAATTGGTGCAGGAGGAGGTGAGGTTGTGGCTCCATCAACAAAGTCAAAAGTTCTAGAGTGATACACTACTGGTCATTAAAATTGCTACACCACGAAGATGACGTGCTACAGACGCGAAATTTAACCGACTGGAAGAAGATGCTGTGATATGCAAATGATTAGCTTTTCAGAGCATTCACACAAGGTTGGCGCCGGTGGCGACACCTACAACGTGCTGACATGAAAGTTTCCAACCGATTTCTCATACACAAACAGCAGTTGACCGGCGTTGCCTGGTGAAACGTTGTTGTGATGCCTCGTGTAAGGAGGAGAAATGCGTACCATCACGTTTCCAACTTTGATAAAGGTCGGATTGTAGCCTATTGCGATTGCGGTTTATCTTATCGCGACACTGCTGCTCGCGTTGGTCGAGATCCAATGACTGGTAGCAGTGTATGGAATCGGTGGGTTCAGGAGAGTAATACGGAACGCCGTGCTGGATCCCAACGGCCTCGTATCACTAGCAGTCGAGATGACAGGCATCTTATACGCATGGCTGTAACGGATCGTGCAGCAACGTCTGGATCAACGAGTCAACAGATGGGGACGTTTGCAAGACAACAGCCATCTGCACGAACAGTTCGACGACGTTTGCAGCAGAATGGATTATCAGCTCGGAGACCATGGCTGCGGTTACCCTTGACGCTACATCACAGACAGGAGCGCCTGCGATGGTGTACTCTACGACGAACCTGGGTGCACGAATGGCAAAACGTGATTTTTTTCGGATGAATCCAGGTTCTGTTTACAGCATCATGATGGTCGCATCCGTGTTTGGCGACATCGCGGTGAACGCACATTGGAAGCGTGTATTCGTCATCGCCATACTAGCGGACCACCCGGCGTGATGGTATGGGTGCCATTGGTTACACGTCTCGGTCACCTCTTGTTCGCATTGACGGCACTTTGAACAATGGACGGTACATTTCAGATGTGTTAGGACCCGTGGCTCTACCCTTCATTCGATCCCAGCGAAAGCCTACATTTCAGCAAGATAATGCACGACCGCATGTTGCAGTTCCTGTAAGGGCCTTTCTGGATACAGAAAATGTTCGAATGCTTCCCTGGCCAGCACATTCTCCAGTTCTCTCACCAGTTGAAAACGTCTGGTCAATGGTGGCCGAGCAACTGGCTCGCCACAATACGCCAGTCACTACTCTTGATGAACTGTGGTATCGTGTTGATGCTGCATGGGCAGCTGTACCTGTACACGCCATCCAAGCTCTGTTTGACTCAATGCCCAGGCGAATCAAGGCCGTTATTACGGCCAGAGGTGGTTGTTCTGGGTACTGATTTCTCAGGATCTATGCACCCAAATTGCGTGAAAATGTAATCACATGTCAGTTCTAGTATAATATATTTGTCCAATGAATACCCGTTTATCATCTGCATTTCTTTCTTGGTGTAGCAATTTTAATGGCCAGTAGTGTAGTATCAACAAACTGGTATGTCGTTGGGAGAAATGTGTTCGTCGTCAGGGTGACTGTACTGAGTAATAAAAGTGTAGACAGGAAGAATAAAGATGTAGAATATTAATAAAGTTTGTTTTATTTAAAAATCTTTAAGAGTTTTTACGTAAAAAGTTCGGAGGCATTGCTTTTCAGCACGCTCTCGTATATCGTGAACAGCAGCAGCCCTACCACACTACTTAGCGATTCGATGGGCAGAAATTTCGTTTTCTGTCGATCACTCCATATTAAGAATGACGTACTTCTCAGTCCTAGTCTAATCGCATTTATGTTTGGATGTTCTGTATGCACGTATCTTGTTTGCTAGGCGAAGGGGCCGAAGTGTATTGAAAGATTTCTGGATGTTAAAAGAACACAGCATAAACTTGACCTTCGCTCTCTACTGCCTTTTGTGTCTCGTGAACAAACGAAGGGATTTGGGTTTCACACTGTCGGCTCTTGCGGGAACCGTGTTGATCCCTACCTAAATGTTGTTGCATCTCTACAATACTTATCATATGTGAGAGCAATATATACCTGTATTTCGTAGTTGTACAACGTATTGACGCCTTTGATAGATTTCAGTCACGTGGCACCCTTTGTTGATCCAAAGACCTATCGCTTTAAGGAGGGCAATTAGGAACATATTCGATGCAGAAACTAACGGTCACCGCGTCATAAACGGTGGTCTGTCTTCTATAAAGCGAACAGAGATGATTTTTAATGCCGTACCCACTTATTTCTGCTGGAAGCTTCTAGTCAGATGGTTCAAATGGCTCTGAGCACTATGGGACTTAACTTCTGAGGTCATCAGTCCCCTATAACTTAGAACTAGTTAAACCTAACCAACCTAAGAATATCACACACATCCATGCCCGAGGCAGGATTCGAATCTGCGACCGTCGCGGTCGCGCGGTTCCTGACTGGAGCGCCTAGAACCGCTCGGCCACTCCGGCCGGCTGGTCAGATGTTGGAACTTCATCGGTGAAGTAATTTCAAGAGACAGAATGGAGTACTTCGCAATTTCTTTTTGCCACTTCCCTTTCGTTGTCATAATGGTCAATGAGCAACTAGACGGATGGTGTTCCATTCTGAATTGTGGACCCGAAACGTTTTGGGGTTTTTGAAATCTCGGTGAGTAAGATCTTGCTTTGGAGTTTATTGAACGCTTCTTATGTGGATGGGCGTCAATTGGGCAGGGAATTGAGAATGGGCTTGTTGAAGGTGGCATACCAGCATTCACCTGTTGTAAATTAGGTAAAGAAACATTAATTACGCCAGCGGATAGGAAATTTGAACGCCGACTCTCTGGTACCAGAGTCTGTTGTCATCGAAAGGCGCCACCTCGGTCGAAGACGTGGACGAGGTGGCTGAAGAGAGGTAGACAGTAGTGCACCATACCTCTTCACAAATGGCTTATGTCCGTCTCACAGTTAGATAGCGGCGTCGTGGCGGCCATGCTAAATTGTAGCTAGCGGCAGCAAATGAGTCCGACAATTTGCCGCTCATAACTTACGGGAAGCTAGCGGAGTAATAAAAGCCCCAGGAAGCCGGTACAGCTAGCGCGACATGCGGCTGTTCCGCTCACATTCCCGTTGGTCCGCGCGTCGTCGCCGTCACAGGGCGCACCCTTGCGGAGCTCTGCGCAGGTCACGTCCCAGCCTCCGGTCCGCGCCGCCTGCTAACCGCCAGCACAGAGAGGCTGCCTTAAGAAAATCTAGCTCGTGCTAACAGACAAACAAGGTGCCACACTGCCGACTATTAACGAAGGTACAAGCATCTGGAATTTCAGGGAAATGTGTTTCAGCTGAAAACGAGTCCACATATAGGACACTATTGCGACCCATTTTTGAGCACTGTTCAAGTGTTTGGAATTTGCACCAGGTCGGATGAAAGGGAGACATAAAAGGAATTCAGAGGCGGGCTGCCAGATTTGCCACCGGAAGGTTCGAACAACACGGATGGCGCTTCGGGAACTCAAATGGGAATCACTAGAGGGAAGACGACGCTCTTTTCGAAAAGCTCTGTTGAGAAAGTTTAGAGGACCGACATTTGAGGTTGACTACAGAACGATTCTACTGCCGCCAATGTATATTTCGCATGCGGATCACGAAGATATGAGAGAAATTACGGCTCGTACGGATGCTTAATGACAGTCAGTGACAGTCGTTTCTTCCCTCGCTCTGTTTGTGAGTGGTACAGGAAAGGAAATGATTAGTAGTGGTAAAGGGTACCGTCCGCCATGCACCATACGGTGGCTTACGGAGTATGTATGTAGATGTGTACGTAGAGACAGTATCAATGAAAACGAGTCTAATTCCTTAACGTTTGATATAGTCACATCTCCAAGAAACGTATATGATCTCCGATTTGCTGAAAGTTTGTGCAAACTGCCGGACAGCTACAGAGATCTGAAGGAAAGGCTGGTGACGTACTACGAGTTGCCACAATGGACGTTGTCGTTCGTTGTCCATAAAGAAAAATGCTGTTTACGATACAGTAGCGCCAACGGTTCGGCATACGCACGAGAGCGCTGGATTAGCCGAGCGGTCTAGGGCGCTGCAGTCATGGACTGTGCGGCTGGTCCCGGCGGAGGTTCGAGTCCTCCCTCGGGCATGGGTGTGTGTATTTGTCCTTAGGATAGTTTAGGTTAAGTAGTGTGTAAGCTTAGGGACTGATGACCTTAGCAGTTAAGTCCCATAAGATTTCACACACATTTGAACATTTTTTTTTTTGTACGCACGAGAGACTAGCACACTCGAAGGTCGCCAATTCTTACGCGACAGATCAATGTTGACGTGTTCACAGGTTGGTGGCGCGGCTTCGTTGCAACCAGAAGTGTCCTTCAGAACTTCGGTCAGTGTTACTTGAATATTAAAACCTCTCTGGTGGTACCGCCGTGCTCGGGCGATAGCGTATTAACACTCACAAAAAGGCCGGAACTAGAAACATTTGCTCCAGAACGCGAACCTCAGGAAGTGATGATGATGATGTGCAGGTTAAGAGAGTGTCGTACAAGCAAAGCACCAGTGTCTAGAACAGAAACAGTCATATAAGTTACTCCTAAACTAACTGAATTACAGATTGCTGCTTTTCCGAAAACAGAGCGCTCTTGTCGCTTCTACGTGTTGCGTGAATCGGATGACGTCAGACCTTTTTACTGCCTGCGGCGTGACAGTCGCTTGCACGATTTGCAAGTCGCGTGATGTCAGGGCACCTGACTGCTGCCAAATCGTGACTGTGCGAAGCACGAGACACTCCATCTCCTAGGTGGTACAGGCATTGAACTTGCTTCAGTTTCGAGGGTCTGCCATCACAACCCGTCTGTCACGAGTAGCAACACATGACGCTGTCGGCTATTCGGACTATTGAGAGGTGGCCATGTGCAGCAAATCACTCAGTTCTGGACAAAAACAGCCATACCATTGTCAATTAGGGTAGCCATCACCCCACACGTAAGCCTCAGCTCACGATATAGGCTAGCATTAGTGTAGGAACACCGATGCTGGGTGCTGTAGTGGCACAATCCTCTCGCCCAGCAATTAGAATAAATTAAAGAAGCTAGGCACTTTGAGTCTGTGCGATGGATTTTCTGAACGGGACTGGGCTAGTGATGCGGCATGGAGATCAAAGACATCGCAGTTAGTCGGAAATGACCATTCTGAACGCCAGAACAGGTAGGTTTCCTCGAGCAGCAGTGAAATCTAACGGTCCTCGGAGGTGGTGGCTAGCAACGACTGAGCTAAAATTCACAGAACAGAGATAATTTGAAAAATACAACAATAACTGAAACTAGTGTGCACAGTAGTGAAATAGTAACTTATAATGGAGAAAAGTCTGACTGGGATTAGAAAACTAGAGTTTAGTATACGTAAATATTAAAAAGTAACAGCAAAAAGACAGAGTGACGGAATGGTCACCCTGTGATTGGCTGTCACTTCTTAGGAAGTGCTGACTTTGCAGAACGTAACGTTTGCCCAGCTTTTTGTCGCACATCCCTGGGAGTCGTAAAGTTCACAGCTAGCGGAGACCTGGTAACTTCTCACGCAGGCTTGGCGTACTAAGGAAGTTAGAGTGTTATGCCGCCTTGGTAAATGGAAGCCGTGTTGAAACTCTCCCCTGCACGCAAAACTTAAGAAACATATATATTTCAGTTACTACTGTGAAATATTTAGGGACAGAATTACTATGAGTCATGTGTTAAAACTAGCTACGTAGTTAGACGTCCTGACATTTGAAACGCTATACAGACGATTTTCTAAAGTCGTTATTAATGTTAATGTAATAAACGTTAATGAATCAAATCACATGTTTTATTGGAGTGTTCACTGTTCAAAATATTCAAATGTGTGTGAATTCGTAAGGGACCAAACTGCTGAAGTCATCGGTCCCTAGGCTTACACATTATTTAAACTAACTTATGGTAAGAACAATACATACACCCACGTCCGAGGGAGGACTCGAACCTCCGGTGCAAGGGGACGCGCAATCCGTGACATGACGCCTCAAGCCACGCGGCCACTCCACGCAGCAGTGCTCACAGTCCAGGCAACAAGGTCATAATACGAATTTTAATGTAATTCTCACATTTTCAGCCAACTTCCTCTCGTTGCGTATCAGCTGTAACGCACAGGCGCTAACCTTCATATAAGCAGCTTTTCTCATCCAAGTCACGTCCTTTTATAGTGTTGGAAGCAAGGAAAAAGCTCATCCAGGCTGATGAATTAGGGTACATATTCACAGGAGGGAGCGGGTACCAAGTGATACGATGCATGCCGCTTGCCTCGGACAGGTTGATGGTGGAGGTATTCTCGTTTATGGCATTTTGACGTGCGATTAAATGGTTCCAACTCATCGATACGCCAAAATACTGTCTGATTAAGTGCTTCGCCTAGGGTACCTTACTGACAGTGAACCGTCCAGTTGCTCCCGAATTGTATCATCATGGTTGAAGGACAGTCTACTAAACGTACCGGGGCACCTGATCTCACACTTATTGAGCTCACTGTGACGCCATTAAGTGAGACGTGTTATACGCACAGTAATTCTATAATCTTCAATGTGTACGCATCTCCTGCCGCTGTGGATTTCTTGAAGGAAATAATTTTCTTGCATTGGCCCCAGTTTTATCTTAAAATAAACATTTTATTCAATAATTTAGGAATTAAATATCTTCGCCCCCTTCGGCATTATCAAACTAAATTCAGTGTCGCTTCTTCCACATAATGTGTGGAATATACACAGAAGCGCCAAAGGAACTGATATAGGCATGCGTATTCAAACATATAGATATGCAAACAGGCAGAATACGGCCCTGCGGTCTGGTGAAGTTGTTAGATCGGTTACAGCTACTTCAAAAGCAGACTATCAGGATTTAAGTGAGTTTGAACGTAGGCTTACAGTTGGCGGACGAGTGATGAGACACAACATCTCCGAGGTAGCGATGAAGTGAAGATTTTCCCGTACGACCATTTCACGAGTGTACCGTGAATATCAAGAATCTGGTAAAACTTCAAATCTCCGACATCGCTGCCGCCGGAAAAACAAAACATCCTGGTAGAACGGGACCAACGACGACTGAAGAGAATCGTTCAACGTAACAGAAGTGCAACCCTTCCGCAAATTGCTGCAGATTTCAATGGTGGGCCATCAACAAGTGTCAACCATTCAATGAAACATTATCGATATACGCTTTCGGAGCAGAAGGCCCACTCGTGTATCCTTGATGATTACGTGACAGAAAGTTTTACGCCTCGCCTGGTCCCGTCAATACCAACATTGGACTGTTGATGGCTGAAAACATGTTGCCTGGTCGGACGAGTCTCGTTTGAAATTGTATCGAGCGGATGGACGTGTACGGGTATGGAAACAACCTCATAAATCCATGGACCCTGAATGTCAGCAAAGGACCGTTCAAGCTGGTGGTGACGCTGTAAAGGTGTGGGGCGCGCATAGTTGGTGTAATATGTGACCCATGATACGTCTAGATACGACTCTGGCAGGTGACACGTACCTAAGCATCCATTCTTATCACCTGCATCCATTCATGTCAACTGCTAATTCAGACGGACTTGTGCAATCCCAGCAGGACAATGCGACACACTACACGTCCAGAATTGCTACAAAGTGACTCCAGAAACACTCTTCCGCTGGCCACCAAACCACCCAGACATGAATATTATAGGGCATATCTGTGATGCCTTGCGACTTACTATTCAGAAGAGATCTCCACCCCCTCGTACTCTTACGGATTTATGGACAGCTCTGCAGGATTCATGGTGTCAGTTCACTCCAGCACTACTTCAGACCTTAGTCGAGCCCATGGCAAGTCGTGTTGCGGCACTTCCGTGTGCTCTTGGGGGACCTACACGATATTTGGTCGGTGTACCAGTTTCTTTGGCTCTTCAGTTTATCATGCTATATACAGGGTGACATTACTGATCTGTGTGAAAAAAACTGTGAATTAGTTACAAGCCACGGCGTGCACACCCTCTATTCAACATGTGAACGTCGCTAGACATATTCGGATTAGGTTATGACGTGTTCAATACGGCTGCCATCATTGGCGATGATGTAGCGTAGACGTATAGTGAAATTCTGCATGACCCTCTGAAGTGACGGAACGTCGATGCTGTCGATGACCTCCTGAATGGCTGTTGTCGGCTCAACAATGGTTTTGGGGTTATTGCTGCACACATTGTCTTTAATATAGCGCCACGAAAAGGGGTCGCATGTCTTCACATTCGGAGATTATTGCGGCCAATCGAAGGACCATGCCAGTGGCCTCTGGGTACCCCAGAGCCAATGTGCGGTCCCCAAAGTGCTCCTCCAGCACATCAAACACTCTCGTTCTTCAATGTAGTCGAGCTCCGCCTTGCATGAGCCACATCTTGTTGAAATCAGGACCACTTTGGATAATGGGGTTAAAATCATCTTCCAAAACCTTCACGTACCGTTCGGTAGTCACCGTGCCATCAAAGAATATCGCACCGATTATTCCGTGACTAGACATACATACCATACAGTCACCGATTGAGAGTGAAGAGACTTCCAGATCGCGAAATGCGTATTTGCAGTCCCCCAAATGTACCAGTTTTGCTTATTGACAAACCCATCCAAATGAAAGTGGGCTTTGTAGCGAAACCAAACCATACAACGCATACTAATTCCCATTATGCCCCGCCGCCAACCGTGCAGTTTGAACGCCCTAACGCAAAACGCTCAAAAGTCATGACGATTTTATTTCATATAGTTCAATAATTGTCATACTGTACATAAAAATATCTACTGAGATGTAGCTGGACAGTGCCCAAGGGGGCGAAGGCAAATAATTAATAAATTATGACAAAAGTGGCGCTCAAAACAAAACAAAACAGAACAACTGACGACGGATGAAAATCACTTCCTTCAAGTCTCTAATTCAACTAATACGAGTGCACATTCGTGACGGAATGCATATATGCCACGGCCGTTACACAAATCAAATTTAAGGGCAAAAACTAATTCATCTGAACAAGTTTATAGCCGGGATATTAAAACCATTCGTCTGACAGCATGCTAACCTGCCTTTGTCATGCAAGTTACCGCACGTGGCATGGACTATTTATAACCATCGTATGGGTCTGAGCTGTACTACACAGGACATTAATTCGTGTAATTTACGCCGAACTGGTTCATGAATTCTCAACGTTCCAGATGTAACCTGATAGAACTGGTTTGCTGTGCTCGAATTCATTGCTATGCTCCCAAAAACACTTAGTACGATTTTAATCTCCTTTAGTGTGGAAACTGTAATGCTTATTAGTTTTATTTATTTTAGTCCTCTTTCTTGATGACAGAAATGGACCGTTGCGAATAAAATTACATGAATGTGAATCTTTAAGATAATCTACTTCTTTTTTCCTTTTTCTATTCTGATTATAGAACTAAGTTTACAGAGCCCATCATACTACTTTTCCTTATCTTTATTTGTTCCTACTACCATCGCTCTGACATTTAGGTGGCTGCCTATACGCTACTCTACACCTAGTCTTCGTATGGCACCCTTTTCCACTGTCCGTCGCGTGTTCCTTTGATGTGTCAGAAAAAGAACCGTAGATTGTCGTTATTTCAGTCTGCTTTGACTAATTATACAGTTACGTTTATCACCTATATCACCTACTGCGATTAGTACAAGAGCATAGACTACTATTAAAATGACAAACAATACAACTTTAGCAGGTATAAAAATACGCTACTACTATTGTCACCACCTTGATTTTACTTCAGCAACTACATCTACTGAGTCATAATGATAGCCTTACTGAAATCCAGAAAATAACTAAGCGGCTTTCTCTTCCTTTTAGTCTAAGATGGACACACGCACACACACACACACACACACACATACACACACACAAACACACACAAACAAACAATTTACTACTATTGGAATGTATACAGGGTGGTGGAAAACAGTTCGAAAAGCTTTTAAGTGTTTTCCAGAGTATGCTGTGCTGGGAAATAATTTTTAAGAAAAAAAATTCGATACAGTGCACCGTTTCAGAGTTAATTGGCATTGAAGTTAGTCAATTACACAGTTGTACGCGCAATTTCAAGCGGCCCACCAGTTACAATTAGGTCAATTGTTCTCATAGTGTAGATGATAGCTTAAAAGATTATATCCAGCCTTTGGCTCGGATTCGATCCTTACTGTAGTCCCACATCCCGTTTTTGTATCGCTCTCTTATTCGGTTTTAGGAAACTGAACGAAGAACACGTTTGGTGACACCGTCGCAGGCAGCCGCTTGAATTTTTCCACGCAACGTACTGCTTGGTTAACTTCAATGCTAATTAACTCGGAAATGGCAAAACGTGTTAAATTTCTTATTGAGAATTATTTCTCAGCACAACCTATACTGCAACACCCTTACCACTTTTTCAGAGTGTTGTTGACCATCCTGTATAGTTTCTCTGTACTGCTGTAAATGTGTAACGGGGAAAACAGCAACGGAGCTGTAAAAGAATTTAAGTAGTTAACAAACGTATGGTGTCTTGTATAACACGCCAACTCCAAAGGACCAGTTGCACAACTACGCAGTATAGTACAAGCACCACCGGCTGCGTACGTCTCAATTTGCATGTATCGAATTGGCGTTCTCGTGATGTGAAGACACACGTGACAAATCAGGAACCGTGATTTACTGAATCGCGCACTTCCTTCGTTACCTTTTTGTTGTACGATGGTCCATTCAGACAACTGTAGTGTTTGCTTAACGCGGTTAAGTTGCGATGATAATGATGTCAACTCTTATGAGCCAGCTCCGCAACATTGTACGATTACGCCGTGTGCCGTGGTACTTGGGTATTTCCTCGCAGTGTACCTCGTTGTTAAGTGTGTCTCATATTTCCACCTACTTCGAATTCCATGAACGATTGTTCAAATGGTTCAAATGGCTCTGAGCACTATGAGACTTAACATCTGAGGTCATCAGCTCCCTAAACTTAGAACTACTTAAACCTAACTAACCTAAGGACATCACACACATCCATGCCCGAGGCAGGATTCTAACCTGCGACCGTAACAGCAGCGCGGTTCCGGACTGAAGCGCCAAGAACCGCTCGGCCACACCAGCCGGCTCATGAACGATTGTCTTTCGAAGTCAACGTTCTTGGATTAGGCATAAATGTCCGTACAACACGCTGTCGTACTAACAGTTTTGTCGACATTCGTTCATTTATGGAAATTGTTAATGGCCACACTGTTGCGCCTGTAGCTCCGGCTTTTTTCCGTTACATTCATAGCAAGTCAGCAGGGCAGTTCTTTGTCCTTCACTAAAGTAGCTTCCTACATTCTCTGCGTACAAAGTCGGAGCAATGGTTTGCATGGAAGCCCGGCAGTACTTACATACCGCCTCCGCGCTCTCTCGTGAACGAGATGTGCTGATTCTTCTGTACACCGGTGATCACAGTTTCCTCACCGAACAGAGCATTTTCTTCCACTGGCAGAATATTTTACAAAGTGTGCACAAACGAATCATGTTAGTTTTAGGATATTCTAGATTGTTGTAATTAAAGAAATTCATACGTTTTGTTGCAGGAAATTAGTATTAAAACTTAGACAGGCGCATCCAAAACAAATATTCGGCTGAGTTTCGTGAGTCCTCCAGGTAGTGTGATCTTGTCATTCGCGGTTATGTTGATATGTTTTTAAAAGATAGTAACCTTGTTGCCAACTCGAAAGTTGTTTTGCACATCACAGAGTTTTTAGTACGTATGGTCTTATTGAAGGTGGCATACCGTTGAATTCCTCCTTCCTAAGAACTAGTTCACCCATCCAGTTAGGAACGAACCCATATTATAACTCGGAGTGTGAATTACAGACGAACGCACAGAATTGTCACAGATAGACGTATTTAAGTCTTCCCAGAGACATGTCTGATGCAGATGACAACGAAAGCCTTATAATCTTATAAGAACACAATTATTCTTCTCCATTCCTCTAAGACACCCCTTCCCCGCCATCCACCTCCACAGTCACTCACACAAGAACATGAAATTGGCACAGTAGGCCAATGTGAGAACGAGTTCACATAAAACAAGGAATGTGAAGGGCTTGCTGTTAAAAGATAAAACTACATTTAATGAAAATGGTCGCTGGTTGCAGTATTTATCTCAATCACATATTCTGCAAAGTTCCCGAGCCATCATTCATACGATAATTGAAAAGAAATAACTCAGTTGGAAACCAGAAATTGTAATGGACAATAAAATGGTTTAATTAATTCTTTAGTTTTGAGTCTCATAGATGTTTTACAAGTTTCTTATCTTACCGTACGAGTTCTGGGAAAAAAAATAAAGCTGTACTGCTGGTGATAGTAAGGAACAATTTGTCGGGGCATACGAAGGCGCGACTCTTTTTGGATTGTGTGATTACGATTTAGCTGTTTTCATCAAAATAGCAAAATTTATCATTTTAGTAACAGTGGACGATCACTTTACTACAAATGTGTCCTTCCGCTCCGTTGGGAGGCAAAAACCGGAAGAGCCCTTGCGGAGCCTCAAGGAAACCGACATGAAGAACTGTTTTGAGCTAGGGAAGGAACAAGCGCAGCCATTTCTAGACTCAAACAGGCCGTATTTTGAAGGGGACCACCACTAATAGCACATATTTAGTAAGCAGGTCTAACACAGATCTGCAGCATTAGTACTTCATTATGTCAGTCCTCCTACATGACACACAACGAAACATCTTCAGTAAACTGCTGGTCCGCTGATTCATCGATCTTAATGAAAGCTGCCTCAGCGAAAGGAAATAGGTCAAACGCTAGAAGAAGTTGCAGTTCCAATTTAGTAAACATATCTGAACCCTCTGCAGCTTGCTATTAGCCCTGTAACGGAACATAGCGGTGCCACGGAGAAATAATAGTCGTTTGTGCTTAACCACAATACATGATTTTGAAAATTAGAAATCTACACGAAAAGTCCTTTGTTTCCACTCTGCCGTGATACTTTTTAACAGGGTCTGTCTTTACCACTATTCGGAACCTGACGACCAGAAAAGCTTCCGCTTGTGGTATTGGAAAACTTGGGCCATTTATGCCTGCCTGGAAACTCTAGCCCACGTATTTTACGAGTAGTGTACCTTCCCCAGAAAGCCAATTCCATACAGTTATTGGGAAAAAAACACGTCTTTTCACGATAAACTTAATATGGAGGACACCCTTCTCTGTGCGTTATACACATACATCTTAACAAGGGAGTTTCGCTCTTCTGTATATGATTGTGCAAGGCATTTAATACGCAACAGTACTTCCCGCCTAAGTAGTCGAGGTCGCTAACGCACCATGTTGTATTCGATTCTGAGGTAGCAGGTTCGAATTCTGCTGGTTGATTTGACCAGCAAGGGAGGAGAGTTTGTGGCGTGCAGTTCCTGCTCACCATACTTTGTGCTCATGTCCTGGGTTTAATTTCAAACATTTCCGATTGAGGATATGTGACACTGTTGACGCTGATCCTTTTGTCGGATGTTGACGTTAAGTGCGGCGACCGCCTTGATGTTATTCAAGAGGAGTACATCCACATCTACATACATATTCCTCAAGTTACCATACTGTGCATGGTGGAGGGTACTTCGTGCTACTGCTAGACATTCCTTTCCTGTTCTAATTCCTCTTACCCTGCCTTCGCGGTTATTACTCTCGTTGATGGTAGAGGAGTCGTTCTGAAGCTAGACGCAAATGCTGGGACTCTGAAATTTCTCATTTTGTGGAAATAATGTCGTCTTCCCAACAAGGATTACCATTTGAGTTGAGGGAGCATTTGCAGTGCACTCGCGTGCTGATCGAACCTACCGGTAAAATCTAGGATTACGCCTCTGAATTGCTTCGATGTCTTCGTTTAATTCGGCCTGGTGGTGTTTGAGAGCACTCAAACAGTACTCGAGAATGGGTCACGCAAGTGTCCTGTACGCGGTATCCTTTATAGATGAGCTACTCCTTGCTTGAAGTCTCCCAATAAACTGAAGTCGACCATTCGCCTTACTTACTACCGACCTTATGTGCTCGTTCCATTTCATATCGCTTTGCAACGTCACGTCTAGATATTTAATCGAAGTGATTGCGCCAAGCAGCACACCAATAATACTGTTTTTGAACATTACAGATTTGTTTCACCTACTCATCTGCATTAGCTTACATTTTTCTACAATTAGAGCAAACTTCCATTCATCACATCAAACAGAAATTCTATCTGAGTCATCCTGTATCCTCCTACAGTTCCTCAAAGACGACACTACAGCGTCATTAGCAAGCAGTTGCAGTTTGCTGCTCACTCTTGTCTGTCAGAGCGTTTGTGTAGGTTGTGTGCCGGCACTGGGTTTCACCCTATCTCCTCTTTCCCAACACCTCATCACCATCCAGGATACTAAATTCTACATACACTCATCACAGTCACCTACACTGGATGTATAAGCTTAAGACACAGCACGAAAATTTCGGGAAGGAGCGATGTCATTGAGAGTGAAGAAAAACACTTTTCCATCTAGGTAACTCAACTTTTCTCGGTTTCTCCCACTGAAGTGTGGTATATGTGTTATAACTAAGGAAATTTCTGAACTTGATGAGTTAAAGGTAAAAATAAAATCGTCATCAAACCAAAGGTTGGTTTGAACACTACACTGCTTTACTAAGCATGACCCTATAGAGGATGTATGCCGTTACCTTCCTCTGACCTTTGAACCGACTTAGTCAGCCAATTGTAGGAGAATCTACAGTTTACTGTGGACTCCAAATGACGGTGCAACTCGGCATTTTCACATTAACAGGCACTGCTAGAGGTGAAAGAAGCGATAAGGGAAGACCAAAATTCTAGGTCTGGTCATGGATCGAACCAGAGAGGCCTTCAGATTCGTAGTCTGGCACTTTACCATTGAGTAAAGGATTAAGAATATTTATAATACACGAACTGATTCTCGAGAAACCCCTCTGACCACAGACCGGGACTCGTTCTCAGCAGTAACGGTGGATTTGTGTATAAGAATGTGCTGAAGAACAGAGATACATCTTGGACGTTATAAAAGAAATAATGATCTTGTGGTTCTTGTCAGTACTTAAGATTCAACGTTACTTCCAATCAGGTACAAACAACCAGTCATCTATAACGTAGCACAGTTTATTTTCTTTCGGATTTCGATCTGTCAAATATAAACGCTTGTCTTTGGAGAGGGAAGAGGCTACTACAATTATTCTGACTTCATAGTTAAAACATACGAGACATCCATCAGAACATATCCTGTATTAACTGTGCTAGATCCATTACGTATTTTCTTCGGAAACTGATGTGATCCACCAACGAATAATTTATAAAAGAAAATATTATTTTTGAAAATGTAACGACGAGTTTGTCAGCTCAGTGACCCTGTACGAATTAAGCTTCTCACCATTACATTGAGTTCATTGTACAGATACTGAAATGAGGGTTTCTTCACCTCATAACTAGAAGATAGTATACAGAATGCGAAATACTTATGTAATTCATTTTTTCTCTATCAAACGTTTATCTCACTACGCGTGCAAACTGCAGTCCTATTACATGAATCGCATGCAGACCAAAGGAAAATCGGTCCGTTATTTGAATTCTTATAGTAGCATGGAGATAATAGTCAGCTGAGGGCCGTGAGCTCTACAGCCGTTCTTAGGCCGGCGAACCGCTGTGGTGCGCAATAAAGTAGAAGGCGCTTGCGGCCGTTCATCTCTCACCGTAGGCCTATTCGTTTCCCAGACTCACGCGCGCTAGACCACAACGTCGCCACTTGGCTTTCTCGTATTTTCTTAACTCACTCTGGCAGACATTTACCGACACTACAGCATCGCCGGGGTCCACCTCCGTAGCTGAGCGGTCAGCGTAGATGGCTGCTGCAAGATTAGGGACCGATGACCTCAGTAGTTTGGTCCCATAAGATCTTACCACAAATTTCCAGGCATGTGTCCATAGCAGATAGCGATTTCTGCCAAAAACTGAAAGAATTTTCGGCCCCATGGTAGGAAGCTGACTAAGATGACTGCAGTAGGTTTTGGTCACTGCAGAGATAATAAAAACAGCTATCCAACAGTTTCGTTGAGAGGTCCTCCCTCACTTCACTTCTTCTCCTTAACTTGGGTTCCCAAATACTTACCTTGTTTGCTCCTTATCGAGCGACCATCAGGAAAATTCCCTTTCAGACGAAAATATGCTTCAAACATTGCTTGATGACATCTTTAACTCTAAACTAGTAGATTTCTATAGGTGTATTACCGAAAACTCCCCAAGCATTGGCGGAATGTTGTAGGTAATGTATGAGGATATTTTAATTGGCGATTAATTTCCCTCTTATTTTTATCTCTAATTTTCAATAAACCAACGAAAAACGCTATGAAATGTAAACTGTTCTGTTACAACGAATTACAATACCTGTTTAACTTTACGACGAAAATTTATTTCAATAAATCCAAAGTATCCCTAAAACGAACCTGTACAAAACTTGACTCATTAGTAAGATATTACGCATTTTGACCTGTAAATGGTTTATGTCCCTCAGGATCCATGACCTTCTCAAGGTGGGGTGGTTACCATGCCACAAGGATACACATAATTGAATCGTAGGTGCAACCCAACCGAGGCCTAACTGTGGAGAGGCCAGCCTAACGTGTAGTTCCTGAAGAGGCAGAAACTTTTTCAGTAGTTGCAAGAGGACACTATGGACGATAGACTGATCTGCCTTGTAGCGTCAGCCAGTATGACCTTGAATTGTGTTGATACTGTGAACGACTGAGAGCAAGGAGAAACTGAAGCCTTTATATTTCCAGAGGGCATGCAGCTCACCGTAGGGCTGTAAGGTGGCATCCTCATGGGTAAAATATTTCGGAGGTAAAAATAGTCCTCCATTCGAATCTCCAAGAGGGGATTACTCAGAAGTATGTTTTCAAAAGGAAAAACAGATCATCCATTTCACGGATCGAATCGTGGAACGTTTGATAACTTAATCCGGTATGTAGGTTTGAGAATTTTCAAGCGGGAATGGACCCGTTGAAGTTAGATATAGTGAAAATTTGTGAAGTGTGGTGGGAGAAAGAACAGGACTTCTAGCCACGTGAACACATAATTGTCAACAGAAAATAATAGAGCGTCCAATAACGGATAAGAAAATGAAAATGCGGGTAAATTACAACGAAACGGAAACTGTGAACGCATTATCATAGCCAAGACACGAACCCAATAACCATAAAGTAATCAAAGAGGAAGCCACTTGGTAGCATTTTGCAAAAAAGCACAATGTAGTCATTGTTAACACCTGGTTTAGAATCATAGGAGAAAGTTTTATACGGGGAAGAGAACTGGAATCACTGGAAGGTTTCAGATTGATTATATAATGGTAAGACACATTCGCAGAAACAAAATTTTAAACTATAAGACATTCCCAAGAACAGGTGTGAACTAAGACCCTAAATTTCTGTTTATGACCTGCAGATTAAAACTGACAAAAATTACAAGAAGACAGGAAATAAAGGAGATGGGAGACGAATAAATTGAAAGAACCACAGGTAGTCGAGATTTTTGACGCGGCCGTTAGGCAATGACTGACTGAAACAAAGGTAAACAGTACAATAGAAGACGACTGGGTAACTTTGAGAGATAAAGTAGTGGAGGTAGGAGAGGCTTAAATGTGCATTGGTAGGTGTGTATCTACATTTGAAAGCTGATGTATGTTCAAATTTCGCGACAGTCGCACAAGAGTGGCGCTAGTAGCGCCAGTATCAAGATGAAGATCAGGTTTGCATAAAATACACACTGTAATGGTGGTGAGCATTAGTTACCTTTGAGATTGGACGTGGTGAATTGATGTTAGTCAAGAATGCCTTTAAGGCGACAAAGACACCCTTATCAACACGTCACTGCGTTCGAACGACGTCGTGTGATAGGGCTAAAAGAAGCCGGATGTTGACGAGAATTTACGCTTGCAAGAAGATTGGGCTCCTGACGACCACGTGACTCTACCGAGAGGGAAGACTATTGTGGTCGGCGCATGATTATGGCGCATCGTACTGCATCTGCAGCAGCAATGTGAGCAGCGGTTGCGACAACAGTGACACAACGAACTGTTACAAATCGGTTATTTCAAAGAGAGCTCCGAGCCAAAAGCCCTGTTCCGTGCGTTCCACTGACCCCGAACCACCACCGTTTGCGACTTCATTGGTGTCAAAAGAGAGCTCATTAGACGGCGAAGTGGAGGTCTTTCGTGATTTCTAATGAAAACTGGTCCTACCTCGGTGCCAGTGATGGCCATGTGTTGATTAGAAAGAGAAAAGCTGAGGGCCTGCAACCAACCTGTCTGTATGCAAGAGACACAGGACCCACACCTGGAGTTATGGTTGAGATGTGATTTCGTATGACAGCAGGAGCACTCTCGTTGTTACCCCACGCACCCAAACTGGAAATTTGTATTTCAGTCTGGTGATTCGTCCTATTGTGCTGCGATTCATGAACAGCATTCCAAGGGTGTTTCCCAACAGGATAACGATGGCCCACATACCGCTGTTGTAACCCATCATGCTCTACAGAGTGTCGACATGTTGCCTTGGCCTCCACAGTCACCAGGTCTGTCTCGAATCGAGCACGTATGCCACATCATCGGACCCCAACTCCAGTGTCATCCACAACCAACATTAACCGTCCCTGTACTGACTGACCAAGTGTCACAGTTATGGAGCTCCATCCCACAAACTGAAGTCTGGCACCAGTACAACACAATGCATGCAAGTTTGCATGCTTGCATTCAACATTTTGGCGGTTACACCTGTTATTAATGTATCAGCATTTCAGATTTGCAATGGCTTATCTCGCGCCTACAATAACCTGTGGTGTTGCAATGTTAATCGCTTCAGTATGTTCCCTAGACAAGTGTATTCCCGAAATTTCTTTTTTTTACATCAAATATTTGTTGATGTTGCGATATTTTTTATGAACGGGAATGGACAGATTGAAGTTACGTCGGAGATATACTGCGATAAGAATTTGACGGAGCACTGAAGGACCTAAGCCGAAGCAAGATCCGTAGAGTAGATGATATCCTCCCAGAATTATTGAGATCCTTGGCAGAGCAAGCCATAAAAAAACTGTTTCACCTGGAGTGTAAGATGTATGACACAGGCGAAAAAGAGTGTAACAATTCCCATTCCAAAGAAGGAAGGTGCAGGCAGGTGTGAATGTTACCTATCAGTTTAAGAAGTCAATGTTCTACGATACTCACAGGAATTATCTACAGAAGAATGGAAAAACTAGTAGAAACCGACCTCGGGGAAGATCAGTTTGGGTGCCGGAGAAATTTAGGAACGCGCAAGGTAATACTGACCTTACGACGTGTCTTAGAAGAAAAGATAGATGAAGACAAACCTAAAATTATAGCAATTGTAGATTTAGAGTTTTCATTTAACAGTCTTGAGTGGAATACGCAGCATGACATTACGAAGGAAGCACTGATTTAATACAGTAACCGAAAGCTTATTTACAACTTGGGCAGAAACCAGAATGCAGTTAGAAAGAGTTGAAGGGCACGAAATGGAACGTGAGGGATGTGAAACAAGCTTGTTGCCTAATACCGATGTTATTCCGTTACGCGCAGATGAAGTAGTAAATGAAACCAAGCAGAAAACTGATCAGGGGAAAGAAGTTAAGAGAAATAATAAAAGCTTGGGACCTTGCGAATGATATGGTAACTCTCTCAAAGACGGTAAAGAACTTGGAAAAGGTCTTGAACAGAATGGATAGTGTGTTGAGTAGAGATTATAAGACAAAACTCAAAAACCGTAAAATAAAGGTAATAGAATTAGCCGAATGAAATCACAATATAAAAATAATACAGGCTGGCAACAGCGAGAAAAAGAGAAATTTGCTAACATCGAATTCACACTGATGATCCATAACATTTTGACCACTTGCTTATGGCTTCTTTGTCCGTCCTTGGAAAGATACATATCACTGATACTGCGTGTCAGAGATCTGTTAGTTTTTTGGTAGGTTTGTGGAGGTATGTGGTATTAGATGTTTACGCACAGTCACGTAATTCGCGTAAACAATGGGCCGCTGATACTCTGACGCGGTGACAGTGCTCGATAGCGACCCAGATGGATTCCATAGGATTTACATCTGGCAAATTAGGTCACCGGGACATCAACGTGAGTTTACTATAATGCTGCTCAGCCCACTGTAGCACGTTTCTGGCTCCGAGGCACGGACAATTATACTTCTGAAAGATGACATCGCTGTCGGGGAGGACATCACGCATTAAGGGATACAGATGGTTCGCAGCTGTGTCTTCGATTACTTCCACAGGTCCCATGCAAGCGCAGGAGAATGTCTCCCGTAGCACAATACTGCTCCCACCAGCCTACGTCCGTGGCGAGCAGCGCGTTTCGAGCCGTCTTTCACCTCGATGACGGCAAAAATATGATTCACCCGAAGGGTCGACATGTTTCCATTGATCGAAGGTCAAATCGCGATGGTCCAGTGCCTACTGCAATCGTAATTGACGATGTCGTTGGACCAACGTGTGAACACGTAGGGATGGTGTGCTGCGGAACTAAATGTTGAAAAATGTACGATGAACGGTGAGCTCCGAAACAGTTGTGCGTGCAACAGCATTGTGCTCTTTCGGCAGAGCAGACAAGCCTCCGAACCCCACATTCTATGAAGAGTCGTGAACGTCCAACCATTTAGGGCCAAATGGCAGTTTCATTGTCCTTCTACTTCTTTCCGTAGATGCTGACGACATTAGCACATGAACATTCTACCAGCTTCGCCGTTTTCGAGATACTTGTTCACAGGCTATGCGTAATAATAATCTGCCCTTTTTCAAAGTCCCTTATCTCAACGGATTTCCCCATCTGCAGCCCATATCTTCGCTGGGGTGATCCCCTGCTACGCTTACATACTTTTGTCACCGCGTTGCGTGCCCGCAGCGCCACCAGGCGCCATTCAACGTCGCGGTGGCCACTGGTCATAATGTTTTGCCTTGTCAGTGTACATTTAAGTGTTACGCAGTCTTTTGTGAAGGTATTTGTTTGGAATGTGGTCTTGTACAGGAATGAAACGTGGACGACAAACAGTTCAGGCAAGAAGAGAACAGAAGCTTCTGAAATGCGATGCTGTCGATTGGATGAGTAGATATAAAAATTAATGTGGAGGTACTGAAACGAATTATGGGAAAAAGAAATGTATGGCACCACTTGACTAAAATAAGGGACTCTTTGATAGAATATATCCTGAGTCATCAAGGATTCGTCAGTTTGATAATGACAGGAGGTGCAGGTGGGTGGAGAGCTTGGTGAGGATTGACAGTGGGGAGGGGATGGGTAAAAACTGTTAAGGGAGATCAGGACTTGGCAACAGTAAGCAGGTGCAATAGATGAAGAGGTTTGTACAGGAAAGACTAGCTTGGAAAGCTGCATCAA
The DNA here is from genome assembly GCF_023898315.1 of Schistocerca nitens. Taxonomy (NCBI): domain Eukaryota; kingdom Metazoa; phylum Arthropoda; class Insecta; order Orthoptera; family Acrididae; genus Schistocerca; species Schistocerca nitens. Next base: position 362,509,315 of record NC_064616.1, read on the forward strand.
ACCTCCTTTGGGTTCAATACGCCAACAATACCACTACCACCACCACCACCAACAACAACAACAGAAGAGTGAAAATGTCAAATGCTGTAAGTGCCACTTTTCACAAAGAGCGTTCTCAGAGCTTTTGTGTTCTCAGCATTCTGTTGCTTGCCCTAGACTCATTGTAAGTGCCAAATCATGGAAAAGATGTTTAAAACTTACATTACTAGATGGCACATGGTCTCTGTGCCAGTCATTGCTTCGCTATGGATTTTCAATAGGGATTTTAGTTCTGAGTAACAGGTGTTTTTCAGGATTTGTGCGGTCTCATTTACAAAACTTTTTTTCATTTTTCACTAATAAATGTGTATAGCAACCAACATATCAATTTACCGTAGCAGTACTGACAAAATTTTTGGGTTTTAAGCAAAGTTTTTTTTTTAAGTAAGTAATGCTTATTCTCAAAACTTCCGTTGCTTTTAAGTATAGAAATTAGTAAAAGCGATCAGTGCTATTTTAATAACAACGCCGACAGTTATTATTATTATTATTGTAATTTTCGTATCTAGAACGGTACAAAACAGTTATTTACAAATTCGCTAACATATTTACGATACAGACACAAGATTTCGTACATGTCAAACTGATATTGTGGCCCAAAATTCGGCTGTCTTGATTGCTGAAACATTTGCTGAAACCAGGTCCTCCAGCTTGCAGACTTCAGGCAACTTCGGGGAGACTAAGAGGTGTTCAGCATCTTGAAGTTTTCTACATTCGCAGGCTGCATCTCCAGTAATGTAGCCATTCCGCTTCAAGTTCTGTTTGCACCGCCGTGCGTTATCAATGAAACATACCGCTCCATTTGTTTTAAAAGATTAAAAACGGGATGAGGCATAACATACCTTAAGAAAACGTAAATTTGATTGACATACCTATAGTTTTACTGACTTGTTATAAACTTGTGATAATAGCTTAATCCTTAATTCTGTGACTGCTTCAGGATGAAAAACTGATACCATTCAAAAGTGACGATGCAGGGAAGTCATCAGGTTTTTACCTTTCGCTCACACCGTCGCTGCCCCCGTCTCTTTCATCTTCGCCCTCTTTGCTGGAGACTGTCACAGCTTCAACCGTCTATAGATCGAGATCACCTACTCCATCAATTTCATCAAAATGTTTCAATCTTTGTTCGAGGTCTACGTTTATTTTTGGAAATAATAGCAATAAAAAACAGAAAATCTGTTATTTCAGAGACCGGTTATTTTGAGCGGTTTTAGCAGTCAGGGTAAACTGGAGACGTAAAAAATCTGTATAACCTAAAACCGATTGCTTCAACGATAACCGCCATCCCTAATTTCCAAGTGTCATGCGTCGAGGTCTCCTCCATTTAGTTGACGCACAGCTTGTATGGTAAGAGGGGTGTATATAAAGTTTTGTTTGTACCAATAAAACATTTTTTGTAATAGAAAGAGATATTCTGAATTTCAAAAAAGTACAAAAATGTGGAGAAGTGAACAGAAAAAACAACGGGTGCCTGGAAAATGTTATGAAAACCCATTTCTTCCTTAACAGCACAGACAGTTCCACAGTAAGCTTTCCAGAATCTTACCCTAAGAATGGAGTTGTGTAAGAAACAGAAGTCATTAATGAAATATTTTTTCTTCGTCTTAATTTTGTTAGTCTCCTGTAAAAAATTTAAAAGATATGAGAAATGACTTCTTCTGACAGCAGTTTTACTAGTTAAAACATTACTGCCGCATTTCTGTACTACTGAGGTTGGAGACCTTGATACCTTTCTGTAAATTCTTATTTTAGCAATTCCTTACGTTCCTTCGCACTCTATAGGATAATTTAATACTTCTTGTACCTCTAAAACTTCCTTATTGACATTTCGAATCAGACAGTCCTGTGGTTTCATACCTTGGACCACCTTAAGAAATTATTTATTTTCTCATTTATGTCACTACTTTTTGCAGTGGTTAGTTGAGCAACATGAATTTGTGACATCAGAATACTTTATCAAGTTTTTGGGTACAAATGAGTTACATAAAAAAGAGATACGTTGTTTTTTGATTCTCCTGACAAATGTGAGAGTTGGCTCTTAGGACGTTTGATATTTCCAGTCCTCAGTTATCTATTGCGGCAAGTTGAACGTCGTACATCGTGGTGTAGCACTTATAGTCGCTGATTAGTGACGTGATGGTGACCCGTTTGGTTTCTGTCTCCTGCTATTATTTTATCAGTTTAGATTTGTAATTTCTAGAGGGTCCTGGGGATTACTTACATATGAAATAATGTAATTCCTTAGAATATTCTGCTTATATCTAAATACGAACACTCTCTGCTGAGGAAGATGGTTCAGCATAGTTTGTCCTTCCGTACCAGCTCAATAAACGTGCTTTCAGTTGGAAGAGTTAGTTGCTGACGTCAAGTCTGTTGTCGTAACTGGAACTTGATTCAGAATACAACGTGACAGTATAGTTTTATTGTTGTAACTATGATTGTTAGCTGTGTCATTAGTGGAACACTTGGTCCACCATTGTATTTACACTTCGGGTTCGGCATATGAATAAAATAATAAAAATATCCGGAGGTTGAAAGCGAGCAAATGCACCCTTATTGGACCACCGTCATCAACACTGCTATACCGGTAACAGCTCACTGTGAGATCCTTCGAAAGAGCTGTTGAGCATCCCGCTAGCACACAATCAGCCCTCAATTGAAATTAAGTGCAATAACTGTATAAATTCCTGTCGCCTGAACTTCCTGAATGTTGCTAACCCAGCTCGACGATCGAAACAAAATATCACTCTTCCTGCAAGTCAAACTAAATATTTGTGGAATCACGATTTCCTGTTTAGTTCTTACTCTGTCCATCGTACGTCACTTTAAATTGTTGCTTCTTCTTCTTCCTTTCTTCCCCTGTCAGTGCAAATATAATATATCTGCGTCGTTTTTTTGTAAATGCTCTTATAGTGTAAATGTCATGATAGAGTAAACACACTCTCATACACTCAGAGTATACAGATATGTTTTGCATTATATGAAAGGAAACTGTAGTGTACAAAATAAACTAATGGCCATTAAAATTGCTACACCAAGAAGAAATGCAGATGATAAACGGGTATTCATTGGACAAATATATTATACTAGAACTGACATGTGATTACATTTTCACGCAATTTGGGTGCATAGATCCTGAGAAATTAGTACCCAGAACAACCACCTCTGGCCGTAATAACGGCCCTGATACGCCTGGGCATTGAGTCAAACAGAGCTCGGATGGCGTGTACAGGTACAGCTGCCCATGCAGCATCAACACGATACCACAGTTCATCAAGAGTAGTGACTGGCGTATTGTGACGAGCCAGTTACTCGGCCACCATTGACCAGACGTTTTCAATTGGTGAGAGATCTGGAGAATGTGCTGCCCAGTGCAGCAGTCGAACATTTTATGTATCCAGAAAGGCCCGTACAGGACCTGCAACATGCGGTCGTGCATTATCCTGCTGAAATGTAGGCTTTCGAGGGGATCGAATGAATGGCAGAGCCACGGGTCCTAACACATCTGAAATGTAACGTCCACTGTTCGAAGTGCCGTCAATGCGAACAAGAAGTGACCGAGACGTGTAGCCAATGGCACCCCATACCATCACGCCGGGTGATACGCCAGTATGGCGATGACGAATACACGCTTCCAATGTGCGTTCACCGCGATGTCGCCAAACACGGATGCGACCATCATGATGCTGTAAACAGAACCTGGATTCATCCGAAAAAATCACGTTTTGCCATTCCTGCACCCAGGTTCGTCGTTGAGTACACCATCGCAGGCGCTCCTGTCTGTGATGCAGCGTCAAGGGTAACCGCAGCCATGGTCTCCGATCTGATAGTCCATGCTGCTACAAACGTCGTCGAACTGTTCGTGCAGACGATTGTTGTCTTGCAAACGTCCCCATCTGTTGACTCAGTAATCGAGACGTGGCTGCACGATCCGTTACAGCCATGCGTATAAGATGCCTGTCATCTCGACTGCTAGTGATACGAGGCCGTTACGATCCAGAACGGCGTTCCGTATTACTCTCCTGACCACCGAGTCCATATTCTGCTAACAGTCATTGGATCTCGACCAGCGCGAGCAGCAATGTCGCGATACGATAAGCCGCAATCGCGATAGGCTACAATCCGACCTTTATCAAAGTCGGAAACGTGATGGTACGCATTTCTCCTCCTTACACAAGGCATCACAACATCGTTTCACCAGGCAACGCCGGTCAACTACTGTTTGTGTATGAGAAATCGGTTGGAAACTTTCATGTCAGCACGTTGTAAGTGTCGCCACCGGCGCCAACCTTGTGTGAGTGCTCTGAAAAGCTAATCATTAGCATATCACAGCATCTTCTTCCTGTCGGTTAAATTTCGCGTCTGTAGCACGTCAGCTTCGTTGTGTAACAATTTTAATGGCCAGTAGTGTAATAGAGCCCATATCCGTAGACAAGGTGGCTAACGCAAGATCTTGCGGTAGGCTTTATCGAGGAGATAATTTGTCCGAATACTAGTGATACGAGAAATTTTCAGTTTCAGTATTTGACCAACTAATGGAGGAATGGCGTCGGAAAATTGCTGATCACTTGATCGTTGGACAACATAGTTGATTAAATTCGCAACTTCCCGCAAAGTTTCACAGTGTTATATATGGTAACTCAACAGTAACGACTTCTCTCCTAAAAGGAAGCAGTCTCCAACCGCAACTGCTTCACTTTTCCGACTAAGAGGACAACATGACCACCTCTAAGGCGTACAACTGACGAGAAAACCAGAGAATACTCATGCAATACGCGAGATTTTGCAGCTCTGGATGAAGGCGTGGGGGAATAGTTTTATCGTTAACTGCCTGCGACAAACATCTAATATAATTACCATAAATCCATATTATTACGACGTGGGATCAGTAGTGGCGAAATGATACTAATGTAGAATTTAAAATGGGTCGTCTTCCACTCGAGCTGTATATCTTAAAATTCTGTTAAAATACGTTTTTAGCAGGACAGAAGCGCTAGGTTACAGGTGGATAGGATTTTTCTGGTGAAATTCCTCTTTAAGTACCATCATGTGAATTACGGGCAGCGCTTTAAGCACCACACATCTTCCAGCTTTTAAGTTCACTGTAAGTTCCTCTTTATTGCACTAAGAAGTAACGAAGGAGGGTGGAGAGTCATTAAAGTATGAAAACATAACATTATTTGTGGGACTTGTGGCTATAATTCTATTCTCGAACGGAACGTGAAGTCAGTACTGCTGTAGACAGTGCACCTTGTAACTGCGAGTTAGAACTCGTCTGCTGTCATCACGCGTAGCTCTTACGACGAATTCGTATGTATTATCTGTTAAGCACTCAAGTAATGACACCGTATGAAGAGCAATTATAGGTGCAACGAAAGAGAGTTGTGTCTCTGAGCAGTCCGCTGGGCATCTTTGCAGGGGAAACTGTGAGAGCGTCCATTACAAACGAGGAGACGCTAGCTAGGCGCACAGCATACCAGCTACGGATTTCATTCAATGCAGTGCCCAATAATTAAGAATAAAAATTTGTAAAGGGTGAAACTTTTTCCACACCCTTTCTTCGTCAGATGGACATTTCCATCTTACTGAATACACTGTCCTATCGATCGGCAATATCCTAACAGTATTCGAGAGAGTACACTGACCTTTGGTGTCTTATACTGTTTACTTCACAGGTGACGACACTAAATCCTGTTGCTTGATGCCTCTTTATAATCCGTCAGAGTTATAGGTTATGTACGTTTTCAAAAAACTTAGGGGAATTCAGTCAGGTAATATTAACAGCGACCGCCGATATTTCAGCGGGAGTACACCCCGCCATTTTCAAGGCAAACTGCAACGGACAGGTGATGTACAAGATAATTTAAAACCTAATGCAGGAAAGATAACACACGCTGAACACTGGTGCCAGCAAAGATTACCAAAGTCAAAGATATCGATAGTGAGACTACGAACTAGCAGGTGAGGCAACATTGACTCTGTCCCTCTGTTTTTTGACAAAGGAGAGAGCAGGATTCGAAACAGAGTTTAACCAAAAACCTCCATCCCTGTTTACAAGGTTGCTCTCTAATTTAATCTCAACTGCCTCCTTAATAACACTGTCTCAATAGCTGGAAGTGCATGCCAATACCTCTGTGTTGTTGTACAACATAGGGTGACCAGTATCCAAGCAATGTTCGGCAACAGCAGATCACTGCTGTAATTGTGTGTGCCGTTCATGGTCAGTACATCGGTCCTCCACGGCCCTGATAGTTTGACCAATATATGCTATGCCACAGCTACAAGGAATGCGATATGTACCCGCCTTACGCAAACCAAGATCATCCTTAACGGAACCCAAAAGCACTCTAATTTTAGATGGAGGTCGGACGCGCATTTCACATCCTATTTCCGTAAAATACGACCGACCATGCGGGAAGTGCTTCCAACGTAAGGCAAAAAGGCAATAGACTTAGGTGTCGACTCAGTGTTATCATCAATCACCCGATGCACAGTTGGTCGATAGCGCAACGCACGTTCAACCTGTCTTTCACTATAACCATTTTGACGAAACGTAGCTTCAAGGTGGGACAGCTCAGCCGGCAAAGTCTCAGTGTCGGAAATTACAGGTGCCCTGTGTACCAAGGAACGAAGAACCCCTTCACGATGAGCCGGATGGTGACAACTATTAGCTTGTAAATACAAGTCGGTGTGAGTACGTTTCCTGTAAACTGCATGTCCCAATGATCCATCATCCTTCCCCATAACCAAAACGTCAAGAAAGGGAAAGCAACCATCCTTTTCCACCTACATCATAAAACGAATGTTCGTGTGGATCGAATTCAGATGTTCTAGAAAGCCATTCAAACTCTCCCCACCATGAGGCCAAACAACAAAGGTATCATCGACATATCTGAAGAAACAGGTGGGTTTCAAAGGCGCCGACTCAAATGCACGTTCCTCGAAGTCTTCCATAAACAAATGTGCGATCACAAGAGACAACGGACTACCCATCGCTACTCCATCTGCCTGTTCGTAATACTGGTCATTGAATAAAAAGTTGGTGGATGTCAACACATGTCGAAAGAGATTAGTTAATTCGGCACTAAATCTAACCTCAATTAAGCGAAACGAATCAGACGGAGGAACACGAGTGAAGAGAGAGACCACATCAAAACTTACTGAAATATCGGAGTCATTCAACCGCAGTCGCTCCAAACGACGTAAGAAATCAGCTGAGTTCTTGATGCGATGTTCACACCGACCAACTTGAGGACTCAACAGAGAAGCAAGATGTTTGACTACACGATATGTCGGGGACGGAAAGGAAGCCCTTCCTTGTGTACCTTTGGAAGGCCCTATAACCTAGGGGCAACAGCACTATAGGTGTTAAGGCTCTTGACAGTGTCCTGCGGCAAACCACTTTTCTTCAGGAGGCTGTAGGTCTTTCTCTCAACACTTTTTGTGGGTTAAGCATCGAGTCCGCGACACGCTGATTTAGGTAATAAATGTTGCATCTTTTGTACACAATCCTGTTTGTTTAAAACAACGGTGGCATTGTCCTTGTCCGCAGGTAAAATAACAATATCAGGATCAACCTTGAGAGAACGTAAAGCAGCCCTCTGTGCTGCTGTTACATTACTCTTGGGTGGACGAGCCATAGTCAACATACAGGATTATGTACAAAAGATGCAACGTTTATTATCTGAAAAAAAAATAAAGACTGACAAAAGGAAAAGAAAAAGAAATATAATAAAATAAAATAAAATCCTCGCATTTACGGTGCGCTCTCCCATCCGCGGAGGCGGGAGGTGGAATTGATCATAGGCGGCATGAACTCAGACACCGCCAGTGCGGGCGTGGGGGTAGGTGCCGTCAGCTCCAGGCACCCCCCAAGTCATTGGAGGTCTAACAAAGAACCTCGAAGATAGTTGGCAAAGAGTGTTCAGTAATATGGGGTGATCGCTGTATGGGCTGTTCATAAATAGGTCCAGAAGTCGTGGTGGGATTTAGGTCCCTCATGGAATAGATAACCGACCGTCCACCCCTTTGACCCATGTAATGGCATGACATTTGGCAGCGGGAAAATGTTTGTCCTCCAGGTATAGAAACATTCGTGGTTCGATTGTGTCGGGTGACACTCGGAGATAGCAGGCAATGATTTGCTACAAGAATCGTCAGACGTCGAGCGAAGAGGCGCATGTCAGATAGTGATCATCAGCGTCGAGTTGCTGGCAAAGGAGACAAAAAGGGGAATCCTACAAAACAATGTTGTACAGTCTTTGTTTTGTGGCAAATTTCCTGTTGACTACGTGACACCACATTACCTAGACATCCATTGGGAGGAAGACCTGGTGGATGGTACTCCACACTATGGGCCACTGAATGGAGGGACATTTGCTCTCCATCACTTTATGGGGAACACTGTGCATTAGTAGGCTGTAAAAACCGGTGGTCCTCGGTGGACGTGTACATGGGAGCCGGCAGGAGTGGCCGAGTGGTTCTAGGCGCTACAGTCTGGAGCCGCGCGACCGCTGCGGTCGCAGGTTCGAATCCTGCCTCGGGCATGGATGTCTGTGATGTCCTTAGGTTAGTTAGGTTTAAGTAGTTCTAAGTTCTAGGGGACTGATGACCACAGAAGTTAAGTCCCATAGTGCTCAGAGCCATTTGAACCATTTTTTGTACATGGGAGACTAGTATGTATGTAATTGTAGTCGACGAAAAAGGTCGAAATGTGGGACAAAAAAGGCACAATGTGGCTTTCAGACACTGGTGATGAGGTGTACAAGGCTGCAGCTCGCATACAGACTTTGACGAGTCCGAGACCACCATACTGTGGGGATAGGGAAAGCGTCTCATAATGGACTTTAAACATGGAACGAGCAATAAGATAATAGCCAAGGGCCACCTGAAGGTTGTGCCAAATCGCCGTCGGCAGAGGGAGAACTTACGCGATGTGGACCAGTTTTTTTGACACAAACGATTAAGAAACTCAACGCATTGAAGTGTGTTCTGGCGAGGCAGGAGGTTCTGGGGCACATCGCTACGGATGATGCGTAACAGGCGACGGAAATTCGTTGCCAGTGTGCTTGTGACGGTGGGGGTAAAGGTAATACACAGGTACCAGAAAGCGCACATGAGTGACAGGGGTGCCACTTCACCTTCCTGGAGACCTTTTCCACTGTACATCGCAGATGATTTTGCGACATTCATGACACTGCCAGTCGCAGCCCAATAACGTGTAATGAGTTCGAGGACTGCTCGAATCTCAAAGCCAGAAGAGGAGGAGGAGATTATCAGCTATGCCTGACGGCGAAAAGTGTGTTGGCGAAGGGTGAGGCCAGAGAGCTAGGTCGTCAGGCCCCCAATGAGGGGCTCTAGGACAATGGCAGACTGAAAGGTGGATGGGTACCATCCCTGCTAAACGTCCAATTACTCGGAATCATCAACTGGCAATGCTGTAAAGTCGCCGGAGAAAGTCGATGAACGTCGATGCCCATCGCGCTGCCACCGAAAACAGGAAGCTGTGGGGCACTTTATCGAAGACGTTATCGAAATCTATAGTGACGACCACTGCACGGAGTATGCAGGCCGCCGCCATCGCAATTAAGTCGCGGCATTCCTCTGAGGGAGTCTTTATGTTAACGTGTCCCCCAGGTGTCATTTGATCTGGGGGGGGGGAGGGGGGGAGGACATGAGGGAGTACTGCCTGGAGACGCATCGCCAGTAAGTGGGCGACAATCTTGCAATTGGCTTTGAATAGGGTGAGTGGTCTATAGCTCATGACTGTGGAACCATGGGCTGGTTTGTGGACCTGAATTATGATACCCTCAACAAAGTTAGGCGGGATTGCTTGGTCAGATGTCATCAGTTCTTGAAACATAGTCGTCCATCGCATTGCCATGAGTTCCTGGAAGGCTCGGTAAAACTCAGTCAGTAAGCTGTCAATGCCAGATGATCAGTTGACTGCATCCTTATCGATGGTGTTGTCGACTTCGTCTCATGTGGCTGCTATTGTCAAAGTATCCGCCTCTGTGTGGTGGAGAGTGCGCATGTCATAATGCAAAATAGAGTCGTCTGTTTCAGTATCGGCATCTTCTTCCCTGTAAGTACGATGGTAGTGTTTCACGAATGTGTGAACGATGTCATTCTGAATGGTCACTTGCGGGCTGTGAGGCGTGACCAGTGTCGATGAGCCTCCGACGACGCCGTCGTTCGTCAGACACTATTGACGCATGGATGATCGTGGCGCCGCGTCCGTATCGCCACTCCCTGCAGTTTGCGGCGTGCCAGTGAAATTATCCCCGCCTTAGTTCTTTGCCGTTCCAACTGGTTTTCTGGGGTTGGTGGCTGAGTATCCAGATCTCAGAGAGTCGCATGGTAGACGTCGATGGTGTGCGATGCCACTCGGCCAAGTCCTTCCCGTATCTCATCAGTGTCTTCCGGATCCCCGGTTGGGTGCAGTCCATCCACCACATCAGTGTTGAGAGGTAGCTGGGAAGGCGTCGTTTCGCAGGCTGCCCATCTCAGTGACGTGCTGCCGACAAGTCAGATCTTGCAGATGAGAAGTGTTTAGTTTCCATGGCGCACCGCAGCGCCATACAGATTGTGGCGGAAGGAGGACTGTGTAAATGTAAACACGATGGTCAGAAAAGACCAGTGGCTAGCGATCGGCCACCCATATCGCAGATGTGAGATTCTGTGAGGCATATATCCTGTCTAGACGGTTTGAGGAATGATTGGTAAGAAGGGTATGGCCAGAGCAGTCGCCATGTTGAGCTTTCCAGTTATCGTGAAGCAGGAGGTCGTGCACCACTATGTGTAGCTCCTGGCATGTGGTATAGTGTGGAATCTTGTCTTTTGGCTGCAGAACACAGTTTTAATCACCTCCTAGTAGTATCGTATCGCCCTAAAAACAGGGGGGGGGGGGGGGGGTTGATGTCCTCAGAATAAAACTGGGCCCATTCATGTTGTTGGTCGGTGTCCAAAGGCGCATAGACATTAATGAAGCATGTCCCCATTCCAGTGCGTGCCATACCCCAAGCTGATGGGATAAGGCGATATCAGTGACAGAAATCCTGTCGTGGACGTAGATGGCCACTCCATGGCCCATGGGATCATTCGGAGAGGAGTAGAAAGTAAAGCTATTGATATCCAGGAGACTCGCCAGTTAAACTTCCTGCAGGGCGGCGAAGTCAATATCATCGACTCAGAACATCTCCTACATAAGGCGGATTTTCACCTTGGAATGGATATTCTTCTTGTCGATGGTTGCTATCCGATATGCCTGGCTGGCGGACCGCTGGAGGCTGATCCGCTCTGGCGTCACCGAATGGGTATGGGTGTTGCAGCGGAACGTCATCCCGCTCGCCCCCAGGGGGTTCTGGGGAGAGTATGATTAGCGGAGAGGCGCCAACGGCGCAGGGTCCCGTAACGGGTCCTACTCCTCGACCACCTCGTCATACCATGCCATGCCTGGAGGCGGGTACCAGTGTATCGTCCACTTCGTCTTTAGAAGATAGAGTAGTTGTTGTGTAGTTTCGGCTGTGCTGTGTCCATTAAATTGTTCAGCGTCCTCATGGTGCGTGGGGGAATGGGCGCAGGCCCACCGGTTATGTCGCCGCGCTCACGTCTTCTCCTTCGGTAGTGGCAGATTTGGGGGCATCGTTCGGGTCGACAGCGGCCTCGTCCTCGTTCTGCAGCCCCTCCCCTTGTCTGGAAACGGTAAGGGGCCTGCTCTTGCTACGTTTCAGAGAACGTTGTTTCCTTACGCGACCTTCCATTTCCAACGACGGAAGGGAGACGCGTCGCTCTGGCAAGAAGGCCTCCGTAGGAACGATGAGCGAGTCGATCTCCATCGTGTTGCCGAGGGCTGGATCAGTGGCCGGTGGCGTCGGCACCATCAGAGCGGAGTACGGTCAGGCTCATTTGTGGCGTCCAGGCCTCGTTGCGAGGCGGTAGGAGCAGCAAGAGCAGTGGCATAGATCTCTGGTAGCACCGTAGGTTGCGACGTGGGTGGTCCTTCGGTGGCTGGAAGTTGCGTGATACGCCGCTGTAGGCATTCAGATCTAAGGTAGCATTCTATGCAGCACCCGGAGCAGGTCCGAGGTTGTCCATCAAATATAATTATTGCACGACATTTGCCGATCTGTAAGTAGGACGGAATGGCTTTGGAGATCAATGACGACCTGGAGGACGCCGTTTGGGACAGCATATATCTGAAACTGTGTCCACTTCTCTGCAGTATGACGGTGGACCGCGCCATATCGTTGGAATGCCGGAACGACGTCCTCTGCAGGAAGTTCGCAAGGCAATTCGAAAATATGTATTTACACATACCTTCCAAGATGCTACGACAAGTAGGTGTAAAGTGATTGTGCCCAATGGAAAATACTGAATGCGAAAATGAAGATTTGGCCCTGTCTGCCTACCCCCTGATCACAGCTGTTTAGCTTTATCGCCCTAATTGTTCGAAGCAATTAGCAATATCACCGTATGTACTGTATCCGGTGTGTCGGAGTGATGGTTCTCGTACACGTCTGCGACGACGGAAGAACTCCAGCCACAAAATATAAAAACAAGTTATTGAAACACTAGGACGGCTCACTGAGTTTTCTACATATGAGAAACGCGCACTCTCAGCCACAAGGACGGAGTTCAGATAACGTCTCAACGTGAGTATAGGCAGAAGAAGAGCTCTCAGTCACTGAACGCTGCCCACTCAGCGACGACTCTCTACCCAGAAGAGAAGTCCAGAGCAAAGACAGCAAGTCCGTCTGTATCAACAAAAGCTGATACTAAGTGACCGCCAAACGCGGGCGATCAAAATGGAGGACCTCTTGCTCTCCACCATTGGCTTCCCAGCAAACCTCGGCTCCACTCCCTCGTAACTGCAGAAGGCGAATCATATTCTCAAAACCACGGAATAGTCTCCTTCTCTACAGATTCTTTCGAATGCCGACCAATCATATTTTAGTATTTTGTCGTCCAGTGCGGAAAGTTTGCGAGGAAGTATCTATCCCCGTTAATTAGGAATACACACAATTGTACGCTTCTCAGAGTAAAAATCCTTGGAAATAGCCCAGCCTGCATGTTTTCTGAGGTAACGCTTCCTTGTTCCTCTCCACTGCGTCCAAGATTTTCAGAGTTTCCGAAGTATTATCCGGTTATCCTTCAGGCCCCGCTACAAAACCGGCCGTTCACCGCTGTATTGTGCTACAGCACTCAGGTGACCCGACCGTCCGTCTTGGCTTCTTCCTGTGTTAAGCAGGACCAACACACCTGTGCGGGCTTTTCCACCCAGGGCTTCAGTTATGCCTGCCATTTCATTTTCACTGGCGTTCCAACCTCTACTAGTATAGGCAATTATTCATTACGCCGTTTTGATAATAAAGACACTCCGTCACCTTTCATGCAATAAGCATTAACAACTATTTACAAGGTGTACGTGACAATGTCAGTCTTCTTTAAACATTCATATATACGATGTACAACACAGCAAATGATACCTAATTCCGGTTGTAAATCACGGCAAAGTGTGTAGATGAGTGCTTGTAAGGTGCGAAATTATAGCCAGCTTACAACCTAAGGCCACATGGACGATGGTTACCTCCCCAACATTGCCATCACCATGACAGTAGCGGAGCCCCTGTTGGATCTCGCGTACAATGTGTTCGCACGCCACGTCGTTAATGATTTTAACATCGACGTGCTGCTCACGATCCACAAATATATTCCTATAATATTGGTCGCTGGGATCTTCACTTCCGTTTTTTGGCTCTTAAAATGTGTATGTTAACTAAATAAATCGACAGTGTAAAATATTCACATTTTTGTGCGTCTCATTTATAAATATGAAGTTTTTCTACCAAGCAGGGACAGATAATCAGTTGACATGATAAAGAAACTGTTTGTTATAAGAAATATAACGCGTCATATGACATAAGTTCCACCTTCTGGGCTTGACGGACCAAATGGGCTGGACCGACCGCAGTGTCCTCCTCTGTTAATGGCGTCGTCGGATGCGGTAAAGAGTGATGATGATGATGTTTCGTTTGTGGGGAGTTTAACTGCGCAGCCATCAGCCCCTGTACAAAGTCCAAAGTTTTACACAGTCTAAGTTCTACACAACCCAATGTAGCCACTGTCACTAATGATGAGGATTAAATATGAGGACAACACAAACACCCAGTCACTGGGTAGAGAAAATCCCCAACCCGACCGGGAATCGAACCCGGGACTCCGTGATCCAGAGGCAGGAACCCTACCCACTAGACCGCGAGCTGGGGACTGATAGTAAAGAGGAGCATGTGATCAGGACACTGCCCTCTCGCTCGTTGCTGGGTTTCTTGGCCTTGGAGCCGCTACTAATCGGTCTAGTAGCTCCTTAGTTGGGCTCACGAGGGTGAGTTCACTCAGTACCAGTCCTCCTACCAAGGAGAAATTCCTGACAGTACAAGGAATCGAACCCGGATAACCCATATGGCAGTCAGCCGCGCTGACCACGCAGCTACGGATTCGTATACGAAAGGACGTGTAGTCATCTAAATCCAGCTGAGCATATTGGGATGAACAACAGAGCGATTTGGCAGCCACTGCAGATCACCGCTATACGTATTTGCAACTTTCCGTCTGAAACGTGCAAAGCCTCCATCAACAAGTTTGTCCCTCCTTGAAACCAGGCTCATGTCGCATCCCAGTTTGCAAATAGCACTTTCTTGTCGGTGCTTTTAGCGCATGATTCATTTCTTGCAAGCGTCCCTTCGCTTCACACTAAGATAGCAGAACGGTTACGGTACTCAGCCAGCTGTATTGCGACAGCAAGAGCCTTTGTGATGGCACGTCTTCTTTCTTTTGCATACTCTCGCTTGTCGCTAGTGGAGTGCAACGACCGGTTAGGACTTGGAAATTAGGTACCAGTTACGTTTATGAATCGAATTTCGTGCAAGTTGCTTGAGTCCTTATAACTTCTCTAGATCACTGGAATCGTAGGACAGGCTTTTCCACACTGGTGATGTAGCCTTTAATATGTATATGATTCTTTAGTAAAAAGTAGGTTTTGGTCAGTTTTTGTTTACAGATATACCAATCCCTACAGTCAGAGTAATTCAGTTTCATTCACCCGAGTCTCTCCATGTCAAGGATCTACTACGCAACGACGGAGTTCTGTTGAAAACGAGACGAGTGGCAATCAAAACTAGGTATAATGGCGATTCATTCCTTTCAAATTCACTTACAAGGCGCACGTTAAAAATTTTCTGTAGGATATCAGTCACCCAAATCAAAGAAAGATAAAAAGCCTCGGTGGAAATGAGAATTGCGGAGTCCCATTAGCTGGTGAATGTATACTATCCACTACCATTTAGGTAACTTTCATCTTAATATGAAGCCTTCTTTCTCAGTGACTACATTACTCGGTAGATGGCATTGTAACGATCTCAGAAACGCGCAGCTACTGCGTAGTACATTTGTGCGAAGACCGTATCTGTAGTGGTTGTCGAAATATTCAAGCTGTTCATTTTAATAGTCGCGCTTGGGTTTTAAAACCTTTGCTCCAAGGATTGTGTTACACCCAAATGCTTTGTTAATGTTGGTTGTATTCCGTCTATACTGAATTCTGTTGACACTGAATAGCTTTTGACCGTGCTGTGTCTATATAATTGTATGGCATACTAACACTGAACGGATTCTTTGAGTTCGACATTTATCCCACGCTGGTTAAGCAGGAAAGAGGAAAACAGAAATACAAAAATGAGCAGACGACTGTGATTACCTTCCTGTAACTTCGTGCTATCTGTATAGGAAAACAGTGTCCCTTGTTTGATAACGAAACGCAGTGCGTCAAACCCTGTTTTATTGGTAGAATTCTCGAATGCCTGGAAGTATGACAGGCGCAGATCGCTGTCCCATCAACGTCGAAATCCCATATCTTGTCACTCCAAGCCATCGTAAATGGTTCAAAAATGGTTCAAATGGCTCTGAGCACTATGGGACTCAACTGCTGAGGTAATAAGTCCCCTAGAACTTAGAACTACTTAAACCTAACTAACCTAAGGACAACACACACATCCATGCCCGAGGCAGGATTCGAACCTGCGACCGTAGCAGTCGCGCGGTTCCAGACTGTAGCGCCAGAACCGCTCGGCCACCAGAGGCCGGCTCGTAAATCGTTCCAACACACAGGAAATGTTATTCGTGGCCTAGTACAGGGCAAATCACGAGTGACCATTCTGTCTTTGACAACGTGATCGAATCCAAAATCAGCAAGACAATAGCTTGCAGTGCTTACAGATGACTCAGGAGTTGTAGTTTCCCTGTGAAATGTGTGTCGGATGCTCACACTAGTTCATTCGGTAGTGTATGTCTCGCTCACAAAAATGAAGCGACAGGGCACTTTATTGTGGAGTCAGCAACATCTAAATTGAATCATAAATATAAATGATTGGAGAAATATGCTCATTACAGATGAATTCTGTTTCAGTTTTCGTGATGATTCTTGCCGTACATTCGTCTGGAAGGAAGACAGTAACCGGTACAATAACGAGAACGTAGTGAAAATAGATCAGTTTGATGCCGGAAGGTTCTTGCAGTTTCACGTCTTTCTACATGCTCTGTTTTACATCTATGTTAACTATTACAACTTAGATTCGATATATTTACTTATGACAGAAATAATAGATTCTCTTGTATGTTCAGCAAAATTTTTACATCAGTTGACCCTCTATTTGACTATACTGCATTCTGTAAACAATGAAAAGTCACAAATATGGAAATAAATAAAGAGAAAATTATATCAGTTAACACATATGTTGACTGTTGTTATTACTACATTGCAGTACAAAACTATCAAATGTAAACCAGCTGCACTGAAATCTTTTTCTTTCCCGTATACACAGCAGAAAACTGCGTGTCTGAGGATATATTTCAGCTAGTAAGAGGTGCGGAGTTAGTCTTCATTGTCGATATCTGATACGTGTCACTTCTTTTCTCTTTTTTAATATCTTTCCCTTTAGAGGAAGGTATATTTGTTTGCACATTACCTTCCATCTTGCGTAATCTTCGAAATCTTGAGCGGGAACATTCACCACAGATATTTCATTCAGTGTTGCACCAAGCTATAACTTTCTTACTTGCAGTAGTTTTTGGAAACCTAATGATCACAAGCTTTTGCAGTACTAGCTGAGCATGAGTGCACCGTGTTCCAAAATCCGCCAACTATACTTTTTAGAAAACATGAGTCCATAACGTATAAAACCTGGCATTTCCAAGCTTTCGTTACTGCAACTGGAACTTTTTTCAGAGAGTATTTTATGAAGAAAGTTTCCACACAGTGTTTATGAAGTTTGGGGCTTGCTGAGAATTCTTGGTATCGGTAATCATTTCGCTCCAGTTATTGACGCGTATGTTTCAGTAGGATGTACCAGCAGAGTTTCGAGACACAGTAAAACAGTGCTCATTTCCGTAGCATGGAATTTGAACTATGGCGGAGATCAGTCGTGAAGGTGACTGATATAAAGTCAGAAACCGTTGGAGATAGTGAAAAAATGTTACTGAAAGAAGCAGCTAAGCATCCTTGTTCGCGAAAGTTGTAGAACTGGATTAGTATCAATCAAAAATTCGAACAAAAACAACAAAATTTTGTTGAAACGAATATGAAAATTTTGCATAAAGTTTGACGTGAAAAACATTTATTCGCTCGTCACTCGCACTATTCGTTTTGCTTAACGCTGCCTTTCAAACTTTCCCATGCCAGAGGATCGTTAAAATTATGCAGGCCAATATTCTTAATTTTCTGCCTTTCTGCACTTTGTTCGGATTTAATCTACTGTTCATAACCAATAAATTATGACCAAAGTCTGCATCTGCCTATAGAAATGTTTTACTGTATAAAATCTTTATTGTACCTGATCACGCAATATCCATATAATGTGAATGACGCGCTAAGTAATCATTGCGAAGATAGTAGCTGAAATTCTGAGTTAATCTACGCGTAACGTCACCTACGAATATTGTATCAGCATTAGCACTGAGATCTCATTAGCGTGGAGTACTGCAGCGCTTGCGACGTACTACTGATTTAATACACATTAATATACACTCCTGGAAATTGAAATAAGAACACCGTGAATTCATTGTCCCAGGAAGGGGAAACTTTATTGACACATTCCTGGGGTCAGATACATCACATGATCACACTGACAGAACCACAGGCACATAGACACAGGCAACAGAGCATGCACAATGTCGGCACTAGTACAGTGTATATCCACCTTTCGCAGCAATGCAGGCTGCTATTCTCCCATGGAGACGATCGTAGAGATGCTGGATGTAGTCCTGTGGAACGGCTTGCCATGCCATTTCCACCTGGCGCCTCAGTTGGACCAGCGTTCGTGCTGGACGTGCAGACCGCGTGAGACGACGCTTCATCCAGTCCCAAACATGCTCAATGGGGGACAGATCCGGAGATCTTGCTGGCCAGGGTAGTTGACTTACAACTTCTAGAGCACGTTGGGTGGCACGGGATACATGCGGACGTGCATTGTCCTGTTGGAACAGCAAGTTCCCTTGCCGGTCTAGGAATGGTAGAACGATGGGTTCGATGACGGTTTGGATGTACCGTGCACTATTCAGTGTCCCCTCGACGATCACCAGTGGTGTACGGCCAGTGTAGGAGATCGCTCCCCACACCATGATGCCGGGTGTTGGCCCTGTGTGCCTCGGTCGTATGCAGTCCTGATTGTGGCGCTCACCTGCACGGCGCCAAACACGCATACGACCATCATTGGCACCAAGGCAGAAGCGACTCTCATCGCTGAAGACGACACGTCTCCATTTGTCCCTCCATTCACGCCTGTCGCGACACCACTGGAGGCGGGCTGCACGATGTTGGGGCGTGAGCGGAAGACGGCCTAACGGTGTGAGGGACCGTAGTCCAGCTTCATGGAGACGGTTGCGAATGGTCCTCGCCGATACCCCAGGAGCAACAGTGTCCCTAATTTGCTGGGAAGTGGCGGTGCGGTCCCCTACGGCACTGCGTAGGATCCTACGGTCTTGGCGTGCATCCGTGCGTCGCTGCGGTCCGGTCCCAGGTCGACGGGCACGTGCACCATCCGCCGACCACTGGCGACAACATCGATGTACTGTGGAGACCTCACGCCCCACGTGTTGAGCAATTCGGCGGTACGTCCACCCGGCCTCCCGCATGCCCACTATACGCCCTCGCTCAAAGTCCGTCAACTGCACATACGGTTCACGTCCACGCTGTCGCGGCATGCTACCAGTGTCAAAGACTGCGATGGAGCTCCGTATGCCACGGCAAACTGACTGACACTGACGGCGGCGGTGCACAAATGCTGCGCAGCTAGCGCCATTCGACGGCCAACACCGCGGTTCCTGGTGTGTCCGCTGTGCCGTGCGTGTGATCATTGCTTGTACAGCCCTCTCGCAGTGTCCGGAGCAAGTATGGTGGGTCTGACACACCGGTGTCAATGTGTTCTTTTTTCCATTTCCAGGAGTGTATTTAATGTACTCTTTTTGACCAGTGTTTTGATGAATGTCTATTTTGCCACCGTTCGAAAAGCGTCCACCATTCCACACACGTAGATTTGAGTCCTACATAATGCGGAATGGCTGATTCCTTCGTACTGTAAATATAAAGCTTCCTCAACCCGAAGGTTGGTTTAAACACCGCGGTTCATTATTAAGTATGATTCTACTGCTTAGCCCCTATCTTTGAACTGACTTTCCCAGGCAGTTATAGGGAAACCTACAGTTCAAAGTGCGCACTGAACCACAGAGTAATTTCGCATTTTTCCCCTCTCACTACTTTGCCATAGGTGAGAAAAGCGATAAGTGAGATAAAAGTCAAAGGGCTGACTGTGGGCTGAACTTAGGACCCCTGGACTCTTAGTCTTACACCCACCCACTCAGCAACCAATCCACACGACTGGTTCCTCTATAATACGTTTTCCAACAATTTCACAGACTAATGGCGATATACGAGGGCGTGCTGAAAAGTAATGCCTTTGAATTTTTTATTCGGTTCTTAACATCGATTGAGGTATTACATGTCATGCATGTTACTCGGTCGACTTTCCCACTTCGCTGAAGAACTTTTCAACCCTCTGCCGCTAGAGGGCTCCAAATTGTAGTGCGTAACATAGTGGTGCGTAACGTAACTCTGTCGGTGCGTGAGAAACAGCGTGATATAATCGAGTTTATAACTGTCCATACATGGAGCACCGTCTCCTTCAACATGACAATGCCAGACCACACACGAGCGCTGCGACATTTACAACAATGCGGCGCCTTGTCGTCGATCATACTCCATACAGTTCCAACTTGACGCCATCCAATTTTCTTCTGTTTCTGTTGGGTTGGCAGAAGAGCCAACACCGTCTTACTAGAGGAGGCCGAAATGCACACGTTTTAGCTCACGCAGGCTTGCGTGAGGAGGGAAGAATTATACTGACGTGAGGTCTGGAACATGACAAGGAATTAGAATTCAGAAAACGGACATAACTAGTTGGATGCTTAACTTTAATCCATTAATGATGAACGTCGCTCTTGACGGTACATGAGTCACAATATTATCTGTTCAGAAGACATAGTAACTGAATATGGCGCCTTGCTAGGTCGTAGCAAATGACGTAGCTGAAGGCTATGCTAAACTGTCGTCTCTGCAAATGAGAGCGTATGTAGCCAGTGAACCATCGCTAGCAAAGTCGGCTGTACAACTGGGCGAGTTCTAGGGAGTCTCTCTAGACTAGACCTGCCGTGTGGCGGCGCTCGGTCTGCAATCACTGATAGTGGCGACACGCGGGTCCGACGTATACTAACGGACCGCGGCTGATTTATAGGCTACCACCTAGCAAGTGTGGTGTCTGGCGGTGATACCACAGTTTCCAAAACTTAAAGAACATCACCAAGGACTAGACTTTGATAATGTTGAAGTGGTGCAAGCACAGATGAGGTTGTGGCTCCGTCAACAAAATCAAATATTTTACATTGACGGCATCAACGAACTGGTCTCTCATTGGGAGAAATCTGTTCGTCGCTGGGGTGACTATGGTAAGAAATAAATTTGTGGGCATAAAGACTAGAGATGTAAAATGTTAATAAAATTAGTTTTATTTAAAATGCTTGAAGAATTTTAAGATAAAAAATTCAGAGACATTACTTTTCAGCATGCTCTGGTATTTTGTACTAATTCACGCGTTTCCTCTTTTTGATTAGTAACTTCTAGGCAACAGCCCGGGCATTCAGATTCAGTACTTTCACCTCTCGACGGACTGTTCTGTCACTGACCTGATTACGTGGGTTACAACTGGAGCCTACTGGAACGATGATTGTGGTTAGTGCTTTCATGAAGTTTTCTCTCCAGAATAAAATTACTTACGTATACTTCTGAAAAGTCTCTTGACGAAATGCTCAATCTTGTGAACCTCTGTAATAACGCTTCGTTGTAAATCACTCATTTCCTTTGACAGAAAATAAGTGTGTAATGCGGTGACGCATCCAGTCTGCACTTATACACCACTGGCTGGATCGTCCGGTGCCAAACAAGTTGCGTTCATCAGGTAGTCCGGAGTCTTTGTGCAGCGGGGTTGATGTCACGGACGTCGCAGAGATTTCGGTACGGCAGAGCGCAGCAAGCGTGAGCCGGATGCAGCTAGCAGGGAGCAGCGAGCAGCGTCCCGTCTCGCCGCATGGCTCCCAGGGCAATGCTCCTTCTGCTGCTGCTGGCGACACTTGCCGGGCCCCGACCTCTCTGTCCAGGCTGGCTCCCAGCTAATCACACGGAAACTGTGTGCTGCCTCCACTAAATCCACTACGTTCCTGTCAGCAAGTCAACTTTATTAGTGCAAGTCACGTCCTCCGCACTGCTGCTTTTCTGTGTCGGTGGCCATTATATCGGCAGAGGAGACTGTGGCTATTAAGATACGTCTGAAATAACTATTTTGTCCCAATCCGTTTTCTATCTGTATTGACAGATCTGTCTTGACGCACCTCAGTGAGTGGTGTTCTGAAGATGCAGTCGTACTAAACAAGAAATATGGTGACTTCTCTTTCCTACTTTTATTTTCTACTTCCTCGTGCCCTATCTTATAAATAATGACCCACATGTACATACGACACTTCTTAGCTGAAAAGTTTCTATATACCTCAGGGGCTCAGTTGTCCCATGCTGCGTTTGGAGTGTTGCCAAGACCGGGAAACATTCGCTGGAGAGTGGCGTACTACTGATGGATTCAGCGATAAAAAAAAGTAAATGTCGTGTGACTATGGCCTCCCGTCGGGAAGGCCGTTCGCCGGGTGCAAGACTCAGCGATGAATCGTGCTTCTGCGTTTCCCCGGATGACAGTCGTTAGCGAGTATGTCAGCGACCTGGTGAAAGGTTTCGTTCTTCCAAAGTTTTGCAGAGGCACAAATCGTGGCGTCATGGTGTGGGGAGTCAGTGGGTATGACTTCAGGTCACGGCTGGTACTGTTTGACGGAACTCTGAAGTCACAATTATACATCACGGACATCCTGTATCCTCATGCGTTACCTCTTATCCGACAGTATCGTGGTGCCACTTTACAACAGAACAGCGGTCGACCACACATGGCACGTGCCTCTATAAACTGTACGAGTGATGTTGAGGTATTCCCGCGGCCAGCAATATCCTCAGATCTGTCCCTGGTAGAATATATGTGAGACCAGCTCGGACAACTCCGTTCCAGTGCTAGCCTCAGGAGAGAATACAGCTGTTTTAAGATACCCTTCCCAACCGAGTCAACGCCATATTGGTAAGTTCGTTTATAAGGTCATGTTCTATGTAAATTTAATTTTGTAACCACCGGAGCCAGCCGCGGTAGCCGAGCGGTTCTAGGCGCTTCAGTCCCGAACCGCGCGACTGCTACGGTCGCAGGTTCGAATCCTGCCTCGGGCATGGATGTGTGTGATGTCCTTAGGCTAGTTAGGTTTAACTAGTTCTAAGTTCTAGGGGACTGATGACCTCAGATGTTAAGTCCCATAGTGCTCAGAGCCATTTGAACCATTTCTTTGTAACCACCGAAATAAAAATAACCCCCCCCCCCCCCCGCCATGAACCATGGAGCTTGCCGTTGCTGGGGAGCCTTGCGTGCCTCAGCGATACAGATAGCCGTACCGTAGGTGCAACCACAACGGAGGGGTATCTGTTAAGAGGCCAGACAAACGTGTGGTTCCTGAAGAGGGGCAGCAGCCTTTTCAGTAGTTGCAGGGGCAACAGTCTGATCTGGCCTCTAACACTAACCAAAACGGCCTTGCTGTGCTAGTACTGCGAACGGCTGAAAGCAAGGCGAAACTAAAGCCGTAATTTTTCCCAAGGGCATGCAGCTTTACTGTATGGTTAAATGATGATAGCATCCTCTTGGGTGAAATATTCCGGAGGTAAAATAGTCCCCCATTCCGATCTCCGGGCGGAGACTAATCAGGAGGACGTTGTTATCAGGAGAAAGAAAACTGGCGTTCTACGGATCGGAGCGTGGAATGTCAGATCCCTTAATCGGGTAGGTAGGTTAGAAAATTTAAAAAGGGAAATGGATGGGTTAAAGTTAGGTATAGTGGGAATTAGTGAAGTTCGGTGGCAGGAGGAACAAGACTTCTGGTCAGGTAAATACAGGGTTATAAATACAAAATCAAATAGGGGTAATGCAGGAGTAGATTTAATAATGAATAGGAAAATAGGAATGCTGGTAAGCTATTACAAACAGCATAGTGAACGCATTACTATGTCCAAGATAGATACGAAGCCCACGCCTACCACAGTAGTACAAGTTTATTTGCCAACTAGCTCCGCAGACGACGAAGAGATTGATGAAATGTATGATGAGATAAAAGAAATTATTTAGATAGTGAAGGGAGACGAAAATTTAATAGTCATGGGTGACTGGAATTCGATAACAGGAAAAGAGAGAGAAGGAAACGTAGTAGGTGAATATGGATGGGGGGGAAGAAATGAAAGAGGAAGCCTCCTGGTAGAATTTTGCACAGAGCATAACTTAATCATAGCTAACACTTGGTTCAAGAATCATAAAAGAAGGTTGTATACATGGAAGAATCCTGGAGATACTAAAAGGTATCAGATAGATTATATAATGGTAAGACAGAGATTTAGGAACCAGGTCTTAAATTGTAAGACATTTCCAGGGGCAGATGTGGACTCTGACCACAATCTATTGGTTATGAACTGTAGATTAAAACTGAAGAAACTACAAAAAGGTGGTAATTTAAGGAGATGCGACCTGGATAAACTGACTAAACCAGAGGTTGTGCGACCGCTACGGTCGCAGGTTCGAATCCTGCCTCGGGCATGGATGTGTGTGTTGTTCTTAGGTTAGTTAGGTTTAAGTAGTTCTAAGTTCTAGGGGACTTATGACCTCAGCAGTTGAGTCCCATAGTGCTCAGAGCCATTTGAACCATTTGAACCAGAGGTTGTAGAGAGTTTCAGGGAGAGCATAAGGGAACAATTGACAGGAATGGGGGAAAGAAATACAGCAGAAGAAGAATGGGTAGCTTTGAGAGACGAAATAGTGAAGGTAGCAGAGGATCAAGTAGGTAAAAAGACGAGGGCTAATAGAAATCCTTGGGTAACAGAAACAACATTGAATTTAATTGATGAAAGCAGAAAATATAAAAATGCAGTAAATGAAGCAGGGAAAACGGAATACAAACGTCTCAAAAATGACATCGGCACGAAGTGCAAAATGGCTAAGCAGGGATGGCTAGAGGACAAATGTAAGGATGTAGAGGCTTATCTCAGGAGGGGTAAGATAGATACTGCCTACAGGAAAATTAAAGAGACCTTTGGAGAAAAGAGAACCACTTGCATGAATATCAAGAGCTCAGATGGAAACCCAGTACTAAGCAAAGAAGGGAAAGCAGAAAGGTGGAAGGAGTATATAGAGTGTCTATACAAGGGCGAGCGAGCGAGGTGGCGCAGTGGTTAGACACTGGACTCGCATTCGGGAGGACGACGGTTCAATCCCGCGTCCGGCCATCCTGATTTAGGTTTTCCGTGATTTCCCTAAATCACTCCAGGCAAATGCCGGGAAGGTTCTTCTCGGCACGGCCGACTTCCTTCCCCAAAACAAATAATATATATATATATATATATATATATATATATATATATATATATATATATATATATATATACAGGGTGTTTCAAAAATGACCGGTATATTTGAAACGGCAATACAAACTAAACGAGCAGCGATAGAAATACACCGTTTGTTGCAATATGCTTGGGACAACAGTACATTTTCAGGCAGACAAACGTTCGAAATTACAGTAGTTACAATTTTCAACAACAGATGGCGCTGCGGTCTGGGAAACTCTATAGTACGATATTTTCCACATATCCACCATGCGTAGCAATAATATGGCGTAGTCTCTGAATGAAATTACCCGAAACCTTTGACAACGTGTCTGGCGGAATGGCTTCACATGCAAATGAGATGTACTACTTCAGCTGTTCAATTGTTTCTGGATTCTGGCGGTACACCTGGTCTTTCAAGTGTCCCCACATAAAGAAGTCACAGGGGTTCATGTCTGGCGAATAGGGAGGCCAATCCACGCCGCCTCCTGTATGTTTCGGATAGCCCAAAGCAATCACACGATCATCGAAATATTCATTCAGGAAATTAAAGACGTCGGCCGTGCGATGTGGCCGGGCACCATCTTGCATAAACCACGAGGTGTTCGCAGTGTCGTCTAAGGCAGGTTGTACCGCCACAAATTCACGAAGAATGTCCAGATAGCGTGATGCAGTAATCGTTTCGGATCTGAAAAATGGGCCAATGATTCCTTTGGAAGAAATGGCGGCCCAGACCAGTACTTTTTGAGGATGCAGGGACGATGGGACTGCAGCATGAGGCTTTTCGGTTCCCCATATGCGCCAGTTCTGTTTATTGACGAAGCCGTCCAGGTAAAAATAAGCTTCGTCAGTAAACCAAATGCTGCCCACATGCATATCGCCGTCATCAATCCTGTGCACTATATCGTTAGCGAATGTCTCTCGTGCAGCAATGGTAGCGGCGCTGAGGGGATGCCGCGTTTGAATTTTGTATGGATAGAGGTGTAAACTCTGGCGCATGAGACGATACGTGGACGTTGGCGTCATTTGGACCGCAGCTGCAACACGGCAAACGGAAACCCGAGGCCGCTGTTGGATCACCTGCTGCACTAGCTGCGCATTGCCCTCTGTGGTTGCCGTACGCGGTCGCCCTACCTTTCCAGCACGTTCATCCGTCACGTTCCCAGTCCGTTTAAATTTTTCAAACAGATCCTTTATTGTATCGCTTTTCGGTCCTTTGGTTACATTAAACCTCCGTTGAAAACTTCGTCTTGTTGCAACAACACTGTGTTCTAAGCGGTGGAATTCCAACACCAGAAAAATCCTCTGTTCTAAGGAATAAACCATGTTGTCCACAGCACACTTGCACGTTGTGAACAGCACACGCTTACAGCAGAAAGACGACGTACAGAATGGCGCACCCACAGACTGCGTTGTCTTCTATATCTTTCACATCACTTGCAGCGCCATCTGTTGTTGAAAATTGTAACTACTGTAATTTCGAAAGTTTGTCCGCCTGAAAATGTACTGTTGTCCCAAGCATATTGCAACAAACGGTGTATTTCTATCGCTGCTCGTTTAGTTTTTATTGCCGTTTCAAATATACCGGTCATTTTTGAAACACCCTGTATATATACACTCCTGGAAATTGAAATAAGAACACCGTGAATTCATTGTCCCAGGAAGGGGAAACTTTATTGACACATTCCTGGGGTCAGATACATCACATGATCACACTGACAGAACCACAGGCACATAGACACAGGCAACAGAGCATGCACAATGTCGGCACTAGTACAGTGTATATCCACCTTTCGCAGCAATGCAGGCTGCTATTCTCCCATGGAGACGATCGTAGAGATGCTGGATGTAGTCCTGTGGAACGGCTTGCCATGCCATTTCCACCTGGCGCCTCAGTTGGACCAGCGTTCGTGCTGGACGTGCAGACCGCGTGAGACGACGCTTCATCCAGTCCCAAACATGCTCAATGGGGGACAGATCCGGAGATCTTGCTGGCCAGGGTAGTTGACTTACACCTTCTAGAGCACGTTGGGTGGCACGGGATACATGCGAACGTGCATTGTCCTGTTGGAACAGCAAGTTCCCTTGCCCGTCTAGGAATGGTAGAACGATGGGTTCGATGACGGTTTGGATGTACCGCGCACTATTCAGTGTCCCCTCGACGATCACCAGTGGTGTACGGCCAGTGTAGGAGATCGCTCTCCACACCATGATGCCGGGTGTTGGCCCTGTGTGCCTCGGTCGTATGCAGTCCTGATTGTGGCGCTCACCTGCACGGCGCCAAACACGCATACGACCATCATTGGCACCAAGGCAGAAGCGACTCTCATCGCTGAAGACGACACGTCTCCATTCGTCCCTCCATTCACGCCTGTCGCGACACCACTGGACGCGGGCTGCACGATGTTGGGGCGTGAGCGGAAGACGGCCTAACGGTGTGCTGGACCGTAGCCCAGCTTCATGGAGACGGCTGCGAATGGTCCTCGCCGATACCCCAGGAGCAACAGTGTCCCTAATTTGCTGGGAAGTGGCGGTGCGGTCCCCTACGGCACTGCGTAGGATCCTACGGTCTTGGCGTGCATCCGTGCGTCGCTGCGGTCCGGTCCCAGGTCGACGGGCACGTGCACCTTCCGCCGACCACTGGCGACAACATCGATGTACTGTGGAGACCTCACGCCCCACGTGTTGAGCAATTCGGCGGTACGTCCACCCGGCCTCCCGCATGCCCACTATACGCCCTCGCTCAAAGTCCGTCAACTGCACATACGGTTCACGTCCACGCTGTCGCGGCATGCTACCAGTGTTAAAGACTGCGATGGAGCTCCGTATACCACGGCAAACTGGCTGACACTGACGGCGGCGGTGCACAAATGCTGCGCAGCTAGCGCCATTCGACGGCCAACACCGCGGTTCCTGGTGTGTCCGCTGTGCCGTGCGTGTGATCATTGCTTGTACAGCCCTCTCGCAGTGTCCGGAGCAAGTATGGTGGGTCTGACACACCGGTGTCAATGTGTTCTTTTTTCCATTTCCAGGAGTGTATATATATATATATATATATATATATATATATATATATATACAAGGGCGATGTTCTTGAGGACAATTTTATAGAAATGGAAGAGAATGTAGATGAAGATGAAATAGGAGATATGATACCGCGTGAAGAGTTTGACAGAGCACTGAAAGACCTAAGTCGAAACAAGGCCTCAGGAGTAGACAATATACCATTATAACTACTGAGAGCCTTGGGAGAGCCAGTCCTAACGAAACTGTACCATCTGGTGAGCAAGATGTATGAGACAGGCGAGATACCCTCAGACTTCAAGAAGAATATAATAATTCCAATCCCAAAGAAAGCAAGTGTTGACAGATGTGAAAATTACCGAACTATCAGTATAATAAACCACGGCTGCAAAATACTAACACGATTTCTTTACAGACGAATGGAAAAACTGCTAGAAGCCGACCTCGGAGAAGATTAGTTTGGATTCTGTAGAAATGTTGGAACACGTGAGGCAATACTGACCTTACGACTTATCTTAGAAAATAAATTAATGAAAGGCAAACCTACGTTTCTAGCATCTGTAGACTTAGAGAAAGCTTTTGACAATGTTGACTGGAATACTCTTTCAAATTCTGAAGGTGGCAGGGGTCAAATACAGGGAGCGAAAGACTATTTACAATTTGTACAGAAACCAGATGGCACTTATAAGAGTCGAGGGACATGAAAGGGAAGCAGTGGTTGGGAAGGGAGTGAGACAGGGTTGTAGCCTATCCCCGATGTTATTCAATCTGTATATTGAGCAAACAGTAAAGGAAACAAAAGAAAAGTTCGGAGTAGGTATTAAAATTCATGGAGAAGAAATAAAAACTTTGAGGTTCGCCGATGACATTTAATTCTGTCAGAGGCGGCAAAGGACATGCAAGAACAATTGAACGGAATGGACAGTGTCTTGAAAAGAGGATATAAGATGAACATCAACAAAAGCAAAACGAAGATAATGGACTGTAGTCGACTTAAGTTGGGTGATGCTGAGGGAATTAGATTACGAAATGAGACACTTAAAGTAGTAAAGGAGGTTTGCTATTTGGGGAGCAAAATAACTGATGATGGGCGAAGTAGAGAGGATATAAAATGTAGACTGGCAATGGCAAGGAAAGCGTTTCTGAAGAAGAGAAATTTGTTAACATCGAGTATAGATTTAAGTGGCAGGAAGTCGTTTCTGAAAGTATTTGTATGGAGTGTAGCCATGTGTGGAAGTGAAACATGGACGATAAATAGTTTGGACAAGAAGAGAATAGAAGCTTTCGAAATGTGGTGCTACAGAAGAATGCTGAAAATTGGATGGGTAGATCACATAACTAATGAGGAGGTATTGAATAGAATTGGGGAGAATAGGAGTTTTTGGCACAACTTGACTAGAAGAAGGGATCGGTTGGTAGGACATGTTCTGAGGTATCAAGGGATCACCAATTTAGTATTGGAGAGCAGAGTGAAGGGTAATAATCTTAGAGGGAGACCAAGACATGAATACACTAAACAGATTCCGAAGGATGTAGGTTGTAGTAGGTACTGGGATATGAAGAACATTGCACAGGATAGAGCAGCATGGAGAGCTGCACCAAACCAGTCTCTGGACTGAAGACCACAACAACAAATACCCTCTCAACCCATGAGTCCATTTCCTTTCCTCAATGCTTTCGCTGTGATTAATTTTTGGCCATGTACTGTATATTATTTATATTCTACTGCTCATTCAGCTCCGTTGTTGCCTTTGACAGAACTACAGTGTCATCGTCAAACCTCAGAGCTTTTAGTTCTTCTCCCTGAAGTTTAATTCCCTTTCCAAATTTCTCTTCGTTTCCTATAGCGCTTGTTGAGTGTACGGATTGCACAATATTAGAGGCAGGCTACGACCCTGCCTCAGTCCCTTCTCAATAACTACTTCATTTTAATGGCTCCCGACTCTTATAACTGCAATCTGGTTTACGTTTTAAAGAAACTACTACCCACAAAAACTCAAAGATTTTATTCTAGTCAACATTATCCAAAGATTTCTCTACAGCTGTAAATACTGAGCATCAAAAGAGTGAGGACATAACACATGTATTGGACTATCTGAAAGAATGGTACGTTCTTTTGATCATCTTAGTGGGTCAATAAAAATCTTGGCAGAACGTCAAATGTTCAAATGTGTGTGAAATCTTATGGGACTTAACTGCTAAGGTCATCAGTCCCTAAGCTTACACACTACTTAACGTAAATTATCCTAAGGACAAACACAGACACCCATGCCCGAGGGAGGACTCGAACCTCCGCCGGGACCAGCCGCACTGTCCATGACTGCAGCGCTTTAGACCGCTCGGCTAATCCCGCGCGGCGCCAGAACGTCATCGACACCACAATTCGTGATAGTCATTTAGATTTCAACGATGTATTTTGATGCGGATACAGGAGGCTAGCCTGTTCTGAAGGACTGGACAACATATTTGACGCCGGCCGCCGTGGCCGAGCGGTTCTAGGCGCTTCAGTCCGGAACCGCGCTGCTGCTGCGGTCGCAGGTTCGAATCCAGCCTCGGGGATGGATGTATGTGATGTCCTTAGGCTAGTTAGGTTTAAATAGTTCTAAGTCTAGGAGACTGATGACTTCAGATGTTAAGTTCCATAGCGCTTAGAGCCATTTGAACCATTTTGAACAGATTTGACTGTCTCATACCCACATTGTAGGAGCATTAACAATTGTTTACAAGGGGACAGTTCAGCGACGCCAGTCGTCAAACTTCTTCCGTACGTTATCACCTGACTTTCTGCCTCCAGTTATGCAGCGAAAGTGACAACTAGAGGGATGAATCACGAAAATAGTGTTTAGTGTAGAGAATAGATTTGTATTGTCGTCCGTGTTCAAAGACTGCTAGTGTGGCGGGGACGAGGCTAGCGGTAACTGTCGC
Source organism: Schistocerca nitens (assembly GCF_023898315.1). NCBI lineage: Eukaryota > Metazoa > Arthropoda > Insecta > Orthoptera > Acrididae > Schistocerca > Schistocerca nitens. The sequence goes on from NC_064616.1 coordinate 362,540,408, forward strand.
AGAGTTTCAGTTATCTCTGGTTTTTATTGAGGGATCAAATGTGTATGTGAATTCCTATGGGACCAAACTGCTGATGTCATCGGTCCCTAGACTTACACACTACTTAAGCTAACTTATGCTAAGAACAACACACACACCAATGCCCGAGGGAGGACTCGAACCTCCGGAGGGACCGCCCAGTAAGTGACATGCTGCCTGTAACCGCGCAGCTATTGAGGGATCACTGAGCAGTGTTAGAACACATCCAAAACATAAACGATCCCGTTTTAAAATATTTATTTGTAATTGCGTTCCATAATTTTTATAAACCTAAGAAATAGCATTATATAGCACCATAGGCTGCTGTAAAAATTATTCTTTAATGTGCGAGCTCTTTCAGTCAGAGTGTTTCTTGACACATGTGATACAAAGGCTATAAATATAGATAAAATTCAGGTGTCAAAGATATTCGAAAAATGTTGTAGAAAAGGAAGACATTGTTAAAAATATAATATTTACAAATTATGCTTATCTGTGCAGATTGCATGGAATGACAATTTTATCCAACCATCCCAGTAATACATAAATAAAACGGCAGTGGATCATGAAAAACAGTTAGCTTAAAACAACGATAACCTGTAAATGCCGCAGACCTATCTCCAATTATTGCCCATTGTACATTGTGCCCTTCTATAGCCCTCCAAGGTGTTCGTTAAGTCCCTAGAACAGTAGGAGCTGCGCAACTGGCCTCCAAACGATGAGTGTTGAACATGGTACGGTTTGCTTTACTAGAAACAAGCCTTCATCTATTTCGACACCAGGTGGAAGCAGTAAGCGCAGCTTGAAACTCTGATGTGCAGTGTTTATTACTGCCACTCTTACTGTTGCTCCTAATCTGTCCTGAGCATTTCACATGCTTGTATTATCCTGGATTTACAACATGTTCGCAAAATGATGAAATGTGAAATGAAACGTTTTCTTATACGTCTTACGTGCTCTTCTTATTGCTTGTGTTCTACTTACTTTGCTCGTGTGTGCTAAATGAAGATCAGTTACGAAAGGTAAACTTACCTTCCTGACAGAGGCATTGTAAGTTTAGTAAATGGTGGAAATCGTACAAGTACTTAGTTAAGAAAAATACGATGTTATACACTATGGAGCTATATGTTTGTGGAAAAGTGAAACAAAAGAATCAAGAGAACTGTATGTTAATTTTTTGCCTCGGAGCATTATATTAAGAGTCTAACACAAATGATTGTTTTACGGAAAGGCTAGCCGATATGCCTGGAGGCATGACATGAGACCTCAAGAGAGGCCGTACAACTTACTGTATTGGCTACCTGTCCATATATTATACATATAACCAACATAGTATGTGAAAAAGATTTATTCATGTGGAACTGTCACTTCAGGATTTATATTTAACGCTTTCCACTAGTGCATATTAGATTGTGAGTAGTGTGCTTTTCGTTCATATTTCTCTGGAGTAGAACTCTGTATGTTTATTTCCGTACTCCTATAGTCACCGAAACATCGGTACTTGTGTTTTGAGATTAACTCGTATATCCCAGGGAAGGTCTTTCAGCTTTTAGTAACAGTAAAAGTGCTTCATTTTTAGTATCACAGTTATCATCCTCGTTTTATTTTTAGTATTCCTCTTTTACAATTAACGACGACGAAAATCAAGTTTCTTTTATATGAAACCATCATTAAATTCATCTTTACAAATTTGCAAATCACTTGCAAATATCTCAACTTTTAAATCATTGTTATTTCGTCCTTGTGGATGTTACATGCCCTCTGATTGAAGAGCGGGATTATTGCACCGATTACAGCCAACCACGCGTCCATATGAAGCGAGGGGGGTGGAATAGAAATGGAGACAAAAGAATCACTTCGTACCTGTTTTAGTATGAGAAGAAATTTAACCGTTAGGCACAGATGCAATTTCCCCTCAAGGTACGAGACATCTTTTAAAATACACGTAGTTTTGGATGGACTCCGGCATGAACAAGTGAGTGCAATGTGTCTGGTATCTAAGTACAAAGCAGCCTGAAACTTTAGGGATAATTGAATTATTCTGATCGTTACTGAATATCAGAATTCCGCTACGTATGGTTTGTACGTAAACCTTCAAAACATCAACAGAAGTTGCGGGAGATCCGAGAGACGCATGAAGTGAACGTGCAGACGTGCTCCCAGTCATTCTCATTGCTTGTGCCTAGGCATTGTGGCATAAATAAGGGCAGCAGTATAACCCTCATTTTTTGGTTGCTCTTTAGATTTCCCGCACAGTAGTTAGAAGCCAACTTTCCATGCAGTACCACAAAATATCACCCTTGGTATTTGTCCGCCATGCCTTGAAGGCTGCCAGATTGCAGTAGCGTCTAACCAGACCTCGCCAAACAGCGCACTGGCCACGCTCCTGCCTAGCGCTGCGAGTGTGGCTGCGTGCGAGGTAGAGGGCTGAGGCGGAAAAGGAACAGGAAGGTTGCAGGCGGGCAGCTGCCTTGTCACACGCCAAGCAGTTTTCTAGCCACATTCGTCGTGTTAAATCAGATATACGTTTTGCATAAGGATTATTATGGCGTCTACGCATTTGTCCAGAAAAAGAAAAAAGAGAGATGCCACATCGTTCAACGAGGAATGGGAATAGCTATATTTTTCCGCGTCGTTTTTTACCTGTGCGGAGTGTTTAATTTGCCATTCCACCATAATGAGCTGAAAAAAAAACGCATTCAAATATCATTACAACATTAGTCACAAAGACTATATGATGCACTTATGACGAACCAGAGAGAATACTCGATGAAATTAAGGTGGCCCTTAGAGAAAAACCTACGTTCTGAAGGTTTAAAGGACGAAATTCATAAATACATGAAAACAAGTTCAATGCAATTTAAATTAGAATTGCTTGTTAATCTACCACTGCTGTTTCAAAAATTTGAGAAGGTTTTTGAGAGACCGCTACTAATCACGAATTTTTTGTTGACTTAATATATTAATAAAGCAATATATTTCGAGGTAAAAACCTCATCTTCATGCAAATATTGCAATAAAAATCATTCAACAGAAGTAGATATAGATATTGAAGCTATTATTTACAGTCTTTGCAAGTGCTGTGGCCATCCTGAGGAGAAAATAAACTAATACAAGAGAATATTTACTTCGTTTCTTGGTCTTCTGCTCCAAATACCCAGTGTTGCCACCAAATAATATCACATCAAAACAACAGTCAAATCCAAATCCAGAGGAGGCTCATTAACGAATTATAACAGCACTAGAAGCACATTTGTTACTGACACCAACGCATAGCCACATGAGAAGTGACCTATTTTCCAAATATACGCAAAACAAATTTTAACTATCAGAGGGTTCACATGTTGAGTGCCACGAAGCCGCTGGCGGACACTGCAGAGCCTCACTGCCTGATGCCTTATACCCGCCGGCGGCCACATGCTCCACTCGGTTCAGTACACTATACAGCGTGAACGTAAATAAAACTGACAAATTGCATGAACGGATTCCTGGCAGAATGGAGGGGAAAATGTCCTATGAATATGTGTACGGAAATGCATCGTTGCCACAGTAGATAGCACTGACGAATGAGAGCTGCTCTGACCACGTGCCGTGTGTTCCTTATGTGTTGCATGCTGTGCGATTGACGCAGCGTATGGTAAAAAGCGGAGTGGTCCGATATTTATGTCGGGAACAACCGAGATGGTGCTTGTGTGCTGCCAAGCAGGTGGAAACTGTCGAGACGCAGTAAAGCTGTACCAAAATAAGTAACCTCACAGACACCAATCACATCACACAACATTTCAAGTCCTTTATGGGCGTTTGTGTGATCATGAGTCCTTTCAGACGGACGAACGTGCAGGGAGGCGGTGGACTGTGCGTACACCAGATTGGAAGGACCAGGTTCTGTAGGATATTGAGACGAACCATAGTAAAAGCCCCAGGCAAGTGACCCGCCAATATGGTGTAAGCCAAAGTACGATTATGTGTATCCTGCGTGACACGCGCTCCTACCCCTATCACCTGCAGTCCCGTGAAGGCCACTTTGAACATCTATTGTGATGTAGCTGCGATACAGCTCTGTACTGTGTTCTGGGACGAATTGTTGTCGTTGCACGCATACCGTCCATTTCCGTAGAACTGGATATTTGTGGTAAGATTTTATAGTACCAAACTGCTGATGTCATCGGACCCTAAGCCTACAAACTACTTAATCCAACTTAAACTAACTTACGCTATGGACCACACCCCCCCCACCCACCCACACACCCACACACCCACACACCCACACACCCACACACCCACACACCCACACACCCACACACCCACACACCCACACACCCACACACCCACACACCCACACACCCACACACCCACACACCCACAAAACAGCACGGCACTACTTTTCGTAGTACCTTTTTACTTCCATTTCCAGTCAGGAATCCGTCCCTGCAGTTTGTCCGTTTTGTTAATGTTCACCCTGTATAGAGCAGTACCGTGCATTAATTGATATTTCTCGATCGTTCTGAAGCCGATGTATATAAAACCAGGTGAAACGCCCGCTAAACCCGCAGCGCAGAACAGGTGTTTAGGATTGTGGAAAGGGCCAAATAAGGTGGCGGTCAGTTTCACTTCAAAATTGTAGTTTATTGTAATTTAATAACACATTTAAACCAAAACGGTACGTAGCCGAACCTTTACAACTACGAGTTTCAAAATGCAATTCATTCACGGCTGAAGGCCGCCTAACAAGAAATCTTAAAAATCAACGATAAATTTCAAGTGACAGAAGACGCGCGTTTAAAATTGCAGATAAAATAATCAAAATATATATGTATATATCACAGCTAGGCTGAAAGCCTCAAGGCAAAAGTGGATAGAATTGCAAATAAAGTACGAAGATCTTGGAATACTTAACTTTCATCCATAATTGGTGTACATCGCTCTTGACGGTACATGTTTTATAATTTCAATATTAACTGGTAATGGCGCCTTGCTAGGTCGTAGCAAATGACTTAGCTGAAGGCTATGCTAACTATCGTCTCGGCATATGAGAGCGTATTTGTCAGTGAACCTTTCCTAGCAAAGTCGGCTGTACAACTGGGGCGAGTGGTAGGACGTCTCTCTAGACCTGCCGTGTGGCGGCGCTCGGTCTGCAATCACTGACAGTGGCGACACGCGGGTCCGACGTATACTACCGGACCGCGGCCGATTTAAAGGCTACCACCTAGCAAGTGTGGTGTCTGGCGGTGACACCACAGAAACAATATACTTAATTGAATGGTAGTGAAACAATATACTTAATTCCTCCGCACGGCGGCTCGATTTCACCACTACAAACACTCACTGTTGCTCACAGGAAAAGCTCCCCAACAGTGAACCACCGAAACGAACTACACAACATGAACGGACGTGGCTTGGGTACTTTTTAGGCACCACTCAACTTTGACGTCCTGGATCGGTGAGCCACGAAGCTCCTAGCGATTGGACAGCTCCACACACGCTCCGACACTGCGCAGGGGCTGCCAGAGGACCTAGCCGACTGTCTCGCATGGAGATATTCTCCCTGGTCTGCACCAACCGACCGACTACCCTCAGAATGACGACATCTAAAACAGTCGTCAGTGGAAATAACGCCAACTACACACACAACCTGACAAACACTTGCACGAAGATCTGAACGATACCCAACAGTAACTAAGCACGCACGAAGACAAATCGGTAGTCGATGCGCGCGCACGCACACACACACACACACACACACACACACACACACACACACACACACAGAGCCGACTCATGAACGATCGGCCAGCCGGGCAATGGTCGAGCGAGCCGTGTCGACACAGACCTCGCTACTCCAACCCGACTGCACTAGTGCCGCATTGCAACTGCCCGACTGGGAGGTCCGGACTACGCTCCAGACGCGTTCCAACTGACTGGCAGCCTGAACTCGCGACCCGAACAGGCTTACAACAGACAACGACCAGGAAGTAATAGCAGTCGAGCAAAGATACTACGAGAGGGGATATATCAATACGCGCTCCTAGCGCCGCTCACGGTCAGGCAAAGCAGCAGCTCAATGACACCAGTAATTTAAATTAACGTAGTGAGGTGGAAGTACGTTAAAAACAGGGTGTAAAATACATGATGGCGGAACATAAGCCACGCATGGCTCACCAGGTACAACATCTTGTGCTATGTTTGAATTACGTTTGTTGCAACATCTTCAACACTGGTTTTATTAGTAACTCATACATAATTTCAGCGTCGCTCGGCAGCCACTGTAAAGTTGACTGCTAATTTGTATTTTGGCATGAACAGTAAGACTTCCTTTCCATATAAAACAAATATAAATAGTTTTAGCTCAACTGGATCCCGTACCGTCAACCAGTGGAACGTCACGACATTGTAAACGTTGAAAAACTTATAGATTCGCGGGTGAAGTGTTACTGAGGATGTTGGGTGAGTGCGATTTTGATCTCGGTGATGAAGCATTATCGGAGATTCCTGACGAAGAAGATTCGTTGGTGGACACAACTGGTAGCGTCAACAGTGGAGATGAAACGATTGCGTTGGTAATGCTGATGACAATGGACTGCAAGAAACGTGCAGCAAGTAGAACTGTAAGAAGCCTCGAATGCGACGAAGACTAAACTGATAGTACTTCTCCAATCCAAGATCACACTTGCAGACCACGTTCATCCACAGTATATGTTTCATAGAACTGTGACTGTATAACACACTCGCCATCCAAAGACCTACTGAGCTAAACAGAGTGGAGCTCGTGGCCGCCGGCGGGCACAGGGAGTCAGGCGTGAGTCGACGTGTCAGTCGGACTCATGAGACCCACACGAGATGAGGCCGTCGGTGGATATTTAACTCACACAAAGAAGCACAGCGCGAAGTGTGGCAGCTTCCCTGAATTGCTGCAGGGGTGATAAGAAACATGATAAAGGACTGAAGTGGCAAATAGTTGGAAAAAGACACTCATTATCTCGTAAAGTTTACACAAAGAGTTAATTAACATAGGAAAATCGAACAGGCTGTTAAGTAGCGCATACTCAGAGCCCTGTGAAAAAATGGTTTAATCGAAACGTACAGTGCTCTATAAGTAACAGGTATCAAGCTCAATCTGTGAAATGAATTGGAAGAGCAGGAAGTTATATCGTTCTTTTAAACACTGTCTCTGTCATACTCTTCATTGGTGGTCCGATGAACCCTCTGCCAGGCACTTAAATGTGATTTGCAGAGTATCCATACAGATGTAGATGTGATTATAGTAAGCACGGGTATAGCTCTAGGTACTGTATTAAAACAGGGGAGCAGGGGTGAGAGAAGATGCATGGAGCTGTTTTGTCTCTCAAGAGGCTTCCATTCCTTATCGCTGTCTCCTTGTTTCTCGCATATTACTTTTTATTCTCGGTGTAGCAGTTTACGATCGTTACAGCCGCCCTGACTTGTCAAATCAAGACGCAACAGGATGCACTTCTGTACCGTATTCCGCGATTAACTGCTTCCTTCTCCGGGCCCGGGCCTGCTCCTCCGACACATTGGTAATCTTCCCGCGGCGTTCTATACCGTAAGAGTAGTTCCGGATACTGCAATATGCACTGATGGAGCCGATAACGCGTTTAATGTTGTTTGAAGATATCAAGAGCGCCTCGCTACGACGGGGAGAATAGTGTTCCTGCTGTGTCGCTATTCCTGAGGGCACTTAAAAAGTGCTAGTTAAAAGTCACTGAACGCATTGCATTGAGCCAAGCTGTGAGTCTGCCTGAGAGATATTCTCTGCATCACACACAGAAAAGAGAGTACGCAGTTGTACACTATGTTTACACATGTTAATACTGTTACCGATGAGGGTGACGAAGCGTCCGAGAATCTTCGTTCAAGCATTCGACGACTCTTGTCCGGAAGTATCACTATGCGACTACTTTGCGTTTTGGCTGTTTTCAGAGCATACAATGCGTGAGGGCTCCTTGGATGTCTCTGACTACACTGCAGAGACGGGAGCTTACGTTCAGACTCCCTATAACAGCGTACAAGCAGGAAAGTGATCTTCACAAAAATCATTATATAAATACACTACAAATCTATCTCCAGAGCAGTTGCCATTTAAAAAAGGAGTTGTGGGTCCTAGAGTAAGTATTGCTGATGTTTAGTTTTTTTTAGGCAGTGACTTCACGGAGTGGCCGTGCGGTTTGAGGCGCCATGTCACGGACTGCGCGGCCTCTCCCTCCGGAGATTCGAGTCCTCCCTCGGGCATGGGTGTGTTTGTTGTTAGCATAAGTTAGCTTACGTTAGTTTAAGTAGTGTGTAAGTCTAGGGACCGATGACCTCAGCAGTTTAGTCCCTTGGGAATTCCCACACATTTGAACATTTTTAGGCAATGCAACCCACCATTAGACTGCTCGCTGAATCTATTTTGGCTGAATTTATTGGTCCTTGGGCTACGTCATACAGCCAGCAGATACTCATCTGAAATTTGCTGGTATTGATAGAAAGTTAGCGTTGAAATAATAGTTACAGATAGACCAATACCGTGTAATCACCATAAATTCAAATGTTATAAAACTCTTTCGTGCAGTCCATTGTCAGATATATGTTGGTGGTAGACGTGGGTACCTTCGCCAATAGTGAATTTGAAGTATTTTCATGACAACTTTCGCCATCATTTAAGGAAACTGAAGGGGGTAGATCAGTAACACTAAGTCTAATACTCACTACTACAGCTTGAGCATCCACAGGCATGGCAGAAGCAAGTTGTTGTATGACACTAAGTGTTAAGTTATGGATTTTGTTAATTAGGGGATTCTTCGTTTTTTACACTCGTAGCGATGCGCGGAGGTTGTGGAGGATCTGGATTTCTTTATATTTGTCTTGCTAGATATTGACTAGCATGCCACTGCAAGTGTTGCTTTTCTTGTTGCTTATCGACGAGCACGATGAGTAGTTGTACGTCCTGTGTATGTGTCGCCGGCTGTCCTGGTGTGGTAGTGGGGGTGGCGGCGGTTCTGCGTGCCGCTTCGACGCTGGTGATGCAAACACGGCCTTCTAGATTGCTTGAGAGAGCCGCAGTTGCCGGACGTAGTGAGATGGCGGACCAGCGGCCGTTCAAAAAAATGGTTCAAATGACTCTGAGCACTATGGGACTTAACATCTATGGTCATCAGTCCCCTAGAACTTAGAACTACTTAAACCTAACTAACCTAAGGACATCACACAACACCCAGTCATCACGACGCAGAGAAAATCCCTGACCCCTCCGGGAATCGAACCCGGGAACCCGGGCGCGGGAGCCAGAGGCTGTCACTTGCAATGAAGGAATCATTGTATGGCCCTGTATATTCATTAGCACATTGCCGTCGTCTTTGCGTACTGCCTATTTTCATATGATGCACGAGTTTCTTGGTAGCTGATCTCATTTTAAGCCATTATATTTTTAAATTTTTTTTGTGTTAAGTACTCAGGGCTAGTTTTATCCACGGAGTTGTAAGTTACTTGGCTGTGAATACCTGCAACAGGTGCTTCTTTTCGACATAAGTTAATGCCGTGTGACGCAGCGCAGTGACTGCATCTTGTTCGGCTATGGCGCTGCTTGCTGCCATGTCCGTAACGCGAACAGTTGTAGCATTCCAATACTGGGTAAATATAAGGGCATACTAGGCACCGCACACCGTGTATTTTAACATAGCGTGACATATGCTGTGATTTGCTATAGACGTACAGGGCGAAGTGGCTCTTTCAAAATTTACGCTGCTATAGAAGATGTGATGGCCGCAAGATGTTCACTGTCTGTGTGTTGATGCTGGACTTTGTGCAGCGAACTATATGTGGCAGTGGTTAAGATTCTGTACTCGTATTTAGGATGAGAGACGTTCAGATCCCCATCGAGCAATCCAGTTTCACGTTTTCTGTGGTCCTCGGAATCACAAAGAGAGAATGTTAGGTTTGTTTCTTGTGGGACTGAGTTGGTGCTCTGTCACTCATGACGAAGGGACTTATGATTTACCTCAATATGTTTTCTGAAAAAAAAAAATTTCGAAAATGGTTTCTGGAAAATATAATGTCATTTGAGACCATTGTGTCGCTACAGGTACACATAACTAAAGAATACGGTCAACAACTTCTTGGTACAGAAATAATTAGTACACCATTCACGTGACAAAATTTATCACAATAAATTATTGAATATGAAATTTAACAAAACAATTGTTATTGTTGTTCAAACAAAGTGTTACACGGTATTTGGAACATTGAACTCGGTTTCTGCCAGTGCATTTTCCTAAGCCGGCCGGAGTGACCGAGCGGTTCTAGGCGCTACAGTCTGAAACCGCGCGACCGCTACGGTCGCAGGTTCGCATCCTGCCTCGGGAATGGATGTGTGTGATGTCCTTAGGTTAGTTAGGTTTAAGTAGTTCTAAGTTCTAGGGGACTGATGACCTCAGAAGTTAAGTCCCATAGTGCTCAGAGCCATTTGAACCATTTTGAACCATTTTCCTAATGTGTATCTTTGCTCCCTCCCTTAAAGGTCATGTGGTCAATGAGAAAGCACGTCATATCTGGCATCTAAAACTGGCCTCACATCTCTCTGCGATGTTTTTACCGCATCCGATGCGGCTCCTCATCTTCAAAAATGGTTCAAATGGCTCTGAGCACTATGGGACTTAACTTCTGAGATCATCAGTCTCCTAGAACTTAGAACTACTGAAACCTAACTAACCTAAGGACATCACACACATCCATGCCCGAGGCAGGATGCGAACCTGCGACCGCAGCGGTTGCGCGGTTCCAGACTGTAGCACCTAGAACCGACGGTCACCTCGGCCGGCCCTTCATCTTCAATATCATCCTCAGTCAATCGCGGACGTCCTCTTTTCCTCGAAGTGGAGCTGTTTTCCTTCTGCATTATGATTAAAGCTTCAGCTAGCTGGTTTCTGAACTTAAACAGATCCATTTTCTCTTTACGTACTTTTCCTTTGGCATTCAGATCTCTCAGGTATTGTAGCCATGAGTTGCATATAGAGAGATCGACCATGTGAAAAATTACTTTTACAGGCCATTTCTTAGTTTTCATGGGTATTCTGTACACAGGAATAAAAAAATCAATTTTGTCAACGCCGCCCATAAACGCACAGTAATCCTTTACGATGGCTGGTCTTGTCCAGATGTTTCTTCTGCGCTGCACTCCACCTCTTTTCTTTATCGATAATGTCTGCACTCACGTATGAGGAAGTGAGAGTGACAGCACTATTATCGAGCCAGCGAAAGACAAAGAGATCTTCTTCTGTGCCGGCCGGAGTGGCCCCTGCGGTTCTAGGCGCTACAGTCTGCAGCCGAGCGACCGCTACGGTCGCAGGTTCGATTCCTGCCTCGGGCATGGATGTGTGTGATGTCCTTAGGTTAGTTAGGTTTAATTAGTTCTAAGTTCTAGGCGACTGGTGACCTCAGAAGTTAAGTCGCATAGTGCTCAGAGCCATTTGAACCGTTTTCTTCTTCTGTGGTCACACAAACATAGACAGATCCTCTTCCTTTCTTCTTCAGTTCGGACTAGGATTTCGGGGGACACTTTTGTAATAGGTTAGCTCTGATGGTCCCAATGGAAAAGACCTTTTTCTACAGTTCACGCACCAGTGACACAGATGTAAAATAATTATCGAAATAAAGTTTGTACCCTTATACCCAGAGCCTTGTGGAATGTGTTCACTTAGTCGCATCACAATGGAACACCAAGGCCCAGGTCCTTGTGCTCACTATGAATTCACGTACTTTTGCCCTGATATATTTCAAAATCATATTCAATTCCGCAAACTCCACGACGAACAAAATTTTTTAGACCAACAGGTTTTGGTTTACCACGAAGAAATTGCTTCATTACAGTTCTTTCTTTGAAAGGGATCATTTGCTCCTCAATACTTTCTTCTTGTTTCAGACTGAGACAAGTTACCCTGATTCTATTTAGCATTGGTCTCACTTTCCAAAATTTGTCTTCCGGAGAACCACCTTCCATTTTGTCTACTAAATGAATATGATTCCTCATTCTGAATATTCTATTTATAGGAAATGTGTCTGCAGTTAAAGGTATGCTGTGTGAGGCTCCCACTACATACACAATCTGGGAAATCCTAATGTACCCATCAAAATATGTACTCCAATCAGTTTTCGTATTTTCGAGCTGGTACATTTCACTGGCACTCCATTTTTCTGCACTGAATACAAACTTGTTTGTTCTGAAAGCAATTCCGGAAAATCACTGTTGAAGTATCCTGAAAAAAATTCAGCAGGACTTCTTACTTATTCATTGGCTGTAACATCTAGACCACTGAAAGTAGTGTCAAGGCATGTGAAGGCATTTTTTTTTTTTTTTTTTCATTTGAATTGGCGTTGCGGCTGTTCATTTTCTGCTTGTGTCTCTTTCATGTTGTGAGGTCCGGCACTCCGATTGTGCTTCTTCTTTCCTCGTATCAGCTGTATCTCCAACAGTTTCAGGTCCAGACTCTTCACTGTCGGCCGGCCGGTGTGGCCGAGCGGTTCTAGGCGCTTCAGTCTGGAACCGCGCGACCGCTACGGTCGCAGGTTCGAATCCTGCCTCGGGCATGGATGTGTGTGCTGTCCTTAGGTTAGTTAGGTTTAAGTAGTTCTAAGTTCTAGGGGACTTATGACCACAGCAGTTGAGTCCCATAGTGCTCAGAGCCATTTGAACCATTTTTTTAATCCTGCCCCGGGCACGGATGTGTGTGATGTCCTTAGGTTAGTTAGGTTTGAGTAGTTCTAAGTTCTAGGGGTCTGATGACCTCAGACGTTAAGTCCCATAGTGCTCAGAGCCACCTTCACTGTCTGAGAGCTCTAAGAGCTCACTGTCATTGAGCCTTAGTAGAATCTGCTCACTTTCCTTGTCGGAAAGTTTCGCCATATCAGAGTCTGAAAAATTAAAATATTTACTGAAATGAGCTATGTGATGTGTGAAAATAATCGGAATATCCATTAAAATATTAAGAAGGATTATCTCTCAAAATTATTTCAACTGAACATCAAGAATATTACCTACAAAAACGAAAATGTCCATGCAACGTGGACACACGTCGTCACAATTGTGTCAAATGATAACAACCAGATTTGAAAAAAAAATGTAGCTAACAATGTAGCAAAAAAACGTTCACCAAAATCACACACACACACACAAAGTAAACTTACCTTTAAGAAAATTTTAACACCTTTGTCCTTCATAAATCTTCGACAGGCTCGAAACAGAAAGGAAAAAAAAAATGTGAAGCACGTTCCACACACTACAAGACATGTAACACAGCACGCCAAACATTCGACTGTTGACTTCCCTATTCAAAGGAGACGAATGCGCTCCATGTGGCACACACCTGTTAGTACAGATTGTTGTCATCCGCCACCAGCGTGACGAAACGCAGACTTTCTGTGTTTCCACTCTGCTGTCAGTGAAACATGATGGTGTCAGTTGACAACACTATGAACGAAAGGGATATGATCCACCCTCCCTAAGGGCAGATACACAGCCTGAAAAAAAACTCAAGCGCCCAGAAGACATGATCAGACGTCATTGTAGCTTCGTACACGTTCATACCATCGGTGGCTTTGTAAATGATTTGCAGTTGCAGTTCTTTGTGAAAGTAGACCAGTGACCAGAGAGCATCAGCGTTGTCCGCGTCTAGTGTTACTGACAGACCTGGTATGGTGTACAAGGGGCGTGAACAGCGCCAGATGTTGAGGGATCTCTGAGGAGGACACGAAGATGCCGCGTATTGGTACGAGACAGCGTTATCAGCTCGTGAAATAGTTTGAAAGGAGACTCATTGTGGGTCTCCGTTTGGCCAGCTGCAATATCCAGATCTGTGGGGCATTAGAATGTGAAAGTGGCCGATGATGGACTGCATGGGATCGTGACGGCAGGCATACTCGTCATCTAGGTCCCAGTCGATCATGTCTGGCCTCCATGAAGGAGGACCGCCGTATTGTGCACCAAGCACATACTAACCGCTTCACACCAGCACCTGCCATCCTAGACCAAGTTATGAACTCCCTACAACATTCTGTAATTTTCTGTACTACTGGTCGCAGAGTAAAAGCAACTGGCCTAGGGAATTACCGTCCTACGTACAGGCTGCCGTTAAGACCACATCGCAAACAACTGCGGCCGGGAAATACGGACTGCTGGTGAACGACTTCGCGCTGTGCTCAGTGATGAGTCCCGGTTAGGCACTCTCCCACACGACCATCGTCGACGTGTATGGCGGCGACCTGGGGAAAGGATCCGTTCGTGCAACATTATGGAGAGGAACAGCGGTGTTACTCCTGGTGTCATGGCGTGGGGAGCCCGGGTATGATTTCAGATCACGGCTGGTAGTGATTGAGGGATTTCTGACTGACAAAGGTACATCACGACATCTTGCGCCTCATGTGTAACCTCTCACGTGACAATATCGTGGTGCCATTTTCCAACGTGGCAATGCTCGTCCACACATGACACGTGCTTCTATGAACTTACTGTATATTGCAGACGTACTCCTATGGCCAGTACATTCCGCAAGACTGTCCTTGGTAGAAAATGTGTGTCACCAGCTCGGAGGTCAGCTCTGTCCCTGCACCAGTATCCACGGTATCAAGGACAGTTACATTTGTGGGTCAGATTGATTCACAAGAGGAGAAATTAGCTTTATGACACCCTTCCCAACCGAGTCACTGCATGCGTCCAGACCAGAGTAGGTGCAACGTGGTACTCATAAGTGGGTTTATGCTGCCAATTTTTTTGTAAATTTGACTCGATATTACAATCACTGAAATAAAGTCACATTCCCTCGCATTTTGTTTCCTCCTCCCCTTCTTGGTGCTTCATCATTGGACAATGTATATGATCTGCCATCTTACCAAATCCCGTCTACTGACGCTTGACATCCGTTAATTTTAAAAATTTCTTCCATTCATTTCGTCGAGTTTTCCACTTCGGTATAGCTCTTCTAAGACCACTCCTAGCTTTCCAAGTTTGTATAGCTCTTCTAAGATAATAATCCTTAGCGCGTAACGAGAAAACCGTGAATGTGCATCCAGGCTCATCTGAGACGGCGAATGAGTGAATAAATATGTTTTGAGGGTTCCGCCCTGTCCAAAACACTGTCTTGTTTTTCTGTGTTTATCCATACATGTTTCAAAGACTTCCATCATCAATGTGTTTCCTTTAGCCTACAGTAATGCACAAGTAAATATTGCATGATAAATACAAAAAAGCTAGACGGTTTATAATTGAAACAGCAAACTGCACCAAGTATGGTTTCCAAAGCTTATTTAAATGAGATCATTGCGGGTTACGGATTAATTACAAATGTCTTCCATATTTCCTTGCACTCCATCTGGGGCCTCGTTTTGAACTCGTTAGTGGTTTTGTGGACGAAGATGAACGAAACGTTTTCGTTCACAACTCGGTTAACTTATGAGAGGTAATTTTTTTTCTTTTTTACCTTTACAAAAACATTCATGAAATGATTTTAAAGTTAATAAAACACGGAATGTTAATATAATCTAAGTGATATATCTTTCTGTGCTCGAATTCGCCATGTATTTGTGTCATGTCTTTTAAAAGATAACACATTTTTGCACGTGTACTATGTACGTACTGTTTAATTTTCTGGGAACAGCTTTAACATACACCATTCTATGTTTTATGGCAGCCCGTACGCTCAACATTTATAAAACATGGCCTAGCAGCACATGATTAATTAAAACATAATATTTCCAAAGATGTTAGATTAGTAAAGATGTTAAATTACAGATGCTGTATAGAGTGTATGGGCATTGTAAAAGATTTCTTTGCTAGAGCGACGAAATCAATCTAAAACTCGGAAAGAGAAGTAAAACTATGCTCAACAAATTTTAATTGCATTCTACTCAGTGGCTAAGATTATACAAGAAAATGTTGTACAGGGTGATCTGGAATGTGCGAAAAGCTTGTAAGGGTATTACAGGGTAGATTGTGCTAAGAAATAATTGTTAATAAAAAAACTTCGATACGTTGCGCCGTTTCCGTATTATTTGGCATGGTAGTCAGCCAATCAGGTCGGCGCGCGCACAAATTCATGCAGCCTGCCAGAGGCGGTGAAGCCAAATTTATTCTTCGTTTGGTTTCCTCACATCGAACCAACATAGCTTTTACTCACCTAGCTTAAATTTATCACTTACCAAAAAGGAATATTTGAACTGATAATGAGCAATTCAACAATTGGTAACTCATGAACCTTCAGATTTGTGTATATTAACGCATTTAAGCGTTTACAGATGCTTGACTTTGCGCGCGCAAGGACTTGATTGGCTAATCTCAATGCTAATTAACTCTAAAACAGCGCAAAGTATCGAATATTTTTCTTAACAATTATTTCTGAGCGCAGCCTCTACTGCAACACCCTTACAATCTTTTCAGACTGTTTCTGACCACCCTGATAACATAAAATATTTGTTACAATGTGAACAGATAAGGTATTTTGTAGACACTGAATAGAACCAGCACTGACCATGAGCATTAGATGGCCATGACTGTGTACAATAAAAAATCACAAAAATTATCGTTTTTTCTAAGGTGATTTGTCAACTTTTGATAATATAGCGCACATACAAGTTGGTCACATAATTACGAGGTTTACAAAAATCAATAAAAAAAGTGCATATTAAGAGAACAATTTATTGTTCGTATTGCTGTCTTATTTTAACACAGTTTGTAATCTGCAACTACTTTTAGAGTGTTTACTCTTTCGAAAAGAGTTGTTTTCTAAACTTGTATTTATCACCGCCGCTTAGTGAGGCGCAACATGAGCTACGTACGCTGATGAATGTGGCATTGCAGCCTGCGTAAGGAATGTGCATAATGCCCATTCATTAAACGAAGCGTGAAGATTCAACCATGATATGCTGTAAGCAATAATTACATGATAATAACCTGCTGTGACGCCTCTGTTACTTCTGCTTCTGTGTTTCTCAATGTAATAGCTATCATAATCATAAAGTGTCATCCGCTGAAGCCATTGCGTTGCATTACTCGCGTGTAAGACTAGAAGCTCAGCCGAGCTGTTTGTTCAAATGGCTCTGAGCACTATGGGACTCAACTGCTGAGGTCATTAGTCCCCTAGAACTTAGAACTAGTTAAACCTAACTAACCTAAGGACATCACAAACATCCATGCCCGAGGCAGGATTCGAACCTGCGACCGTAGCGGTCCTGCGGTTCCAGACTACAGCGCCTTTAACCGCACGGCCACTTCGGCCGGCGAGCTGTTTGTACTGCGGAACACATTGAGCTGTAATTTTAGAAGCACGGTAAGAGCACGAACCGTATCGAATCCACGCGTCGAATTAACGCGTTGGCTAACTTATTCCGCTTTTCCACGTCTCTTTAGACAAATATGAAACTCAGATACGCTACACGCAAACTGATGAGCTCTTAAAATCACAGAGAATGGAGTTTATACTAACCACACACTGCCGACAGCTTCATTTTCCTTACATAAGGTGATGTTGCGGTATAAAGGACATCCGGCCACTGAAGCAAGTACAAAACCGGCGTAAAAGATCTTTAATCATATCTGCACACTACAATCGAAACCATTTAACACGAAGTGCGATAGTGAAAAGATAAAACGGAAACACCAGAGATTAATTTCTCCCCTCTCCTATATAAGCAACTAGTCACCGAGAAATCTCAAACACAATTTATAGTCCACCATTTTTAGCAGCTGCATAAAACATCAGCTGCCAGCGCGCAAGGAATCCAGTTCAACCTCATGGTCTGTATCTGTATTAACATGTTCGACAGTCATGATTCACTCTGTCGTTAGGGTCAGGCTTTCTGTTTTATTTCTTTTATACCCGGTGTGTATTCATTTCACGTCAAATTCGTTGTCTTAACATAATATCAGTCTTTAAATATGAGCGAATGAGCAAAATGCTTTATTGTAAGTTTTAAAATAAATACAGAATTATGTACAGTTAATGTACGAAAAGAGACAACTTAAACGCGAAAACGCAGTGGACCACCACTCTTCTCAGCAAACAGAAATAGATTACTGTAAGCACTCCTCTTCGTCTAAGATGACAAACTTAAAGCCAATAGCAATCGGTTGTTAATATTGCCGCTATAAGCTAAATTGCTCTCGCTGCCAAGTTGCTGCAAGGAATTACGATTTCATGTTTCTAAGTCTGTTAGCTACACTTAATCGATACCCAGTAATGTCATCAGCTTAAACGCAGCCGATGAGCAGTGGAGGGAAAATTGACTTTCACGAAAAGTTAATGAAAATTTTTGATCCTAAACGTAATTTCGTAAATCATCCCAAGATTAAATATACATGCATGTAAAATATACATCCTCGTAAAATCAGATGGTTCTTTTAAAAATGAAAGCTTTGTAGTCCTGCGCGTAAGTTAAAACTGACCCCAAGTTTCTATCTTCATTCATGTGGAAGGTATATTCTTGTGAAGTTGGATAAACGTTTTTGAAACACTCTCTATTTTTTGTACGTTGTTTTTTTATTTTACGGGTTTGCGTTGATCGACAATGAAAGCATAAAAACGGAATGGTTTAATTGTTGCAAGCAATGCTACTTTTGACTGTGTATTTTCCATAGTTCGAATTAAGTCACGGGCCCGCATCTCGTGGTCGTGCGGTAGCGTTCTCGCTTCCCACGCCCGGGTTCCCGGGTTCGATTCCCGGCGGGGTCAGAGATTTTCTCTGCCTCGTGATGGCTGGGTGTTGTGTGATGTCCTTAGGGTAGTTAGGTTTAAGTAGTTCTAAGTTCTAGGGGACTGATGACCATAGATGTTAAGTCCCATAGTGCTCAGAGCCATATAATTAAGTCACACAAAAATAATCACGCAGTCAGTCCCACATGAAAGGTGAATGATGTGAAATAAAATACAAGACTTTGTTTATTTTTAGTTTACATGACTTGTTTTATTCAAAACATGTTCCTTGTGAGTCAATACGTAACTGGAAGCGTTGGAAAAACTGTTAGAAACAATTCTGATATTCAGTCTTCGAAGTTGTGTACAGTACCATGCTTGCAGCCTTCTGGATATCTCAAATCGTATCGAAACGCTTTCCATTAGTTATCATTTTCAGTTTTGGAAGCAATCAGAAATCGCACGGAGACAAATCAAACGAATAAGGAGATTGTTCAAGCACCACGATGCTTTTGTCGGCCGATGTACTGTCTGCAATAGACACTAAGATACGGTATTCAGGTCAAACCCGAACAATCCTCACCCACAGACGATTTAAAACACCCAACTAATAATCTGTGTTCACCATTTTACCTTCTAGAGTAAATTATTTATGAATAATTCCTTTTGAATCAAAGTTTCTGCAACTAATTACGATGTTATGTTTTTAAGCCTGTTAGCTATGTTCGTTCGATACCCAGTAATGCCAGCAGTTTATAGGCAACCGGTCTCGGGAGATTCTGGAGCTTTCCATTCGGAGTTTTGGCGCTTTGTAAGTGGCTCATATTGAAAATATGTTTCGTCACCTGTTACTACGCAAGACATGGAATCTGGGTTCCTAGCGGCCGATCTTTTCAAGTCTCTGCAGTGTTCTGCTCTGCAGTCTTTCTTATCGTCAGTGAGCAGAGTGGGGCACAAAGCGACAACAGACCTTTTTGTTCAAAATTTCAGTTATAATCCGATGCACAGTTGTTTTAGGAATTCCAATGAGCCCCTCAATTTACTTGGTACACAACGATCATTTCCAAGAATTTCAGCCACATTCTCCGACTGTAACTATCGATGATACTCCCGGACGTGGCCGGCCGAAGTGGCCGTGCGGTTAAAGGCGCTGCAGTCTGGAACCGCAAGACCGCTGCGGTCGCCGGTTCGAATCCTGCCTCGGGCATGGATGTTTGTGATGTCCTTAGGTTAGTTAGGTTTAACTAGTTCTAAGTTCTAGGGGACTAATGACCTCAGAAGTTGGGTCCCATAGTGCTCAGAACCATTTGAACTCCCGGACGTGGATCATCTTCACTGCTCTCTCAGCCATCGCTAAATCTTGCGTACTACTTAAAAACGTTTTTACAATTTACTGTCTCATCCCTCAAACAGTTCGTATCATTTCAGAACTGTCTGTTTGCCCAGTTTAAAACAATACTTATGTTCGCACGTTGCTCCCTTGCTCCTTTCACGACGGAAGTAACTTTCTGTGAAAATTTAGGTTATTACGAGCAGTCAGTGACGCCAGCGCAGTTAAATTTAAAACGGAAGGTAGTCTAAATATCACGCTGGTTAATTCATACATCCATTGACGTATAGCATTAGTATTTACGCGAATGTGATATCAGTCCATTTTTCTGTGGAACGGTTAACTCATGTTGATCTCCATAAACGAAAACACAAGCTGGGAAACGATGAGGTTATACAAAATATGGGAAGATGACGGTCCAACTAGGACAGGTAGAGAGGGGTGTCCTAGCCGACAGCTACATGCCTCGTTTCCATACATTACTTTAGATCTAATGGAAAGTGGGTCGATCATGTGAGAAAAAGTAAACGTCGAAATTAGGCCTTTAATCTGCAGCGCTTCACAAATGGATGCCGATACAAGGAAAATCGGAGCCTAATTGAATGGTGACAGCCAAGTCTTGTTTTTAATTATTTAGAGTCGCCACTAAACCGTAATGGCACTACCTTAGTTTTGATTTTGCCCCTCAGGTCGGGAACCACTGATTTCGATTGTGTGCTTTCTGCAGTCATTTTCACCTCTCATCCTGTACAAAGGAGTGAGTCATTTAACATTATTTTTGGAAACATCAGGAACACTGCAAATCGGATTAATGAAAGGTTGTCACAAAAGTTGTTCATCTTCAAGGGGGACATCGAGTGACACCAAACTCGACCCCAGTGTTCCACTCCCTAGGTGTGGGGAGTGAAGTTAAATTTCAAATAGCAATCCCAGTTTATATTGGAGATTCGGATTCCCCAGGAACAAAAATGTAAGGTTTGTATTTAACATTTGTCAGTGTATTTAACATTTTTTTAGTTGTGTTACAGATGGCGCCGTGATCAACAAAATTCAAAATGGGTTACAAGCAACTGATAAATAATAATTATTGAAGAAATATACATCATATTAGGAACAAAAGAGGTTAGCAAGGCACTTATTCTAAAATGTTTAATGAGGAACCAGCTTTTTATGTTCAACAAACAGTCTCTATAAGACCCTCCTCTCCCCCTTCCCCCCCCCCCCCCCCATGCACACCACGAAAGTTTGGCAACAACCTCGGAGCCACTCTCGCTCCTTTGTTGAGCAATTTAAAACTGTTAAAACTGCACCTGCACAGAGACAACCCGTGATGGATTCCTAGGCACATGCAGGCCGGCGATCCGTTAACACTCGTCACTTGAGTGGCACTACACTGCCGGTCTAGTGCCTGCTTGTGGGCATGCGGAAACTAAGGGGTACTGAAGTAGTTGTCCACCTGCGGGCACCTATGAATCTGTCGCGGGTTCTCTCTGTACAGGAACGTTATTAATGTGCTCAAAAATAGTGTGTGGTCGGCACTGAGGATATTGCCGCTTCGGATCGCGTTCAAATATCGTACAATGGTTGTGAACGGTCCCTAATGGTTCCACCATGTACGCCAGAGCAAATATTGTGGTCGTACTATACACTCCAAAAGTGTGCGATCACGTTCAGTGGGGTTGCAGGCCCATCAAGTCCTTACAGAAGCACTGAATAATCTGGGAGGCGCCAGCAGCGTTAGAGATCGTCACGAACGTCGTACTGTTGCTCATCACATTGCGAACTGTCGTTTTCGAACGCGAAATGTCTGGGAATCAATGCCCCGAAAATGGTTCAAATGGCTCTGAGCACTATGGGACTCAACTGCTGAGGTCATAAGTCCCCTAGAACTTAGAACTACTTAAACCTAACTAACCTAAGGACAACACACACATCCATGCCCGAGGCAGGATTCGAACCTGCGACCGTAGCGGTCGCGCGGTTCCAGACTGTAGCGCCAGAACCGCTCGGCCACCAGCGGCCGGCTCAATGCCCCGAAAGAATGGTGGTTTCATTAACGCCCTTTATGCCATTCCTTCAAGAATTCTAGTGTCTGTTCTGAGAGGCCGAGTGTCCGGAACGTTTTCCTCGGCCACCCATAGGAAAACCCCGTGATTTTAAACTGGGCGTCGCGTTTGTGACCTCCACTGCAGAGGCATCAAGAGAGAGGACGGAATTTAGGTAAGAGAGGGCGTGACGATCTTCTCATCATGTGATACGTCCACTGTTACGTTGGAAGAATTGTGGCGAAATTTGACGCCAATGTGACGTCATCAACCTATCTTAAACGTCACACGAACTTCTGAGCTCTGTCTCAACTCATTGGCGATTGAAGCGCCGCAAAGCACGAGGGTGAAGCTGCGGGCAACATGTTTTGTATCATTACAGAGGAATGTTTTATGCAACTTTGAGACCAACTTCAAGGGGAGACAGTTATACGGATTCGGAAAAGTAACCCTTAACTGGTGTAGCACAATGTATTGTCTATTAACCATTCATTTCAGACTGAGAATCGCTATATATCGCTTTACTTAACGTGTTGCTTATGATTTTCTGATGTTGTGGTATTGTTTGTCGTATTGAAGTACTGATGTATTTTGTTGTTGCCGTTTCTTGCTATTGCATTTTGTATGATTTTTCAGTTAAGCACAAAATTTCTGTAGCCATTTCACGTGTCACTGTAGCTATGTGGCGTTCATTTGCTTCGTTTTGTTCGTTTCGTATTCGTTTGGGGTGTGACGTAAAATTTGAAGTGCTGTTAACATTCTCGATGTTTTGCTTATGAGTGTATGCGTGTGAGAAGTAGGGGTAGAGGGGAGTTATGGAAAGGTAGGTAGAGTGAGTATTGTGGAGTATTGGGAATAGAATTTGATTTTAAAGGGTTACATGGGAGGTGGGGATGTCTTTTACATAGTTTTTCTGTAGTGGCAAAAAGTGTATTATTCAACAGTGATGTACATTATCTTTGTACTGTTTTCCATTGCGTATTGATTTTTACATGTGATAACTTTCTTTTATTATTGACTTATGGTACAGGCTGTTAATAGCTTTAAGAATTTTTAAATCAGTTTCTAAGTTTTTTGGGTGGTGATTCTGTGCTATTATGTGATCAGCAACTGTTGAGTGAGAGCTTCCACTTTTCAATACTCTGAGTTGTTCTGTATATCTTTTTCTAAATTTACTACATGGTTAGCCCACGCATACACATTGACAGAAATTACAGTTTAATTGCTATATACCACTATGCCTTTATGCGTCAGTGTTATTGGTGTGTCTTCCAAGTCTGTTCTGTATTGTGTTGTTAGTTTGGTATGCTATGTTGACTCCTTGACTCTTTAGTTGTTGCCCAACAGGTGTAACATTGTTATTTTGTGTTATTATGTTCTATTTGTTGCATACTGACTGCTGAATTGTTGCATTATGGGTTTACCAGTCTGTTTGTAAGTTTCATCAAAATGTGTTATCTGCTCTTATATACAGGGTGAGTCACCTAACGTTACCGCTGGATAAATATCGTAAACCACATCAAATACTGACGAACCGATTCCACAGACCGAACGTGAGGAGAGGGGCTAGTGTAATTGTTTAATACAAACCATACAAAAATGCACGGAAGTATGTTTTTTAACACAAACATACGTTTTTTTAAATTGAACCCCGTTAGTTTTGTTAGCACATCTGAACATATAAACAAATACGTAATCAGTGCCGTTTGTTGCATTGTAAAATGTTAATTACATCCGGAGATATTGTAACCTAAAGTTGACGCTTGAAACCTCCGACGTTCAGTTGCGTGTTGTAACAAACACAGGCCACGGTCGGCGAGCAGCATCTGCAGGGACACGTTTACGATGACGACCGTGTTTACGAGTGTGGCTGTAGTGCACTGTTGTGGTTTGGTCTAGCTGTCGCAGTGTCCGCATGTAGCGCTTGCTGCTATTGTTATTCTGCATTCGTCTCCGCACGCAGACCAACTGTAGTACACCGTGTTACCAGACGTCTGTGATAGTGTAGTGTTGTAGGAACTGTGACCATGGTGTATACGAACTCTGAAAAGGTGGAGATGATACTCATCTATGGCGAGTGTCGACGAAATGCAGCTGAAGCCTGCAGGGTGTATGCACAACGGTACCCGGACAGAGAGCATCCAACGTGCCGCACATTGCAAAACATCTACCGCCAACTGTATGCAACAGGTATGGTCGTAGCACGCAAACGGGTCCGTAACAGGCCCGTCACAGGAGAAGCGGGTGCAGTTGGTGTGTTAGCTGCTGCTGCCATGAACCCACACATGAGTACACGGGACATTGCGAAAGCCGGTGGACTGAGTCAAAGTAGTGTCATGCGCATACTGCATCGTCACCGCTTTCACCCGTTTCATGTGTCGCTACATCAGCAGTTACATGGTGATGACTTTAATCATCGAGTGCAATTCTGTCAATGGGCAATAACAGAGAATGCGTTGCAGTTCTACCTGTTTACCGATGAAGCGGGTTTCACAAACCACGGGGCAGTGAATCTACGGAACATGCATTACTGGTCCGTGGACAATCCTCGCTGGCTCAGACAGGTAGAGCGACAGCGACCGTGGACTGTAAATGTATGGTGCGGAATCTTGGCGACCGCCTCATTGGTCCTCACTTCATTGCAGGGGCCCAAACAGCTGCAACATACATCGCGTTTCCACAGAATGATCTGCCAACGTTGCTCGAAAATGTCCCACTGGAAACGCGTCGACGTATGTGGTATCAGCATGATGGTGCACCTGCACATTCCGCAATTAACACTAGGCTGACCCTTGACAGGATGTTCGACGGGCGTTTCATAGGACGTGGAGGACGCATAAATTGTCCAGCCCGTTCTCCTGATCTTACACCTCTGGACTTCTTTCTGTGGGGTACGATAAAGGAGAATGTGTACCGTGATGTGCCTACAACCCCAGAGGATATGAAACAACGTATTGTGGCAGCCTGCAGCGACATTACACCAGATGTACTGCGGCGTGTACGACATTCTTTACGCCAGAGATTGCAATTGTGTTGCAGCAAATGATGGCCACCACATTGAACATCTATTGGCCTGACATGTCGGGACACACTCTATTCCACTCCGTAATTGAAAACGGAAACCACGTGTGTACGTGTACCACACCTCTCATGGTAATGTACATGTGCGTCAGTGAAAAAGACCAATAAAGGTGTCAGAATGTGGACGTAATGTGCTGTTCCAGTCTCTTCTGTACCTAAGGTCCATCACCGTTCCCTTTGGATCCGTACGTAATTCGGTGCTCTCCGATACACACGATCGAACAGCGGAGGAGTGGTACTCAAGCGTCAACTTTAGGTTACAATATCTCCGGATGTAATTAACATTTTACAATGCAACAAACGGCACTGATTCCGTATTTGTTTATATGTTCAGATGTGCTAACAAAACTAACGGGGTTCCATTTAAAAAAACGTAGGTTTGTGTTAAAAAACATACTTCCATGCGCCGGCCGAAGTGGCCGTGCGGTTAAAGGCGCTGCAGTCTGGAACCGCAAGACCGCTACGGTCGCAGGTTCGAATCCTGCCTCGGGCATGGATGTTTGTGATGTCCTTAGGTTAGTTAGGTTTAACCAGTTCTAAGTTCTAGGGGACTAATAACCTCAGCAGTTGAGTCCCATAGTGCTCAGAGCCATTTGAACCATTTGAACATACTTCCATGCATTTTTTTATGATTTGTATTAACCAATTACACTAGCCCCTCTTCTCACGTTCGGTCTGTGGAATCGATTCGACAGTATTTAATGTGGTTTACGAAATACATCCAGCGGTAATGTTAGGTGACTCACCCTGTATATAAGTAGGGGGACTAGGCTGTTTCTGGCGAATTTTGTTAGTGCAGGTTGCCTACATCAGGGGCAGATATGCACTCAGGGGCAGACCTATTGTTCTCCATTGATTGACAGGTGCTTAACCTATTGTTCTGCCAAGTGGTTTTCCATGTTGCTGCCCTTAACCTATTGTCCCCCCACCCCCTCCCCCTCCCCCAGCACCCTCCCCCCTTCCTGCTACAAGTACACTTTCAGGTCTGAGTTAGCCTATTGTTCTGTTAAGTGCTTTTCCATGTCACCCCCATTTCCCTTTGATTGACAGGCACTCAACCTATTGTCTCCCCACTGCCTCCTCCTCCCCCCCCCCTCACTGCTACAGGTACACTTTCAGGTCTGAGTTATTGGAATAGGACCCCCTCTCACTCTTATCAATTTGATTGAGTGCTTAATTACATTGATCAAATAATTAACCTCTCCAGTGGGAAAGTGCCACACCCCTTGGTGGGAAGTTCAGATTCCATCAGGACAATGCAACCTTTACTAGCCTAAGAAAATGGAGGGAAGATAGGTCACATTGACTACTTAATTAAATTGATCAATTAATTAACCTCTCTGGTGGGAAAATGGTACACCCCCCCTCTCAGGCAGGAAATTTAAATTTTGTCAGATTTTCGCTAGTGCCATGCCCACCTGGACTTGGAATGAAATAGTTAAAGTCTCCACCATGATCCTCAACCGACCGCCACGTCCCCTTACCAACCCATGTTGGCAGGCTAACGTGTACTACTGTGCACTACCGTATACTAACATGCACTAACGTATACTAATGTGTACTAACGTGCACAGTGCTTGATGCAAGTGCCACACCCCTCCCTCCCCTGGCTGGAAGTTTCTCTTGCTCATCATTCTCATCTGTTTGGAAGCATGTAGGTATTGTAAGAAGCAGTTACATATGGCAAACATGTTGCATAACCTAATGTTAGGCACTGTACTCTGGGTGTCTTAACCTAATGTTTGGCCCTTTGTCGCCACTTAACTTATTGTTCTGTTAAGTGGTTTTCGATATCACCACACTTAAACTATTGTATCACCTTTGATACCAAATTAAGTAATCAGTTATATCCTTCCACCATTTTCCAGTACGCTTTTCGAAGATCACATGCTTTTCAACGGCATTTCTGGCACATTCTTATTTGTCACCCACCCCCTTAAACTGCTGTACTGCATTTTACATAAAAATTATGCAAATTTACGTAGTGTTCTGCACATAACCTGCTGTTCTGCTCCAAGTCACCCACTCATACACTCCCTCCCACTAACTACTGTACCGCTAACACCACATTGATATAAAAAAATTATGCAAATTAATTAAATCGGTATTCTTCACATGTATGGGGTAGTTTTTCTTAATTCGCAGCATCCTGTTGGTCAGTGAAATCGATGGAACATAGTTTAAACAAAAGATTCCTAATAAAAAACACATCCTGCCACTCGAGGCCCTACGCCGATGCCGCCCCCACCGCAGCCACCACCGCAACCCACTGCCAGAGGCAAGCCAGTGCGGGCCATCACTCTCACACACCGCTGCAGGTGAAAGTGGGTCTATTTTCGTGTATACAGTTATAACTCTTTGAGTGTTATACTGACATCACAGAACTCCAAGTCGTGCTCACACTGGTCCCATACATGATGATGCATAGCTGTGTTTGGTCCAGCACCAAGAGAGATGTTCCAGTGCTTCCCAGAATAGCACAGGGGTGCATTGTTCCTAGCGATCCTTTCGCCATTGTTTTCTGCAGACGAAACTTTCAGCGGTAAAATTATTTTGCACAGATCGCTAAATTGCAAAAGTTATCTACAGATCATCAAATACATACAAGAGTCACAAGAATGTTGAAAGCCAGTAACATATTTACCAGTGTAACTACAATTAAATATTAAAATTGCTGCTACAGTTTGACACCGATCGATGTACAGGTAATGTCTCCTCTTGACTGCCGTGGTTCTGGAACGAATCTCAGTATCTATAGCGAACTGTCGTATATTGCATAGTGTCCCAGAAATACTTAACGTGCGCTTTTGTAGGAGTTTTCGTGATGTCTTGGCTTGTATGCAGGGAAATTCTTGCCCTAACAGAACCAGTTTACGAAAATAGCACAGAATAATGTGACAGCCCGTCCATCACATGTTACCCTTCCTGCTTTCAACATACACAAACGTTCTCACTGCTAAAAGCCTGTGCACACTCGCCAAAACACCGTTAATCATAAAAGCATTCTTGTTGTTTGGAAACAGAGCACTCTCTAAGTATAGACGGGGAAATCAGAATAATTACGCAAACAGAATTCGAAGCACTGTCTTACAGAAGAGTAAAAAATGGCAGGAATTTTCTGTATCCTACAGCTACAGGTCTGGATATGTCCTAATGCCATGGTGGCAGATAAGTGATGGCATCCCCACCAGAGATGGATGGTCTGCTTCAACTTGTCTTTGAACACTTGCATCCTCAGAACTTTCCGTACATACCTTGTCTCCATCCTGTTTGAATCAGTTTGTAGACGCTCCTATGTCCCAGCACAATGGATGTCTTGTGAATGAATAGAGCATTACGATTGTATTTTGTACAGATCACCATATTGCATCGACAATTAAACGCTGCAACTTGCCCTACGTATTGTAAAATACAGAAAGACTCTTACTTAACTACACTGCTCTCCCACTTGAGGACAGGGGCTTGGATATTAGAGCACAAAACAGATCTCCAACCCAGCAATATATCACCACAAACCGTGTCGATGTAGTAAACATACATTTCCTATCCTGCACCCTACAAAATCATCCCTTTTACATCATCTGTACATATACTGCGAAGACAGACAGCACCATATATACTCCTCACAGCACTGGATATTTCCATGCGAAGTCGTCGGTCATCGACCCCAGATAGATGACCAGAGTGCTCTCAGCGGACAGAAGTCACTCTCAGAACTGTTCTACAAATTCGGACTCGTTTTCCCCTTGGCACAAACCCGTTACTGTTTCTGGTCTGGATCTGCTTGCTTGCAAGAAAAAGGGAAATGTTTGACATTGTACAAAAGCGTTTTAGAAAACAGTGTTTGAAACAACTAAACAGGATCAGAGGGAGCGTCTCATTCGATTTAGTATAGTATGTGGGATATGATCATTCACCTAGAGTATAGGTGATCAAACTTTAAAATGGCCTCTGTGATGCCTGTATATTTAATAGAATCGTGTCATACAGACAGCAGCAGTAGCAGCAGCAGTTTGATGTGTAAATTCGGTGAGGGACTGGGAATACCGTTAGGAATGCTTGGATGGTTGCAAGCTGCGCTATTCTGGGAAGTGTTGTGAAAGCTCTTTCTCCACACTGGACCGCGCCGCAGCTATGCGTCATTGCACCCGCATCGGTGCCTAGGTGACCTCTAAATTGGATGGTCTTTTATAGTTCGTAATTTTTCAGTGTTGGGGGGGGGGGGGTAGAGAATAACGATGATTGCATGTTGGGCTAATTGATTTGAATGAACGCGGATCTGTAGTACTTGTATCTAGTTTGGGGATGTACCACATTGCGCGCATTTCCGCCGAATGGTGAAAACACGGTCCTGTTGCACTAACTCAACAATTCTGTTTCTACACGCCACATCTAGCCGTGTATTCTGAGTTCGAATATAGCAAATTTCCTTGAGACAACAGCTTCTGTCTGTAAATCAGCACGGATTTAGAAAGCACCACTAGTGCTTAATTCTGGTTAGCCTTTTCTCGCACGATGTCCTGCGAAACCTGGATGAAAGGAAACAGCATATTCTATGGTCCTTGGTTTCCTGAAAGTGTTTGACACAGTGGTGCTTCGCTACAGATTGCTAACGAAGGTAGGCGCATATGGAATAGTTTCCCAGGTGAGTGAGTGGCTGGTAGACTTCTTAAGTAATAGAACCCAGTACGTTGTCCTGGACGGCGAGCGTTCATCAGAGACAAGGGTATCGTCAGGAGTGCCCCAGGGAAGTGTGACACGAGCGTTCTTTTACTCTATATTCACAAATTGCGACCGTTCGCTGATGATGCTGTAATTTACGGGAAATTGTAGTAGTTGAGTTCTTGTAGGAGGATGCAGCATGGCTTAGGCATAATATCTCTTTGGTGTGATGCAAGTCAGCTAACCCTGAATGTAGAAAAATGTATGTTAACACAGATAAGTAGGAAAAACAATCCTTTAATGTACGAAAACAGCATAAGTAGTGTGCAGCTTGACAGAGCCACAGTCGATTATATAGGCTACCTGCGCGTAGCGCTGGAAAGCGATATGAAATGGAACGAGCACATACGGTCGATAGTAGGGAGGGCGATGGTCGACATCGGTTTATTGGGAGAATTCTAGGAAAATGTAGCTCATCTATAAAGGAGACCCTGTGTAGAACACTGGTATCACCCCATTCTTCAGTGTTCCTCAAGTATTTGCGATACTCGCCGGTCAGATTAAAGAAAGAAATCGAAGCAATTCAGAGTCATGCTGTTAGGTTTGTTATCGGTAAGTTCTATCAAGTCGCTAGAATTAGGGAGATGCCTCGTGAACTCAAATGGGAATTCTTAGAGGGAAGACGACGTTGTCTTCGCGAAATACTATTGATAAAATTTAGAGAACCGGCATTTGCGGTTGACTGCTGTACGATTCTGCTGCCGCCAACGTACATTTCGCGTAAGGGCCGCGACGACAAGATAAGAGTCATTAGTACTCGTACGGAGGCGTATAGAGCTCTTCGTTTAGTAAATAAAAAACGCCTTTTTCTTGCTGCAATGAATTTATTTGTCCCAGACGCGTTTCGCCTTTTACCTTAAAATATCTTCAGTGGAATGTAGAATGATACAATTTTGTTTCGGTATGGTAAGTTTGTAGATTACAAAAGAGTTCACACTTTATTTTTTACGTAAACAAGTGATTACTTACAGATATTCGAGGTTTTGGCGGATATCTGCATTTCTTCTCATTTGCTCACATGCTGAAGGTCTCACTATAGCTTCGCTTACGAAATATAAGCACATTTTACTTTACTAACTTTTTCCTTCACAATTTTCATGTTATTTGCGCTAATTGCTGTGGAGCACTGTTAGTCTTCTATTACTGTCTGTAGATATTTTACCGAAAACTGTGGTGGGAAGTCGTAATTAATGTGGGTTCATTTTATGCCTCTTCCTATTAGGCTCATTTGTGTACATGCTCCCAACCTAATGAAGTATATGATGAAAATTAACATCTGTTAATTTCTGTTCTCTTTATATCTGTGTGTGTGTGTGTGTGTGTGTGTGTGTGTGTGTAAGAGAGAGATAGAGAGAGAGAGAGAGAGAGAAAGTGTGTGTGTATGTGGTTATTCAGGACGAGATGTAGAGAGCTGAATGTGATGTAATATCTGTCAGAGAGTGGTTGAAAATTTTGCTGTTCAGCTGATTTTAATTATGGTTTAAATGGCTTGTGAAAGGTTTCACAGAACAATGATGGGAAAGGGGTTGGGTGGTATTATTATGATAATAATCTCCTGTTGGAGTGTTACTGTAAAGAGTGAGTTGTTTGTTTCGCATACTTGATCCTTACTGTTTGCATTAATAGAGAAAATAGTAGATAAACGCTCCAACAGAGGATAATAATACCATCCAACACCTTTCCCCCCAACCTTCCAGGAACCCCTCCATAAACAATGTAAACCATAACTCAGATCAGCTGAACACCAAATCTTTCAGCCACTCTCTTACAGCTATTATTACATTCACACTCAACTTTCTGCAACTCGCCCTAACTTAACTACACACACACACACACAGAGAGAGAGATATTTAAGAGAACAGAAATGAACACACGTTAATATTTTGAATATGGTTGCACTTCAGCAACGGTTACAGAATTGCAGGTCAATAAGACAGCCAAGCAGTTGCAAATAATGACGGTTTTCAATTAACCTTAACCAGGGTTTCAACGGATTTAAACCTGTGTTTTGAGAAGGACAAGAAACAAACTTCACATTAGCAAACAGGCAGGTAGTAAAGCGATCTAACATTTCTACATGAAATGTGTCGGCAGCGATCTGTAGATCCATTTGTAAAAGTCGGCATGTAGCTCTTAACATTTTATGTGACTGATTTTACTGATGAGACGAGCCCTCAATTTTAGAGGCCTTAACTTTTACAGATGAATGTACATATCATTGCCGACACATTTCATGTAGAGAGGTTAGATCGCTTTACTAACTGACTGTTTGCTAATTAGAAGCTTGTTTCTTGTCCTTCTGAAGAAGACGGGTTTAAATCCGTTGAAACCATGGTTAAGGTTATTTGAAAACCACCGTTTATTGTAACTGCTTGGTTTTCTTATTCACCTGCTCTCTCTGCTGAACAGACGCTAATTTTCAGCGTTTACTTCGTTAAGTTGGCGACATATATTTATACAAACCAAATAGGAAGAGACATAAAGTGAAAACACAGTAGTAACGACTACCCGTCACAGCTTTCGGCAAAATGTCTACAGATAGTGACAGAAGAATAACAGTACGCCACAGCAATTAGTGCAAATAACATGAAAATTGTGAAGGAAAAAGTTCGTAAAGTAAAATGTGCTTATGTTTCGTAAGTGAAGTCATAGTTCGACCTCCAGCTT
The DNA here is from genome assembly GCF_023898315.1 of Schistocerca nitens. NCBI lineage: Eukaryota > Metazoa > Arthropoda > Insecta > Orthoptera > Acrididae > Schistocerca > Schistocerca nitens. Next base: position 362,572,942 of record NC_064616.1, read on the forward strand.
GTGACCAGATAAGAGGAAGCGCAGATGTCCGCCAAAAACTAGAATAACTGTAAGTTATCACTTATTTGCCTAAAAACTAAGATGTGAACTCTTTTACAGCCTACAAATATCGCACAGCAAAACAAAACTGTATCATTCTGCATTCCACTGAAGATGCCTTCAGGTAAAATGCGAGACACGTCAGGAAGAAACAAAATTCATTGAAGCAAGAAAAAGACATTTTTTATTTAGAAAACAACTATTTCTGTGCTTTATGCGGGTGATAGCCACCGAAACAAACAAGTATGGAATTCTTTTTTCCGTCGATCCATTTGTGAGTGGAACAGGAGAGGGAATGACTGATACTTGTATACGGTACCCTCCGCCATGCACCGTATGGTGACTTGTTGAGTAGCTATGTGTATGTAGATGTAAATGTAGATATAAACGTCGTACACGGCACATTATGAAACGGGAAAATCTTTCCCGTTCATTTAGGCCACAGTTAGTAGTTAGGTGACAGTTTAAGGAATCACCCCAACGGTAGTTTAAAATGGTTGCAAAAACCACGCAGGATACCGATTACGGCGGCGGTGTTCAGTCATTTGTCATGGGTGAGTACAGAGATGACTGACAACTGCACGCGACATACATAACTAATGATGACATGTATTTGGTGTCGTCTACGTGAAGGCCCGGCGAAGCCAGTCACGGCGCAACGTCTGCCGTTACTTTACAGTACACGGTCACTATTTGATTGGTGTGCGTGTGGCGTCCTGCCCACTAAGTGTACGCTCCGGATGTCTTTACGTGTTCTGACACTCCAATCGCGCAAGTATTCGCTCCTGTCGAGCGGATACGTTCTTCGCTCACGTCCGTTATGTGCTCGTTCCTTCCTCCCGGTACAGCGCTGCACACCCACAAAAAGTACTATCGTTGGGAGAGACTTACTAGAGGTCTATCTGTTGCAGAAACCACTTTGCACCGTCCTCATCTGCTTCTTGTCGCCATCCCGCACCACACCAACGTTTGTTAAAGACCGTGCCGTCATATGAGATATCAAACAATATTTATGACTGGACGAAGGATTAATTGGTAGGAAGGACGCAGTATATCTCGGGTAGAAAGTCATTGACGGATATAGTGGTAGCTGCAGGCGGGCCTCGGGGAAATGTGTTGGTACTACTCCTGTCCATGTTGTACATTAATGATAATGCAGAAAATATCAACAGTAGCTTCAGACTTTTTTTAGACGTTGGGTACTTTCTGCAAAAAGCATTGTAATCTTATTGCATTAATTTGTTCTGAAAGCGGTGCTGACAAACAATAAAAGCGGGTTAAAAGCTGTGAGCTGTCTGGGGAAGTTAACCTTGCATTACTGAGCAACTGTTTCACCAGGTATCCAGTATATCTTACCAAATTCCCAACCAGACTAACATTAATTATAATCTTTTAATAGTCATACGACAACCGGTGATATATGTATATAAAAGAGAATTTAAATAAAAAGAAATAAATCAGTTTATATTTGGAAATTTATTTTAACATTGATCATTGAAATTTCAGCATATTAAACTTGATTCATAACTAAACTGGTGCCTTATTTAGGATTATGAGAATGTGAGTTTGTAATCTTACGGAACACATCAAATATGGACCCAAGATTGGGAGACTGCATACAACACTGCATTCATAAAATAACACACGAAGAACTTCGAAACATATGCAAGAGGAAATTAACCACAACCAACCGATTCAATTTTCACCCAAAGAAGTTACGTTCGTAGCGCAATCCTGTCTGTCATGTAATTACCACACATTGGTATACTAAATTCATACTAACTCTCTGTGAAATCTTCCCGAAAAGAATAGCTGAGGGCTACTTTGATGATTACACCACATACTTCACGTGGTCAACTTGGTTTACTCAAATAGTGTAACTCCACACTAATTTTGATAATTAAAATAAATTAGATCGAAAAGTAATTTACAAAAGAAAAACCTCGAACTGGTTACTATCGTCTTACTATTAACCTGATGGGTCAAACAATTGTATAAGCACATGGTACTGGTCTCACAAAGCACACCTTACGTGGGTTGAACATAAAGAATAGTTGCTATATTGAAAAATATTGTCAAGACGAGACGTTATAATCTCACGCACATTCGCATTTAAGATTGATGATCTTAGTTAGAGTTACTGATCAACACGTGGTTCCACTTTACTCACCAAGTAGTGACAAAGCAACTACTGGAAGATATTCTGAACTTCACACTCGAAATACACTGCGTTGCAATTTAAGATAACATTAGATATTTTAGATCCAAACCTGAAATAAAGGCGATTAAATTTTCAGTTAGGCTGAACTTAAGAAATCCATTGTCCTACGGACTTAGCAGAGACACGCTTAGCCGGAGATCTTACCACTTCAGACGCTCGCCACGGACAGACTGACCTGGGCGCTACCGAGCGTGCTTAACAGATACAAACGGAAGTGACCAGAGAGGCAGCTTCCTATACCAACATGACAAGGGACGGACAGGACCATACTAAGAATAGAAACCTCTCTGCTTTTATAAAGCGTAGCTACCTGTTCCGACGTTGGTGCTACTGTTCTCTAGCAGACAGGCTTGTCTGCTACCATCAAGAATGCAACTAGAAATACATTTGTTCATTCATCCTCTCACACAGAAGGGAAGGGGGATGACAGTATCTTATCATATACAGTATATAAAAGAAAGCGGATATAGGTTCCGTATGAGACTGTGTGACATGAATTACATATAAACTGTGTTTTAAAGTGTAGTAGTCTGACAGATCGTTCTTGTTTATGTGTAAAAGTAACACGTTCCACTGCTTAGTCTCCTCCCAGATAGTCAGAAACACCACAGTAAATTGAGAAGAGGAATTAATGCCGTAAATGACAACATATTTAAGAAATTAACATGAAAGGAATCCATCAGAGACCTTTCAGCATCTGAAATATTCAGTCAGGTCTTGATAAGATTACAAAATTGTGTGATGGTTGGTAACTTGCTATAAATGTTCAGGAATGTAAAATTGTGCACTTCACGGAACCTAAATACGTAGTATATTATGAGCAAAATATTGCTGCTTCACAAATTTAATAAGGCAACTCAAGTGTAACACTTTGTGGGGATATTAAAATGAGTTGATCGCATAGCCTCTGTTGCAGGTAAGGAAAGTGGCAGTCTTAGGTTCATTTGCAGGATGCTGGGAAAATACAGTAAATCTATAAAGGCGGCTACTTGCAAAATACTTGTCCAATCCATCCTGCAATATTGCTCAAATGTGTGCGATTCGTACTAAATAGAACTAAAAGGGAATATTGAATGTATACAAAGATGGGTAGCCCGAATGGTCACAGGAATGGTTGACGCACAGGAGAGCACGACGGAATGTTGAAAAACTTGCATTTGCATACGCTTGAAGATAAATATCAGCTATTCCGCGGAAGCATACTTACAGAGTTTCAAGAAACACTGTTAAACAAGTGATCTGTTAACGTATTCAAGTTCGTATCGCTCCCGTAGAAACCACCACGTCGAGATTAGACTAATTACAGTGCACTCGCAGATATTTAAGCTGTCACTCTTCCCGGCGCTCCACAAGCGAGTGGGTGGGAGGAAGCCCAGTACGGCGTACATTGAGATATACTCCTGGCATTCGCTTCGCAGTCATTTGCAGGCTGTGGATGTAGATGTAGAACCACACCATTCTACCAAAGACTATTCACAATTTAACTACCTGTCGACGTCTATGTCATTAGCGATGAAAGCACAAGGATGAGGAACTAAATTGATCGTGGTTTCATTTATAGGCAGACATACTGTCGGGTATCCACTCATACCATTCGTTATTCTAAGTCAGTTTACGTTTGTAATTTCCCTTATGGAACAGGCGTATTACGTTTATTAGTGCAATCTCATGAAATAGTGGTGACTGCTCTCTCTGCTGCCTGGAAGACCTACCCCTTAGACTTCCAGCTGACATAATTGTTTTCATCTGGAGCGAAGGCTGATGGATCTTGTATAAACACTTGCTTGTCCAGTTACATACAACGCAGGAATGTTGCTGTCATTTTGCACCAAAATCTATTTTGTTTGTACTGTATTATATTTCCGAATGAGAAACTCCAGAAAATCTCGGAAACCTTAGCTACAGTTCAGTAACCTTTTTTAATATTTTGTACAACAATTTCTGTACAAAAGAAGTAATATATCCTAAGACTATTAACAGTGGGCAGAACATACTAATTCTAGAGATTTGTGCACAAAACTCAGTAATTATAGAATGGCTATGGCACACTGCATTGCACTTTGTTTATATTTGTGATGCCACGTGGACACATAAGTGCCACTCCCAGTACGTCACAAGCCATGCCCATATCTATGATTTCATCATCATTATATCACAAGCAACCGTACTTGCCACGGCGTCATAGCAGCTTTATACAGGCAGTTAAATCGAAACAGCCAATCACAATACAGTATTTTACAGACTATTAAAACGAAAAAGACGAATCAGCACTTAGCCTTTATGTTCATAACTGTCTGAATGATGACAGTTTTGTGTCGTGTTAAAAATTCTTCAACTATTTATCAAAAATACGCAAAGATGTTGACAATAAGGAAGGTGGAGTAAAATGACCACGATGGCGAGTGTTCATCAGAGACAAGGGTATTGTCAGGAGTATCCAAGGAAAGTGTGGTGGGACCGCTTTTGTTCTCTATATACATAAGAGATTTGGCGGACGGAATGGGCAGCAATCTGCGGTTGTTTGCTGATGATGCCGTGGTGTACGGTAAGGAGGCGTCAAAGTTGAGTGACTGTAGATAGAAACAAGATGGCGTAGGCAAAATTTCGAGTTAGTGAGATGAATGGCAGTTAGCTCTAAATGTGGGAGAATGGGAGCTAACGCGAATAAGTAGGAAAAACAAACTTGCTATGTTCGGATATAGCATTAGTAGTGTACTGCTTGATACAGTCACGTCATTTAAATAGCTGGGCATAACGTTGCAAAGCTATATGAAATGGGACGAACATCTGAGGACGGTGATAGGGAAGGCGAATGGTCCACCGAAGGAGGACATCGAAGCATTTAGAGGCGAGCTGCTAGATTTGGCACCGGTAGGTTCGAACAACGCATAAATGTTACGGAGATGCTTCGGGAACTCAAATGGGAATAACTGGAGTGCACACGACGTTCTTTTCGAGGAACAGTGTTGAGAAAATTTAGAGAACCGGCATTTTAAGCTGACTGCCGAATAATTCTACTGCCACTAACATCCATTGCGCGTAAAGACCACGAAGATAAGATACGAGAAATTAGGGCTCATGGGGCGGCATGTAGATAGTCGTTTTTCCTGGGAAATGAAATTACTAGTAGTGGTACTGTGTACTGTCCACCACGCACCGTACGATGGCTTGCTGAGTCTTTATGGAGATGTAGATGAAAGGAAAACTGAATTTTCACGAATGCATGATTATTGATAGAAGCTTGCCGCTTACTATTTTGAATCTACGTATTATAAGGTATCACACTAAATATTTGCAAATAAAAGGTATGTAATGAGTAGGACCTACATGCATGTCTTTGAAGCCTTACATAGTGGACACTTTTCCAAAACTTAAAGGAAAAAGAGGTCAATGCGAACGTACATACTACGAAAGCGGGCAGCAAACCTCTTTCGACTAAAGTAACGCCACAAACTTGACATCTACTTATAGCTCTAAACATTTTGCCGTTTGTGGACTGAATTCTCAACGGTTTCATCCACGTTATAAATGGGATAAGCAGTAAGAAATGTATTCAAAAATGGTTCAAATGGCTCTGAGCACTATGGGACTCAACTGCTGTGGTCATAAGTCCCCTAGAACTTAGAACTACTTAAACCTAACTAACCTAAGGACAGCACACAACACCCAGCCATCACGAGGCAGAGAAAATCCCTGACCCCGCCGGGAATCGAACCCGGGAACCCGGGCGTGGGAAGTGAGAACGCTACCGCACGACCACGAGATGCGGGCAAGAAATGTATTTCTTGAATTGTTTTAAGGATATCAAAAAATTGTCTACGTCGACCTTATTAAAAGCTTGTAGTCTGGTCACTGGTGTTGTCTTTATCTGTTATCTCTTAGTCTTTGTTAAAACGATGCGGTATTTTCTTCCACTCTTTGTTCTGGGATGCTAATCTCCACAGATCGTTCAATGTAAATCCATAAAAACGCTTTCCCATTTCAATACCATCATCAAGAACTTCTTGTTCCCGTTCTTTGTTGAACACTTCAAAAGATTCCCTTAATCTTTTACCACCTACTGCATCTCTATTTTTCCTAGAATTTTTCTTCTTAGTGTATTACGTGAAACATGATATTACTTTGTTGCTGAAGAAGAAGGCATATCATCATGCTTTACTACGTCAATGTCATTTTCTACTGTAACAGTTGCTCATGTTCGTTGCTCTGATTTCCGACATAATTTCAAGGCCCCTTGATTCCCTAATATCTGAAACAATACTAGACGGCTGTAGCAGACCGTTTTTCTTCGTGTCTTTGTATTATACCAAATGTAACAGAATTCAAACAGTTTTAAATAACATTAATTAATTAACTAATTGAATATCGCAACTAAGGGATAAAATGACAGATAGTAACTTCGTAAATAAAAGATTATAGAAGCCAGTATGTACTATTATGTGTGATATATGGAAGTAATTATCTCTTATTGAGGCAAACAGATTAAAAATGAGCGATCGGGAAAAGTGGTTCACAGATGAAACCATCAAACGGAGGAAACAACAAGGAAGTAGTACATCTGTAAACCAAAAGACGTTGTTTAAAGATAGATGTTGTAAAAGATTATTGCTCTACGCTGAAGTGACAAAAAAACAATAGTATAACTGACTTACCTTACCTCGGACGACCGAAAATCTGAAAAGCTTCTACTAAAATATAAGGGAACTAGCTTCGTCTATAAACTCACTGACAACACTGATAGTGAATATTGCAACTAATTTGACCATTTCTTGGCAGGTAGCAGCACTGTTCAGGGCAAAATTATGTTATGGCCAGTTTTCTCACCCTGGCCACTTTACCTCACATTCACCCACAGGTGTAGCTTGGATTAGTGATCTAACTTACAGTTTACTGTGGAACCTCAAATTCATTGTCACGATGATATTTCAACATCTAAATTGCTCTATAACAGTACAAAACCATGCAGCAGACAATGCAGTAATATTTGACAGTTCCTCAAAGATCTAAATAAGAATGTTACTGGTAGTACAAAACTGAACACACCAAGCACCATTTTAGGAGAGAAAGAGATAACACATCAAGAAAATAATAATTCATGTTATTGACGTTTATTGTGTTGCATGACTTAAAATACATAGTTCGTAATACGGAAAGGTAACTTCATAATGCTCAAAATACGAAACCTAAACTCAACATGGTCAAACAAAATGATGGACAAGTTTCCACACAGAGAGGAAAGATCAGTATCTCGAAAATAAAATTATTTATCAAAATACATAAGAATTTCAAGTACAAAATACACACAGGTTCGTTATCGTAATATGAAACTATATCTACAGATCTCTGATCACGAAAAAAATTCGTCTTCCACAAAAATTTGATTGTTTCTATTGTTTATCAAAATTTGTAAGATTTCGAGTACAAAACAGACATGGCACTGCTGTCGTAAGTGAATTGTTCTACTATAGTAAGAAATGTACATGACTCATATGCTGGAACTATTGATGTAACTTACAGGCTAAACAGCACTTGGCAATGAGCCTCGTTCCGTCTTTGTACCACACTTAAAGAAACCAAAATTTGCCTGTTTTACTCATCAAAATACACAAATGTTAGTTCTGTAGCATTAATACCCTGATATAAATTAAAACGTAAAGCGCACTTGTGGATGAGAAAAGTGTGATCTTTGTACCAAAGTAAAAAGAAATATTATTTTCATTCTAAATTGTGTGTATTATTTGTCAAAAACTCACATTTGTTGGGCTAAAACTAATATCAAAGACAGGCAAACGTCATCTTGACCCCCATACGGGGGCATTAACTTTATCTTGCAATACCTTGCAGTACAAAACATTTATAATCTTCTGCTGGTAATGCTAACTTACGCTGTCACACAGGGGAGACTACATGACACTTTGATGAAATAACATGCCATAAACTGGGACAGTTTTACCACATTTTTTCTTCTGCCCCTTTTGTTACTTAATAATGCAAAAGCGTTTTTGAAAACATCTGAAAACATGAGCCTTAATCTCTAGTTTCATCATGTGTGGACATATGACAACTTAGTTACGTAATTATACATTAAAAATTGAAAAATACGTTAGGCAAGGTTAACAGGCAAACTGGGTGGCTTTGCCAACTATGTTAAAAGCAGTGGAAATCACCAAAAATTTAGAAAAAAGATACTAAATGCATTGAAAACAGTTTACGCATTAGTATTAAACACTTTAACTCAAAGATAATTAAAAGGTTATACACGAAAGCAAACACAAAAATTCAAATCTTCAAAATTAAAAGAAAAGATTGACAGTTTATTTAAAATCGAAAAATTTGCTCAGTTTTGATTTAAAGGTTCAAATGGCTCTGAGCACTATGGGACTCAACTGCTGAGGTCATTAGTCCCCTAGAACTTAGAACTAGTTAAACCTAACTAACCTAAGGACATCACAAACATCCATGCCTGAGGCAGGATTCGAACCTGCGACCGTAGCGGTCTTGCGGTTCCAGACTGCAGCGCCTTTAACCGCACGGCCACTTCGGCCGGCCTTGATTTAAAGGGTATTAATTATGTGCACAGTATCTTGTAGATTCGAGGAAGCTTCATCTGGGATATGTGGGGAGTAAAAACTTTTGCCCCCCTCTTTTGTACGATATGTTACCTCGAACTCCCTGCCTATGAAGAAAATACTTGGAACCTTTTTGTCAAAAATTTTACCACAAAGGACATTCCAAACTTTAGTCGTGTAAGTTCTAGGCCATTCTGGTATTCGTTTCATTATGTTCACAAATGGCTGAGTTGTGATCCTCTTTAAGCAAAAATTTTGATACCTGTGAGCACCCATTGGGTTCTAATGAACCTTGGCATTTTAGCGACCTGTAGAGAGACCCAAAAACGCTCGATTAAAACAAGAGTGTTACAGCTGGAAGAAAATGGCAAAATTCTACATTGACCAAGTTGTCCCATTCCTACCAAGCTTCCTGGTTCAGAGCTGCTAAGTTATATTATTAAACTAAATTCACTACACAGTTTCATTTCTAAAAGTGATTCTGAAACGTTATTACATACTGCATTGAATGAAAGAAATAGTTTTCACTTTGGTTAGAATGAGTCTGCAGGGCGGGACGCTTTTCTACACTACCACAAACCGTATTTTCAAAAAGCCGAAAGAAAAAGTACTGACAAAGACCAGGAAACAAGGAATAAATCTAAAATGCGCACAATATCTTTCGTTCATAATTTCTCTGTGCAGTGAAAGCATTGGCGCCTCCATTAGCTGATTAAGGAATTTGGTAGGGCATGAAACATAATCTCATTCAAAAAGTGGAATAGTTGACTTTCTTGGCAAAGTTGTCCCGATTTACGGTACTCAAAAGTAGTCGTACACACTCGTAAAGGAAGTAAATGAGGGTTTCTGTTCTTTCAAATATCGATTTTCAACAAGTTTTCAGATTCATCCAAACAAAATAGCTACTCATTGCTCGCGAATTAACTTTATCTTTCAGTACAAAATGCTTGCATATTCATTCGATAGTGATAACTTACAAAATATTAAACACGCTCTATTGTCGTTTTTGCTGCCTACAATTTCATATCATCCATATAGATGAGGTGGTTCAGGGTATAAAAATTTTTCATTGCCAGATTTTACACAAAATTTCATATAGATGGGGCTAAGGAGGTTTGACAGTGGATTCACCTATAATATTAACTACAGAGTACAGAGGAAACAACTTAGATAATGCCTCTCTTGATTGGAATTTCATCAGCTTCGACATTCTCCTCACATATGTCAACAAATATTTTGCTTTTCGTTATGTTACATCATATATTTAAAAAAATGATGTTGTTTTGACATCCATCTTGCACAGTTGGGGATTTTTGGACAACAAATTATTATGTTAACACAAATTAGATGTGTGAATTATACTTGGAATTTTAAGGAGGGATATAACACTGATTTCAATAGCAGTATGTAACGTAGCAAGTTATTACGAGGTGACATTCGTTGCAGTGAGGCACGCAGCCGTCTAGTACGGTGGCTGCAGGATGGCTATGTTTTTCTTTTTTTTTGTTTTGTTTTTTCGCTTTGCTCACAGCACAGCTGACGCTGCCTGCCGTGAGAACTGCATGGCGTAACATTCAGTCGATACGAATCTAAATGATCCATATTAGTTATTATTCGATTTTGTTCAAATTTGGTACACAGCCTTTTGTTATTAATAGAATGATGCTTTCAAAATTTCAGATTTTTATTTATTATACTTCGGGAGATAAAGAGAATTACCTAAAAGTCCTAAAACCTACCCTTGTTTTCTAAAACCAAGTTAGGAACAATAACAGATTGACTTCCATAATCATTTGAAGCCATTCCAAAGTTATCAGTGCATAAAAATCAATAAATTAGCATTTTCTTCTTAAAACTTTAATTGCTGTGCATTACGTAATACAAAAATTGGCCAAAATTATTATTTGATTATATTTTGCCATGTGAATGCGTGAGAATGATTGAGAGAGTGTATGTGGGACATACATTGAAATTTAATATTTCATTTTACGTAAAAACTTGTACAAACGGACCGTGAGAAAGCTATGTTGCAACCATGATTCAGGTGAGTATGTTGGTGTGTAGTTGCTTTTGTATAAAAGCAGCCAGAATGGAAGTTAGAGGCGGAATAAGTTTATTTATCAATTTGAAGAATATTTAGCGCTTCGTTTATTATGATTAAACAAAAGACAAGTATTTGAAGTTTTGCTGGCATTAATTACTATCAGATTAGTGACGGTATAAGGCAAATTGCAGCGTGAATGTTCTGGAAGGAACGTTCTGATTGGTCGTTTAGGTCAACAACCAATCAGAATTAAGCTGTTCCCGTGCGAAAGGAGGTGTGGGCATATAGGAGAGTACCTCAGGAGGAGTCGCTTGCTAGCCAGTCTACGGATAACACGATGTCAGATCGCTCCTTAAAAATACTCTGTAAGATGAGGAAATAGTGAGCTAATTTCGGTTCGAACATATCGTGACTGAGGCGACTGGAGCTATGAACATTTTAATGAAACTCTGGTGTTTCTGAATTAAATAGTTTGAGAGATATGAGCGTGTGAACTTTCTGGTTGTAGTAACAACTCCGCGTGGCGTGTTTCGTGCTCTGTACGGAATATTTTGGCGAGCACCTCTTACGAAGAAGACCACCGAAACGACCGAATTTTTAACTCGCGAATAGTTATGGGTCTGTGACTGGTAGAAAGTGAAAATTAATCGGGTCGTACTTACTAAAATTCTGGCTTATTTTCAAGTGAATATTTGTTATAAAGACAGTGAACTTTGAATGGTAACGTTTTACAATATTAAATAGGGACTTGATAGCCATTTCATGTGTTTCAATATGAATAAAAAGCAGAGTTAATCTTATTTTAAACGCTTTTCTGCAAGTAGACTGAAGATCCCGAACGTCTGATTCTTTAATCATGAACTTTCAGGAACTGACTTTCAACTAGAGTTACGTGGCCTCTGTGTGGTAAGTATTAGGTGGTGGTTTCATCAACGGTGCTTTACACTGCTCTGCTACCACAGAGTGAAGGGACATCGGCAAGAATCCTATCGAGGCAGGTTGACTGACCGAAAGCGTTAACAAAACCGCAGATGACTGACCCCGCCCCGCCGCAGGTACTAACTCTCTGTGTTTTTATATTGGGTGCATAAATAAAAACAAAAAAAATTCGATGTGCAGCATGCAAAAAAGGCATTTTCTTTGAAACAGCTGCAATTTACACTCCTGGAAATTGAAATAAGAACACCGTGAATTCATTGTCCCAGGAAGGGGAAACTTTATTGACACATTCCTGGGGTCAGATACATCACATGATCACACTGACAGAACCACAGGCACATAGACACAGGCAACAGAGCATGCACAATGTCGGCACTAGTACAGTGTATATCCACCTTTCGCAGCAATGCAGGCTGCTATTCTCCCATGGAGACGATCGTAGAGAGGCTGGATGTAGTCCTGTGGAACGGCTTGCCATGCCATTTCCACCTGGCGCCTCAGTTGGACCAGCGTTCGTGCTGGACGTGCAGACCGCGTGAGACGACACTTCATCCAGTCCCAAACATGCTCAATGGGGGACAGATCCGGAGATCTTGCTGGCCAGGGTAGTTGACTTACACCTTCTAGAGCACGTTGGGTGGCACGGGATACATGCGGACGTGCATTGTCCTGTTGGAACAGCAAGTTCCCTTGCCGGTCTAGGAATGGTAGAACGATGGGTTCGATGACGGTTTGGATGTACCGTGCACTATTCAGTGTCCCCTCGACGATCACCAGTGGTGTACGGCCAGTGTAGGAGATCGCTCCCCACACCATGATGGCGGGTGTTGGCCCTGTGTGCCTCGGTCGTATGCAGTCCTGATTGTGGCGCTCACCTGCACGGCGCCAAACACGCATACGACCATCATTGGCACCAAGGCAGAAGCGACTCTCATCGCTGAAGACGACACGTCTCCATTTGTCCCTCCATTCACGCCTGTCGCGACACCACTGGAGGCGGGCTGCACGATGTTGGGGCGTGAGCGGAAGACGGCCTAACGGTGTGCGGGACCGTAGCCCAGCTTCATGGAGACGGTTGCGAATGGTCCTCGCCGATACCCCAGGAGCAACAGAGTCCCTAATTTGCTGGGAAGTGGCGGTGCGGTCCCCTACGGCACTGCGTAGGATCCTACGGTCTTGGCGTGCATCCGTGCGTCGCTGCGGTCCGGTCCCAGGTCGACGGGCACGTGCACCATCCGCCGACCACTGGCGACAACATCGATGTACTGTGGAGACCTCACGCCCCACGTGTTGAGCAATTCGGCGGTACGTCCACCCGGCCTCCCGCATGCCCACTATACGCCCTCGCTCAAAGTCCGTCAACTGCACATACGGTTCACGTCCACGCTATCGCGGCATGCTACCAGTGTTAAAGACTGCGATGGAGCTCCGTATGCCACGGCAAACTGGCTGACACTGACGGCGGCGGTGCACAAATGCTGCGCAGCTAGCGCCATTCGACGGCCAACACCGCGGTTCCTGGTGTGTCCGCTGTGCCGTGCGTGTGATCATTGCTTGTACAGCCCTCTCGCAGTGTCCGGAGCAAGTATGATGGGTCTGACACACCGGTGTCAATGTGTTCTTTTTTCCATTTCCAGGAGTGTATATACAGCTACTGCGAAAATGACCACTACAAGAAACGCGTTTTTATATTCTGATGGGATTTCCTGCATACCATATAAGAATGTACACCCGCAAGCAGGGTGCTGTCAGGGGATAGTGAATGCGAAGAAGATCAAGGACCGCGATGGTGGGTCATCGTTGGGACTCAGGAAGTGTATACTTACATATTGGACTGTGAAACCAAGGCCAAGGGAGAGGAAAAGAATGAGGCTTCTTGGGGACAGCTGAGTAGTTGCCAGGCTGGCGCCAGACCACAGACATCCAAGACTGAGGATAATAAACAGTGACACAATCATAACGTTAAAATGCAGCCCCCACCTTTACCAGAGGCAGACCTGTGGGCCATACGATGCACCCTCAGATTAACGAGAGAAACTTGCTGGTGGTGTGAGGGATTCGAGAGAGATACTGTCAGCTTATCCGGGTGTGCAAAGCCATAGGCTCTGGCCGGAGATAACATCTTTAGGAAGAGCGCCAAAAACACAGCCGAATTCAACTATATTGCATGGCTGGTAGCCCGCCAAGCCGATGCCAAGAGAGTATAACTTTATTTTTCCTCCCTGGGGGCAAAAGCTCGCCGCTGGGAAAAGCAGTCCAGCATTGGTAGGCAGTCCATGATGTAATTCATGAGTCCCAGTGTTCTGACTGAGGGGAATGGTAAATACATTGTTTCGGAGAATAGTTTTATCGGCCTACTAGAGGGAGGATAAAAGATATAAAATTATACCATTGGCTAGCGTTGGCGGTAAATATGGGGATTAGGTGAATATTTTAGGTGTACAGAAGTCAGCTGTCAGGCCGGGATAACTATGTTGTTGTTGTGGTCTTCAGTCCTGAGACTGGTTTGATGCAGCTCTCCATGCTACTCTATCCTGTGCAAGCTTCTTCATCTCCCAGTACCTACTGCAACCTACATCCTTCTGAATCTGCTTAGTGTATTGATCTCTTGGTCTCCCTCTACGATTTTTACCCTCCACGCTGCCCTCCAATGCTAAATTTGTGATCCCTTGATGCCTCACAACATGTCCTACCAACCGATCCCTTCTTCTAGTCAAGTTGTGCCACAAACTTCTCTTCTCCCCAATCCTATTCAATACCTCCTCATTAGTTACGTGATCTACCCACCTTATCTTCAGCATTCTTCTGTAGCACCACATTTCGAAAGCTTCTATTCTCTTCTTGTCCAAACTGGTTATCGTCCATGTTTCACTTCCATACATGGCTACACTCCATACAAATACTTTCAGAAACGACTTCCTGACACTTAAATCTATACTCGATGTTAACAAATTTCTCTTCTTCAGAAACGATTTCCTTGCCATTGCCAGTCTACATTTTATATCCTCTCCACTTCGACCATCATCAGTTATTTTACTCCCCAAATAGCAAAACTCCTTTACTACTTTAAGTGTCTCATTTCCTAATCTAATCCCCTCAGCATCACCCGATTTAATTTGACTACATTCCATTATCCTCGTTTTGCTTTTGTTGATGTTCATCTTATATCCTCCTTTCAAGACACTGTCCATTCCGTTCAACTGCTCTTCCAAGTCCTTTGCTGTCTCTGACAGAATTACAATGTCATCGGCGAACCTCAAAGTTTTTACTTCTTCTCCATGAATTT
The DNA here is from genome assembly GCF_023898315.1 of Schistocerca nitens. Classification (NCBI taxonomy): domain Eukaryota; kingdom Metazoa; phylum Arthropoda; class Insecta; order Orthoptera; family Acrididae; genus Schistocerca; species Schistocerca nitens. The sequence goes on from NC_064616.1 coordinate 362,588,040, forward strand.
TAATACCTACTCCGAATTTTTCTTTTGTTTCCTTTACTGCTTGCTCAATATACAGATTGAATAACATCGGGGAGAGGCTACAACCCTGTCTCACTCCTTTCCCAACCACTGCTTCCCATTCATGCCCCTCGACTCTTATAACTGCCATCTGGTTTCTGTACAAATTGTAAATAGCCTTTCGCTCCCTGTAGTCGATCTCATTTTTGAGACGTTTGTATTCCCTTTTGCCTGCTTCATTTACTGCATTTTTATATTTTCTCCTTTCATCAATTAAATTCAATATTTCTTCTGTTACCCAAGGATTTCTATTAGCCCTCGTCTTCTTACCTACTTGATCCTCTGCTGCCTTCACTACTGCATCCCTCAGAGCTACCCATTCTTCTTCTACTGTATTTCTTTCCCCCATTCCTGTCAATTGTGCCCTTATGCTCTCCCTGAACTCTCTACAACCTCTGGTTCTTTCAGTTTATCCAGGTCCCATCTCCTTAAATTCCCACCTTTTTGGAGTTTCTTCAGTTTCAATCTGCAGTTCATAACCAATAGATTGTGGTCAGAATCCACATCTGCCCCTGGAAATGTCTTACAATTTAAAACCTGGTTCCTAAATCTCTGTCTTACCATTATATAATCTATCTGATACCTATTAGTATCTCCAGGATTCTTCCAGGTATACAACCTTCTTTTATGATTCTAGAACCAAGTGTTAGCTATGATTAAGTTATGCTCTGTGCAAAATTCTACAAGGCGGCTTCCTCTCTCATTTCTTCCCCCCAATCCATATTCACCTACTATGTTTCCTTCTCTCCCTTTTCCTACTGACGAATTCCAGTCACCCATGACTATTAAATTTTCATCTCCCTTCACTACCTGAATAATTTCTTTTATCTCGTCATACATTTCATCAATTTCTTCATCATCTGCAGAGCTAGTTGGCATATAAACTTGTACTACTGTAGTAGGCATGGGCTTTGTGTCTATCTTGGCCACAATAATGCGTTCACTATACTGTTTGTAGTAGCTAACCCGCACTCCTATTTTTTTATTCATTATTAAACCTACTCCTGCATTACCCCTATTTGATTTTGTATTTATAACCCTGTAATCACCTGACCAAAAGTCTTGTTCCTCCTGCCACCGAACTTCACTAATTCCCACTATATCTAACTTTAACCTATCCATTTCCCTTTTTAAATTTTCTAACCTACCTGCCCGATTAAGGGATCTGACATTCCACGCTCCGATCCGTAGAATGCCAGTTTTCTTTCTCCTGATAACGACGTCCTCTTGTGTAGTCCCCGCCCGGAGATCCGAATGGGGGACTATTTTACCTCCGGAATATTTTACCCAAGAGGACGCCATCATCATTTAATCATACAGTAAAGCTGCATGTCCTCGGGAAAAATTACGGCTGTAGTTTCCCCTTGCTTTCAGCCGTTCGCAGTACCAGCACAGCAAGGCCGTTTTGGTTAATGTTACAAGGCCAGATCAGTCAATCATCCAGACTGTTGCCCCTGCAACTACTGAAAAGGCTGCTGCCCCTCTTCAGGAACCACATGTTTGTCTGGCCTCTCAACAGATACCCCTCCGTTGTGGTTGCACCTACGGTACGGCCATCTGTATCGCTGAGGCACGCAAGCCTCCCCACCAACGGCAAGGTCCATGGTTCATGGGGGAAGCGGGATAACTAAGGACACAGGAATTCAGATACATGGATTCGGAGGAGAAATTCAAAGGTGGACGCTCAAAGGGAGACTGAAAGACTCAGAGGAGTGCTCAGTAGACCAACTGACATAGAGGGCCCCTTGAATTATGGTGCAACCGCTTATAGTAAGAATACATTCCAACAGTGGCATGTGGAGCAGATAGACATGATAGCTTGTTAACTTTTAAGGAACTAGTGTACACTCTATCAGTTGCTCCACCCCAGTAATATGTTCATCTTCACTTGCTGTGATCCTCATGCCTTGCAGTCACTGCTTACTCAGCATCTAATTTCGCAATATAACAACAATGATAGTGGATCAGCGTACCCAAATTACTACAGCCACCCATCTCAGAACCATTAGTTAGTGTCATTAATGTGACCATCTATGTCCTGTTCGATTCGAAACTGTTTATAATGAAAATTTAATGTTTTCAGTATTTAACATGACAGATATGGAATAAATTATAAATACATTTTACTTGCTGATTTTCCTTTCGTAGTTCTTGAAATCCCTGTCCATAGTTACAAGTAACACAAAGTTAACTGTGACCCACTTATGATACAGTGCTGACGGCCCCATGACTGACTGAATTTTATTCAATTCCATTGTTCGTCTTAATGAATCAGCACTGGCCACTGTGGCGTGATCTGTTTCTGTAGCTGTATCAGCCAGATTAATTAGGTGAAAGAACCAGGCGACTCGCAGGTTCTCGTATTTTTTGTGGACCCTGATCAGGATTCTATGCCGTGAGGTACCTTCCGATCATAGTCAAAAGATTAAAAAATAGTATGGGTAGACATGCAACGATTTGCTTTGCGAAAATTTTAGAGAGCACAGAATAAGACTGAATAGAAATTTTTTCAGAAATAGTATAAGACAGCAAGCGAGAAGATAAATAATGCACATACTCTTTCTTTTTAGCTTGTATTCCATGAATATGGTGTTGACCACTGTTGTCATATTTTGAAGGGTATGTTAATACGTACATGTACAAAAAAAGAAGAAAGATTAGGAGGGAATATCATAATAGTTACAATGCAGAATTTTTAAAAAAGTGCGATTCGGGTGACTAGTTACGCAACAAATGCGCACAAGAAGCCAGACACACATGTTCAGAATTGCTGCTATGGGCGATTCAGTAGAAAAGAGGCTTGTAGCAGGAGATGTGAGAGTAGAAACAGGATGTCTCAAGTTGCAAGGTATATAGAGTACATTGTAGGTAAAGAGAATACAAAGATAATGAGGGAAACAGAGGTTAGTCGTGTTTAACAAGATGATGATGCAGGTGAATGTGAAGGGAATTTTGGCATAACGTGCATTTACTTTGCAACTCCAGAAAATAACGAATGCATGGAAGAAAGAGTAAACGAAAGAACGGAGACTCAATTGAGTGTACTAAGCACGTCATACAGAAAAGTAGAAGAGAACAGTGAACTGACGATGCGTGAATTCAAGGGGTTTGTACAAGAGAAATACGAGAAGATCAAAATCAGCGGGACAGGAGAAGAAAATACACAGACGAGTAGGAGAGGGAAAAAAAGCTGGAGGAAGATAGGACTAAGGAACTAGAGGAGCAGATGGGACAACTGTTGTCACTACTCCCTATAATAAAGCAAAAGGTTAACATGGCAGAGGAAAGGTAAAATGAACCAGAAAAGAAGACAAAGGGTGTGTTAAGGCGTATAAGTATGGTAGAAGAATGAATAGTCAAAGCTGAAGAACATATCGAACTACATTTGTGTAAGGCAATGGATGATTTTCGTATAGAGAATAGAACTATTATCAGAGCAGAAATACCACATTAGGGACAGAATCAGAGGGCACAGCCATAGCTCCAGTAGGTGAGATACAGGAAAGGTGGTTGTTATCTGAATTTAAAGCGATGCAGAAAGATATTAACAAGAAACAGCAGAGAGAAGCAGAGGGGTTAGCGAAACAACACAGCTGTCTGAATGGACGAGAGATCGGCGCAATGGGGGCAAGAAGTATTATGAAACGGATCAACAAATGTGTGCCACTTTCAGGGGTCACTGATTCCGAAGAAAGCTGTGATAGGGATCAGGTTGGTGTCGCAGGGCAGCTACGAGACATGCTGAGCAGAGTTTATCGATCAGGCAGAAAGATGTGGGCTTGAGCCATTTGATTACTAGCACTATATATCAGTAAGTACTATGTGTTCGAAGGGAATGGGAACATGTCACATCTCAAGGCTCGAATTGAACAATTTGATAACTGAAATTCGCCATCATGGAAATTGCTGCAGAAACGTCTGCAGTTTATTTTAAAGAGAATCCGTGGTGGAGATGTAACTGATAGCACTAAAGTACACGAGTTCAAGGAGGCGTTTTTGGACAACTAGTGGCCCCAACAGAAGCAAACATGGGTTCAAACTGAAATTATTATAGGACATGATTACAAAGGGCCAGGATTATGGAGTCCAATAGAATTCTTCGAAGAGATAATGAGAAGGAATCAGTTGTTGGATGTACTGTATAGTGCAGAGAAGATGGTTACATTTTGTTTCCAAAGATTATGATAGCACTACCAACATATCACGACAATAAGCGATCGAATCAGCCAGCAGCTCAGGGACATAATTTTACCAAGCCACAGCAGCCACTCCACCAGCGAAGCAATAATTTTTCACATCCCGGTGGTGGCAAACATTTACATGGAGGATGGAATAATTTGGATGGGCAATGAGAGAACGGTTACAGCAGCTTCTGTAAGCAGAATGCAGCCACACAGCCGCCCTATTGTCCAACAACTGCCTAGAGGAGATCAGCTGTGTTCGTGCCACAATACGAAGATGGAGGCCCATCCTTGGGATCAGAGTAGGGCATGACAGCGTTGGCAGATGAGCTGTGTAAGTGAACGGCAACGCAGATTGTGAAATTTGTAGGGTTCAGGTCGAAAATGTGTGCATACTATATACATCTACATCTACATTTATACTCCGCAAGCCACCCAAAGGTGTGTGGCGGAGGGCACTTTACGTGCCACTGTCATTACCTCCCTTTCCTGTTCCAGTCGCGTATGGTTCGCGGGAAGTACGACTGTCTGAAAGCCTCCTTGCGCGCGCTAATCTCTCTAATTTTACATTCGTGATCTCCTCTGGAGGTATAAGTAGAGGGAAGCAATATATTCGATACCTCATCCAGAAACGCACTCTCTCGAAACCTGGACAGCAAGCTACACCGCGATGCAGAGCGCCTCTCTGGCAGAGTCTGCCACATGAGTTTATTAAACATCTCCGTAACGCTATCACGGTTACCAAATAACCCTGTGACGAAACGCGCCGCTCTTCTTTGGATCTTCTCTATCTCCTCCGTCAACCCGATCTGGTACGGATCCCACACTGATGAGCAATACTCAAGTATAGGTCGAACGACTGTTTTGTAAGCCACCTCCTTTGTTCATGGACTACATTTTCTAAGCACTCTCCCAATGAATCTCAACCTGGTACCCGCCTTACCAACAATTAATTTTATATGATCATTCCACTTCAAATCGTTCCGCACGCATACTCCCAGATATTTTACAGAAGTAACTGCTACCAGTGTATGTTCCGCTATCATATAATCATACAATAAAGGATCCTTCTTTCCATGTATTCGCAATACATTACATTTGTCTATGTTAAGGGACAGTTGCCACTCCCTGCACCAAGTGCCTATCCGCTGCAGATCTTCCTGCATTTCGCTACAATTTTCTAATGCTGCAACTTCTCTGTATACTACAGCATCATCCGCGAAAAGCCGCGTGGAACTTCCGACACTATCTACTAGGTAATTTATATACACTCCTGAAAATGGAAAAAAGAACACATTGACACCGGTGTGTCAGACCCACCATACTTGCTCCGGACACTGCGAGAGGGCTGTACAAGCAATGATCACACGCACGGCACAGCGGACACACCAGGAACCGCGGTGTTGGCCGTCGAATGGCGCTAGCTGCGCAGCATTTGTGCACCGCCGCCGTCAGTGTCAGCCAGTTTGCCGTGGCATACGGAGCTCCATCGCAGTCTTTAACACTGGTAGCATGCCGCGATAGCGTTGACGTGAACCGTATGTGCAGTTGACGGACTTTGAGCGAGGGCGTATAGTGGGCATGCGGGAGGCCGGGTGGACGTACCGCCGAATTGCTCAACACGTGGGGCGTGAGGTCTCCACAGTACATCGATGTTGTCGCCAGTGGTCGGCGGATGGTGCACGTGCCCGTCGACCTGGGACCGGACCGCAGCGACGCACGGATGCACGCCAAGACCGTAGGATCCTACGCAGTGCCGTAGGGGACCGCACCGCCACTTCCTAGCAAATTAGGGACACTGTTGCTCCTGGGGTATCGGCGAGGACCATTCGCAACCGTCTCCATGAAGCTGGGCTACGGTCCCGCACACCGTTAGGCCGTCTTCCGCTCACGCCCCAACATCGTGCAGCCCGCCTCCAGTGGTGTCGCGACAGGCGTGAATGGAGGGACGAATGGAGACGTGTCGTCTTCAGCGATGAGAGTCGCTTCTGCCTTGGTGCCAATGATGGTCGTATGCGTGTTTGGCGCCGTGCAGGTGAGCGCCACAATCAGGACTGCATACGACCGAGGCACACAGGGCCAACACCCGCCATCATGGTGTGGGGAGCGATCTCCTACACTGGCCGTACACCACTGGTGATCGTCGAGGGGACACTGAATAGTGCACGGTACATCCAAACCGTCATCGAACCCATCGTTCTACCATTCCTAGACCGGCAAGGGAACTTGCTGTTCCAACAGGACAATGCACGTCCGCATGTATCCCGTGCCACCCAACGTGCTCTAGAAGGTGTAAGTCAACTACCCTGGCCAGCAAGATCTCCGGATCTGTCCCCCATTGAGCATGTTTGGGACTGGATGAAGTGTCGTCTCACGCGGTCTGCACGTCCAGCACGAACGCTGGTCCAACTGAGGCGCCAGGTGGAAATGGCATGGCAAGCCGTTCCACAGGACTACATCCAGCATCTCTACGATCGTCTCCATGGGAGAATAGCAGCCTGCATTGCTGCGAAAGGTGGATATACACTGTACTAGTGCCGACATTGTGCATGCTCTGTTGCCTGTGTCTATGTGCCTGTGGTTCTGTCAGTGTGATCATGTGATGTATCTGACCCCAGGAATGTGACAATAAAGTTTCCCCTTCCTGGGACAATGAATTCACGGTGTTCTTATTTCAATTTCCAGGAGTGTATATTGTGAAAAGCAATGGTCCTATAACACTCCCCTGTGGCACGCCAGAGGTTACTTTAACGTCTGTAGACGTCTCTCCATTGACAACAACATGCTGTGTTCTGTTTGCTAAAAACTCTTCAATCCAGCCACACAGCTGGTCTGATATTCCGTAGCCTCTTACTTTGTTTATCAGGCGATAGTGCGGAACTGTATCGAACGCCTTCCGGAAGTCAAGAAAAATAGCATCTACCTGGGAGCCTGTATCTAACATTTTCTGGGTCTCATGAACAAATAAAGCGAGTTGGGTCTCACACGATCGCTGTTTCCGGAATCCATGTTGATTCCTACATAGTAGATTCTGGGTTTCCAAAAACGACATGATACTGGAGCAAAAAACATGTTCTAAATTTCTACAACAGATCGACGTCAGAGATATAGGTCTATAGTTTTGCGCATCTTCTCGACGACCCTTTTTGAAGACTGGGACTACCTGTGCTCTTTTCCAGTCATTTGGAACCTTCCGTTCCTCTAGAGACTTGCGGTACACGGCTGTTAGAAGGGGGACAAGTTCTTTCGCGTACTCTGTGTAGAATCGAATTGGTATCCCGTCAGGTCCAGTGGACTTTCCTCTGTTGAGTGATTCCAGTTGCTTTTCTATTCCTTGGACACTTATTTCGATGTCAGCCATTTTTTCGTTTGTGCGAGGATTTAGAGAAGGAACTGCAGTGCGGTCTTCCTCTGTGAAACAGCTTTGGAAAAAGGTGTTTAGTATTTCAGCTTTACGCCTATCATCCTCTGTTTCAATGCCATCATCATCCCGGAGTGTCTGGATATGCTGTTTCGAGCCACTTACTGATTTAACGTAAGACCAGAACTTCCTAGGATTTTCTGTCAAGTCGGTACATAGAATTTTACTTTCGAATTCACTGAACGCTTCACGCATAGCCCTCCTTACGCTAACTTTGACATCGTTTAGCTTCTGTTTGTCTGAGAGGTTTTGGATGCGTTTAAACTTGGAGTGAATCTCTCTTTGCTTTCGCAGTAGTTTCCTAACTTTGTTGTTGTACCACGGTGGTTTTTTCCCATCCCTCACAGTTTTACTCGGCACGTACCTGTCTAAAACGCATTTTACGATTGCCTTGAACTTTTTCCATAAACACTCAACATTGTCGTTTTGATCTGTTAGGTAGTCTGAAATCTGCCTTCTATTACTCTTGCTAAACAGATAAACCTTCCTCCCTTTTTTTGTATTCCTATTAACTTCCATATTCAGGGATGCTGCAACGGCCTTATGATCACTGATTCCCTGTTCTGCACATACAAAGTCGAAAAGTTCGGGTCTGTTTGTTATCAGTAGGTCCAAGATGTTATCTCCACGAGTCGGTTCTCTGTTTAATTGGTTCAAATGGCTCTGAGCACTATGGGACTCAACAGCTTAGGTCATAAGTCCCCTAGAACTTAGAACTACTTAAACCTAACTAACCTAAGGACAGCACACACGCCCATGCCCGAGGCAGGATTCGAACCTGCGACCGTAGCAGTCCCGCGGTTCCGGACTGCAGCGCCAGAACCGCTAGACCACCGCGGCCGGCTCTGTTTAATTTCTCGAGGTAATTTTCGGATAGTGCACTCAGTATAACGTCACTTGATGCTCTGTCCCTACCACCCGTCCTAAACATCTGAGTGTCCCAGTCTATATCTGGTAAATTGAAATCTCCACCTAAGACTATAACATGCTGAGAAAATTTATGTGAAATGTATTCCAAATTTTCTCTCAGTTGTTCTACCGCTAATGATGCTGAGTCGGGAGGTCGGTAAAAGGAGCCAAATATTAACCTAGCTCGGTTGTTGAGTGTAACCTCCACCCATAATAATTCACAGGAACTATCCACTTGTACTTCACTACAGGATAAACTACTACTAACAGCGACGAAAATTCCACCACCGGTTGCATGCAATCTATCCTTTCTAAACACCGTCTGTGCCTTTGTAAAAATTTCGGCAGAATTTATCTCTGGCTTCAGCCAGCTTTCTGTACCTATAACGATTTCAGCTTCGGTGCTTTCTATCAGCGCTTGAAGTTCCGGTACTTTACCAACGCAGCTTCGACAGTTGACAATTACAATACCGATTGCTGCTTGGTCCCCGCATGTCCTGACTTTGCCCCGCACCCGTTGAGGCTGTTGCCCTTTCTGTACTTGCCCAAGGCCATCTAACGTAAAAAACCGCCCAGCCCACGCCACACAACCCCTGCTACCCGTGTAGCCGCTTGTTGCGTGTAGTGGACTCCTGACCTATCCAGCGGAACCCGAAACCCCACCACCCTATGGCGCAAGTCGAGGGATCTGCAGCCCACATGGTCGCAGAACCGTCTCAGCCTCTGATTCAGACCCTCCACTCGGCTCTGTACCAAAGGTCTGCAGTCAGTCCTGTCGACGATGCTGCAGATGGTGAGCTCTGCTTTCATCCCGCTAGCGAGACTGGCAGTCTTCACCAAATCAGATAGCCGCCGGAAGCCAGAGAGGATTTCCTCCGATCCATAGCGACACACATCATTGGTGCCGACATGAGCGACCACCTGCAGATGGGTGCACCCTGTACCCTTCATGGCATCCGGAAGGACCCTTTCCACATCTGGAATGACTCCCCCCGGTATGCACACGGAGTGCACATTGGTTTTCTTCCCCTCTCTTGCTGCCATTTCCCTAAGGGGCCCCATTACGCGCCTGACGTTGGAGCGCCCAACTACCAGTAAGCCCACCCTCTGCGACCGCCCGGATCTTGGAGACTGAGGGGCAACCTCTGGAACAGGATGCAGGTACCACTCAGAGGCATGCTAAGGGTGTGCAACATGCAGCCTCAAAGGTTCTCACGACTGATGGTTATAAGAAGTGCCTGGTCGGGGACATTGGCGCCACTCCGCTTATGACATGCCAAGTTGTCTATGGATCATGAGTCCATGAGGTACATACTGCACTACAGTTGAAATTTCGTCAGTCGCATTATGACGACAAATCTTTCATTTGTCATTGAGTGGTTGAGTGTGAGGCTTTGTATTTCTTTATTTGTAAATAGTGATTGTATATATGAAGCAGTTGGATGAACCACTTGTCATAGCTGTGTGTGTATGAGTATGCAGGCCTGATTGCACACTACTCTGCATGCAAATTATGTGCACACAATGTTTACAAAGTATATGTAAATATTGTAAACATTTTTGTGTATGTGAGGTTTTCTTCATCTGCTACTGCTAGTCCTCATTTCTCATAAATATTATACACAGAAAAATAATTAAAATGTATATAGACTGATCAAACCAATTAGTGATTAAAATGCAAAAACTGTATATAGAATGATCAGTAATTAAAAATGTATTAAGTGTGTATCGAACGAGAAACAGCAAAGTACAAATTCAATTTTCAATGGGGAACAGAATATTTAATTTCTTCTAGTTTTAGTGTTCCTGGTAGTATTAGTAATGTATATAAGTCTTCAGAAGAAATTTAAAACATTATCTTTGTAAATAAAGCAATGTGTATATGTTATTAGAAAAAATTAGCTTTACAAATTAATGTTCATCATAAAAAAATAACTTTGTAAATAAACTGACAAAAGGATAATAAAAATTGTAAAAATATAGCTATACATATTGTTGTTCATTAGAAAAAATAGTGTTGTAAATAAACCACAAACTTATTTTTAAAATAGTAATAAATTATCTTTGCAAATCATTGTTCTTCAGACATGAAAAGCTCTACACATAAACCATCGGATGATTAAAAAATTGATAATAGAAATCAAAAATACTATCAATTAATTACATCAACAGAAAAATTTGGTAATAACACACCATAATTTAAGTTGTTTCAATAATGAAATACAGAGAAAAATATTATTCTTAATAATAATTGGTTCTTAGCAAACTTGAATGTGTCCCTACGTAGCATAGACCTCAAACGAAGATGCCTATCCTACTGAACTCGTAATAAAAGGAGGAGGAGGGATTGCCCACAACTTAAATTTGTTCCCATTGGTTTAGAGAGATAGGGGAAGGGGAGGGGTTTCCGTCCATCTTAATATTCTCCCAGTGGTCGGGAGAGATAGATCGATGGGAGAGGTTTTCTGCCAATTGTATATCACACAAGTGTCCAGTGACCATCTAACTGCTGTCAGGCTACATGATTGAATATAATTCGCGCAATTGTCTCAGGTGCATGGATAGGACAGGGGTTCCCCCGGCGGAGGGGGTGGAGTGACCTTGAATATAACCAGCTTAATTATCTCAGTATGTAACCTGATACTAGATATGTAACCTGATACTCAAGGTCGTCTCGTATTGGCCCTTGATAACTACTCACATGTACTTGTACATTCGTCATCCAGATATAGACAAAACATACTTTCATCACTGAAGACAACACAGCACCATTCGAGTCTCCATTCGACCCTCTCATGACAAAACAGAATGGCTGTGCTTGGTGATGTCAAGGAAGAATAGAGTTTGTCGTCCCTTTGTTACTGAGGTCACTGGAGACAGCACAAGCTCGAAATGTTTCAAGCTTGGGAAAAGCAATTGGTCGAAATCTTTTAAATGAACTGTCCTGGACTGATTTAGAAAAACCATGGAAAACCTAAATGAGGCTGGCCAAACGAGGATGCGAACCATTATCCTCCTGAATGTAAACCCAGTCCGCTTTAGCGGTGTTGAGGTTTCAGCGGTAGCTTAGACAGAGGCACACGCATCTTAGTCCTACTGGAAGCAAACTGGTGACACAGCAGGTGCAACATGTGCCCGTACTTCTTCCCTAGATGATGGTCGGTGGGCCATCACTACTCACACAGTATGTCGCTCCTGACGTGCATCTGTACTACAAGGACTTCCAGAACCTGAGCTGCGGGTGCGGGAACGTCCCACAGGCCACTGCCGAAAGCAACGACACACCATCACCAGTACACTGTGTCCAACAAGTGCAGCATTCCGTCAGGATGCTCAGCTTCCTGCAGGCCCAAATTGCAACCCTGTTCAAACTGCTGAAACTGTTCAACAGGTGTACATACTCTTGATTGTACCCTGCAATGAATGCTCCAAACATTGTTGACCTGTAAACGCAGCATAGTCACTGCCTGTAGAGTCAAAACAGAGCGTACACAGATACCGCTGTTGCATTGAACACAGTGCTTGAGGGTGTTGCAGTTTTTGTTCTGGCAGTGTAAGTAAGAGTTTGTAAATTACTGTGCGGTTTTCTACGTGCTACATACTAGAAGGAACTGAGAGAGCTGACATCGTTGTTAAGACACTGGGCACGTGTTCAGATTACATCCCATCATCCCGATTTTGGAGCAGTATGTTTTCTCATAAATACATGATCAAGGTCGATACCTTCTCCTATCACTTCACAGCGGAGCTTGTATTCCAACCGTAATGAACTGGGTGCTCTTGATACGTTGTAATCCTGCTTTTAGCTCAATCCGTGATTTTTCTATATCGCCTAAAAAAACTGCCAGGAATGTTTCGAAGCAACCTCGGCGGCGGCGGGCGGTTGACATCAAATATTCCTTCCTTTCTTAAAAGTCAGCTAGTCCTCCTCCAGGTGAATTGTGGGATCGTTTCAGCATTGTGTGTAACCATCAAATATCAGTCGGAGACTTATGCAGACAACAGATTATAAATCCTAAACCTGTAACACTAAACAGCCTGCATCTCAAGCGAACTCTTCTGATACCCTGTCGCTTTACTGACACATTAATAACTAGCGGTTTGCTAGTTGCACAGAAAGAAAAATAGAAATCTAATGCTTCCGTTTCTGTAATTAGTTGAGTACCACGTTTAAAAACTGACATTCCTGAGTTTTTACTACAGTATCTGGTTCGAAATTTCAAACATTTCCGCTAGTGAAAGATTTTAGAACTGATTTTCAGCACGCCGAGGCTGCAGCATCCTCCTAACGGGTAAGGTGTCTAGTTTTTCCCTGGAAGAGCATGTAATTGTGGGACTGGCCTTCTGGTGCGCCAGGGGCGTTACCCGCGCCGCACGGCGCCTCAGAGCACGCGAACGGCGAGGGAGTGCACGCGGAAGTCGTCCACCTCCCAGCGGCTCCCATGCTTTACGTGACCTGAATGCAGCGCGCCGCGCAGCTGCGCTGCATTCCCAGCCTTTCTTCTAGAGTTGTTTGTTTTGGAACGTCCACGTTCGTTTCCTCGCTTACCCGCTACGGCAGATCATGTTCGTAGCCAAAAGGCCTGTTCTTGGACTGCCTAATCAATCCGTTGTTGTCCCACTAACATGGAACCATTATTGAGTACCCTCTTCTATTTTATACATACTTATAGCATTCGAAGGTCACTGCCCGGACGTTGATTTACTAACCGCATCACTATTCAAATTTAATAAAAAGAAGCCTCGAAAGATTGCTGTTTGAAGGTTAGGAGACTCCCGATCTATGTTAAGTAAAAACTAATTTCTATCCTATTAACGCTAGTAACATCAGCTGGGTGCGTAGTTTACTTTTACTTAAATTACATATTTATTAACAAATGGAAATGTTACATTATATTAATTATAATTTTCTTGATAAAAGTAACAACGTTTTACTTTTAAATATTGTTGTTCTTGTGATGTTCAGTCCGAACACTGGTCCCATACAGCTCTCCTCGCTGCTCTTTTCTGTGCAAGCCTAATGGTCTCCCCATAACTAATGCGACCTACGTCCATTTGAACCTGCTTACTGTATTCATCTCTTAGTCTCCCTCTACAATCCCCACCCCCTTTTCTCGAAAATGCGAGTTCTCACAATTAACAGAAAATACCTGTTTACTTGTAGAGAGTGAACAGTATCGTTGACATATATTACTTTTTCAAGTGACAAAAAGCTATTTCACGTGGCTCTTATCAAATTTTAATTTATTATTGTGTGACCAGTAATTAAAATAACGAAACGTTAAACCTGTTGAAAACTGTAATTCAGTATTTATTAACTAACAAATTTCACTTGTTAACAAATATGAAATTCAAATAAAGGTAAAGGTCGTTTCTACCAGCGAGATTCGAACCATTGACTTAACGACTACAAGATTATTACTCTGCGCATTTTTTAATAACATAAATTGTTTATTATATTATACATTAAAACAAATCAGTGACTGTAACACTGTGCTGAAGAGCAGCAGTATAAAAACAGATAAATTCAAAACTTGTTTCTTGTTACTTGTAGAAATATTTGAACCACAGACAGCCTTTGTGTTTGATTAACTGCAAAATTTAGATAAGAAAATTTTTTAAAGTATAAATGTGGTTCATTATTTCTTACGTTATGACTACCATCAAATGTCTACAATGTGAATATTTTGGCATTTTTAAATAAGTAAGGTCATAAAAATGTATAAATGAATCACAAACATCAGTTTGAAAGACACAAAGTCATCAGAATCTTCTGTGGCATATCATGTAGAACAAAATGTAAGACGGCAGAGACAGCTATCGGAATCTCGCGTATTTTATTCGAAGTGACGCCGCTTGTAAACTGAGAAGATTTAACTGAAACACGCTTCCACAAAAGGCTTAGAGGATACAAAATGTAAGACTGTACAGTTGTTAAAATCGCTTATGGATACATAAAACAAAATCTTACATCGGATTATAGCAGTCTTCTTCATTATCACATTCCACATGGGATGCTGATATTGAAGAAGCTTTCCATTTGCTTAAGTGAAAACTTGGGGTTGGTACTAACATAAAGAAGACCAATGGGACCAGTGTCTTTGCTATATTTACTACCACTTGTTGACATGAAAAACTCCGTTCAAGTCCACAATAATGGAGCCCAACAACAAGGTCTCTATGCATGATGCCGTTGTAAGACGTTGACATTTAAACTTTCTCAGTTCCACATATACGCAATTGAACTTCCTTGCTAAAAAGTAATAAACAATTAGAATTTTCTCTCTTTAGGGTGTTGCTGAAAGCTTTGCACGTTGAACCTGCTGCCAATCTGTAAAATATATTACACGATGATCAGCAGCCATTGCCTTATGTGGCCGCTAAACGTATAGCACAACACTTTTATCTTCGAGTACGGACATATTCAAGTTGTTTTAGTTCTTCTGCTTTTGGACTGGAGATATAATAATTGACTGTTAGAGTGTCAGGACGAAAGCACCAACTATTTTCTCCATCTACAGGTGTGTAGTTTGGAATGACACTCCGCTCTTTATTTAATGCACTTAACCTGCATGATGCATAATACAACTAATAACATTCAAAGAGCATATAAGTTGATGCTTCTATAAGAGGTTGTGTTGGGACACATAAAAATACATCACTTTTCTGCAGTCATGTGGTCGAAACTCTACACGTGCCACAACACAAGAACAGTCTCTTCACTTTCTTAATAAATGGACAGTTGATGTTTTGCACTTCTGAATAACAAATTGCTTGCAATTAATTGTTCCCGGCAGCTTCCAGATTTTCTTGTTGGCCATAGTTTCCACAGTTAAGTCTTTCAGATTCACTTTATCTCGTTTTTCCTACGAACATTCTTTTACTATCCAATCCTTCGTATCTCAATATCATTTTATTCTGGCGGGTCCGCGTCTCGTGGCATCTAGTGGTCATTTCCTCATTATATAGGAGTGTGCGGATACTTCTGATCAGGTAGTGCGTGTACAAGTAGTCAAGAATTATGTGAGAGGTTCGCTTCTGTGAAATATGGAAGTGAAAACATCAAACCCAAGATCGTTAATTCTAATTTTTTTTACTACCGGTTTCTGGAAATCTAAGTTGTCAGCATAAGATTTGTAAAGCGCATACATCGAAAATAAAAAAAAATAATAAAAAAAGGTTCAAATGGCTCTGAGTACTATGGGACTTAACTTCTGAGGTCATCAGTCCCCTAGAACTTAGAACTACTTAAACCTAACTAACCTAAAGACATCACACACATCCATGCCCGAGGCAGGATTCGAACCTGCGACCGTAGCGGACGCGAGGTTCCAGACTGAAGCGCCTAGAACCGCACGGTCACACCGGCCGGCCCTCCTCTTTGAGGATGGTTTATCTCCACTGAAACGAATTACTGGCCATATCTCCAGATGACAGTTTTGCTACTTATCCCCTCAGGGATCGTTTGATGTAGATTGTCCCCACTTAGCAAAATCACCCTGTATACATACGATGAACGATTTACAGGTATGAACTACCTAATCTGATGATTTTTGCCTTACATTGTGATCGGAGGAAGTATGTGAGCATTGAATAGAATCATCATTGAACAAGGGCTTTAGATTACCAACATTTTACTGTTCATAAACACAGTGAAACATATTTTTTTTTTTGCATTGTACATTACGAACTGTATTATGGCGTACACTAAAAAAAAAAAGAAAAAAACATTATCACCACTGCCCACCGCGACGTTGGATGCTGCCTGGTGGCGTTGTGGGCACGTGACGCGGTAACAAAAGTATGTAAGCGGAGCAGACACGGACGGCGGATCATCCTAACGAAGATATGGGCTGCATATGGCGAAATCCATTTGGATAAGCGACTTTGACAAAGGGCAGATTATTATTACCCATAGCCGGCGAACGAGTGTCCCGAAAACGGCGAAGCTGGTCGAATGTTCAAGTGAACTGAGAGAAAATTTCCATTTTTCTGGTGTGTTCTCATGTGTCCTTCCAATGATTGGAACCTACATGAGTCGAATCACAATCTACTTGCACAAATGCCAGGAGTAGTTGATAGACTCAAGTGCGCGGCAACAAAGGAACACTTAATGTTGCATTCGAACGCTCAAGTGACCACAAATCTGTTTTCTCTTCTCAGAGCAACAGATGATTCTGCTTTTGTGGAGACGTATGCACTAACCCTGAACAAGTGGAGAGGGATCACTGGTCACAATGCCAGCAATATCTCCAAACCTAACTATGTCTAGACCTCCACTCGCCGACCAGACACTCCATGTCTGTCCAGCACCACACCAGCCACCAGAG
The DNA here is from genome assembly GCF_023898315.1 of Schistocerca nitens. Lineage (NCBI taxonomy): Eukaryota > Metazoa > Arthropoda > Insecta > Orthoptera > Acrididae > Schistocerca > Schistocerca nitens. The sequence continues at coordinate 362,604,938 of NC_064616.1, forward strand.
TCCCCCTACATCTATATCTACATCACATTTAAGTGCCTGGCAGAGGGTTCATCGAACCACCTTCACAATTCTTTATTATTCCAATCTCGTATAGCGCGCGGAAACAATGAACACCTATATCTTTCCGTACGAGCTCTGATTTCTCTTATTTTATCGTGGTGATCGTTTCTCCCTATGTAGGTCGGTGTCAACAAAATATTTTCGCATTCAGAGGAGAAAGTTGGTGATTGGGATTTCGGAAGAAGTTTCCGTCGCAACGAAAAACGCCTTTCTTTTAATGATGTCCAGCCCAAATCCTGTATCATTTCAGTGACACTCTCTCTCATGTTTCGCGATAATACAAAACGTGCTGCCATTCTTTGAACTTTTTCGATGTACTACGTCAGTCCCATCTGGTAAGAATCCCACACAGCGCAGCAGTATTATAAACAGGACGGGCAAGCGCAGTGTAGGCAGTCTCCTTAGTAGATCTGTTACATGTTCTACGTGTCCTGTCAATGAAACACAGTCTTTGGTTAGACTTCCCCACAACATTTTCTATGTGTTCCTTCCAGTTTAAATTGTTCGTAATTGTAATTTCTAGGTATTTAGTTGAATTTAAGGCCTTTATATTTGACTTATTTATCGTGTAACTGCAGTTTAACTGATTCCTTTTAACACTCATGTGGATGACCCCTCTTGTTGCCGCCAAACTTTGCAGTTCCTCTCACGTGTATCCCTAAGCGTTTTCGGCCAATCAGGACTCTGAAATTTCGCTCAGTTCTCCCACCTTTCATGGGCGCCGTTGTATAGCCGCAACGGCGAGAAGCAGTCTCTCTCTGTTTCGAATGCACGCTCTCTCTCTCTCCTTTGGTCTCAGGCTCGCCCGGTGCCCCCTGTGGCCACGGGCGACACTGCCGCCAAAGCACCCGCTGTGTGAAGCTAACTTGTTCTACAGCTCAAAACAGCTCTTTCCTGTGTCCGTTCAAACCACCTTCCCAATGATAATACGCAAAGTTCACAAAATCTTACGTACAAGTATGAACCTTGATTTTGCTATTAGTATTATTCTGCCTAACGGCTATACCTGTCCGCACGGTATTTGTCATTTACTTTCTGAATCAATGTCACGTAAGGTGCTGAAATCTGCCACATTACAAAAAATAGTATTGCATAAATGGGACAAATGCTGGCATAAAAACGGCGGCAATCTCTCAAAACGGAAGCACATTACATCGAACCAAAAAGCATCGAAAAAAATAATTTTAAAAGTAACAGAATGAAACAATATTCGTACATGCCAAGGAAAGTAACCACACTGCAGCAGTCAAATATCAAGAGTCATGGTGATCATATTATCCACATGTTCGTTACGAGTTGTTCCATTCCTCTTTGTTTTAATCACTTAATTGAGAAGCCACATTTTCACTTCGATGATGAATAATGGAGGAACGCAGGACAACTCAGGTACTTCTATTTTGGGCAATATGACTCTATACTCACTGCAAAAGTTATCACATATTTTGCAAGCAAATTTTTTAGCTTTTTGCTTCATGCATGACTCTCGTGAATGTGATAATTACATTTATCTGGCTGGCTCTGAGCACTATGGGACTTAACATCTGAGGTCATCAGTCCCCTAGAACTTAGAACTACTTAAACCTAATTAACCTAAGGACATCACACACATCCATGCCCGAGGCAGGATTCGAACCTGTGACCGTAGCGGTTGCGCGGTTCCAGACTGAAGCGCCTAGAACCACTAGACCACCGCGGCCGGCAGACATTAATTACAGGACTGTCCTGTACCTCCTGCTCTCGAGTTTGTGCGCAACATCTTGCGTTTACGTGTTTATCATTAATAATAGTAACATAAGCCTTGCTAACCCTCAATTTCACTCAGATATAAAAGGAGTTTCATGCGGAACTACAGCGATCCCTTCATATCCCGGAACTCGGCGAGCGGAACTTCGGCGAGATTCTTTGCTTGAGGCACACTGAACGAATGTCACAGAGGAATCAGTGGGAGGCTCACACCTGCCTTATATGACATGGAAGGCGCTGAAAAGCTTGGGAACTGGGATGTCACGATGCAAAGTCAACCACAGGCAACGGGCTTCAGCGGAAACGATGAAATTTGCGTGTGCTGACCTGCTGAACCAACAACATCTGGTAGTGTGCAGGAACTGTCGGATATATGTAATACCGGTGACCTTGCTGTAGTTAACAAACTAGTAGCTAAGTCGCCAAATACTGGACTCTCCACATAATATAAAGAGATTTATCACGTTGTTTGTCTTTTTTTAAATATTACTGTTCGTATTTTATAAATTTTAGTTGTACACTTTAATCCCTGCATTGTCCGCGGCTCGTGATGTTGCGGTAGCGTTCTCGCTTCCCGCGCACGGGGTCCCGGGTTCGATTCCCAGCGGGGTCAGGGATTTTCTCTGCCTCGAGATGACTGGGTGTTGTGTGTCTTTCACCATCATTTCAACCTCATCCACTCGCAAGTCGCCGTAGTGGCGTTAAAAAACTTGTGGAGCGGCGGCCGAATCTCCCCGCGAAGGGTCTCCCGGCCACCAATGCCATAAGCTCATTAATTGATTAATCCCTGTATTTTTATTGTTATTACTTTCTGTCTCTATTTTATTGAATTTCCTCTGTAATTGATGCTTTTTATGTAATTAATCTCTGTACGTTATTAATTCCTTACAAGCATTACAATAATTTCAAACAAATAAGGGGTGGTAGTCGCATGGGTCCGTTGAGATGCTGCATGAATTTGAGTATGGGCCTCCTGAACCCATTCTTTCGATATTTTCTTGACAGTCATAGTATCCCGACTTACCGCAGTAGTAATACCGCAAAACAGTAAACCGCAGTCTCGACAAACCACGACACGTGGTGGCCGGCCGAAGTGGCCGTGCGGTTAAAGGCGCTGCAGTCTGGAACCGCAAGACCGCTACGGTCGCAGGTTCGAATCCTGCCTCGGGCATGGATGTTTGTGATGTCCTTAGGTTAGTTAGGTTTAACTAGTTCTAAGTTCTAGGGGACTAATGACCTCAGCAGTTGAGTCCCATAGTGCTCAGAGCCATTTGAACCATTTGACACGTGGTGGGAGACGTTTCTATTTTATGCGCGAGGCATAACACGATTTCCCGGAAATAAACAACATTCCAAAGCGATATATGAATGAGAAACTCTCTGCACAATTTTTCCTTATACATAGTTTGTAGACGTCGTTACTCCTACCTATTTTTTGCCGTTGCACTGAAATTCTGATCTTTTACTCATTGAAGCACGTAGTCCGAGGTGCGGCCGTAGAGTTTTAATTATCACTTTAAAAAAATAGTTACGTAATTAACTTTTTGTTTGTGTGCAGGTACATGTCCTCAGTTTTGGTACAGACTGAAATACTCGCAAGCCGCTAGAGGAGCCAAAAGAAAATTGTGCAGGCAACTAATCCACTGAAATATAGTACGGAAGTTTGTTTTCTACATTTGAGGGGAGAGAATGCTGTAACAGTCCATCCTGAGTTGTTCAAAGTGTAGGGCAGCAATGCATCATCGTATGCCAAAAAGGTCAGAAGGAGCAGACGCTTCCAGTGTGGTCAACCAAGTGTGGTTAGCAAAGAACGAAGCGGTAGACCATCTGTCTGTGAAGACCCGGCAGTCGAGGTAATCGCAAGAGAAATGCTCTAATACCGGCGTATCACAATGGAAGTGACGGTTCAAATAGTGAAAATCAGTCAGGGATCAGTTTTCAACATCTTGCACGACATTTCGAACATCATACAGTTCGCCGCGACTGGCCACATCCATTCAAAAAACCCGCCGAACTAGGGCAGTAGCAGAAACGTTGTAGCTGTATCAGGCCAGTCCAGGACTTCTTTAGCCGCCTATTGGTTGGTTGGTTTTGGGGAAGGAGACCAGACAGCGTGGTCATCGGTCTCATCGGATTAGGGAAGGATGGGGAAGGAAGTCGGCCCTGCCCTTTCAGAGGAACCATCCCGGCATTTGCCTGGAGTGATTTAGGGAAATCACGGAAAACCTAAATCAGGATGGCCGGACGCGGGATTGAACCGTCGTCCTCCCGAATGCGAGTCCAGTGTCTTACCACTGCGCCACCTCGCTCGGTAGCCGCCTATTCTCCATGGACGAGTCGAGGGTGTATCGTTATTACGCCGAAACAAAGCATCACCGCCGAAAGAAATGGAAGGAAGATATAGTTGACGCCAATTTGAGGTGCGTAGCGTGCCGCCTTCATGAAGTTTCTAATTTAATGGACAGCAGTGTTATTATCCTCGAACGTGTCTGCAGCTCTACATCTCCAAGAAATCTCACTCTAGTGGACTGCACGCTCGGAGTTTTTCTATTTGCGTGTCTCCAAATTTCACTTCAGTATAGGAAGGTTGAGACAGTCCATTATTTTGTAGAACTTTGTTGCCGTTTTCGTTCTTCTTTTCCCACTAGAAATTTTTTTTTATTGCACAAGAAAGTTTTGAATTTTGTTGTGTAGTCAGTATTACTATTTACACATAAATTGTATTTAGATACATGAATTGTCATGCGTTTTAAAGGATATATTGTTGAGACACTAATTTGAGACATCCTAGATCTTTACTTGAAAGTGCATTAGTTTTGTTTTATCCATACGTATTCCAAAAGTGGAAGTATTTATACATGTTCCAAGATTCCTTCCATCCCACTGGTCCGGTTTCAAACAAATTTTCTGCACATATCACTTACTGTCTGAAAATAACCACTGTGGGAGTAAGAATCATCAACTTCACCTGTCATTTACCACCTACCTCACGACGCACAAACAGACAAACTACATTCGTCCAGTATTTGAGAATGAGAGCACTTACTGACTTTCAACCAACTTTACACATAGTTTCAAACCGTTACGGAACTTTTTATCGCTCTCATCCCCCACAAAATTATGAGAGGAAGAAAGTTTATCACTTACTACATTTTCGCTGCTTATGCAGTGAAACTACCGCGTGAGACATGACCTTTCAGTTAATTAGTTCTTTACTACTAACATTATTTGCAGATGGTATTCATATCTATCACTGAAAACACATATACTACTTGGAAAAATATATCTTTGTACGACACATAGTTCAGGAGACGCAAACATTGAACTGCGTAGAAACGAAACTTCAGGGCGAAATTCGCTAGAAATACAGGTTAAATATGTGTACAAACATGTGTGAAATGCGTTACACATATGTGACATGGGCGTACGAGGGCAAAGCCATGGTAAAAAGCTGCTCCTAAGCCCATGAATCGATTTCCACCAAACTTGGTACACGTATTACTTACTATCTGGGGATAAATACTGTGGGGAAAATAACCAGACACCTCCTACTGGGGTTGGGGTGATAACGTGGAAAGAGAAGGGGGAAGGAGGAAATGGAGAGACAGGGAGGGGGAATGAGAAGATGGACATAGATAGCACAGAAGAGGAGATGAATGGAGGCTGGGGAAAGGAGGAGATGGACAGAGAAAAGGGGGACGAGAAGATGGACAGACAGGGGAAGTGAACAGAGAAAGGGGTGTGGACGAGATGGACGGAGGGAGGGCTGAGGAAGAGATGGACGGGGAAAGGGGGGAGGAGGGGACGAACTTAGAGTAGATGAGGAAGAGATAGAGGGGGAGGACGATATAGACAGAGGGGATACGAGCAGATGGATAGAAGAGGCAGGATCAGATGGAGAGAGGAAATAATACAAAAGGAGTTGGACACAGACAGGGAGACAGGAAAGGGAAGGAGTTGGGCAGAACGAGAGGGGAGGAGGAGATGGGCAGAGAAAGAAAACAGGAGATGATTGATGGAGAAATAGAATAGGAGGAAATGGACAGAGGGAGGAGGTGATAAACAGATGGGAGGAGCAGATCGACTAAGAGGGAATGAGGAGGAGACAGAGAGGGAAGAGAAAATCTGCTTAGAGGAGGGAGAAGGAGAAGGAGAGGAGGGTGAGAAGCAGATGGATAGAGGGAGGAGGAGCAAGTGGACAGAGAGAGGGGACGACCAGATGGACAAAGAGACGGGCAAGAGGAGATGGATATACACTATGTGATCAAAAGTATCCGGACACCCGGCTGAAAATGACTTACAAGTTCGTGGCGCCCTCCATCGGTAATGCTGGAATTCAGTAAGGTTTTGACCCACCCTTAATGACAGCTTCCACTCTCGTAGGCATACGTTAAATCAGGTGCTTGAAGGTTTCTTGGGGAATGGCAGCCCATTCTTCATGGATTACTGCACTGAAGAGAGGTATCGATGTCGGTCGGTGAGGCCTGGCACGAATTCGGCGTTCCAGAACACTCCAAAGGTGTTCTATAGGATTCAGGTCCCGGCTCTATGCAGGCCAGTCCATTACAGGGGTGTTACTGTCGTGTAACCACTCCACCACAGGCCGTGCATTATGAACAGGTGCTCGATCGTGTTGAAAGATGCAGTCGCCATCCCCGCATTGCTCTTCAACCGTGGGAAGCAAGAAGGTACTTAAAACATCAATGTAGGCCTATGCTGTGATAGTGTCACGTAAAACAACAAGGAGTGCAAGCCCCCTCCATGAAAAACACGACCACACCGTAACACCACCACCTCCAAATTTTACTGTTGGCACTACACACGCTGGCAGATGACGTTCACTGGGCATTCTCCATACCCACACCCTGCCATCGGATCGCCACATTGTATACCGTAATTCTTCACTCCACACAACGTTTTTCCACTGTTCAATCGTCCAATGTTTACGCTCTTTACACCAAGCGAGGCGTCGTTTGGCATTTACCGACGTGATGTGTGGCTTGTGAGCAGCCGCTTCACCATGAAATCCAAGTTTTCTCACCTCCCGCCTAACTGTCATAGTACTTGCAGTGGATCCTAATGCAGTTTGGAATTCCTGTGTGATGGTCTTGATAGATGTTTGCCTATTTCGCACTACGACCCTCTTTAACTGTCGGCGGTCTCTTGTCAGTCAACAGACGAGGTCGACCTGTAAGCTTTTGTGCTGTACGTGTCTTTTCTCGTTTCCACTTGACTATCACGTCGGAAACAATGGACCTAGGGATGTTTAGGAGCGTGGAAATCTCACGCAGAGACGTATGACACAAGTGACACCCAATCACCTGACCACGTTCGCAGTCCGTGAGTTCCGCGGAGCGCTCCATTCTGCTCTCTCACGATGTCTAATGACTACTGAGGTCGCTGATATGGAATATCTGGCAGTAGGTGTCAGCACAATGCACCTAATACGAAAAACTTATGTTTTTGGGGGTGTCCGGATATTGTTGATCGCATAGTGTAGAGTGGGGGGGGGGGGGGAGGAATTGAAAGAGAGGGGGAAGGTGGAGTAAAAAGAGAGGTGGGAGAAGGAGATGAAAAGAGAGTGGGGAGGAGGAAAGGAGCTGAGGAAGGGAGAGGGCGAGCTGTACTAGCTGAAGAATCGAATAAATATACACCTAGGCAACACCAAGGTGAGCTCATTTCTAGATGTTATAAATCCATAAAATCCATATTTCTAACAGATAGTGTATGATTTGTGAATTTTTCTTTGTAAATCATTTTCTGTTATTCTGTTTATATAGTAACCCCATCATCGGTGTATAAAAGTATAATTCTAATAAAATCCGAATGTATGATTTTCCTCTCTCTACTGAGGTCTTCCATACAGATATTGAAATGTATAGGGTATGTACAGCAACATTTATAACTCCCTCGTTAGTCGCAAATTCTTATGTTAGCTGACGGCTCAGATCCAATATTGCAGACTTGTCCATTTAGAGATTTTGAAATTAGGCATTTGTGTTCGTCTCGCCACCCGTGCAGGCTGTCCCTGTTACGTACGCCAGGGCCCAAGATGGCTGTCGGCGGCTCCACAGCTACGTGAAGTACTGCGCTAATGCCTGAACAAAAGCGTCAGGTGGCGGCACCCCTTTGATACTGATACCCGAGAAATTCCTTTCGCAATCCCCGCGTCATCTTGAGTGGTCTGTAGGCATAAACCAACCTGTCGGATATCAGTGCACACGAGAGACATCTTCCTTTTTAAGCAAATATCTGACAGGAAATCGACACAGAAATAGTGCTGAAGTTGTTAAACAATTAATTTCCAGTCACGATGACTGGAAATGACGATGTCATGAAGCTAGTAGCAGGCTGACTCGAAATGCACTTGAAAAAAGGTCGTTGAATACAAAGAGAGAGAGAGAGGGCTGTAGTTTGCTTTGAAGAAGACATAGCAACTACCATGGGATATTTCGTTCTGCCATGGGCTGTAAGCCACCTCAGCCTTCCTTGTGCACTTCCTTGTGGTGCATTTTATGTACTGCTTCAGGAGTTATTAAATCTGGTGTAGGATATCACATCTTGGAGATGACACAAATGTTGCTTCAGAAGTCATACAATGGGAAATATCAATTAAATCGATAGTAAAGCATTTAAACAATTTGCTTCACGCAGTTTAAAAATACTTGAAATAAAAAACAGATCGACACTGCATAGTAGTTTGCATACATAAACAACAGTGTTATGTGTTTGATGAGAAATTTCATCAAATAATTCAACGCTATTATTATTTGACACGATGATTGGAAGTTGATGCATGAAATGATAGTTCAAGTTTCTAATTTCGACATGAATTTATACCACCACAGGGTCTTCTAAGTGTGTTTTTTTTTTCAAAAGTACTATATAATTCCTAACTTAACTGGTTCTCTCAGTTACTCCAGCACGAAGAAGGAGGGAGGAAAGATGTGTACTGCGCGACAGAATACACTCCTGGAAATGGAAAAAAGAACACATTGACACCGGTGTGTCAGACCCACCATACTTGCTCCGGACACTGCGAGAGGGCTGTACAAGCAATGATCACACGCACGGCACAGCGGACACACCAGGAACCGCGGTGTTGGCCGTCGAATGGCGCTAGCTGCGCAGCATTTGTGCACCGCCGCCGTCAGTGTCAGCCAGTTTGCCGTGGCATACGGAGCTCCATCGCAGTCTTTAACACTGGTAGCATGCCGCGACAGCGTGGACGTGAACCGTATGTGCAGTTGACGGACTTTGAGCGAGGGCGTATAGTGGGCATGCGGGAGGCCGGGTGGACGTACCGCCGAATTGCTCAACACGTGGGGCGTGAGTTCTCCACAGTACATCGATGTTGTCGCCAGTGGTCGGCGGAAGGTGCACGTGCCCGTCGACCTGGGACCGGACCGCAGCGACGCACGGATGCACGCCAAGACCGTAGGATCCTACGCAGTGCCGTAGGGGACCGCACCGCCACTTCCCAGCAAATTTGGGACACTGTTGCTCCTGGGGTATCGGCGAGGACCATTCGCAACCGTCTCCATGAAGCTGGGCTACGGTCCCGCACACCGTTAGGCCGTCTTCCGCTCACGCCCCAACATCGTGCAGCCCGCCTCCAGTGGTGTCGCGACAGGCGTGAATGGAGGGACGAATGGAGACGTGTCGTCTTCAGCGATGAGAGTCGCTTCTGCCTTGGTGCCAATGATGGTCGTATGCGTGTTTGGCGCCGTGCAGGTGAGCGCCACAATCAGGACTGCATACGACCGAGGCACACAGGGCCAACACCCGGCATCATGGTGTGGGGAGCGATCTCCTACACTGGCCGTACACCACTGGTGATCGTCGAGGGGACACTGAATAGTGCACGGTACATCCAAACTGTCATCGAACCCATCGTTCTACCATTCCTAGACCGGCAAGGGAACTTGCTGTTCCAACAGGACAATGCACGTCCGCATGTATCCCGTGCCACCCAACGTGCTCTAGAAGGTGTAAGTCAACTACCCTGGCCAGCAAGATCTCCGGATCTGTCCCCCATTGAGCATGTTTGGGACTGGATGAAGCGTCGTCTCACGCGGTCTGCACGTCCAGCACGAACGCTGGTCCAACTGAGGCGCCAGGTGGAAATGGCATGGCAAGCCGTTCCACAGGACTACATCCAGCATCTCTACGATCGTCTCCATGGGAGAATAGCAGCCTGCATTGCTGCGAAAGGTGGATATACACTGTACTAGTGCCGACATTGTGTATGCTCTGTTGCCTGTGTCTATGTGCCTGTGGTTCTGTCAGTGTGATCATGTGATGTATCTGACCCCAGGAATGTGTCAATAAAGTTTCCCCTTCCTGGGACAATGAATTCACGGTGTTCTTATTTGAATTTCCAGGAGTGTAGTAACGACAACAAATACAGCTGTGATGTATTGAGAAACATGATACATTCATGGCTGGATGCCTGAGATCGTTGAATACACTGTCACATCTTATGTACTCACCTCCCGGACGCCCAAACGCACCTTGCCACAGTACAGCGCTAATACTCCGAGGTTGGTGAAAACTATCGCCATAGATGCGGACCATGACAGCAGCCGTGGAACCATTTGTCAGCCAGAGAGAGACCCACAGGCCGTGAGAGTCCCTATCCCAGGAGGACATGAGCGGAAGGAGTTCAAATGCTATCAATACTCCTAGCGCAAACACTCATCATGTTGAATCTTCTAAAATTTCCGCGCAGTATACTTGCAACAAACACGGCCCCAAAGGCAAACTGGTTATTAGTTCAGTATTCACCCGTCCAGGATGAGCCACAAATCATATCATCATAAGCTGCAGCAGACCGGCAGCTTTTTCGGACTCTCCGAACTGGTTACAAACGATGGGTCAGCGCCAGTTCAGAACTAATGCGTCTGCTGAGATACCGTTTCTGGCCCCGGCCTGCTTGCTTGCTAGTATGTTTTCGACAGCCATCGCGAGACTCACAAGAATATTGGAAACCAGTCACATACATTATCATTGTAATTACAATTAAATATTACGATTGCTGCTGCAGTCTGAGATCGAGCGATTTACTAGAAAGGCCGGCCGCGGTGGTCTAGCGGTTCTGGCGCTGCAGTCCGGAGCCGCGGGACTGCTACGGTCGCAGGTTCGAATCCTGCCTCGGGCATGGGTGTGTGTGATGTCCTTAGGTTAGTTAGGTTTAAGTAGTTCTAAGTTCTAGGGGACTTATGACCTAAGATGTTGAGTCCCATAGTGCTCAGAGCCATTTGAACCATTTACTAGAAATGTCTTCTCTTGTCGGCTGTGGATCTGGAACGAATCTCATGTTGAAATTTTAATATCTACAGCGCACATGCTTTTCCATGTAAAACCTCTCTCATACCCTTATGGCTATGATGTATTCAATCTATACCTCCATCACGATAGAACACACAATCATTTTCTCTGCGCATGTCAGAACATAAGATACAGTATCTTTACACTGCAACGTATACACATTTAAGACAAGCAGTGCAGTTATCGTTTATGTGTGTACAACACTCGAAAAAGCCGGCTACGTGTCTCGATTCTCCTCAGTTCTAGGAAATTATTTGACGATTAAGTTTTCAAGTCAGTGCTTGCCGAAGGTGCTGCATCTTGCCAAGACTCTCAAACAAGACTCTCTCAACAACGCTCCCGCCGACGAAAGGGTTGCATAGACATCACCGATACAGGCTGATGCACTATAATCAACATCACTGCGGATAGTGCAACACGGAAAACGCTAGGATATCCTTAGAGGAGCTGATGAGGGGACGTTCTGTGTACCTATTTTGTTACATTCGTATTGCCTATTGTTTTTGTACACAATAGCAAATCCATTTGAACCATTGCATTACTGTATTGCGTATCTGTTTATGAAATGAATTTATCACCCCATACGTTCGGATACACTCCTCAATGAGTTGAAATCACAATTCACCACGCGAAATCTCTTCTCCCCTTTACGACTAGACATACGTAATTTTTTTATGTGACTAGCAGTTTGATTATTTCCCACAAACGTCTGCTGATATGTCGAAACATAAGCCATTGTCCCTTTACGTTCAAGCAGCAGTACAACATTTCTGACTATTGTTTATAGGTGTATAGAAAAATTATGATACATCCACACTCGCACCAGCTGGGTGTCGTTTTCTCACTGTCCAGTAGCAAAAAAGCCTCCAGCCATCCCAAATTTGTTGACGAGTAAAAGATGTAATCACAAATTTAAAAAGAGCTAGCATCTTTTTTATTTTATCGATTTCACCATTTTCAGGAAACCTTTTTGTATTTTTGATACTTGTAAATACAGCCAATACACGGTGCATTCCATGAATAGCTACTGTAGATCTACGCACCGCCACCCAGATCGTACAGATTTCTCCTGACTAAGAAATCATTACGAGTGTAATATATACTAGAGTAGGTCCATTTGGAGTTAATTTTCAGGGACCAAGTAAATGGCTGGGGAAACCACAAAACTGTTCTGTATGGAGTCTAAGCACATTTTAAGTTCCTGTTACTGAGCACCATATCTCTTTAACACAATGGAGCAGAAGGAGGATCTCCTGGAGAAGCATCTGTTACTGCAGAGGACAAAACTGAGTTTGTTACGAAATACAAAAGAGCCTGTTAGAGCGTCATATACAGATTTTTTTTTTTTACATGTGCGAGAATCGGCGACTTAATCATACAGACCTGTTTAGATCCTGTAACAAGTGTGTGCGCTAGCTGTATTTTCAAAAAGGAATACCATGTTATATAGATACCTCCTATAGGGTCGAATGTAAAGAATGCTTTATTCCAAGTCTACAGTAGGCTTCTGTTGGTCCCTTTCAGCGCACCAGCTGTATATAACTGAATAATCACTATGACTCCATCGTCATTCAGGTTTTCAACTTCAAGTGTGTGCGGGATGTCTGTGAATAAGGTAATGCCGTAACTGTAATAGTGAATTTGAGGAGTGGTAGTGAGTGTATTGTGCAAATTATGCTTTAGCTATAGTTATTAAAGGGGGATACTGACTGCACAACTCTGTTTATTCAAGAGCAGAGCTGCAGCCACACTTTAGAAAAAATATTTTAGAGCTCTGACCTCTTCAACATGTTACGACAATTATCCTGGAGGACTACGGATTCGTTAGGAAAAGATAATGTTACTGCTTACAACATGTTTCAACGGTTGAAATCAAGAAATATGTATAATGCGTTGTCCCATATTTATATGAAACTAATTAAGAGTCGTCGCCACGTAAACGTTTATGATCACTACATGTTCCCTACACAACATGCACCATTACTATGTGGTGCCGGCCCGTGTGGCCGAGCGGTTCTAGGCGCTACAGTCTGGAACCGCGCGAGCGCTAAGGTCGCAGGTTCGAATCCTGTCTCGGGCATGGATGTGTGTGATGTCCTTAGCTTAGTTAGGTTTAAGTAGTTCTAAGTTCTAGGGGACTGATGACCTCAGAAGTTAAGTCCCATAGTGCTCCGAGCCATTTGACCCATTTTACTATGTGGTATACAGGGTGGTCCATTGATACTGACAGGGCCAAATATCTCACGAAATAAGCATCAAACGAAAAAACTACAAAGAACGAAACTCGTCTAGCTTGAACGGGGAAACCAGATGGCGCTATGTTTGGCCCGCTAGATGGCGCAGCCATAGGTCCAAATGGTTCAAATGGTTCTGAGCACTATGGGACTTAACATCTGAGGTCATCAGTCCCCTAGAACTACTTAAACCTAACTAACCTAAGGACATCACACACATCCATGCCCGATGCAGGATTCGAACCTGCGACCGTAGCGGTCGCGCGGTTCCAGACTGTAGCGCCTAGAACCGCTCGGCCACCACGGCCGGCGCTGCCATAGGTCAAACGGATATCAACTGCGTTTTTTTTTAAATAGGAACCCCCATTTTTTATTGCATATTCGTGTAGTACGTAAAGAAACATGAATGTTTTAGTTGGACCACTTTTTTCGCTTTGTAATAGATGGCGCTGTATTAGTCACAAGCGTATAAGTACGTGGTATCACGTAACATTCCGCCAGTGCGGACGGTATTTTCTTCGTGATACATTACCCGTGATAAAATGGACCGTTTACCAATTGCGGAAAAGGTCGATATCGTGTTGATGTATGGCTATTGTGATCCAAATGCCCAACGGGCGTGTGCTATGTATGCTGCTTGGTATCCTGGACGACTTCATCCAAGTGTCCGGACCGTTCGCCGGATAGTTACGTTATTTAAGGAAACAGGAAGTGTTCAGCCACATGTGAAACGTCAATCACGACCTGCAACAAATGATGATGCCCAAGTAGGTGTTTTAGGTGCTGTCGCGGCTAATCCGGACATCAGTAGCTGACAAATTGCGCGAGAATCGGGAATCTCAAAAACGTCGGTGTTGAGAATGCTACATCAACATCGATTGCACCCGTACCTTATTTTTATGCACCAGGAGTTGCATGGCGACGACTTTGAACGTCGTGTACAGTTCTGCCACTGGGCACAAGAGAAATTACGGGACAATGACAGATTTTTTTCACGTGTTCTATTTAGCGACGAAGCGTCATTCACCAACAGCGGTGACGTAAACCGGCATAATATGCACTATTGGGCAACGGAAAATCCACGATGGCTGCGACAAGTGGAACATCAGCGACCTTGGCGGGTTAATGTATGGTGCGGCACTATGGGAGGAAGGATAATTGACCCCCATTTTATCGATGGCAATCCAAATGGTGCAATTTATGCTGATTTCCTACGTAATGCATGCGCGAACATTACGGAAGGCGAACCACTCGCTGTTGAGAGGAATGTCGTTACACGTATTGCCAAATGCATTGATGTTGACGGACTTCACTTTGAGCATTAATTTATTAATGTGGTATTTATAGGTAATCACGCTGTAACAGCATGCGGTCTCAGTAATGAAAAGTTCACAAAGGTACATGTATCACATTGGAACAACCGAAATAAAATGTTCAAACGTACCTACGTTCTGTATTTTAATTTAAAAAAACCTACCTGTTACCAACTGTTCGTCTAAAATTGTGAGCCATATGTCTGTGTCTATTACAGCACCATCTATCACAAAGTGAAAAAAGTGGTCTGACAAAAACCTTCATATTTCTTTACGTACTACACAAATATGTAATAAAAGATGGGGGCTCCTATTTTAAAAAACGCAGTTGATATCCGTTCGACCTATGGCAGCGCCATCTAGCGGGCCAACCATAGTGCCATCTGGTTTCCCCCTTCAAGCTAGACAAGTTAAGTGCTTTGTAGTTTTTTCGTTTGACGATTATTTCGTGAGATATTTGGCCCGGTCACGATCAATGGACTATCCTGTATATATAGCACAGATTTTATTTGCTATCTGACGTATTTAAAAGGGATGAACTCATTTGAAAGTATGAGCCCTTGTTTATGCACGATGCCAGATTGATGGACCACCATCAATGTCCCTTTTCTCACTTTAGTTTAATCTTTGCAGCAATGTAATGCTCTGTTTCTCTGAGTCGTATCGCGGTTAATCTGTTATTAAGCTGTTTAACTGTTTCAAGTTAACTCAAAGTGCCGAAGAGGAAGTGTTCATTCCAAGAAAAATATTCACATGAATGGTTCTTCATAAAGCGAGGGTGGCATGACTATGATGCAGAATGTGTAATTTGTAAGTGTTGTGAAATGATTAGGGATGGGGAAGAGCAGATATTAAGGAACATTTAGCTAACGTAAAGCACAAATCAAATGTGCACTCTGGAAGCACTTAGAGAAATAGACAGTTACTTTATGTCTAATTCATTCACACAGGTTCAATTAGTAATAGCAGCGACATCTACAATATGCTATCATGCTTTTAAACATTGTGAGTGTGTGGGTTTTATTTTGTCAAGTTGCGCAATGGATTCATCCAACAAGTACCCTTTGGCTCCTGCGAGAAACAATTTCCACCTTACACTACTATAGAAGTCAGACAGACGCTCCTAATGTACCAACAAGAACTGCTTGAAAAACATTCAGCAACAAATATCTTCTAGAGTCGTCCGCTGAAAGGAAAAGACACAAAAATATTATATATATTCTTACGTAACTAGTGGGATACTTGGGTACAGGAGTATTGCTAGTTACTGTAATAAAACAATAAACGAACGAAAAATATTATTTATTACAAAAAATACTGAGAAACGAAGTGAAACTTTTCCTTATAAAATAATAATATGTTTATGGGTCCTTTTCGGAACAGTAGATTGCCTTTTATGGATAGGAATGCTATATTTGACAAAGTATGGAAAGGTTCTTTTCTCCCTTTTCTTTAAGAATGTTACTTACTCGGCAGAATGGCTGAGAGCCGCGACTACACAACTTGAATACCTTTTCTAAGTACGGTCAAGGCTGTCTTGTGAGAAATGTAGTGGAATGTACTGTTACGGAGGACAGATGGGACTCGCATACGCTGTAGCGCACAATACCGTGGGCTGCGATGACTGCTGCCTGCGTCGTTCGCTGCTGACAAATAACACAACTATCTCTTTCTATCTGGATTGACCTTCGCCAATGAAACTCTCCCTACGCCTTGATGAAGTCAAGGACTCCTATCTGCCCCTAGTCTAACTATTGGCGTGGTACACTGGCCAGATAACCAGTCCACCACGATGCCACTCAATACTCGCTTGCAGGCGTTTAACTAGTACTCTGTCCGTGTTCACACCGCACAATAAGTGTGGCGGCCAACACAGTGGACAACGCTTAATCGCGAGCGACTCAATATAGAGTGTCACTCCAATTCGCTAACAACAGAAGTGCTCTCCCAGTAAAGTACTGAGGAGAGACTTGGTTCCTCGCTCTTTGCATACACGTACGAGCGCACTCGCTCTCGTTACGTGTTCCCACTCCAAGAGCGACAACAGAACGGCCCCTTTTTCTGGAAAAGTTGCAAGGGTATATCATTCGCTGCCTTCCCTCACTCCTCTGACTCTTTGCGTCAGAAATATTCTGCCAATCAGCGTCGCTCTTTCAAACGGGAGAATGATGTTTCGGTTAAGTCGACCAATGCGGAAATCTGTAGTATCTCCGTTAGGCGTATACTGTCCTCCTGTGATAGCTCCATAACTACAGAGTCAGTCCGTGAAAAAATGCGTCTTCTGGGTGCTCCCACTCAATGTAGCAGAATTTGCTTTTAAGTCAAACACGGGGGTCGTTATCCCTTCACTCTGGCAAAAGCTGTCTTCTCTCTGGGCGATCGCTTCAGCCAATGTTGTTGACCTAGCCCTCTGAAGTGATAGTCTTCCCAGCAGGTTGGTTTCCTCTTTAGAACAAAAATTCCAGTGGCTGTCAACAGCATTTGTGAAATAATTGTTAGCGCCTGACACTGTCAAACAAATACACAGTGATCTTTCAAAGTTCCATTATTTTTTATATAGCTTCAGCTGTTCGAAACTAAAAGCGGTATTTGCTCCAACCTTTCACTTTTTTAAGCTTAAAAGAAGTAGCCCGCTTTGTCCCGATATTTGTTTTCCAAATTATGTCCAATTGTAGTGATTTGAGAGAAATGTCTCAGTTTGTGAGACAGAAATTATGGCAGCACTAGATACATGGGCCGGCAGAAGTGGCCGAGCGGTTCTAGGCGCGACCGCTACGGTCGCAGGTTCGAATCCTACCTCGGGCATGGATGTGTGTGATGTCCTTAGGTTAGTTAGGTTTAATTAGTTCTAAGTTCTAGGGGACTGATGACCTTAGAAGTTAAGTCCCATAGTGCTCAGAGCCATTTGAACCAACTTTTTTAGACACATGGAAAGCAGAACGTAGAGTTGTAGCAAAATTGAGGCGAGCATTACCTATGTTCAATCTTACATTCTGTTTTGTCGACTAGCAAACACCCCACAACCAGCAGGACACAGGCGAAGCTTGCAGACTGGCAAAGACTTGTCCAGCGTGCTCAGACCGACACCGACCTGTCCAGAGCGCTCAGACCAGCATTTGTCTGCAGGTGGGGTAGGAAGCTGCGTTCCTATTGGCTCCCTGGGGGACGTGGTGGTTGGAGGGGACAGAGGGTATATAAAGGCCATTCCACCAACAGTCGCCCTCATTCTGTCGTCCTGCGGACGAAAGGATTGTAAGGGGTTGGGATACTGTAATCAACACCACAGTCGATAGTGCAACAAGGAAAACGTTAGGATCTGCTTATGACTAGACATACTTAATTTTTTTTACGTGAATAGTAGTTTTATTATTTTCCACAAACGTCTGGTGATATGTTGGAACATAAGCCACAGCGTCTTTACGTTCAAGCAGCAGCATAACATATCTGAATATCATTTATAGGTGCATAGAAAAATTACGATACGTCCACAGTCGCACCAGCTGGGTTCTTTCCGCAGTGTCTAGTAGCAAAAAAGCCTCCCGCCATCGCATATTTGTCGATTAATGAAAGATGTAACTACAGTTTTAAAAGCCCTAGCGTTTTTTTTTTTTTTTTTTATTTTATTGGTTTCACCACTCCAGGACAGCTTTTCGTATTTTCGATACTTGTAAATACAGTCAACACACATTGGCTTCTTATATGTATTCAGTTCGCCAAGTCGGAGTTTGTGCCAGTGCATTCCATGCTAGCTATTGGAGACCTACCTACGACCACCCAGATCATTGCGAATGTAGTATATACTACAGTAGTTCATTCAGAGTTAATTTTCAGGGGCCAATAAAATGGGTGGAGAAACCACAAAACTGTTCTGTATCCAGTCTAAGCGCATTTAAAGTTCATATTGCTAAGCACCATATCTCTTTAACATTCTGGAGCAGTAGGAGAATCACAGCGAAACGGATCTGTTGCTGCAGCGGGCAAAAATGAGTTCGTTACGAAAAAACAAAAGAACCTGTTAGAGCATCATACAAAGATTTTGCTTGTTACATGTGTGAGAAACGACGACTTAATGATGCAGACCGTTTTAGAACCAATAACACATGTGTGCCAGAACTGAATTGTCTGAAAGGAATATCATGCTATGTAGAAAGCTCCTATAGGCTTTAATGCAAAGAATGTTTTATTCCAAGCGTGGAGTAGACTTCTGTTTGTACCTTTCAGCGCACCAGCTGTGTATAACTGAATATTCACTATGAATCCTCGTAATTCAGTTATTCAACAAGAAGGAGCGTCATACCCATTTTAATTATGAAAGAAAACGGGTGTGTGCCTTAGTAGCTGGTACTTCAAATAAGACGTATTGTGAGCTACGCCACGAAACTTCTCCGTAAGATGACAGTGGTCCTTACCAGGAGTTTCCGGTTTTCTATCTAACGGCAGCCCACAAATATGACAGTCAACTGCGGTACTGTGCAAATCTTTATTATCCTTCGATCTGGTCATGGAAACATTGTCACTGTAAAGCTTATCCTCAGCATAAGATTTGTAGTGGTTAAGACTCGAATCATAGGACGATACAATTTGGTACGCTGCTGCTAATGGTACGTGTTTTTCTGTAAGGGTTGTATGTGTGTGTGTGTGTGTGTGTGTGTGTGTGTGTGTGTGTGTGTGTGAATTCCTAGGGGACTAAACTGCTGAGGTCATCGGTCCCTAGACTTACAGACTACTTAAACTAACTTATTCTAAGAATAACACACACACCCATGCCCGGGGGAGGACTCAAACCTCCGGTGGGAGGGGCCGCGCAGTCCGTGACATGGCGCCTGAGAGCGCGCGGCCACTCCGTGCGGCAAAGGTGGCATGTGAAGTCATGGGGTCACCCACACAGCGGGCCACAGGAGCAAGGAGGGATTTAAAGTCGGCGTACACTACAAGCGGGCATTTCTTCTAATGGTGAGGATTTTTAAACTTCATCAGTTTGTTTTTCTTACTAGGCATAATAACACGTACCGGGTCCTAGGAAGCGCAATCTACTAGATGCTCTGCTAATAAGTTGCCTGAGGAAAAGGCATTGAGGCACCTTAAGAAAATATGCCTTTTACCATTATACTTACTCAGTTGGACAGAAAGGAGTCGGTACATGTCTTTGGTCCAAACATAATGATAATTATCACCCTCTCCCGCTCACTGGCAAATTTTGAGAAATGGAGGGAGCCAACGACTATATGGTTGTCCTGCTCATCTGACTTGCTTTTCTTCTTCAGACCATAAAGATGAACTGATATTCTGGTACTCTGTGCCTCCAGTTTAGGTATGTCCTGGATCTTAACGGCGAGCTGATACCATCAAAGTTATACCCTTCAGGGATAGTATCTTTACGTACATTGTATTTACCTGTACGCTGCGGATGTTTTGTGTAACTTCTCTCACAAGCCAGGATTAACCACACAAAAATCCTTTCTGGTTTTGACGCTAATACATGCCCTCTTATTAACTATATCTTTAGGTAGCTCTCTATAGCTAGATGCTCCTTTTACTGGATCGTAGGCATGTGTATGGATGTCCAAGTGTAGTATTCAGCTGAGTGACTCCCATCTCGTAAAACCGGTCCATTATCTCACTCACGAAACCACTCGGCGATTGACGTGTTCCACGTTATCACGCCATTTCTCTCCCCCTCCTCCCAAAGATAATGCTGTACTCTCCTGCCTGATTCTCTTTCCTCAAAAGCGTCTGTGATCACCGAATATTCTGTCTGCGGTATGAAGTCACTGACCTGATGTCCTTCACCAAAAGGATGGGAGAGGAAACTGCTGCTAGCCACAGGATTGTTGCTGTTACTAATACTGTAACTACAACTAGGTGACGAAGCTGTTTGCGGTGATGTGTTGAGGGGTATGTGCCGTACCTCGCGAGATCGGCGAGGACGGGATGTTGCAGGAGGAGGAGATGCTGCAGATCGGGTCAGTGCGAGCAGTCCTGCTGCTGCAGTCCTGACCCACTTGCCAGAGGGAGCGTCGCCCATGGACGCCAGTGTGGAGCCGGTGTGGCGCCGGCGGCTGGAGCGGCGGTCACGGCGCCCTCGTCGGCGAAGCGTGCGCACAGGACCCCGTCTCGATGTTGTAGCCTTCGCGGCGTATTGTGGGAATTGTTCCCCTGACGCAACCGCTGTAGAAGAGAGAAAGAATAATGAACACAATTAATTACAACTTTCCAGACATCGCCTGGTGCTGCTGCGAGGAAAGAAAGAACACTGATTATTTGTAATCAGAGTGAGTATGTATTACCTATTTCGCTTCCTCATGACGAAGAAGTTCTCTCTCCATCTCCTCCACCGACTGTGGCATTTCGCTCTCTCACTGATATTGCCTACAATATAATGAGTTAATGATAAAACCTTATACACACAGAAACTGCGGGAAACAAAAATATTTTTTAGAATGTACACTTACATGAAATCTGCGATGGTTCCTGCATATCTCCAGCATGTACCCCTCTCTGCCCCCTTCTTAATCTGCCAGGAAATCATCTACAACAAAGAATGGGCACCATATTACAACGAAATTTATTACGTATACTCAGTATTATGGAGTTAAAAATTAATGTATATATCTACTGGAACAATACGCAATTCTTAGTGAAAAGAAAAGAAGTAGCGTTTTATCCTTTTTGATCCCTCGAAATCATCTAAGACTCGCTGGTCGCACCAGCATTACAAAGATGGAATATATACTCACAATACTGCTGGTGCTGCTGTGGCGGCAGCTGCTGCCACTGTCTCTGCTGTTGTACCGCAGCATTCATTTCATCAAAGATTTGGTACTAGTGGATATGTGCTGAAACAGTAGGAAGAAATGTATTCAGTACTACGAAATTCTGAGTGGGAGAGAAAAGTTACAGTTACCGATTTTAATCTGTACCTACCACGTAATTCCCCATCTTGCTCTAACGGTCTCTTCCGTTTGCCACCACTGGCACTACCGATGGTGCTTGATGCCGCTTAACGCTTCACTGGTAACACGCACACAAAAAAGGAGCAAACTGACGATTAATGCACACGAGCGAGGGCAAGACAATCGACCTCACACTAGATTTTGAAATTTAAACATGGAATTCGTTCCAGAACCACAGCTGTCAAGAGGAGACATGTCCAGTACATCGCCCGGTGTCAGACTGCAGCAGCAGTCGTAATATTTAATTTTAAGTACACTGATAACATATGTGCCTGGTTCCCAATATTCTTTGGAGTTTGGAGACGACCGTTGAATGTATAGCTGCAAGCAAGCAGGTCAGGGCCAGAAACAGCATCTCAGCGGAAGCCTTCGTTCCTGGCTGGAGCTGGCTCATCCTGTGTACATCAGTTCGGAGAGTCTGAGATGGCTTCCGGTCTGCCACAGCTTGCGACGAAATGGCTCGAGGCTCCCCCTAGTCAGGTGAATAGTGAGTTAATACCTAGTTTGCGTTGAGTCACCTTCAGGACCGTGTGTGTTGCAAGTATATTGCGCGGAAATTAGAGAAGATTCAATACGATGAGTGTTTGCGCTGGGAACATTGATGGCATTCAAACTCCTGCTACTCATGTCCTGGGGTGGGGAGCCTCCACGGCCGGTGGGCCTCTCTCTGGCTGACAAGCGCGTCTGCGGCTGCTGACATGGGCGGCGTTTATGGTGGTTGTTTCCACCAACCTCTGAGTGTTGGTGCTGTACTGCGGCACGGTGTGTATGGGCATCCGGAAGCTGAGTACATAAGATGAAATAGTGTTTCCAATGATCTCAGGCATCTAGCCATGAATGTATCGTATTTCTTGATATGTCACAGTGCTATTTGTTGTTGTTACTATTCTATCATACGGTAACCCTTTCCTCCCTCATTCTTCATACTGGTGTAACTGAGAGAACCAGTCAACTTAGGAATTCTACAGTACTTTTATAAAAGAATATACACTTATCACACCTGTAGTGGTCGGGAAATCTATAATCATCACGGTATAAATTCGCATCGAAATTTGAAATTCCCAGTATCATTTCATACCTCACCACTTCCAAATCGTGACATCGAATAAAAATGGGTTTCGATTATATAATGAAATTTCTCTTCAAAAACATAACACTGTTGTTTATGCATGCAAATTACTGGGCAGTGTCGATCTTTTTTTATTTCGAGTAGCTTTAAACTGTGTGAAGCAAATAGTTTAAACGTTATATTAATGGTTTAATTAATATTTCCCATCTACATCTGCATTTATACTCCGCAAGCCACCCAACGGTGTGTGGCGGAGGGCACTTTACGTGCCACTGTCAATACCTCTCTTTCCTGTTCCAGTCGCGTATGATTCGCGGGAATAACGACTGCCGGAAAGCCTCCGTGCGCGCTCGAATCTCTCTAATTTTACATTCGTGATCTCCTCTGGAGGTATAAGTAGGAGGAAGCAATATATTCGATACCTCATCCAGAAAAGCACCCTCTTGAAACCTGGACAGCAAGCTACACCGCAATGCAGAGCGCCTCTCTTGCAGAGTCTGCCACTTGAGTTTGCTAAACATCTCCGTAACGCTGTCACGCTTACCAAATAACCCTGTCACGAAACGCGCCACTCTTCTTTGGATCTTCTCTATCTCCTCCGTCAACCCGACCTGGTACGGATTCCACATTGTGAGCAATACTCAAGTATAGGTCGAACGAGTGTTTTGTAGGATACCTCCTTTGTTGATGGACTACATTTTCTAAGGACTCTCCCAATGAATCTCAACCTGGTACCCGCCTTACCAACAATTAATTTTGGCCGGCCGCGGTGGTCTAGCGGTTCTAGGCGCGCAGTCCGGAACCGCGTGACTGCTACGGTCGCAGGTTCGAATCCTGCCTCGGGCATGGATGTGTGTGATGTCCTTAGGTTAGTTAGATTTAAGTAGTTCTAAGTTCTAGGGGACTGATGACCATAGATGTTAAGTCCCATAGTGCTCAGGGCCATTTGAACAATTAATTTTATATGATCATTGCACTTCAAATCGTTCCGCATGCATACTCCCAGATATTTTACAGAAGTAACTGCTACCAGTGTTTGTTCCGCTATCATATAATCATACAGTAAAGGATCCTTCTTTCTATGTATTCGCAATATATTACATTTGTCTATGTTAAGGGTCAGTTGCCACTCCCTGCAACAAGTGCCTATCCGCTGCAGATCTTCCTGCATTTCGCTGCAATTTTCTAATGCTGCAACTTCTCTGTATACTACAGCATCATCCGCGAAAAGCCGCGTGGAACTTCTGACACTATCTCCCATGTCATTTATATATATTGTGAAAAGCAATGGTCCCATAACACTCCCCTGTGGCCCGCCAGAGGTTACTTTAACGTCTGTAGACGTCTCTCCATTGATAACAACATGCTGTGTTCTGTTTGCTAAAAACTCTTCAATCCAGCCACACAGCTAGTCTGATGTTCCGTAGGCTCTTACTTTGTTTATCAGGCGACAGTGCGGAACTGTATCGAACGCCTTCCGGAAGTCAAGGAAAATGGCATCTACCTGGGAGCCTGTATCTAATATATTCTGGGTCTTATGAACAAATAAAGCGAGTTGTGTCTCACACGATCGCTGTTTCCGGAATCCATGTTGATTCCTACAGAGTAGATTCTGGGTCTCCAGAAACGACATGATACGCGAGCAAAAAACATGTTCTAAAATTCTACAACAGATCGACGTCAGAGACATAGGTCTATAGTTTTGCGCATCTGCTCGACGACCCTTCTTCAAGACTGGGACTACCTGTGCTCTTTTCCAATCATTTGGAACCTTCCGTTCCTCTAGAGACTTGCGGTACACGGCTGTTAGAAGGGGGGCAAGTTCTTTCTTGTACTCTGTGTAGAATCGAATTGGTATCCCGTCAGGTCCAGTGTACTTTCTTCTGTTGAGTGATTTCAGTTGCTTTTCTATTCCTTGGACACTTACACTCCTGGAAATGGAAAAAAGAACACATTGACACCGGTGTGTCAGACCCACCATACTTGCTCCGGACACTGCGAGAGGGCTGTACAAGCAATGATCACACGCACGGCACAGCGGACACACCAGGAACCGCGGTGTTGGCCGTCGAATGGCGCTAGCTGCGCAGCATTTGTGCACCGCCGCCGTCAGTGTCAGCCAGTTTGCCGTGGCATACGGAGCTCCATCGCAGTCTTTAACACTGGTAGCATGCCGCGACAGCGTGGACGTGAACCGTATGTGCAGTTGACGGACTTTGAGCGAGGGCGTATAGTGGGCATGCGGGAGGCCGGGTGGACGTACCGCCGAATTGCTCAACACGTGGAGCGTGAGGTCTCCACAGTACATCGATGTTGTCGCCAGTGGTCGGCGGAAGGTGCACGTGCCCGTCGACCTGGGACCGGACCGCAGCGACGCACGGATGCACGCCAAGACCGTAGGATCCTACGCAGTGCCGTAGGGGACCGCACCGCCACTTCCCAGCAAATTAGGGACACTGTTGCTCCTGGGGTATCGGCGAGGACCATTCGCAACCGTCTCCATGAAGCTGGGCTACGGTCCCGCACACCGTTAGGCCGTCTTCCGCTCACGCCCCAACATCGTGCAGGCCGCCTCCAGTGGTGTCGCGACAGGCGTGAATGGAGGGACGAATGGAGACGTGTCGTCTTCAGCGATGAGAGTCGCTTCTGCCTTGGTGCCAATGATGGTCGTATGCGTGTTTGGCGCCGTGCAGGTGAGCGCCACAATCAGGACTGCATACGACCGAGGCACACAGGGCCAACACCCGGTATCATGGTGTGGGGAGCGATCTCCTACACTGGCCGTACACCACTGGTGATCGTCGAGGGGACACTGAATAGTGCACGGTACATCCAAACCGTCATCGAACCCATCGTTCTACCATTCCTAGACCGGCAAGGGAACTTGCTGTTCCAACAGGACAATGCACGTCCGCATGTATCCCGTGCCACCCAACGTGCTCTAGAAGGTGTAAGTCAACTACCCTGGCCAGCAAGATCTCCGGATCTGTCCCCCATTGAGCATGTTTGGGACTTGATGAAGCGTCGTCTCACGCGGTCTGCACGTCCAGCACGAACGCTGGTCCAACTGAGGCGCCAGGTGGAAATGGCATGGCAAGCCGTTCCACAGGACTACATCCAGCATCTCTACGATCGTCTCCATGGGAGAATAGCAGCCTGCATTGCTGCGAAAGGTGGATATACACTGTACTAGTGCCGACATTGTGCATGCTCTGTTGCCTGTGTCTATGTGCCTGTGGTTCTGTCAGTGTGATCATGTGATGTATCTGACCCCAGGAATGTGTCAATAAAGTTTCGCCTTCCTGGGACAATGAATTCACGGTGTTCTTATTTCAATTTCCAGGAGTGTATTTAGATGTCAGCCATTTTTTCGTTTGTGCGAGGATTTAGAGAAGGAACTGCAGTGCGGTCTTCCTCTGTGAAACAGCTTTGGAAAAAGGTGTTTAGTATTTCAGCTTTACGAGTGTCATCCTCTGTTTCAATGCCATCATCATCCCGGAGTGTCTGGATATGCTGTTTCGAGCCACTTACTGATTTAACTTAAGACCCGAATTTCCTAGGATTTTCTGTCAAATCGATACATAGAATTTTACTTTCGAATTCACTGAACGCTTCACGCATAGCCCTCCTTACGCTAACTTTGACATCGTTTAGCTTCTGTTTGTCTGAGAGGTTTCGGCTTCGTTTAAATTTGCAGTGATGCTCTTTGCTTTCACAGTAGTTTCCTAACTTTGTTGTTGAACCACGTCCATCACAGTTTTACTCGGCACGTCTTCTGGAGCAATATTTGTGACATCTTCAAGATGTGATATTCCGCACCAGATTTAATAACTCCTGAAGCTATTCGTGAAATGCACCACCAGAAAGTGCGCCAGAAAGGCTGGGGCAGCTTAGAGCCCATGGCAGAATGAAACATCATATCCAATGCTAGTTACTACGTCATCTGCAAAGCAAACTAAAGCCCTCTCTCTCTCTCTATCTCTCTTTGTATGCAACGATCTTTTTAAAGTGTATTTCGAGTCAGCCTGCTACTAGATTTGTGACATCGTCAGTTTATGTGTGGGAAATAGCTACCGCATTTGCTTTATATCCCCTACATCACGATCATGTGGCCGGAAATTAATTATTTAATTACTTCAGCAGTATTTCTGGGTTGATCCCCGGTCAGGTATTTGGTTTGGAAGGAATCCGTCTCTCGCGTGTGCTGGTATCAGACAGCTTCGTTCATGCATACAGACCAATTGGGATGGCGCAGGGATGGCGACAGGAATTTCTCAGTTATCAATACAAACGGATGCCACCAGCTGACGCTTTTGTTCAGGCATTAGCGCAGTACTTCACGTAGCTGTGGAGCCGCTGCCAGCCATCGCGCGCCCTGGGGTGCGCGGCTGTCGTAGCCGGTTCGGGTGGCGAGACGCGAGAAAGTTCTTCAGATCTGTTTAGGCGATCTGTGGCGGGATAACTACGTGTTTGCTTAGACGATCGGAATGAAAAAAACACCGCAGTTGTTTAAATATTCCACATACTGCAATCGATATCAAGACAAATTCTTTAAATAAACTATATTCCACACACCACGTTGTACCTTGCTAAGTTTTTTCAATAAACAGTATTCCACACATTGTCTAAATTGTTCAAACAATATTCCATATACTGCAATCGATCAATCAATATTTACAAATTGGGAAGGGAGGCAAGGAAAACGGAAGGATATCGATTTAATTAATTAAGTAATTAGTCAATAAAACTTATACTGTGGCAGGGGGAACCTGAAGCAGCTCATGAAAACCGAAAATTACGCAAGTGAGCTATTTCTCGCCATTTTTTTCAATCAATTTAATTAATTACTCAATTAATTTGATATCAGAAGTGGTCTGAGGTTTCCAAGATGGTGGGAGGGGTAGGGGTGACATGGAAAAACACTTAACCAAAAAATAGTTTAAGGAACTGTCAATCAAAAGGACAAATTATTCCCAGGGGGTCATAATCCCCTTAGCAGAACAATAAGTTAAGGACCTGTCAATTAAAAGAGAACAATAGGTTTGCCCCTGAATAAATACTTTCCCCTGATGTAGGCAATCCTCAACGTGCACTGTGTGTCTCTTGTCCTGCTACTCAAAAATACACCGCATGTGTGGCAAGAAAGAAAGGTCAGTTCTATGCCAGTAAGGATCCATGCAAATGGATATGCAAGTGCAGTATATCTTGTTGATATCAAAGACTGCAATATCAACATGTTATTGAATAGAAGAGAGAGATATCAACCACCTCTAGCCGTAATAACGGCCTTGATACGCCTGGGCATTGAGTCAAACAGAGCTTGGATGGCGTGTACAAGTACAGCTGTCCATGTAGCTTCAACACGATAAAATGGTTCAAATGGCTCTGAGCACTATGGCACTTAACTTCTGAGGTCATCAGTCCCCTAGAACGTAGAACTACTTAAACCTAACTAACCTAAGGACATCACACACATCCATGCCCCAGGCAGGATTCGAACCTGCGACCGCTGCGGGCGCGCACTTCCAGACTGTAGCGCCTAGAACCGCCCGGCCACCCCGACCGGCACAACACGATACCACAGTTCATAGAGAGTAGTGACTGGGGTATTGTGACGAGCCAGTTGCTCGGCCACCATTGACCAGAAGTTTTCAGTTGGTGAGAGATCTGGGGAATGTGCTGGCCAGGGCAGCAGTCGGACGTTTTCTGTATCCAGAAAGGCCCGTACAGGACCTGCAACATGCGGTCGTGCATTATCCTGCTGAAATGTAGGGTTTCGCAGGGATCGAATGAAGGGTAGAGCCACAGGTCGTAACACATCTGAAATGCAACGTCCACTGTTCAAAGTGCCGTCAATGCGAACAAGAGGTGACCGAGACGTGTAACCAATGGCAACCCATACCATCACGCCGGGTGATACGCCAGTATGGCGATGACGAATACACGCTTCCAATGTGCGTTTACCGCGGTGTCGCCAAACACGGATGCGGCCATCATGATGCTGTAAACAGAACCTGGATTCATCCGAAAAAATGACGTTTTGCCATCCGTGCACCCAGGTTCGTCGTTGAGTACACCATCGCAGGCGCTCTTGTCTGTGATGCAGCGTCAAGGGTAACAGCAGCCATGGTCTCCGAGCTGATAGCCCATGCTGCTGCAAACGTCGTCGAACTGTTGGTGCAGATGGTTGTTGTCTTGCAAACGTCTCCATCTGCTGACTCAGGGATCGAGACGTGGCTGCACGATCCGTTACAGGCATGAGGATAAGATGCCTGTGATCTCGACTGCTAGTGATACGAGGCCCTTGGGATCCAGCACGGCGTTCCGTATTACCCTCCTGAACCCACCGATTCCATATTCTGCTAACAGTCATTGGATCTCGACCAACGCGAGCAGCAATGTCGCGATACGATAAACCGCAATGGCGATAGGCTTCAATCCGACCTTTATCAAAGTCGGAAACTTGATGGTACGCATTTCTCCTCTTTACACGAGGCATCACAACAACGATTCACCAGGCAACGCCGGTCAACTGCTGTTTGTGTATGAGAAATCGGTTGGAAACTTTCCTCATGTCAGCACGTTGTAGGTGTCGCCACTGGCGCCAACCTTATGTGAATGCTCTGAAAAGCTAATCATTTGCATATCACAACATCTTCTACCTGTCGGTTAAATTTCGCGTCTGTAGCACGTTATCTTCGTCGTGTAGCAATTTTATTGGCCAGTAGTGTAGTTATGACAGAGATCCGTGTGTGGAACCTGTGGACAAAAGATGGAGATATGCCACAACAGCTTTTCTTTTTCTTCTCTTTTTTTAAAATTTATTGGCGTTCCGAATGGGCCCATACAGCCATCTCAACACAGTACATGTTACATCACAGTTTGTTTTAACAATTCAGAGTATCCTTTAGTTTAAGGTGTAACTTACTATGAAGTTAGAAGGCAAGATTAGGACACTGGACTACTCACTTTGACCACAGAACGGGATAGCCGTCATAATATTGCATACCGTCGACAATTGCACGTTTGTGTAAATACTCTACTTTCAGCATAAATCTATTACTATGTAACGAGACATTGAAGACCATGGGTTCATTGTACCAAATCATGCAGGAAGTTTTCCTAGTTATCTACCGTTATTTTGTAGGTGTACGTAGGGTTCACCCCAGTTAGTGCTGTCACTGGTGACTACAGGCTCGACGTGGCATTAAACTCTCACTTTCCTTTCATTCTTTTCTGTAACTGTGAACTGATGTGCCATTTCAGTACTCAAGAACATTGACAGGTTAGGACCCAATCTACAAACGAAGGGGTACTAAAAATGCAAGAACAAGAGCATTTGACGCTAGAAGCAACGAAGGAGGTCGCCTAGATTAATAAGTTACAGTTCATTCTGTATAAACATAAACGATCTGACGAACTGAGTGGGAAGCAATCTGGGGCTGTTTGCTGATGAAGCTGTGGTTACAGGGAGCTGTCTCGTTGAGTGACCGTCGGAGTATACAAGATGACTTATAGTTGGTGTGATTAAGGCCAGCTTGCTGTAAACGTAGAAAAAGTAAGTTAATGCAAATGAGTAGGAAAAACAACTCCCTAATGTTCGGAAACAGCATTACTAGTGCGCTGCTTGACACAGTCTTGTCGATTAAGTATCTGGGCGCAACGTTGCAAAACGATATGAACTGGAACGAGCACGTAAGGTAGATAGTAGAAAAGGCGAATGGTGAACTTAGGTTTATTGGGCGAATTTTAGGAAAGTGTAGCCCATCTATAAAGGAAACCGCGTGTAGGACTCTAGTGCCACCCATTCTTGGATACTGCTCGAGTTTTTGGGATCCTTTCCAGGGCGGATTAAAGGAAGTCATAGAAGCAATTCAGAGGTGTGCTGTGTGCTGTTAGGTTCGTTATTGGTAGGTTCGATCAACAGGAAAGTGTTACGGCGATGCTTCGTAAACTCCAATGAGAATTCTTAGAGAGAAGACGACGTTCTTTCCGCGAAACACTATCCAGAAAATTTATAACCTCGGCCTACAGAACGATTATACTGCCGCCAAAGTACATTTCTCGTAAGGAGCACAGAGATAAGACAAGAGGATATAGGGCTCGTACTGAGATATACAGATAGTCTTTTTTCTCGTGGTCTGTTTGCAAATCGACCAGGAAGGGAAATCAGTAGAAGTGGTATAAGGTACCCCCCCTCCCCCTCCCATGCACCAGACGGTGCCTAGTATGTATGATGTATGTAGATGTTAGTACTATTGTGTTGAGAAGTTCTGTTGCAAGCAAGGTACTGTTCAGGCCGAATGGATAATTTTGTTTTCATCAATTATTATTGATTTCTCTGTATTATGCTTATTGGAATTAATTAAAGAGAATTTTACACCAGACAGGTGCCGCTAATAATTGCGAAGCATCTTCTGTGGTCATTTGCGAGGAGGGATATATTTGTGTGTACTTTTTTGGTTGTTTTAGATTAAAGTGAATTGTACGCCAAATTGCACGCAATTTACTTTAAACTAAACAACCAAAAATATACAAACATATGTATCCATACTTGCAGAATGATCACAGTCGATGCTCTGTTAATAGAAGTGAAAGGTTTCAGGTGCAAAACACTCTTGAATTAATTGCATTACGCTTAAGACACGGAAACCAATAATAACTAATTTTATCAGCTGCTGCGGATGATGGTCATGCAGGAATCACATTTTTTTTTCAATTTAGACATTTTGTTGACACAGTACCAGCAACCTCTTTTAACATGCCATGAATGGTATATTCACAAATCTGTCACAGATGCAGTACATATTTTTTGCAACTAGTTTCTGAGGCTGCACTGCAAGTGCCTAATTTCAATAACAAGCATCAGAATGGCAATACATGCGCTTTACAAAGTAATCCCAGATGACTATCACAATTAATACGTGGATACTTAGCAAGTCAGAACCAAAGCGGAGCCAATTTGAGGACGGAAACTGCTAACTAAAGCACTCTTGTCCTCACGGCAGCTTTCAGAGCGACGGCCGCTTTATGTTTATACAGTAAGCATTAGTGTCTCCGTAACGACTTGTTGGAACCGTTGGGAATGTGTCTCCCTGCAGCCGTGTGGCCAGAACGGCTCAGGATATGGGCACTAGCTGTCGCTGACCTGCCTCCCCCCACTCCCTTCCTCACAACTTCTGTTCGCGGCTTTTTCCTAAGGCTGCCATAGGCGCCACTTACTTACAAAAACACGCATGCTTTAACACACGAGCGGATGTACGGATCGTTAATCCGGAACGCTAATATGTAAGCCTAATGCATGCAGTCTCCTCTACTGTTTGAGAAAGTTGCATATTAAGACAACTTAGCAGATTATTGCATTTCAGTTTCGATTGTTTCCCTTTTTAAACAGACCTCAAGATGGAATCATTATAAATCATAATCCTATAATATATGAAAAAAAATACGATCCCAGACTGCCATACAAACTGAACTACAAAAATTTTTATCCTTTGTTTGAGGTGATGCAGCAATTCCGTCGTTTACACAGTGCTTCGCCGTACAAAAGGTCTTTATTCGCTTCACAAAATTCACATCTTTTATACACCCTACAAATGAAGAATATGTATCATGTACCGTATAAAATTTCGGGACAGCCACCCACAAGTTTTCTTAAAGGTCGGCAGGAATCGCAGGAATCTGGAGTCTGTATTTTATGACATACATTCATAACCTTGGTATGCAGATTTGATTGATGGATGGTAACATTCACCTTCAGAGATCAGAGGCCTCTCATGCCATTATGCGCTTCCCATGGGCTCACAGTGTATATCGTCACGCGTAAACTTCGAACTGATACATACAACACTCATAGACTGTCTGACTTCTCACACATCGAAATACGACTGGAAAACATTGTTCATACTTCTTTTCTAATGTCACATGTTATTACACGTAGCATGAAATACACTGATGGGTAAGACAATGATCCCTTAGTGTATACCAAACATATGTGATGTTACATGACGTAATTTGTGTTCCTTCTCTTGGCATTTATGATTCAGTACCAAAATAGAGCGACCAAGGTGGAGTGCTACAGACTGGATGTTCAGCTGTGTGATGCAAAATTATTTGCAAACAATTCCTGATAATGCTCCCATAAATTCACATTGGCGAGTTTTATGAAATGCGTATCGCTATAATAATGTTTTAAATGCAGGGAAAATTTGTGCAGCATGAAGCACATACAATATTAAGTTAGCAGAACAGCAAAACAATACCGAATCTTGGGTACGATTTTTTTTCTGTATGCCTTTTATGAAAATAACTGAGAGGCAACAAAGAACCGCTTGTATTAGAGTTGGTAATCTAGATTTCACGAAGATCTTTATGACTACGTTCGCTTTCTGGTTCCGCTAGAAATCCTTTCAAGAACTTGTGCGATCAAAGAGAGCATTACGTAAGCTAAGAATCTCTCGCTACCATTTCACTGCTATATAGTTACAATCAGAGAGTCAGAAGGAGGACTTAGATACAATCTACGCCGGCGGCAAAGCAAAACGTGCGCTATAAAGAAACGTTTGGAGTCAGAGGTATGTATGCTCGTTTTGAGCAATGATTTTGCAAAACTCGACGCCATTTAAAGCTGGGACCATCTGTGTTCCATTAAAACATTCCATCACAACGACAAGTCACTGACAATGGTTCAACATTTACGCCTCCATCTACTCTGTACTTCTGGGCTACAGTAAATTCTTTATGGAGAGTGATTGCTACCAACCTTTTAATCTGAGACGTCAAATAGCACATATAACTTTCTTTGTATTGGGCAGTAATTAATGAGGAGAATTTTAAGAAACGAAGTGAATAATACTAGTTCATTCTGAGTATCACGATTCGGCTTCCTATTACTCGAGGCAACTAGTTTTGATGACGGGAGAAGTAGAAGTACGGTGACGACCAGTTCTCGATTGTCACTTGTCAGGTTGTGCCTCACGGGCGTTATCAGAGGGGAGGGGGGCGCGGCTGCCCCTCCTGGAAATTCGAAGAATTAAAATGAAATACTTTCTGTATCACAAATTCCAATCCTGGCACGCAAGCCATGGCAACGGACTCATCAGAAAATCGCGCTACAAGCACAGCGCACTGTGTAGTATAACTTGTTGCCTTTTTTTATTCTTGTGCCCATAGTTCGGAACTCGCCTAAAGAACTCGAAAATATTTTATGTGCCCCTTGCAACTGTTGCCAACGTATGGTATTTAAAATTGCGTAGAACTGCGGCAGCTACCAGTACGGAGTGCGAATCGTATATGTGTTGCCAGCACTGAGGGACAGCTATTTGTGGCCGGCGAGCTATTGCACTAGCATAGACGGATACGAAAGACTAGGTTTTAGATTTTGCAGCCTACGGTTCGTTTCTTCATACCTCCAGTAAGTAAAGGTTTGAGCATCCTACTCGATATTAAGCTTAGTTGTTGACAAATGTCAACATCCGGTGTGCAGCAAGTAATTAAAATACCATTAATTCGGTAATCAACAGCGCAGTAAAAGCTGTGATGCAGTCTCAATCTTTACACAACGCATGTGTTACACATGAGAATTTTTCCTTCACCCATTCTGTACATTTCGGTTCGGTATGCTTCGTGACTATGACATTTTTTTTCCATTGCTGACAACATAAGCGAGCAGTTCCAGGATTGTGGTTGCCCGTTAAGCGTGTAGTCAAAGGTAAAAAAGTCGTACATGAGTTTACGAAAAAGGAGTTATGAAACTGATTCAGCAACAGTGCAGTGAAACATTTCTTACGTGGCTAACAAGGAATTCAGATCAGTGAGGTGATTATCGTCTGTGTGCGTGGCGGGTTAAGCAATCAGTTTATATATCAAGTTTCATCAATACAAACAAATTTACAACTACACAACATGGATATTAGAGACATTTTTGGTAGTCCCAGCATTCAATTTTTATGTACATATATTTCATAACTACTAAGCCAAAACATCATAAAAGTATAGCTTCGCCAATTGAATATTAATAAAGATGCTACCATTTGCCGGCCGGGGATGGCCGAGCGGTTCTAGGCGCTACAGTCTGGAACCGCGCGACCGCTACGGTCGCAGGTTCGAATCCTGCCTCGGGCATGGATGTGTGCGATGTCCTTAGGTTAGTAAGGTTTAAGTAGTTCTATGTTCTAGGGGACTGATGACCTCAGAAGTTAAGTCCCATAGTGCTCAGAGCCATTTGAACCATTTGCTACGATTTGCAGTACCCCATAGTACATAATCTTATACAAGATGTTTCGATTCATGAGGGTCAGCAACTGATAAAAAAAAAGGGTCCCCCGGGTCCCAAGGTCGCGATGGCGGCTGTCCATGTCCCGCTGAGATAATTTGTCCTTTTAGGACAATTATCTGGGCAAGCACCCACGCCAGCAAAAGGTTGGCGCGTGTAAACTTGTCTTGTTGGAGTGACAGCCCAACACGTGCTGTTCAATAACGTAATGTATATAAAAGGCGGCAATTATTTATTTATTTTAGTCAGCAAAATGTCTTGGGTAAATCAGTATTTAAGTACGGGCAACCATGGCTCTATACAATACGACGGAGGTGTTTTATATCCGGGACCAGAGGAAGACATTGAAATGGCGGAAAGAATTCCATTAACAAATGTTAATCGTTCACGTAGCAGTAATGATATTCGAACAGTGCAAAGAGAAGATGCTGCTAATCGTATACGGTATGGAGAGAATCCAGCATACGACGATTTGGATACGAGTGGCGAAACAGTTGAATTTGAACGTGTGCCAGAAACAAGGCCAGAAGAAAGTAATCTAGGAGTGCGGCGGCGCCGCCCAAATAGACCACGAAATCGTGGCCGAGGTCACCAAAATGCAGATATAGCAACCGCTAGCGAAACAGTGCCCTTGTTATCTCAGAGTGTCACGGACGGGGCCGCAATTAGCACAGCTGGTGTTACGACTTCAGGGCAGATAGCGATAGCAGCTGGCGCCACAACTGCTGCCGCCGCAGGTGTTGCTTATGGCGTTAAAAAAGTAGTTGAACGTGTACAGAACGAAGGATATACTTTACCTGGTAGTGATTACGTAGGACCGGGAAATCCTATAAATATAGACGCACCTCGCAGTGGAGCAGATGCCATTGCTAAAGAGCACGACGTAGGATACGATAATCTGTTAAAGGAAGCAAGAGAACGACCATTTACAGAAGAAGAGTTTAGAAAACGAGTTGAACAGTTGGATGCAAAAGCTATAATTGATTTTGCAATTGACTGGAGTCATACACGAAATTGGCATTCATTTGTGGGAAAGTACGGCCTGAAATTGAAGACAGCTGTTGAACAACGTATTGGAAAAACTTTGTACCCGAAACAACCGAATGCCGAAAAAACAGGTATGCAAATATAATTTTTGTTGTTTATGATAATTTTTTGGTTACATTTTTTAATTGTAACGTTTCTTGCCTTCAGAATTATGAAATTCCACCGTGGGAACGGTCTAATTGGGAGTTTATGCATGAAGGCCAGAAACGGTATGCCTATGAACAATGGCTAATGTCTCGTGTTCGCCGTGGTTTGCCTATAGATCACGATCGCCCATCAACATCTGGTTCAGCCACTGGAACAAGTTCTGTAGACGAACATCACGTCGACGACGAAGTATCAGATAGCGAAGAAGACGAAGACGAAGAAGGACCCGAAGAACCACAACAACATTCTGAACCACAACGTTTAGTACCATATTCTGACAGTGACGAAGGTATGAGTTCGCCAATGCAGGTAGATTCAGGTAAACGACAGGCTGCAGCAGGTCAATCTGGTGGATCTAAGAAAAAAAAAAAAACGTTACCAGGCACTGCAGCACCATCTGCTAACGTACTGGGTGATTCACCTAATACTCGTGTTGATCCATTACCTGCTCCTTCTGTATTAGATACCGGTAATATTACAAGATATCGCAAAGTTCATAGATTTTTCGCATACGGTTTAGCATACAAAGTGATTGAACATGAAAAAGCAGTATGTATGATTACTCCTTTAGCAGAAATTCCCGTTGATCGGCCATTTTTGTATATGACGCCGTCTGAATTCGATTTATTACCTGATGGTAGTAGAATTGTTCATTGTTCTGTAAAAGTAATTGCACGTAATCCTAGAATTGCTTTTCCGACTAATTCAAGTGATACAGAACTTGCAACATTAAATCAAAATAAGAATATGATTACAAGTGTTGGTATTAATTTGAAAATACCTGGTATTAATGTAAAGCCTACAGCATTTACTGCAAATGTACCTATGGAAACAACTACCATAGATCATAAACGACAGTTTGATTCCATTTGGAAGTCATGGTATGGTTATAGAAATGATGAAGCAGACTTTCTTACTAAAGTGCCTGCACATCAATTTGGACAACCAGTTAATTTGAAATATTATTATGCGTGTGTTTCTAGCTCAAAAGATAAGGGTTTACATAATTGGGGTTGGAAATGTGTACAGTCTTGTGTTTCTGAAGTAGATGCAGATGCACGAACAGGAAGTGTTATTGTTGACTATACGTATACACCAACATTAGGTTTTCTGAAAATTCCAAAAGTAGCTAATGTTGATATTTTTCCTATTACAACTACTGCTCAAAATGTAATTCAAAGGTATAATATTAATGCTGATAAGCACTGTAATCCTTTTATGTCATGTGATAGTTTTTCTTTAACCCCCTTTGAACCAGCAAGAATGGAAGAACAATTAGTGGGAGCTGTTACTCCCGTCACAAATGCAGAAGTATCAGGATATAATAATTTAATAGAAAAAGGTGATATTGCTTCTGCGGGATATAATATTAGACTTCACGATACAAATGTTCAACCGAGCCTACATGTAGGCATTAATCCTACATATGCTTTAAGCACAAGCAGTTTAAATAGTGATGTTACAAAATATACTGATACTCAAATGTTGTTTGAAGTTATTGCAGAATGTTCAGTTTATGCAGATGGTCTAGAGACACATTACCCTAGAGCAACTGTATCAAATGCTCAAGTATCTGATATGATTTATATGTCTAATGTAAAAAGGAATGAGGAATCATCTGTTTATAAGGGTCAATACGAAATTAAACAAATGTAATTTGAAATGTAACAATTATACTTTATTTTTATTTGTTGTAATAATTCACAATAAAATATACATTGTACAGATTCTTGTCTTTTATTTAATAATCAATATTATACATTTGAAGTAATTGAAAGAAAGCCAGAGGATACGGCTTTTTACAGGCATTTTTTAATTCATCAAACTTTCTCCACCTAATTTTACGTACACGAATATCTTTAAAATCTGGGTGAGAACAAATAACTGGTTCTGAATTTGAAATTAACAATAATGGAGTACGTCGTAATATAGCGTCTCCTTTGTACTTCACTTTAATATTACAAGCAATTCCTTCACATACTTTTT